>NC_068916.1:35489558-36114558 GCF_023091745.1 Budorcas taxicolor
CATGCAGTCTTTGATGTATGCTCTTTAAACATACAGGTTTATGTGAAAGATTCTTGAGCCTGTGTGTTTTGGAAGCAGGATGAAAAAAGGAGAGAGAAGAATGGGGGAAAGTTTCCAATAAATTAAAAAATGACTAGCATGTCAGTTGTGATTTTGATTCCTGCCAGTTTGGCTAATGTCTCAACTTTTGAAAAACACTCAGTGGAAACTTTTTTTTTTCCCCCCAAATCAGTCATGAGAAATGAAAGAAGAGGAAATGGTTATCTACAAAGTGTAAAGCACATTTTCTTTGGTGCTGAATTTTAGCCTGGAATGAATTTTTATGACCACATTATAAACCTCTGAAAATGGAGTTTAGTGGAAGTGCTGAAATGGCCTTAAATATATTTTACTGGCAAATATGCTCCTGGAATGATTTTTGTAAAGGTAAAAATATTAATTTTATGCAATCCATATATATGTATGTTTTAAAACAGTTGAGGGGTTACTTATTTTCAGCATAACTAGCACGTAATCAAAGGTGGAACAGAATAATTTGAAGAGTTTTTCAAGAGGAAATTACACATGCTGCCTGTCAAAGACTCTGCATAATTCATTTCATTCTAATACTGTGATGCATTTAGCTCCTTACAATCTAAGCATCAGGGAAGATAAATCAGTCTGGTATGATTCCAGAATTTCCTCCTCAGAGACCAATACCCATTTCATTTCTGATGAGAGTATTCAATCAAAGTGTGGGAAAAAAAAATCTCTTTTTCCAATCAGCATGTATGTGGCTCTAAATCCAACAATTAACTTGAGAATTTAGAAACAACAGAAATGGATTTTTCCACTAAGCAATATTATATTTATTGAGTGATATTTGAAAGAATAATAGCAAAGTTATGATCTGTATATGCAGTATTTTAACACAGGACTCATTTGCAGATACATTCTTACAATAAATTATAATTAAAGTTTGAAGAAAAATAGTATGTTCCGATATAGACATCTGATTTTCCTCCATTTTAAGGCACTGTAGACTAATTTGACCAAGTTGCTATGGCCAAAAAGAACCTTCAAGTTTTTTGCAAGTTATCTTCTGTTGCCACCCAGGCAAGAAATACCAACTGAGAAAACATTCTGGGAGAAAATA
This sequence comes from Budorcas taxicolor, assembly GCF_023091745.1. Classification (NCBI taxonomy): domain Eukaryota; kingdom Metazoa; phylum Chordata; class Mammalia; order Artiodactyla; family Bovidae; genus Budorcas; species Budorcas taxicolor. The sequence goes on from NC_068916.1 coordinate 35,490,694, forward strand.
ATAAACAGTTTTCATCGGAACTTTTAAAGTAGATTTTGATTTTGAATACTTCTGAACTTTGATACAGAAGGAAGAAAGAGAGAAAGAAGAAGGAATGAAAAGGGAAACCTGCTATTTAGATAGATTGTGGGAAGTGTTCAAATAGAAACTTATGGGAAAAAGAAAACTCTTTTAATAGATGCCTCCTCTAAAGTATGGTCCCCATGAGACTCTGTCTTCATCAGACCACACTCTGCTTTGTATTTGCTCTGGGCACAATGCTTCAGAAGGGGTGATGACACAAGGAGGTATATTGGAGGAGAGTGATGCAGTTATTAGGTGTCTAAAGACAGTAGATGAGGACATGTGGAAAAGACTTAAGCCCACGAAGTAAAGACTTAGTAATGGACTATGATACCTTCTTCAAGTATTCTTGAAAATAGGATTTATTCTGGGTGGTTCTTAGGAGGAAGTATGAGGACTAGTGATTCTAATTAAGCTAGGTGGATTTCTCCTCAAAACAAATTAAGAACTGTTTAATAGTTAGCACTCTCTGTAGCTGGACTATCTCACCATAAGTTAGCAAGTGAGTTTCCTGTTGCTGAGGCCTTAAGGAGAAACTGAGGGGCTTACTATGAATTCGTGAATCACGTGAACTGAATACTACATTAGACTCTTTCTGACTGTGACGACCTCCATGTCTTTGAGGCAGCTGTATGTGCAGAATCACTCTTTTTTTGGGGGAGGGAATATGGGTGGAATATGTCAACACTGACATATCCTGAATCTCTGACTTTCCCAGGTGAAGTACTCGAAAGTTGTATGGAAGTAAACAGGTTTCTGAAATGGAGGAAAGTAGATTTGTTTTTTGGAAATGATCACTAAAGGAAACCTAAAATATCTTTGAATCTCACTTTCTACTCTACTTTCAGATAAAAGGGAACTACTTTTCAGATGAAAGTAAGAAATCCTGGGAAGAAAAGAAATGCTATTGCGACTTCTAATAAGGGATCATTGAATACTGGGGATATCTGGGTGACAGTGCAAATGATTCTATAGCTATCACTTAATGTCTAGATGTCATATCTACCTGCTGTAAACCTGAGGCTCAGTAAATTATCCACTCAGCTTGGACCTAGCATGCTCTCTGGTGTGTGGGCAATGAGTTTCCAGCAACAACTTACCTTCTTGTTGAACAGCAGTGGTAAGAGTATTTATTGTGATAATGAGGATAAGGTATTCATTCTGGCTTATTGTCGCTACTTAACAGAGTACATCATGAGAAACGCTGGGCTGGAAGAAACACAAGCTGGAATCAAGATTCCCGGGAGAAATATCAATAACCTCAGACATGCAGATGACACCACCCTTATGGCAGAAAGTGAAGAGGAACTAAAAAGCCTCTTGATGAAAGTGAAAGAGGAGAGTGAAAAAGTTGGCTTAAAGTCAACATTCAGAAAACGAAGATCATGGCATCCGGTCCCATCACTTCATGGAAAATAGATGGGCAAACAGTGGAAACAGTGTCAGAATTTATTTTTTGGGGCTGCAAAATCACTGCAGATGGTGATTGCAGCCATGAAATTAAAAGACGCTTACTCCTTGGAAGAAAAGTTATGAGCAACCTAGATAGCATATTAAAAAGCAGAGACATTACTTTGCCGACTAAGGTCCATCTAGTCAAGGCTATGGTTTTTCCAGTAGTCATGTATGGATGTGAGAGTTGGACTGTGAAGAAGGCTGAGTGCCGAAGAATTGATGCTTTTGAACTGTGGTGTTGGAGAAGACTCTTGAGAGTCCCTTGGACTGCAAGGAGATCCATCCAGTCCATTCTGAAGGAGATCAGCCCTGGGATTTCTTTAGAAGGAACGATGCTAAAGCTGAAACGCCAGTACTTTGGCCACCTCATGAGAAGAGTTGACTCATTGGAAAAGACTCTGATGCTGGGAGGGATTGAGGGCAGGAGGAGAAGGGGATGACAGAGGATGAGATGGTTGGATGGCATCATGGACTCAATGGACGTGAGTCTGAGTGAACTCCGGGAGTTGATCATGGACAGGGAGGCCTGGCGTGCTGTGATTCATGGGGTCGCAAAGAGTCGGACATGACTGAGCGACTGAACTGAACTGAATAGTTTCTGTTTCTGTCATTATAAAAGTTGTGATTACTCAGCTACACAAACTATAAGCAAGTTATCCCCCTTTTCACAGTGGATGTTAAAACTGACTGTAGCTTCTGTGAATTTGGGTGCTTTTAAAACACTTTGGTGCATGGAACTTCAGTTCAGTTTAGTTCAGTCGCTCAGTTGTGTCCAACTCTGTGACCTCATGAACAGCAGCATGCCAGGCCTCCCTGCCCATCACCAACTCCCGGAGTCCACCCAAACCCATGTCCATTGAGTCGGTGATGCCATCCAACCATCTCATCCTCTGTCGTCCCCTTCTCCTCCTGCCCTCAATCTTTCCCAGCTTCAGGGTCTTTTCAAATGAGTCAGCCCTTCACATCAGGTGGCCAAATTATTGGAGTTTCAGCTTCAACATCAGTCGTTCCAATGAACACCCAGGACTGATCTCCTTTAGGATGGACTGGTTGGATCTCCTTGCAGTGCAAGGCACTCTCAAGAGTCTTCTCCAACACCACAGTTCAAAAGCATCAATTCTGCGCTCAGCTTTCCTTATAGTCCACTCTCAACTTACTCTATACCAATTAAATCAGCATCTCTGGGGAAGGAACATAGGCATTATTATTAATTTCTCTAGAGGATTCTACAGAACAGGGTCGAGATTCACTGTACTGGTTTGGGTATACCATAAACAAAGCCAGACACCTAATTAAAAAAATAGTTGTTTGATTTAGTGTGATAAAATATCTAGAAATTATATATCTTATATATAAATTAGATATCTTATATCTAAAAATACAAATATGTAGAAATAGCTTTTCACTAATTTAGATCAGTGCAAGAAATGAACATGGAACAAGGGGAAGCAGAATGTTTTGCCAGGTTCCCATTCTTCCTGGTTTATCTACATTTCAGAATGAATTCTGATGGAAGCTTTCCTGAACTAAACATAAAACAATAAACCAGCATGTTCCAATAAATGAGCTCAACACTATTGAAATTAGCAATATATTGGGCTAGTTTGTGAGTCTGGCTAAAAGAAGATGCTTCATGGGGAGGTATAATTCTTATGAAAGTAAACAGACTGCAGGATATCAACCTGGAACCACTTCTTAGTGTATAATAAGAAGGGATCCTGAGGATAGGGACAAAGTATATCACTATTGAGTCTTTGTCACATACACTGGCCCCCAAATCAAAAGGAGTTGTGATATGACACAGTATGTTGACTCACTCAGAAACAATCATTTTATGCAGAGAGGTGTGCTCTTATTACTGAACAGCCAGCAGTTGATATGTTCAGTATATAATTGAAACCAATTTCTTAGTTACCAACCAGGGTGTCAATAGTGAAGCAGGCACTACTGGAACTAGAGATGAAAATGTGTGAGAGTACTACTGCTACTTTGAATAATTCACTGGTAGATGCAATATGTCCGTAATTCAGAACTGTGATATTCTTTTGAAAGAAAGTTATCTTCCTTCTTAGCCTGCATCAGTGTGCACCTCTGCTTACCAACCCCCCCCCCCCCACCCCGCCCCTCACAAATAATCGTTCTTGCTACTAGACAGGGTAATGAGAAATAGGGATTCTGTGGTTTGAAGCAGGCTCTCTGTGGAATTTCTTTGAACTACAGAAACCCTGCTACTTGCTCTGTCTTTCTTGTTTTTACTAGTTCAGCACGAACGTTGCCTTTCAATGCGACTGCATGTTCAAAGCAAAACATAAAATTGTGTTAATTTAAAGGACTCATTAATTTCCTTTGTACTCCAAATCCTCTGCATTAACAATTGCAATATGCTGATTCTATATTCAAACTTACTCCATTTTGGTTGCTGTTAACTTCAAAGGAAACCTGAAAAAAGAGTGTAAGAGAATTAAACTCTTGTGTTGAAAAATTAATACATTACTGACAACTGACCCACTTTTTAGTTTCTCTCACTTATGAAATTTTAAAGTTTTTCTATTGTACGACAGATCTGTGGTTAAACCTGTTCCAGTGTATTGCTCCTTAAAGATGAAACATTGTCCCCATCAAGTCAGTGTCGTTCTGTGAATGCTTGTGGTATGGTTGCTTTAATATTACTTTCAGAACTCTGATTGTTTCCCTGGTTTGTGTGTGTGTGTGTCTATATAGGTATTAGGCATAAAGACATTTCATATCTAAAATTATTAACTAGAAATAAAAACTAGTCAATTCAAGGGAAAGGATTTTAATTTATGCTGCTGTTCTTAAAAACTATCCATTACTTTAAATAATTTGAAAACTTTCACCTTATTGGAGTTGTCAGTGTGTATAGATTTTGAGCATGAACTTCTATGATTCCAGTATTAATAATATAAATATGTCTCTATACATGTGTGTGTAATTCAAATTCTTTTACTGAGAGAAATAACAAGGTTATCAATTTAGAAAAATGAACGCATGTAGTGGCCCCAATTTAGTAAAACCTTAATGAATAAGTTCAAATCATTTATGTCCTTTACTATGATGATGATAAACTGATATTTTGCAATGACCATTTCTGAGAAAGATAAAAGGCAATGCCGTTGCTAGGTGATATCAATAATTCATTCATATGATACTAAGCAGAAAATTTAAATCCCAAGATTTAATTTGATTTTTCAAGAATATCTGTATCTAGCATGCAATTGATATTAATTGCTTACATTTTCTCTTCTTAGCAAAATAAATACCTTTGCTATAAAATGATCTTTAAAAATCTGTTTTATATTTTACTAATTTAATTTACCATTTTAGTTCCACATCTCTATAAACAAACCAAAAAAACATATGTAGACATAAACTCAAATTATCCTACCAGCTTTTCTCTGTTTTTTTCTCATGTTGCTCTCCAAAGACTTGAAGCTCATAATTGTGTTTGCAAAATCATTTTACTTGAAAATGATTATATCCTTCTGAACTCAAAGTTTCTGGAGGAGTATTTTTTTCTGGGGGTGTTGAGCATGCTGTAAAATCTGAAGGGTTTTTATCTTTTAAAATAATGGAGACTTTGCACTGAAGGTTCAGAGGGCTGGTGAAGCCCTTGAATGCTGTGTTCTCTGCTAGGTTTAGAGACAGTGCTCTTGGGAGCTCTACCTGCTATAATCATGTGATGTGTCTTACTATTCAGTTAGTCAGTAGAATCAAGCAAAACTTCCACATTAGATCTTACCAATATTTCTGCTTCATCTCTTGCCTAGTTACTCTGTGAATAAGTATTCCCTGCAAAGTTAGGAATAGGTAGCTATTTCTCTTCTGTTTATATTGTTTTGTTGTGTTTCTCGAGCTTCCCTGGGAGCTCAGCTGGTATAGAATCTGCCTGCAATGCAGGATACCCTGTTTTCATTCCTGGGTCAGGAAGATCCCCCGGAAAAGGGATAGGCTACCCACTCCAGTATTATTGGGCTTCCTGGTGGCTCAGACAGTTAAGAATCTGCCTACAATGTGGGAGGCCTGAGTGTTTGATACCTGGGTTGGGAAGATCCCCTGGAGGAGGGCATGGCAACTCACTCCAGTGTTCTTGCCTGGAGAATCCCCATGGACAGAGAAGCCTGGTGGGCTACAGTCCATAGAGTCTCAAAGAGTTGGACATGACTGAGCAACTAAGCACAGCACATCGTGGCTTTCTGTGTAAATGTAAAAACATCTCTAGCCTAAAAAAAAAGGTGCAACACTAAGTACAATTAGCGTTCATGAAATGCTTAACATAGCAGACAAAGATGAAAAAAATGCAACAAACTCTAATCCTACAGAGACTGGTCAGGTGGGAATCATAGCAAAGTCACTGTTTAACTCCAAGTCATGATTTGCTCCAGTCCTGTACCTATTTCAGAAGAAGCCCATGCTCTGGAAGTTTATATATGGTGTCCCAACATTTAAACTTTAGCTTTATTCACCAAATTCAGATAAAATGATCTGTCAGAAGGATTTAGTTTACACTATATTAACTTATTATTTTAAAACCAAGCAGTGCTCATCAATGAAGATATTCACATATGTAATACAATGTGAAATGGAAGCTAGCATCTCTATGCTTAAATTTCTCCTTTTCCTCCTCCTGATATATCTTGGAAGTACTGTAAGTAGCTCTCCTCATCATCAAAGGTGATCCATGGCCATATTCTTTTTTTTTTTTCATGGCCATATTCTTAACAGCTGTATCAATCTAGTAAGATCTTCAAATTCTCTTACATTTAGCTTCTTTGTGCACGAGACTGAGAATGCTATTCAATTATATGTCAGTCAGCATCACAGTTTCTTGCACTTAAGTGTTCATTTTAATTTTATTTTTACATTTTTATTTCCCTTAAGTCGAAATAAGAATCAAATTTACTTCATTTGTACGTAATCACACAGATTGAATGCTGATTTGCAGACCACTGAATATCTCTTCTGTTGGGCTCTGAGGACAATAATGTTAATACCTCTTTCTGAGAGGTGTTGACTTCAGCAGTTCAAACTTATGCTAAGCTCAAATTTTCATTATAGGTAGACATTGGGTTTTTAATTTTATATTTTGCCCAGTTGCTCCATCATAATGAACACCAATTGATGACCTCCGAGCCTTAGGAGGAATTTCTCAGGACTTTACCTGATCAGTTTTCCAATTGTATTTTAGAAGCACGGACAACTACAAGGAAGCATGAATTAAAGAGCTTTAAGGCAGTCACTGTTAGCAGATTATCATATTTCCAATGGTTTCCTTCAAATTCCTATCTGTCTCTTAATAAGACTTCCCTGTGTTCATAATAATTGAGAAGAGCTGGATTTAATGTGAGAGCAGAGTCCCCATAACTGATCTATTAACACAGTGGTAATTCAGCTAGTGGGTATGAGGGCTAATGCTATCACTATAGCTTCTTCTCAGAATGTTCTAAGATTTTTTGGAAATATTTTCAAAATGTTAGGAAATAGTTATTTTCATCTCCCTCTTGAAAAGGTTCTCCATACCCCCACCCTTACATTCTTGCTTTGCCTCAGTCTTTATCTCATGATTTTGATCATTTGTGTTCCTTCTATTCTGCCATTTCCCTGGTTTCTTTTCATCTAAATAAACAAAAGTGAAACAAAGGCTTGCTCACAATTTTGAATCAGCCCTGGAAGATGAGAGCTCAGTTAATGAAGAATTTGCCTGCAATGCAGAAGACCCCGTTTCCATACCTAGGTCGGGAAGATTTGCTGGAGAAGGGATAGGGTACCCGCTTCGGTATTCTTGGACTTCCCTTGTGGCTCAGCTGGTAAAGTGTCTGCCTGCAGTGCAGGAGGCCTGCGTTCAATCCCTGGGTTGAGAAGATCCCCTGGAGAAGGGAAAGGCTAGTATTCTGTATTCTGGCCTGGAGACTTCCAGTCAGACATGACCGAGTGACTTTCACTTCACTGGAAGATTCTAAAGTTCTCAATAGGGTACTCAGATCAGGGAATGCTTTTACATTACGTTGTCATGCCCAGAGCTCACCTAAATGTGATAGGTGAGACCACCATCATCACCAAGTGAACAAAGGTCAATACAGACTTGAGTACCTGGATTCTAACAGGAGACAAAGTGAAAGCTCAGTCTCATGTTTATCATTAAGGTACTGAAGGGAGGAGAAAATCATCCCCTCCCTTTCTCAACCCAAAGAAGCAGTGGTAGATAACATTGGGTACAGTTTCAGGACAACAACTCACCATGTCTATAGTAGGCAGGGTGGCTGGTATTAGAGTCAAATACTTGACTTTCTCTTTTCCTTCTCTTCTATCAGAAAAGCTGTTGATTTAAGAGTGAGGTTGCTGAGCTGTGTTTAGTCACTCAGTTGTGTCTGAATCTTTGCAACCCCATGAACTGTAGCCTGCCATTCTCCACTGTCCATGGGGATTCTCCAGGCAATAATACTGGAGTGGGCTGCCATGCCCTTCTCCAGGGTATCTTCCTAATCCGGGTCTCACACATTGCAGGCAGATTCTTTACCATCTGAGCCACCAGGGAAGCATGATAGAGACTTGGACAAGAGAAATTTTAAAATTCAAGGGATGCAACTTTAGGGACCTCAAGGGTGGGTACAAAAAGGTAGTTTCATTATTATGAGGAAGAAAGCAAGAGAACCAGAACGTCAACGATAGTAAGAAAGATTTTGGTTATTCAGTTGATATGCTTCTTTAACTTAAAAAAAAAAAATGGTGGAAGAAGCTTGCACATGCTTAAAGGTCGTGGGGATGTGAAATGAGGAAGACCTGACAGAGAAAGAAAGCATACAAGAGATGGAAAAGTAACTGTGAGTAAGTCTCAGAGGGTATTGGTCTGAACAGAGGCGAAATGGTTGATCTTGCAGTGTAGACAGCACTAGCAAGAAGAAGGTTTGTGGGTGAAGACAGTGACTTGTGTAGATGCAGCAGGAAAAATTGGGGCCTCCATTTCTTCATAGGAAGAAGTAGAGTTTTCTAACATGGTAGGCTTGTGTAGATGAATGAAGGGTTGGAACAACCATTTTGGGAACTAGGAAAAGCTGCTGAGTGGGGTCATCTGAAAAGAATGGTGAGGCATGCTGCTGCTGCGCAGTCGCTTCAGTCGTGTCCAACTCTGTGCGACCCCATAGACGGCAGCCCACCAGGCTCCCCCGTCCCTGGGATTCTCCTTTTTAAAAATTTAGTATGAACATTTACGGAGGTGGTGAGAAGAAAAGACCGAGAGGTTAGGAAACCAGTAGTGCTGAGGAGAAACTGCAGGTTGAAATGCTCAGATCACTGGCTTTTGTAGGCCTGGAGCTCTGAGTCACCTAGTTTACAGAACCCTGAGTTTTCTCGTTTGAGATATAGATCTAGGAGTCTGTTTGGAAGGCGATTTCCTGCTGAGTTCAAACTGCCTTGAGCCTTGAGTGCAATTTGAAAAGTTTGTGAGTAATAAAAGAGGGCTTCAATGAGGGAGGAAATGGAAAACCATTTATATCAACAAATTGGTAAAGTCGGTTGGCCTCTAACATATCCATTAACTAATTAGACACAATTTCAATGCAAGGAATTTGTCTCAGTGTTGTTGCTCATTTGGAACTGATGAAAAGTGCTTTTATTCTGTGTGCTTGTAACTTCAGCAAGTCACCTTTGTGCTGGGTGCTCAGCCACGTCTTTCCAGCTCACTCATCTGTGGCTCAGTTTAATGAGACCTACATCTTGCTGTGCAGTAGATTGTGGGAATTATTGTAATGATTATTAAATCATTTTCCCAGGCCTTTTTAATCTTTGAAATGTTTAATTTCCCAAATCCCAAATCATCTAGTAAAATGAAAAAGGCTTCGGAAGCAGCATAGCCCTCCTACCTTTGCCTAAAATGCATATTTTCCCTCCCATCTCCTTGATATTTACCGACATCCATTATGGAAATTAAAAAGCAGCAGTAACCTACATCATGAGGTTCTTGCTATTTGTTTGGAGAGCTGAGTTTGAATATGGAGAATGTGAACCAACACAAAACAAAAATCCTGTCAGGGCAAAATTTTACACCTATGGTGAGATGGAATATAAAGTCCACAATTCTATTATTTGGAAGTTCATATATAAGAAAAAGATGGGGTGTTTTTTTTGGCTGAACTCTGAAATTATTATTTATGAATACCCTAATTACAGATTGTGAGTTGTTTTAAAAGACATTTGGGAAACTTACTTATGGTCTGTCAGTTATAGCTAAGGTGACCACACAGTTTGTCCAGCAGTCATCTGTTTACATAGGTTGTCTCTGATGCAATAATTAATAGTGTCTTCCTTTTCCTTTGGTTTAAAAGATTACTTTTATATCCATCTTACCTAGGTATAGCAAGTGTGCATTACATTCAATACAGGATAGCAGGTAGGAAAATAAATCCTACTTGTGAATTTGGATAGTTGATCAACTTAGTTTTCCTTGAAGGGTGGGTTGTAAAATGATCCCTCATACAAAACCTTGCATTTTAGAAATGGTAAGAATGCCTGAATTTATACAACTTCTCAAAATATAAAAAAATGTGATTGCCAGTACAGTTGTGCCAACCACAACTTGTTACCAAATTTATATTTTATTTACTGTAAATTTAATACATTGAAAACATTGTCAAAAGAGTATCTTGAAAATGCTGAATATTTGCTTCCATCAATAGTGCTTAATTGGAATGAATCATTCCTATCTGTAAAGTCCAGAAAAATAAATATTTGATAGTACAGTCACCTTTGAAAAATGGGCTGTTTTTGAGAAATTCATTAGATTCTTTTATCACTCTTACTTAGAAAATGTTGAAATTGCTTCTGAAATAAACAATGTGTACTACCAAACTCAAGAGGAGCATGCTGTATTAATATAAACTCAAAGGGCATCTAAGGTATCAGACTCTGTACACAACATAATTTTTTCTTTCAGTCATTTCCATGAAAATTCTGAAGGATTAGAAAAGTACAAATGAAAAATGCTATGTTACTTTGAGAAGTTGACCAGTTACAGTTCTGAGAACAAGATGGAGCTATAGTGCGTAAGCAGGAATCCTAGGTGAAAAAGCGCAAGTTCTTGACTTTATAAGGAAAAAGAAGAAAACTGTATGCTGAGTTTGCTAAGATTTCCAGTAAGAATAAATCTTCTATCAATAACATTATAAAGAACAGGAAAAAATCGTTACTTTTGCTGGCATCTCCTGGCATCCTTAAACTATAAAAGTTACAGTTACAGCCACAGCTCATGATAAGCACTTAGTGAAGATGGAAGAGGTGTTAAATTTGTAGAGTAAAATATTTTGAGAGAGAGAGAGAGACCATATTCACATAATTTCACTACAATATACTACTTTACTATACTATTATTATTAATACATATTAAGTATTTAATTTATAAATTATCATTGGTGTGTATGCATAGGAAGGTCTCTATAGGGTTCAGTATTATCTACAGTATTAGGCATTTTCTAGGGGTCTTGGAACATATTCCTGTTGGATAAGGAGGACAACTCTATGTATGTATGTATACATTTATTTTCATAAATTTTCACTGTCGAACTTCTAACACATATATTTTGGAAGTGGGAGGTCACAAATGAAATGCTGTTAAAATTTATTTTATGTTCTCTTAGCATGTTGTACATAAGTGGTCTAGCACCTCATTATAGAACAGAGGTTGACAAACTTCAGCCTACTGGCCAAATATAGTTTGCTACATGTTTTTGTGACTCATGCCCTCAGAATGATTTTTATACTTTTAAAAGATTGAAGAGAAAAATGAGAAAAATAGTAGTATTTTGTGATATGTAAAATGATAGATCCAAATTTCTGTGAAGATTTCATTGGAACACAGCCATGCGTGTTCATTTGTATGTTATCTATGGCTTCTTTCTACATATGATGGTACAATTGACTGATTAAAGTATTATGAGCTGCAAAGTCTAGAATACTTTGTTTAGTTCTTTTCAGAAAAAGACTGATTCCCTTCTGTATAATATGGTGTACTTGGCATCTTTTATATTGTCCTTGGCTATTGGGGTTTTGGTTGAAATTTTTTTTAATTTTTAATTTTTAATTTTACTTACAATACTGTATTGGTTTTGCCATCAGTCCAGTTAAGTTCAGTCGCTCAGCCGTGTCCGACTCTTTGCGACCCCATGAATCGCAGCACGCCAGGCCTCCCTGTCCATCACCAACTCCCGGAGTTCACTCAGACTCGCGTCCATCGAGTCAGTGACGCCATCCAGCCATCTCATCCTCGGTCGTCCCCTTCTCCTTCTGCCCCCAATCCCTCCCAGCATCAGAGTCTTTTCCAATGAGTTAACTCTTCGCATGAAGTGGTCAAAGTACTGGAGTTTCAGCTTTAGCATCATTCCCTCCAAAGAAATCCCAGGGCTGATCTCCTTCAGAATGGACTGGTTGGGTCTCCTTGCAGTCCAAGGGACTCTCAAGAGTCTTCTCCAACACCACAGGTCAAAAGCATCAATTCTTCGGCACTCAGCCTTCTTCACAGTCCAACTCTCACATCCATACATGACCACTGGAAAAACCATAGCCTTGACTAGATGGACCTTAGTCGGCAGAGTAATGTCTCTGCTTTTGAATATGCTATCTAGGTTGCTCATAACTTTTCTTCCAAGGAGCAAGCGTCTTTTAATTTCATGGCTGCAATCACCATCTGCAGTGATTTTGGAGCCCCCCAAAATAAAGCTGGACACTGTTTCCACTGTTTCTCCATCTATTTCCCCTGGAGTGATAGGACCAGTTGCCTACACAGTTGAAATTGAGAGAGCTTAAGTTCCATTTTAACATCTTGTAACATTACATATGGAAACTTGAAATATTGTTACTATCTGAATTTATGATTGTTAAATCAATGTGATATTTTTAATATGACTTGTTAGTTTACTATTATTGTCCATTTAGATGAGATTTTAAAGAACACAAATAATATGCTATGCTTTCTTGTCAGGAATATTCAGGCTGGAAATGTCACAGCAGACCTACAGAATCATTCATAGCATATAGCATTTAACTTCTGTTATGTTCCAAAGCTTAGGAATCAAGGCAGAAGTTACTAGGAACTCCAAAATATTAGTGGTTTGTTACAAAATATTGGTGGTTTTTTAGTAGTTCCTGGTGGGATGAATACTGTAAACGTGTTCATTTGGTTTCAATTGGTTTTATTATTATTTTTTCTTAAAGTTTTAAAAGGGTAAAAATTTGTGACCATGGTATTTAAGCAATTTATACTGAAGTATGAGTGCTATCTAAAGAAACAAAATAGAAATCACGAAATTATTTATAACAGATGAGAAGAAATGCTAGATGAGAGAGTCGTAAATAAGACATGGGTAGAAATTCCCAGCAACCCCATTACCATGGCATTCCACAAAATAATTACAGGATTGTTTCCAGAATTTGAATTTGGCACAGCTGACTATTAGCTATTGTATGAAAACTGTTTAAGGTTTGAAAGTGAAAGTGAAGTTGCTCAGTCGTGTCCGACTCTTGGGGACCCCATGGACTGTAGCCTACCAGGCTTCTCCGTCTATAGGATTTTCCAGGCAAGAGTACCAGAGTGGGTTGCTGTTTCCTTCTCCAGGGTATCTTCCCGACGCAGGGATCGAACCCAGGTCTCCCTCATTGCAGGCAGACAATTTACCCTCTGAGCCATCAGGCAGATGTTTAAGGTTTAGGCAAAATAATTATAAATCTGCCCTGACTTTCACTGGACTACTTCATACTTTCAGAGTTTATCTTTCATTTTGCATTCTTCATTCATTAGCTCAGATTTCATTAGGCCAGTGGGCACATTCACCACCTTTGTTTTTGAAATCTTACCTTGTCTTCAAGAGCCAATTCAGTTTTACCCATCAACTAAGCAAATTAATTGCACCTTCTCCTTTTCTTTTACTGTTCTCTTATAGTACTTCATTGATTTTTCCATTGTTTTAAAGGCATATTTTGATTTGGTATAGTTATTTTCATCTGCTTCTTGCTTTTTGAGAGCAACAAACATGTCTTGAATGCTTTGTCTTCACCAAAATGCTGGTACTTAATTGGTTTCACAGAAGCTAGCTATTGAAAAAAAATGTGGATTCTAAGCTTGTTTAAGTTTAATAAATTTTAAGCATATGTCAGAAAAGTCACATTAAAGTGAAAGTTTTACTATCAGGTCCATGCTTGCTCTGTCTAGCTATGTACTCATTTGTAATTTTGTGAGATATAATCAGAGGGTAAATCTTGAAAAGTTTGGAAAATAAAAGAGTATCCCATGTGCATATATATATAAGTTGAACTGAGTCAGAAAGTCCAGAGTCCAGAAGGTCATTCATATAAATCAACATGCAGAGCGCTACCAGATGGCAGTGAGTTTCTATAAACAGTGGTCTTACTATTTCCATGAAGGTTGAATTGTTGATGGGTTTGGCTTTGCCAATTAAGCTTGGCTTAAATACTCTTCAGCAAGACACTGAGTAATTTCCTTTATGGAATTCTTTCAAGTTTTAGTTATATATATTTCTGCTTCAGAGAGTTTCAGGCCCAGAGTCCTGCATAAAAGAAGTAAAATTGCCTATGCAGATGGTAATTGAGTCTCATTTAGCAAGTGCTTACAATCTGACTTAATTTTTGTCACTTTTATTGAAAAAAAAAATGCCTGTATTAAAATGGTACCATATTGTTATGTAAAGAAACTGGTTCTTAAAAAAAGAGTTTTTTTCAAGAGTCATAATAGTATTTTCTGAGTAGGCATTTAAGTAATATATTGTTGACTGATTTAATACCAATTGAGTAGGTCAAAAGAAAACATAATAGAGAAATAACAGCCTTGTGGAAGTTCGTGATGTTTGTTCAAAATCTATTTATTTGTATCTATTCATATAAAATTACCCACATTTCTTTATTTGCTGGCATTTTACAAGCTGAGAAAGAAAAAAATGCTTCACATTGAATATGGTCATTGTGCAGACTTACTTGGAATTTCTCCATCTCATTCCCCAGGAACAGCCAAATAATTCAACAAAAATGTTCCCAAGGTATTATTAGTCATTGGTTTTAAATTTTACTTTCAATACTGTTCTTTAGATATCATTTAATTTTCCTACCTTAATTTTTCCAGTTTCTAAATGCTATGACTATGACTGCCTCAGGAGAGTAAGTGATAAAAGTTCATCAAGTTTTATTTTAAAATATATTTGAATGTTTAAAATGAAAAGCACAAAGAATACATTACACAGAGTGTGGTTTTATGTAATGACAACATAACACTGTACTTGTCTATTCCAGTGGATTAATCATATTGCTATATGTATCATCCCCTGGAATGGCATGATTAGAGGAAACGGTGCATCTTAGCCAGCATCCTGGCTTGTTCACGATTGAAAGCCGTCTGATAGACCTAACACCCATACTGCTATGTATTAGTTTGTGTGTGGAGATTGCTTTTTCAGAAACAATGGAATTTGGATAAAGACCCTTTTCCCAGTGTCTCTGAAGGGAGGCAGTGGGAAACGGGGCATTGAGATGAAAAGTATAAAAAGAGTGAATCAGTTTCTTTGTCATAATGCAAATATTTAAGTTAGGATGTAGAATGTGGCTAAATAATGGTGTAATATTCTATGGATTACTTGAGGTGTCTTTTTTCTTGATTCACATTTCATTTTTATCCCTTGACCTTTCCTCATTTCAGATGTTGCACATGAGCAATCCTTTGTTTTAGGGAAACTTATTGCTGTATAACCAGAGAAAAAAGATATCAAATCTTTTACTTTTCTGCCATAAAACTGTCACCCGGGTGTAAGACAGAAAGACTATACAGTCTAGCAGAACCACTTTTTCTTTCAGAAGAGATGAAGATCCCCTGAATTCAGGAGGGAAGAGAAAGATGGAACAAAAGAGGAAGGCATTGGCAAAGGTCTCTTGGGAAGAGATGATGAAGAAACTAAGAGGTCTTTTCTCACAGTTGTCAAGGAGATCTCTTCCTCTAGGTCCTGAGCTCCATAAGTACCCTCTAAATGGATCCTACACAGAGAGAGGAAATGAAATGTGAACAACCTGAGTTCACTTTCAAGGGTGCAAAGTCAGCCTTAATTTAGTTGTTGTTTACTTTCTCAGTTGTGTCTGACTCTCTGCGACCCTGCAGACTGTAGCCCTCCAGGCTCCTCTGTCCATGTGATCTCCCAGGCAAGAATACTACAGTGGGTTGCCATTTCCTTCTCAGGGATCCTCTCTGCCCAGGGATCAAACCCTTGTCTCCTGCATTGGCAGGCAAATTCTTTACCTTTGAGCCACCAGGGAAGCCCCAACCTTAATTAGCAAGATTACATTTTACTCTTCTAGAAGAAATGGACTTCCACTTAGAGAGTGAATCAGTGTTTTAAAAAAGTTCACAAGTAAATTCCCACAGCCTTGATTGGGCTTCATGTACTGCTGAGATTTAACTTTCAGCGTCAGTTTAAGGTAAGGATAAATAGCGGATGAGTTTTCAGTGTTTCCTTGCTGCTTTTGCCTTATCGTTAATGCCTTGCTTCTGACTTGCTTCCTCTAGCTCATTTAACTATAACATAGAATTGAACTCACAGTTTGCGCAGTAGCCATCGCCAGCATGTTACCTCCCACCCCATAACAGTGTCTTTTCCCATGTACTCTCCTTTCTCGGTGAGCAAAATCCATTTACCTTTCTTGTGTAAAATTCCCTTCGGGCACTTTAATGTCATCTCACAAACCAGTTAGATGCAACTTTTGTTTTTTTTCCATTTTGACAGGTGTGAGGAATAATGTATCAATATTTTATCTGTAATGATTGCTAACTAGATTATGATTCTCAATTGGGTTTCAGAGGTAGGTATATTAAAATTCACAGTCTATGTGTGTGTGAAATGGATTTTAGAGGAAAAAGAAATGTTCACACTTGATTTTAGTATCACATACCACTACTCCATTATCGATAACACACATCTCAAATCCTTAGCAAGTCATTTGCCATGAACAGTGAACAATCACACGCTATAGAACATTTTTCTGAGTATTTGCATTTTAATAAGAGAGTTTGGAAAATGTAAAATTTGTGGAAATAGTTGATTTGTTTGCATGACAATAAAGTAAGAGGAACCCAGATAAACAGACCAATGATCAATTTAAGAGAAGTGTGTAATACCTAAAACTGATTGAGATATTCCCTATACTATAACTGTTGAAAATTTATGTGTTCTTCATACAAGATACATTCAAATTTAGATGAAAGTCGCTCAGTCATGTCTCTTTGTGTCCCCATGGACTATACAGTCCATGGAATTCTCCAGGCCAGAATACTGGAGTGGGTAGACTTTCCCTTCTCCAGGGATCTTCCCAACCTAGAGATTGAACCCAGGTCTCTTACACTGCAGTAGGATTCTTTACCAGCTGAGCCAAAAGGAAAGCCCAAGAATACTGGACTGGGTAGCCTATCCCTTCCCCAGTGGATCTTCCTGACCTGGGAATGGAACTAGGGTTTCCTGAATTGCCAGTGGATTCTTTACAAATAAGCTTTCAGAGAAGGATAACATATATGCATGTATATATCTCATAAATATATATATGAAAATGAAAAAGTGAGTGTTACTCAGTTGTGTCTGACTCTTTGTGGCTTGTGGACTGTAGCCTTCCCGGTTCTTCTGTCCATGGAATTCTCAAGGCAAGAATACTGAAGTGGGTAGCCATTCTCTTCTCCAGAGGATCTTCCCGACCCAGGGATAGAACCTGGTTCTCTTGCATTGCAGGCAGATTCTTCACCATCTAAGCCACCAGAAGGATATATATATATATATATATATATATATATATATATATATATATGCACATACAGACACATATGTATATGAATATATGCAATATATGCCCTATATATATGGAATGTGAAATCAGGTGGGCCTTAGGAAGCATCACTATGAACAAAGCTAGTGGAAGTGATGGAATTTCAGTTGAGCAATTTCAAATCCTGCAAGATGATACTGCACTCAATATGCCAACAAATTTGGAAAACTCAGCAGTGGCCACAGGACTGGAAAAAGTCAGTGTAGATACCAATCCCAAAGAAAGGCAATGCCAAAGAATGCTCAAACTACTGGACAGTTGCACTCATCTCACACACTAGCAAAGTAATGGTCAAAATTCTCCAAGCCAGGCTTCAACAGTATGTGAACCGTGAACTTACAGATGTTCAAGCTGGATTTAGAAAAGGCAGAGGAATCAGAGAACAAATTGCCAACATCCACTGGATCATCAAAAAAGCAAGAGAGTTCCAGCAAAAAAATCTACTTCTGCTTTATTGACTACCCCAAAGCCTTTGACTGTGTGGATCACAACAAACTGTGGAAAATTCCTGGGAATACCAGACCACCTGACAGGCCTCTTGAAAAATCTGTGTGCAGGTCAAGAAGCATCAGTAGAATTAGACATGGAACAGCAGACTGGTTCCAAATTGGGAAAGGAGTATGTCAAGGTTGTATATTGTCACCCTACTTGTTTAACTTATATACAGAGTAAATCATGAGAAATGCTGCACTGAATGAAACATACGCTGGAATCAAGATTGCTGGGAGAAACATCAATAACCTCAGACATGCAGATGACACCACTCTTATGGCAGAAAGTAAAGAAGAACTAAAGAGCCTCTTGGTGAAAGTGAAAGAGGAGAGTGAAGAAGTTGGCTTAAAGCTCAGCATTCAGAAAATTAAGATTATGGCATCTGGTCCCATCACTTCATGGAAAATAGATGAAGAAACAGTGGAAAGAGTGGCTGACTTTATTTATTTATATTTTGGGGGCTCCAAAATCACTGCAGATGGTGACTGTAGCCATGAAATTAAAAGACTCTTATTCCTTGAAAGAAAAGTTATGACCAACCTAGACAGCTTATTAAAAAGCAGAGACATTACTTTGCCAACAAAGGTCCATCTAGTCAAGGCTGTGTTTTTTCCAGTAGTCATGTATGGATGTGAGAGTTGAACTATAAAGAAAGCTGAGCACCGAAGAATTGATGCTTTTGAACTGTGGTGTTGGAGAAGACTCTTGAGAGTCCCTGAGCCAACCAGTCCATCCTAAAGGAAATCAGTCCTGAATATTCATTGGAAGGACTGATGTTGAAGCTGAAACTCCAATACTTTGGCCACCTGATGCGAAGAGCTGACTCATTTGAAAAGACCCTGATGTGGGGAAAGATGGAAGGCAGGACAAGAAGGGGACGGCAGAGGATGAGATAATTGGATGGCATCAGCGATTCAATGAACATGAGTTTGAGTAAACTCTGGGAGTTGGTGATGGACAGGGAGGCCTGGCATGCTGCAGTCCATGGGGGGTCACAAAGAGTCGGACACGACTGAGTGACTTAACTGAACTGATGCCCTATATATACAAACTATGTTATAGACTGTGTATAAACACACACTTGACAAACATATGTATATCTCAAGGACCATGGCTTACAATTATTCCCTGACTTCTCCATTTGTATCTATGGTATAGTCTCTATTTTTTATTACTTTTTGTCTTGTTAGAAGCCTTTCTTGTTTACCTTTGGTTCTGGAATGTCCACAGTAATTTCTTTTTTGCTAGATAGATGAGTGATATATTGGCTGAGTGTGGAACTCTAAGTTTTCAGCCCCCCTTTTGACGTGTGGGTGTAATTACAGCCTTTTAGCTTTGTGTATTGTAGAAGAATAGCAATCTTCCAGCACCATTTGGTATGCTGTAGGTGAGGAATATGGGCATATTAAAACATATTAGCAGAAGACTGATCTCAAATATTCCCTGGCATACACAGATCTCATAGTGCATAATTTTCCCCAAAGTTCAGGCTTTAACATTCTATGCCATGGGTTCCAAGACTGGTCTCAGGTAGACTTTCACAGAACCAAGGCATTTCTTACTCTAGCACCTATTAAAGCTAGTAAAGGAAGATAAACTGGTATCATTAGTGGAGAGAAATGAAACTGCATTCAATTGCCACTTTCTTCTGCTGTATTTAAAAAATTTTTTTATTGGAGTATAGTTATTTTACAGTATTTTGTTAGTTTTAGGGATACAGAAAATTGATTCAGTTTTATATAGACATGTGTTCATTCTTTTTCAGATTCTTTTCTCATATTGGTTATCACAGAATAGTGAGTAGAGTTTTCTGTGTTATACAGGAGGTCCTTTATGGTTATCTGTCTTATAGATAGTCATGTATGATAATCTCTAGGTCCATCCATGTTGCTGCAAATGACATTATTTTTCATCTTTTTATGGCTTAGTAATGTTCCCTTACATATATGTGCCATGTCTTCTTTATCCATTTCTGTTAATGGATATTTAGGTTGTTGCTTACAATGTCTTGCTATTGTAAATAGTGCTTCAGTGTACATTATGTTGCATGTATCTTTTCAAATTATGGTCTTCTTCAGGTAATGTCCAGGAATAGTATTGCTGTATCATATAGAACTTCTGTGTTTAGTGTTTTAAGGAACATCCTTACTGTTCTCCATAGTGGTTGTACCAATTCACATTCCGATCAAGAGTGTAGGAGGATTCCCTTTTCTCCACATGCACTACAGCGTTTACTGTTTGTTGACTTTACCAACTGTGTCTTGAAGTAGAAAGCTGCAGTTGTTTTACCTACAGTTAGTTCATCATTGCAAACGAGTATATAGAGTCAATGCTGATACCTTTGAATTAGTCCTTCCTATGATCAATCAGTTAATCAATAAGCAGAATCTAGTGTAGACTCATGCTATTCTACTGGAATTTATGGCTGCTTCTAATTTGCTTCTATATACATATGCATATAACTACATATTTTTACCTAAGAAGAGTATAAGTCTCCAGTGAACACTTCTCAAAATGGGAAAATAATAACATACAGAGGGTAGAAGAAATTGAAGAGCAAGTCTAAAAAGCCCTTAGAAGTCTGTTTACTTTGAGTGGGCATGCTAATACATAATAAGCTCTCTTGAGGTTCTAGACAAGGGCTGTTTTCTACTTATCATGTATTTCAGAACTAGTGTAGTCACTAGGCATACTGAAGGACTGACGGGTGTGCCAAGGTTCTAGCTGCTATATTTTCACAGCTGGAACCAGGGAAGAGCTGCCCATACAAGTGTCCATTATCATTTACATTGAGAAAATAGCCATGGCATCACTGACTTTCATTCTCAGTTTTATCATACTAAGTTAGAATTATGCATGTTTTCTTCTATAAGGGAAATGATTTGGAAAAACAAAGTCAGGAAGATGATTTTGTAGACATGTTCCTTTGAAAATTCTATTCAAATGCTGATTATCTGAAACCTGGGGAGTATGTGAAGAAGGAAACATCTTAAGCCCACGGGGTGCTCAAATACTAAATTATATTACCTCTCACTTTAGCACTCATGAGCATCACTTTGTTTAGTGTATTAACCCCAGATGGTGTGACACACTCAACTCATTTAAGAGAGCTCAGATTTCCTGCACAGCAGTTCACTGGTTGCACTCTATATGTAATACGTATGTCCCAGCCCCATAACTAATGGCTACAACATGTACATCTGAAATAGTACTTCCATTCTGTTCCCCAGTAGGTACCACTCAGACTACCAGGGGCTGATGTGTTTAAAATCTCAATAATTGAAAATTAGAGGTAGTACAGTGAAGTATTTGAACCACACCCCTAGAAATAAAATTTGAATAATTTTCAGTTCAGTTCAGTTCAGTTACTCAGTCATGTACTACTCATTGCGACCCCATGAATCACAGCATGCCAGGCCTCCCTGTCCATCACCAACTCCCAGAGTTCACTCAGACTCACGTCCATTGAGTCAGTGATGCCATCCAGCCATCTCATACTCTGTTGTCCCCTTCTCCTCCTGCCCCCAGTCCCTCCCAGCATCAGAGTCTTTTCCAATGAGTCAACTCTTCACATGAGGTGGCCAAAGTACTGGAGTTTCAGCTTTAGCATCATTCCTTCCAAAGAAATCCTAGGGCTGATCTCCTTTAGAATGGACTGGCTGGATCTCCTTGCAGTCCAAGGGACTCTCAAGAGTCTTCTCCAACACCACAGTTCAAAAGCATCAATTCTTCGGCGCTCAGCCTTCTTCACAGTCCAACTCTCACATCCACACATGACCACTGGAAAAACCATAGCCTTGACTAGACAGACCTTAGTTGGCAAAGTAATATCTCTGCTTTCGAATATGCTATCTAGGCTGGTCATAACTTTTCTTCCAAGGAGTAAGAGTCTTTTAATTTCATGGCTGCAGTCAGCATCTGCAGTGATATTGGAGCCTCAAAAAATAAAGTCTGACACTGTTCAGTGGTGAATAATTCCATTTATTCTTGCTCTCATTTAATTCCCTTGAAAAATCTATTAGATAAGTATTGCTATTACCGGTCACTTGCCTAAGATTGTATAGCTGGTGCCAGAGGAGTGAACTCCAGGAGTTGGTGATGGACAGGGAGGCCTGGCGTGCTGCAATTCATGGGGTCCCAAAGAGTCGGACACAACTGAGCGACTGAACTGAACTGAACTGAACTGAACCTGACTCTAGAATCACTGCTCATTACTGCCTCATGAGCTTTGAAGCTTTCCTGTGATTACTCTGTATCTGTATCTCTGTATCTCAGTTTTCTTAAACCTAAAATTGTTGTTGCTATTGTGTTACTAAGTCATGTAAGGGGTAAATTAAGGCTGATAAAGCACGGAGCAGCTGGCACACATTACATGTTCAAAGATTAGCTATTGTTATTATTATAATAATTAAGTATTTATTGTACCAGCTATGAGTCTAATAATCTTATTTTATGTATCTTACAACCCAGGGGATGGTAGATATCAGATAAAAACTTACAGGAGTGATGTGTGCTACTAAGCAAAAATGTAAGGTACCTTGGGAAAATACGATGATGGTTTACTGTAAACTTTAGGTTAGGGAAGGTTCCCCTCTGGAGGTCACAGGTAAGCTGTGTTCTGAAAGGTGAATTTAGCACTAGAATTTTCAGACTAGAGAGATGCAGGGAGAAGAGTAATATATAAAAATACCATAGACTCAATCCAGGGCTAAAAGATATAGGGTCTCCTAGTCCAGGTAAAGATTCTGGGTTTGTTCCAAGAGCAACTGGAGGAAGTTAAAGAATTTCATCAGGAGAGTGATATGGTCAGATACAAATTTAAAGATCACTCTGAATGCTGTGTAAAGAATGGATTAGATCTAGACGAGACTGGATGTGTAGAGATCAATTAGGCCATTTCAGCGGCACCCGTGAGAGATGAGTAGTGATCTGAACAGGGTGGTCCTGGTGAATTCAAGAACTTTCGAAGAACAGGAAAAAGAATGGACAGGTGAATTGTGGCCTTCTGTATAGTCCTTTCTTCTTCGTGTTTTGTCTTGTTTGTTTGTTTTTTAATTTCCTACTTGTCACTAAAACAGGACTCTCGTGTGACCACCAATCCTGGACTGAATCTGTTTCTGGGTTAAACTTTTTCCAACCCAATTCCCTTTTGTCTCACCCTGCAGTCTTATTTCCAAACTCAGCTTTAAATATCCCAGCACTGCCAGCACCCCACCCCCTTCTTTCCTTGCACTTTCTCTCTCTTCAGGGAGAGTCTGGTGCTCGTTTAAGCAAGTGTTCTTCAACACTAAATTTTTGAGTGAACAGACACTCTATACCTTAACATTAGAAAGTGACCTTTTCAGTACAAGTCTGTCTTGCTTAGTCTACTTGAATGGAGATGGTGCAGTGACTGGGTCCATTTACTGACTGAATAACAGGTAAGGTGATTCTTCTATGCATTTCAACTACTAACCAGTTCTATGGGTAAAACTGGAGAGTTTGGTTGGGAGCCTTGACTACTAGACTGATACTTTACTTTTCTTTATCATAGAGAAGTCAGAATGACTTTGGAGCAAAAATACATGATTAGGCCACGTTTTAGGAAAACCAGCTTGTAGAGGTAGTTAGAATGTTTTGGAGTGGGAAATAGAGTAAAAGTCTACACTAGCAAAAAAGAAGAAAAAAGTATGGTGAATGGACAAGTCATGGATTCAAGGTTATGTAAATTTATATTTGAATTTTGCCAGGATCATTTAGGGCTTCCCAGGTAGTTCAAATGGTAAAGAATCTGCCTGCAATGCCGGAGACTTGGGTTTGATTCCTGGGTTGGGAAGATCCTCTGGAGAAGGACATGGTAACCCACTCCAGTATTCTTATCTGGAGAATTCCATGGACAGAGGAGCCTGGTGAGCTACAGCCCATGGACTTGCAAAGAGTCGGACACAACTGAGAGACTAACACTAACTTACTAACTATGGAAATTTAATCAACAGATATTTGAATTTCTATCAGCTATGATAATGAGGTGAATTAGGAAAGATAACCAAGGGTCAAACTACCTTCCAACTTCTGGCCCATGGTATGAAAATGTAGGCTTTATTAAAAGTGAAAGAGGGTGATATTAGAAGCCTTCACAAGAAAAGAACATTATTTAAGATTTTTAAAAGATCACTGCAGAGCTTAAGGACAGTGGATTGGTGGAACCTGAGACTGTGCAAGAAGTAAAAAACCTTAAGAAATCTAATTTATTTTCCATTAAATACAAGAATGTAGACATCTTAAAACATTAAACTATGATACCAGAACAGAATGCCAATTAAAAAGATTAGATGATCAAATTGAGGAATCCTCCCAGAAAATAGAACAAAAAACTAAAAAGACAGAAAACAGGAGAAAAAAGAAAAAAAAAAAAATCATAGGACTGCCCATCTGATTAGCAGGTCCATACTCCAAATAGTAGGCATTCTAGAAAGAAAAAAATTGGAGAAAGTGGAGGAGTAGAAAATGTCAAGGAATTACATTTTCCAGAACTAAATGTTCTGAATCGCCAAACTTAAAGGACTCACCATGTAACCAGCTTAACAGATGAAAATGTTAGAACGTTTCAGACAGATATCCCAGGATTAAAATAATAAAGTTTCATGCAAATTTTCAGTATCACAGTGGCTTTTAGACATTTTAGCAGCAATACTGAAAGTGAAAAGATGATGAAGCAGTGCTGTTAAAATACTGAAGGAAATGCTATATATTCTAGAGTTTAGAATATTATACTTTGCTAAATTATCAATTAAGAGTAGTAGGTAAAGAAATTTTCAAATATACAGGATGTTTTAAGTTTCTACCTCTTATTCTTTCTCAGAAAGACATTATATTAGAGGATGTACTCCACAAAATAAGGAGTAAAGCAAGAAAGAGGAAGCATGGGCTCCATAAAATGGAGCACAGGCTCTAAAGAGCAGCAAATAGGATTTTCAGGATGATGGTTGACAGGGACGCCAGAATGATACCTGTGTATCAGGTTTTAAGTTTAACCAATCTGGATTGAATTTCGAGTGGATAACAGTGGAAATCTCTGTAAGAAAGTGAAATGAAATTGAGAGACTGTGTAATGTGTTTGAATGTTTTTAAGAAAAATCTCACAGCTGGTAGACAATGGGGGTTAAATTTATGGTAAATGTCTAGAATAATGAAACATGCATGGCTTGGCTATCAGTAGCATTGATGCATCAGAATAATGTAAATATTGCATAGCCACATAATCAAAATTTCAATAAAAATATGTCATAAGGATGAAGGTGTAGGAAGTGAATAGGTGGTTTCCGGAAGGAAATGGTAAGAGAGCCAAATCCTCATCTTCTATAGATGGAAGAGAATAGATAATGTTGCAAAATGAAAAGTCAAGTAGTATACTGTGTCAGTGTAACATGTTTTATAGATATACCCACACAAGACAAATACCAAATGAATTGAAAGTGATTATCTCTGAGAAGCATCATATGACTATGAACGAAGGGATTTCTTTTCTAATGTAAATGGAAAATTTTTACTTGATTTATTTCAATCGCTTATATGTACAATGGATAAAAGTTACCATTAAAATTTTCAGACTGTTACTCTTTCTGTTTTGTTAAGTGTGGGTTTTGGTGAGGAGGCATCAGAAAGGGAGAAGGGAGAAACTATACAGTCTTCTGGACAATGATATTGCCACTCATCCTGATAGCACCAGGGCACTGCAATAGTAGATGTGGAACATTTTCTAATTTTGTCAGATTACCAGACATTAGAATGGGTGATGACAATATAGAGTTGCATCAAAGAAGAGGGTAGACTTACATATGCATAGAATCAGTCTTGGAAGTAGGGCCAATAGAACTTAGAGATGAGGGAAGAGGGAGAAAAGGAAAAAAATGAATGACCACCACTTTGGTAGCTTGATCAACTAGGTGGATCATTGCCTTCTAAAGTGAGAACAGTAGAAAAAGAAGTGGTTTTAGGGGAAAGGCAAGGATTTTTTTTTTATTTTTGGACATCATGTTCAGTTGGAGTTGGCTAGTAGGCATTCTAATGGAGACCCAAAGAAGGCATTTGACAGCTAGCTACGTGTTAACCTACTTTTCTTGCCTATAAAATTCTAATCTCCTAAGTGTCGGGACTTAGTCATTTTCATCTCTCTTCATAGCTTGTGCAGTCAGGGAGGTAATAGCATTAAATTTGAAGTTTCTGGTTCTCTGTAACTCACTAGTGATAATGGATTATTGTTGTTTCAGCCTTTCCCCCTACCTAGTATAACACATAATAATTCTTGTTGCCTAAGTTCCCTGAAGGAATATTATGAGCATCAATGAGATATCTGTAAAGTAAATTGAGCTTTTGGGGGAAGAAAGCTGTTTTATAAATTATGAAGTATTAGAGTGTTGACAGGCTGTGAGGTGCTGGCTAGAAATATTCTATGCTTGTCCAATCAAAAGAAAAATGTAAAACATTGGATAAATAAGTGGACCTGTCTTAAAGTTGTAAAGGTTTCCTCTTTTTTCTTTGTCTTGCTCTCCCACCACCCCTCATTGTCTTTATCCTGGAGTAGCACTCAGATAAAATGTTAATCCTAAAGTGTCTGGTGGGAGATGGGAGGGAAAGATTTAATTTATGAAGTGATTTGAATGAAGATAGTATAATATATTACAGTTACCAAAGGTGAAGAACTGAAAAAAAATGAGAAAGGAAAGGAAAGCATAAAAATTTGATGAGGACTGCCATTTGCTGTCTTTTTGTTCTGTGCTCAGTTTCATTCCTTTTAGCCTCTCTGCACTGCTCTGTTCTGTTTTCTCTTTCTTTCTTGTGTTTCGCCCACACCGGCAACACATGAGCAGATTAAAAAGTTTGTCAATCAGGTCAACATGCTTAACTTTTTCTGATACTTCATATTCTGTGAATATCCCCTTAATATGAAAACCCAATGGCATTGCACAGCTTCAATTTACATATTCTTAGAATCGGAATTTGAGAAAGCAGTAGATTAACACCACACTGTTCTAAGCTCCAAATTTATATGGAAGTTTCTTTTTATTTATTTGCCGTGAAAACCTAAAAGTGAGTGTGTGCCTCAGGATTTTATAAATGTCGAAGAAAAACAGAAAGCAATTTGACTTAGAGGACAAAGAAATCTCTGCCCTGCTTCTTGCTAGTTTTGTCAAGTTTCTTGAGATTCCTCTACATTCTCGTTTATACAATGACAATAGAATTTATCTGCAAACTTATTATGAGGGCTTATAAGATAATTACTATCATGTGCTAAATACAGTGTTTACTGCTATCTATTTGTGCTATTTTTTATCATTATTACTTAAACATCTTTTCTCCTTATATATTCATTTAATATTTATGACTTAAGAGTAAACCATATCATGCAGTGTGTGTGTGTGAAATTTCTGGAAAAATAATATGAGCTATTTGCAACTGTACACATAGGAAGAGGTTGGTCAAGAGAGAAGCAGATCAGTTAGCTGAGAGTAAACATTTATTAATCCTTGCTCTCTATCGAAGGTAAATATGTTAATAAAAAAATCATGTAAATTTTAGGCACATTCATAGGGCTTTACAATGAAAGCTGGCAAGTTTTTCTAAATGGCCCAATCAATCCTCTACATATATTCTGAAGCTGAAGGATGTTAAATAACCTTCTAGGAAACCAGTCAGGGGTACACTGGCTATTTATAAACACATTTATCTCAGGCTTAGTTCATGCGTGTTACTGTGGAATTTAGTTTTATCATAATACACTTTTCCTGGAAAATCTATAAATTACATATGGGGAAACAGAACATTTAACTTATTAAGGAAAGCTTGGCTTTCAAAACTTACTGAATAATCCAGTCTTCAGATAAAATAGGGACACCAATATTCCTTGGCATTTGTCAATACCAACTCCAGTGGCCCATAGAGTCAATGTAACATATGTCCTAAGCATTTTAAATTAAATGCAGATCTATTGTAAAGTTAATTGAACATCTTGCAATAAAGAGGAAATGAATCAAATAAAAAAAAGCTGTTCAAGTACTTCCTTAGTCATACTCAAACCATTTAAACAGGAAGATTTGTTAGAGTTGGACTGGTAAATAATAATTGAAGTAGAGAGAATAAGTAAATAATAAATTAAAATTTTATAAAATGAACAAATAGATCTCAAATTAGTAGTATAATCTTATACTTTTAAAAAACTAGAGAGGTAGAACATATTAAGCTCAACAAAACCTGTGGGAAGAAAAAATAAAGATAAAACAAAAATCAATGAATTTGAAAACAAAAAGCAAATAAAGTAACCGGTGGAACCTAAAATTTCTGTTGAGTCAATCAAATTGGTAAACTTCTAGTCAGACTAGCAACAACAACAGCAAAATATAAAGTAAGATTATCTATAGCAGAGAATTAAAGGAGCTCACTAAAAACCCCTAGATGTTAAAAGAACCATTAAAAAAAAAAAAGAAACAAACTACTTCTGCTTCATTGACTAAGCTAAAGTCTTTGACTGTGTGGGTCACAACAAACTGTGGAGATGGGAACACCAGACCACCTTACCTGCCTCTTGAGTAACCTGTATGCAGTTCAAGAAGCAACAGTTAGAGCCAGACATGGAACAACACAATTTCAAAACTGGGAAAGGAGTACATCAAGGCTGTATATTGTCACCCTTGTTATTTAACTTACATGCAGAGTACACCATATGAAATGCCGGGCTGGATGAATCTAACGCTGGAATCAAGATTGCCCGGAGAAATAGCAATAACCTCAGATATGCAGATGGCACTACCCTAATGGCAGAAAGGGAAGACGAACTCAAAAGCCTCTTGATGATGGTGGAAGAGGAGAGTGAAAAATCTGGCTTAAAACTCAACATTCAACAAACTAAGATCCTGGTATCCAGTTCCATCACTTCATGGAAAAAAGATGGGGGGAAAATGGAAACAGTGAGAGACTTTATTTTCTTGGGCTCCAAAATCACTGCAGACAGTGACTGCAGCCATGAAATTAAAAGATGCTTGCTCCTTCAAAGAAAAGCAATGACCAACCTAGACAGCATTTTAAAAAGCAGAGACATGACTTTGCCAACAAAGGTCTATCTAGTCAAAGCTATGGTTTTTCCAGTGGTCACATATGGGTGTGAGAGTTGGAAAATAAAGAAAGCTGAGGGCCAAAGAATTGATGCTTTTGAACTGTGGTGTTAGAGAAGACTCTTGAGAGTCCCTTGGAGAGATCAAACCAGTAAGTCCTAAAGGAATATTCATTGGAAGGACTGATGCTGAAGCTCCAATACTTTGGCTACCTATGCAAAGAATCAAGTCATTGGAAAAGACCCTGATGCTGAGAAAGATTGAGGGTAAGAGGAAAAGAGGGCAACAGAGAATGAGATGGGTGATGTCATCATCTATTCAATAGGCATGAGTCTGAGCAAGCTCCAAGAGATAGTAAGGGACAAGGAAGCGGGTGTGCTGCAGTCCATGGAGTCATGAGTCGGACACGACTGAGCGACTGAACAACAACAGCAAGGAAATACCATGAACAAATCTATGTTTATGAAATCAGCAGTCAGTTGATTGATATAAACTACCAAACTACACATGCTCAAAACGACCAGAGTTACAAACAAGTTCACATTCACTCAAATGATTATGCCGAATATTGTAAGCATGTTGAGAAATTATAGGAATCATATACTGCCAATGAGAATGTAGTCTTGAAATATTTTCAGAAAACAATCTAACAGCTTCATGAAAGATTAACTAAATTTTGTAATACAATAATATCAATTCCACTCCTAGATATTCAATAAAATCTAAGATGTATAGCCAACAAAGATTTAGGTTCACATGATGGTAGCAGCTTTATTCTCAATAACCTCCAACCTGGGAACAACCCAAATGACTGTCTATAGATGAGTGGATTAAAAGAAAGCAAACTACAGCCATAAAATGGAATACTTTTATCAATATTAAGGGATACATTTTTGATAAATGCAATAATGTGGGAGAATCTCAAAATCATTATGATGAATAAGAAAGACATGACAAAAAAGGGGCACACAGTGATTGTTTTCATTTATATAAAATCCTAGAAAATAAAATCTAATCTATAGAGCTAGA
Organism: Budorcas taxicolor; assembly: GCF_023091745.1. NCBI lineage: Eukaryota > Metazoa > Chordata > Mammalia > Artiodactyla > Bovidae > Budorcas > Budorcas taxicolor. The sequence continues at coordinate 35,520,690 of NC_068916.1, forward strand.
AGACAGATCCATGTTTGCCTGTAGGTGGATTTGAAGAGAAAGATATTTTACACAGTGACTGGAAGAATATTTTGGTGATGAAGAAAATGTTCATTGCTTTGGATGTGATGATGATTTCATGGATTTACATATATATTTGTGTTTAAATCTCATATTTTTGTATGCTTTACATATATACAATTTACTGTACACTAATGCCTCAATAACATTGTGAAAAACAGAAAAAATAGGTCTGAATAAATGGAAAGAAATACCAAATTCATGAATAGAGGGACTCAACTTTGAAAAGCTGTCAAATTCAGCAGATTAGTATACAATTTCAATGTGATTCCAACAGTTTTTCTGGAGGAATGCTTAAACATAAGGAATGGTATAGAGCCAAGAGTATTTTGGGATCAATTTTGAAAACAAGCCATGCAAACGATAATGATATGTTAAAAAGTATGGTATTTTCCCAGGGGTCAAAGAAAAAAATCAGATTAGTGGAAGAAAATAAGATTGAAAATGGATTGAAATAGTTTATATGACAGTAAAACACTACAAATTACTAAAGTTGTAAATGCCTCAAAACATAATGATAAGAAAATTGATAATACATTTTCCAATATAGACTACATTTTGCTGTCTTACAGAGGTTAGTTATTTCTGAATCCTACAGTCTTTTAAGGGTTCTGTCTGCATTTGTACCCCTAGGAGTGAAGGCTGTCTTAAGTTTTGTACTCTGCATGCCTCCATTGCCTTGTTACTATCTGGCCACCATTAACTTTGAGCTGGAATCCCAGACGTCTACACAGTCCACATGAATCTCAACTATATGTTTACCATGATTCAGAGAAACTTGAAGTCTGGTTTCTTATCACCTGGCTCTTCAGGGAATTTCACACCAATAATGTGGCTCTGAATTAGCATTACCTCCAAATGTAGGACAAAAAGAAATAAAAGCATAGACTAGAAGATGAAGCTGTAGTCCTGTATCTTATATGATTTCAGCAAATACCATTTTCAAATGCAACGTAGAGTATATAGTCTATGTTAATCAGGAACATAGGGAAACAAGATACATTACCTTTAAGAAACATCAGAAATAATAGGCAACAGAAACAAGCTCCTCAACCTATGGATATCTGATCACCAAGACTTGGTCATTATATTGGAAGATCAGAATTATCTTACACTCATGATAGAACTATAAACTAGACATCTGAGAAATTTAGCAATTTCAAAGCCTAAGATGTAAATATTTTATGACAGAAAATATATTAACAATACTAGATCTGAACATGTACCTTAAGAAAAACTTATGTAAAAGATGTTTACTTCAACATCAGGAAACATACCAGTAAACAAAGTCTGAAATATTCCTGTAATGGAATGCTATGTAAGTGTTAAAAATAAATGAACTAAACTGAAGTATTAGTAAGAGTAGATCTCAGAAATAATGTTGATTATAAAGTCAGTTGTAGAATTATAAAAACAATATTAAACATTTATGCAAAGATGTAAAAAGAACACTGACATGATATTATATATTTTGTGGATCCATACATTTTAAATGTATACAAACCAAGGAAGATTTTGATTTTATCTGTCATGTTTTATTCATTGAAAATATAGCTGAAACAATTACAGCAAAATTTTAACATTTGGCAAGTCTGCGATATGGCTTATATCGCTTAAAAATCTTAGTTTTTTCTGTTCTTTTAAAAATGTTTTATATATATAGTGTATTACATAACATATAATATATATATAATATGTCATATTTAAGAAGTCTTAAAGAAAATTTATGAAATTTCACATACTTGTTACAAAAGTAATGTTCTTTATAGCTATGCTGTGAAAGTTGTTCATTATGCATGCATTCATAAGTGTTCTTGGACAAATATATATATGGAAGGATATTACATCTATAATATTTGTTTTTTAAATAAATACATAATTGCCATTATAATCTAACTTTTGTTCAATATTGATAAAATATTAGTTTAATGTATTTTTATATTTGTTTTCAATCTACAATTCCAAGCAAGCTTAAAATATTGGTTATAAATCTATTTTAGGTGAATTTAAAAAAAGACTTTCTGTTTTGGAAAAGTACTACAAAATTCCCTGGACACTCTAGATATGGAAAATAATTTTCTTGCAAAAATTGAGTTAAACTGATGATATATTTAAAATAGCGTTCTCAAATACCAATTTTATATTAGTTTGTCTAAACTATTTATTCTTCTCAGTTTGCATCTCCCTAAGCGTCTTTGAAACTCAGTAGCTAGATTCATGCATATAGTAGAGAGTGTGTGTGTGTGTGTGTGTGTGTGTGTGTTCCTGTAGTGATAAGAAAGAGAGGTAAGTGACTGGAAACTTCTCCATCCAGTTAGCTAAAACTCATAGATGACATTGTTTTGATAACAAAGAGAATACATAACAAATACTTAGGTGACAAACTCAAGTTATAAACTTTTAAGTAAAGGTTTATAAAGTAACTATGATCTACATTAGATCATATTAATTGCAGTGTAATGCAATTACAATTAAGGCTAGTAAAAAGAATTTAGCTTTTGAAAATGTAGACATCAGATTTGTATGAATCTGTTAATAAACTGATACTTTGGAAATAGAAGTGCCCCCTTGGGCATAAACTACCCTCCAAAATGCAATAATAGAGCTTTGATTTCATTTGGAACAGCAGTGTGTTAGGTGGAAGATTGAATTGAAAAGCAATTGAATGCGTTTATCAAAATAACTCTTAGAGAGCTCAGACTTGGCTGAGAGAACTGTTGTTGTGTCCCTTCCCTTCCTAGAAAATGGATGTGATGGCTGGAAATCCAGCAGCCATCCTGTGATTCTGAGAGCAGAGGACATGTGCTTAAGATGGTGATAGAAAGGATAAATAATAGGAGCTTAATGCCTTAATGACTTTGTAGAGCAGACATACCAGCATTGAAATACATATACTTTAGTTTTACATGAGAAAATAAACCACTAAATTAAGGGAAAAAATTGCTGTAGTCAGGACTCTGTTATAACACTAATAACTCTATGTGATTATTAATGGCTTGGAAAATTCATAGTAGTTAATCAACTATAAGAATATGCAATGAGGATATGTATCCACATAAGGCTGCATATGTGGATGCATATCCATTTGTGGGAAAGCTAGGGGAGAAAATAAGAATTTGTATTTTTTTTTTTAGAAATTTAAGTGTTCCAAAAGAAAAATCAGGTGATCATAGTAAAACACAAAGTGACTTCAGTAGTTGAAGTGATGAGAATTAGGAACGAGGTGTCAACTAAACTGATAAAGGCAGTAGAAGCTATGAAAGTTAGAAGTTTCTGAAGGATGAGCACATGGATGCTTAAAAATCCAATTTAAAAGTTCCGTAAGGAATCTAGGGGAAAGGAGAGAAATGTCAATGATAAGCATAAAAGTAGTTTTTGAAACAGTGTAGATAATATAGGCAAAGCAATTTTCAACTGCTGAAATTTGTAAGCAGAATTTTTGAAGGATACCAACTTTTACTTACATTTGGTGAGGAAATAATTCACTTTAGAAATGCAGTGGCCACATCAGTAAAGAGCAGGGAAAATCACATGATGATCAAGTAATGAGAGAAGTAAGGCACCCTATGATTTCCCACAATTAGTTAGTATTGAGTCTCAGACTAGAATTCACTTCCAATAACCATATGACATAGAAATCATAAGATGTATTTTCTAAAATAAATATTTAAGATATTTAGTATAAATATATAGATTTATGTTTAAATACAAACTGTTTATTTTACTTGATCTAATTCTCTAGCAACGTAAAATATTTTTTGTTTTATGGAGACTTTAACTTATCTGGGATATTTAAATCAATTATTAATTTCAGTTCTAAAAAACCTTTATAGACTAAATATAATTGAGAAAGAGAAAAGTTATAACCTTATAAAACTCAAGTTTCTGATGCCACTGAGAAGAGAAAACCCAAAATATCTGTTCAAAAATCTATCAATTTGTCGAAATGATAAAACCAAACTAATACACACACACTTCTAAAAGTTACTTAAAGACATACTACATAAATTAGAAATGGCATTAAGTAAAGACACGTAACTTTTTTTCAGAGATGAAGTAATGAGTAATATTGCTTCAAATATGCACTCAGAGTGGAAAAAACTAATTTATAACAAGTCTAGATAAATTTCTCTAACATTCAGTTCAGTTCAATTCAGTCATTCAGTCGTGTCCGACTCTTTGTGACCCCATGAATCGCAGCACGCCAGGCCTCCCTGTCCATCACCAACTCCTGGAGTTCACTCAAACTCATGTCCAATGAATCAGTGATGCCATCCAGCCATCTCATTCTCTGTTGTCCCCTTTTCTTCCTGCCTCCAGTCCCTCCCAGCATCAGAGTCTTTTCCAATGAGTCAACTCTTCTCATGAGGTGGCCAAAGTACTGGAGTTTCAGCTTTAGCATCATTCCTTCCAAAGAAATCCCAGGGCTGATCTTTAGAATGGACTGGCTGGATCTCCTTGCAGTCCAAGGGACTCTCAAGAGTCTTCTCCAACACCACAGGTCAACAGCATCAATTCTTCGGTGCTCAGCTTTCTTCACAGTCCAACTCTCACATCCATACATGACCACTGGAAAAACCATAGCCTTGACTAGACAGACCTTTGTTGGAAAAGTAATGTTTCTGCTTTTCAATATGCTATCTAGGTTGGTCATAACTTTCCTTCCAAGGAGTCTCTAACATTAACTTTCACTATAAATATCAGAAATGTAAAATGTATAGACACAACCAATCAAACAAAAGATGTGTGGTGAATGCTGGTGAAAACGGCAACACATGATCAAAAGATTTCAAAGTTTGGAAAACTCTGAAATACAGTGAGAATTTTGGAAGCTAAGATTAGTGTGAAAATGCAACTCTAAACTTCGTGAGGTGTGGTAAGCTGAAGTAATTACAGTGATTTTGAAAGTACTATTACTAATGGCCTCATCTTTCATTGTGCTCATGCTTTCTTTTCTACAATTTTCTTGCTATTAAGCATTTTTTCCATCTTGACTGTATTTTATTTACCTTAATTTTCTCCATTGTGTTGGAAGTGCAAATGTTCTCTCTTTAAGAACTGTATTTCCCTTCTTACTGGAAAACAAAAGTAGAAACAAATATATACACCTTAAAGAGATAATAATACATAAACACTTGTGATCAGCACCTAAATGGAAACAAAGTTTTGCCAGCAACCACAGATGTTCCTCCATGATCTGGTGCTTGTTATAAATCTAAAAGGAGCTGTTATTCTGAATGCTATACTAGTCACTTCTTTATATGGTTGTATAGTTCTATCACTCAAATGTGTATCCTTATACAGTAGAGGTTAGTCTTGCCAATTTGGCAAACTGGTTGTATTTTTAACTCTCTTTTAATCCAGAAGTTCCTTTTCCATTCATATTTTTTTTTTCTTTGAGTTATCTGTTGAAGAACAAAGGATGTTCGACCTGTAGAGGTGGCTGGTCTGGATTTAGTTGATGGAATATTAATGATGCGGTTCAACACATTTCTGTGTGATCTGCACATGGACACTTGGATCTAGAGGCATTTTCCAACTCAGATTCTATGCTTTTAGCAGAGGTGGTATTCTATTCTTCTATCAGGAGGAACTTAATATTTGGCTGTCTTTTTGTGACATCGCAGTTGTTGTTATTTACTTACTATCTAGATCCACTTATTAATTGGGGATTGCAAATCTTTCAGTTTCTCATTTACTAGTAGGAATACTTCTATGAAGGAATTCTTTTCCTAATCTGTTAATTGGTTATCAAGTGTTGAATACGTACAAGGCAGAATAAGTACCATTTTTAAAGATAATGAATTCACTATAGTTCTCTAAAGGGATTGAATTTTTTAAAAAAATTATTAATAATTTAAACTTTATCATTACTATTCTGAAGCTCAAAAATCTCCATCTTTGTTCACATAAGACATCTTCACTTTGTCTCTTGAGTCTTTTGGATAGGACCTGGTAGTCTTTGAGTGTGTCTTCACTATCTGGACTAAGATGTTTTAGAGTCAACCTGTATACTTCCTGCCCCACATCTGTAATCTGCCATTTCTCTAGAATGCTTTTTATTTTTTAATTACCTTTTAAACTGCTACTTCAAGAATACTATCTAGTTATTGTGGATGCCCACCTATGATCAGTTGCTCATTATATCTAGGCCTCTTCATTGGATTAGCTTGCAATAAATTTGTCTATATTTCAATCTATATCTATCTATACTTATATCTACAATTATATGCTTGTGATATACTTCATAAATTGATACTTCAGGAATTGATCATTCTAACCATATTTAGGACTATAGGTTTTTGTCTGAAGTCTCTTACATTCTGTTTCTATCATCTTTTCCACACTGAGATTCTTGCTCTCAATGGCACAAAGGGTGATAAAATTATATCATAATTACTTGGGCTTCCGTGGTGGCTCAAACAGTAAAGAAGCTGCCTGCAATGTGGGAGACCTGGGTTCGATCACTGGGTTGGGAAGATCCCCTGGAAGAGGGCATGGCAACCCACTCTAGTGTTCTTGCCTGGAGAATTCCATGGACAGAGGAGCCTGGCAGGCTACAGCCAATGGGGTCACAGAGAGTTGGACACAACTGAGTAACTAAGCACAGCATAGCACATAATTACTCATTTTTTTTTAATCCCACAACACACAGAAAACAGCCTGAAACTAACAATACCAAAAATGTTACCACTTGTATTACCGCAACATTTGCTAGGAAGAGTCTCCAAATATTTTTAACAGCTTTAAGATTTAATTGATATACATGGAATTTGGCTGTTTCAGATATAAAATTCGGTGTTTTTTGGTATCTTTACAGAGTTGCATAACCATCACAATTTTAGTGAAGTTCATTCACCCCATAAAGAAAGATTGTCCAATAGTGGCCACTCCATATTTCTGCTAATCTGCTTTTCTACAAATTTTGCCTTTTCTACACTTTTGCCTTTCTGGGCATTTCACATTGATGATATCATGTAATACGTGGTCTTTTGTGTCAGGCTTCTTTCGTTTCCTTGAGATAAAGAATGTGTAGCATGTGTTTTTATTGCTGAATGTTTCAACATTTTCAAATATGCCACATTTCATGTATCTATTCACTAGCTGATGGACATTTGGGTTGTTTCCACATTTTTACCATTATAGATAATGCTACTATGGACATTTGTGTATAAATCAATCTGTGGTCACATATTTTTATTTCTCTTGGATAGATGCCTAGGATTGGGATGGCGAAGTCACATGGGGAATCTATTTTTAACATTTTGATAAACTGCCAAACTCTTTTCCAAAGCATCTGGATGTACCATTTTACAGTCCCACCAGCAGTACACAAAAGTTGTACTTTCTCTACATCGTCGTCAATACTTGTTACTGTCTGTCTTTGGGTTTATGGCCATTCTAACAGATGGAAAATGGTTCTGATTTGTTGTGGATTGTGAATTTTGTTGTGATTTTGATACATATTTTCCTGGTGAATGTTGATATTGTGCATCTTTGCACTTGCTTATTAGTCATTCTAATATCAGCTTTGGTGAAGTGTTTAATCAAATATTTTGCTGATTCTTGAATAATATTTCTTGTCTTATTATTGAATTCTTAGTGTTTTTCATATATTCTGGATACAAGATCCTTATCAGATTTATGATTTGCAAATATCACACTTTGTTGGTTTTTCTTTTGACATTTTTTGTTTTTTTAAATGTAGAAGTTTAAAATTTTGATGCAATCCAATTTATCTTTCTTATTTGTTTCCTGCAACATCACTGTTAATGATTATATAAATTATGATGTTATAAAACCAAATCATCTGTCCATGGGGATTCTCCAGGCAAGAATACTGGAGTGGGTTGCCATGCCCTCCTCCAGGGGATCTTCCTGATCCAGGGATCAAACCCGGGTCTCCCACATTGCAGGCAAATTCTTTAGTGTCTGAGCCACCAGGGAAGCCCCATATAAAATATGTCTTAAAATCAAATCCTCAGTGTTGGCGACTTAGATTGTTTCTATTTTTTAACCATAATGTGTAATGTTATGATAAACACTCCTTCCAAGCTCCAACAATTTTTTAATTGGAGGATAATTGAACCCAGAGATAAACCCAATTTAACTTTTAAAAAAATCATTTATGCTTTTGATCTTGTTTCTGAGAAACCATTGCCTCACCCAAGGTCAAGAAGATCTACTGCTATGTGTTCTTCTGAGAGTTTTACAGCTTTAGATTTTACTTTTATGTTTATAATTAATTTTGCTTTTATTTTTCCATAGAGTGTGAGGTAGGGGTCCAAATTTATGCTTTGTGTGGGCATATCTAAGCATCCCAGTGTCATTTCTTGCAAAACTAATTTTTTCCTCCATTGAATATTCTTGGCAACATTGTTACAATTTAACTGACATAAATACATGAGTTTTTTTTCTGATCCTCAATTCAATTCCATTTATCTGTATATTTATTTGTATGTCAGTACCCTGCTATCTTGATTATTACAGCATTGTAGTAAGTTTTGGTACCAGGATTGACATATATACACTACCGTATAATATAAAATAGATAACTAATGAGGGCCTTCTATGTATCACCAGGAACTCTACTCACTACTCTGTAATGACCTATATGGGAATGGAAACTGGAAAAGAGTGGATGTATGTAAAACTGATTCACTTTGCTATATAGCAGAAACTAACACATACATACATACAAACAAGGTCATGTCATAGATATCTTTTAACAAAAATGACTTGTAACTTGCTTTAAAAAGTAAAAATACTAGTTTTTATAAAACCTAGGATCATTTATCATGAGTATTGCTTACTCCTTGGAAGGAAAATTATGACCAACTTAGACAGCATATTAAAAAGCAGAGATATTACTTTGCCAATAAAGGTCCGTCTAGTCAAGACTATGGTTTTTCCAGTGGTCACGTATGGATGTGAGAGTTAGACTGTGAAGAAAGCTGAGCGCCAAAAAATTGATGCTTTTGAACTGTGGTGTTGGGGAAGACTCTTGAGAGTCCCTTAGACTGCAAGGAGATCCAACCGTTCCATCCTAAAGGAGATCAGTTCTGGGTGTTCATTAGAAGGACTGATGTTGAAGCTGAAACTCCAATACTTTGGCCACCTGATGCGAAGGGCTGACTTATTTGAAAAGGCCCTGATGCTGGGAGGGATTCGGGGCAGGAGGAGAAGGGGACGACATAGGATGAGATGGTTGGATGGCATCACCGACTTGATGGACATGGGTTTGGGTGGATTCCCGGAGTTGGTGATGAACAGGGAAGCCTGGCGTGCTGCAGTTCATGGGGTCGCAAAGAGTTGGACACGACTGAGTGACTGAACTGAATCATGCATTCTATACTTTGGATAAACATTGTTTAGAAATACCGTTTTGTGCAAATAGCTACACTGGCAAGGAACATGAAATTCCATGATCAGTATCATCAAATATTTTTATATAAGATGGGTCATATTTAAACAATAGATTGGTTGATAGGTGTCTGGGATCACAATGGTGGGACTGAAGGTAAAATAAAGGTCATGCAGAAGGAGAAGAAAAATGGAGTGGCACTGGAAAACACTGTCTAAGAGAGTGTCAGAGTGTACTTATTTGTACTTATTTGTAAATTGCATTTATCAGTCAACACTAGCTGAGGATACAGCATGAGATTTCTTCCTTTGCTGGTAACTGAAATAGATAAATATAGTAAATCGAGTTTTCCTTAAAACTACCTTTCTGTTTTTAAACAATCCATTCTTAATATCAGTTACAACATAAAAAGCAATATATATATGGTTACCATTGTTAGGAATAAGGTAATATTAACAGTTTTAGGGGAGTTTTTGCTTCAGCTGAACAGAAGCATTACAATAGCATGCAATATTTTTTTCCAGGTATGCATATTCATACATATTAAGTTATTCTGTTTCAGCGCTTTATGAATCCCTCTCAAGCCAATCCATGGTATAATGGAAAAAACTCATGGTTTAAAGCATACTTACTGAATAATTGAAATCTTTTAGAAAAAGTGCTGTTAAAAGGTAATCTGTGCTTATTTTATTAAGTGGGTTTTTACCAAGACCTTTTTTGACTTTAGGTTTGGATCACATATTTCTCAAGAGAAATGTCCTCAAAAAACAGAATCCTCATGGGATTGTAATACACAGTTCCTGGAATGTTTATTAGTTTAGGTGAGAAACCTCTGTTACTTCTAAATTTCTAAATGGATTCTAGTGTTTCCAGTACTCTAAGGCTTTAGTTATCTTTAGTTTTATATTTCCACAAATGCTAAAGAGTTCTCATATTCTATTCAGAGTGTCTCATTAGGACCTGAGTGAATATAGTTTAAAATCAAATTGGTCTTGCAAAGAATATTTTTCCAACTACATAAAAGTGTTAAATATTGCACAAATCATGTTAGCTATTGCATTTATAAAACATCTTTTGCCGATGGCTTCAGGGCTGGAGAGGACACAGCTGCAGAGACTATATGCTCTCCTTATATTTAATTAATGTAAAAACATATTGTAATTCAAGCAGAATTCATAGTGTGGTATATAATTTTCAATGCTGTTAACTACCTCATAACAGATAAAGTCATGCTATGGTGACTATATAAGATATCAAGTGTAAAAAGTTAAATTACAATTGATGCTTGCAACTTTTATACCCCAAAGATCATTCATTGTATGTGGACCAAAGAAATACATTATTAAATTTAAAATAAGTAAAAGACCACCTTTCCCCCCCCCCCCCGCCCCGCCCAATGCTGGAAGATTTACATATGAGAATCTAGTTTAAGCCATAGGTGGAGGTAGATATTTGTCATTGTTTTTGTAATTTGAATTCAAATTCAGAGCTAAGTATAAAAGAAAAAACAGTTCTTACTTTGAAAATTTGAAACCTTTGAAAAGCGAGCAAACAAACAAATAACCTGTCATATGAATTGGAAAATACTCAATATTGTATATTTCAGAAGGGACAGATGAAATAATACAATGTTTTAAAGCCTATCCAAAGTGTTGTAAACATTTTCTGGCCTGGAACTCTATCTTATATAGTAATAAGAGGTGAAGCATTACTTTCAGGGTTAAATATGGTTGAATACTCTTGCTCTGATGAAGCAGTGGTTAAAAGTGAGGTTCATGGGGTCAAAATTCTTGGGGTGCTTTGTGGTTCCACCGCTTACTAAGATTTAACCCCAAACAAGTTACTCAGCTGGGGCTTCCCAGGTGACTCATTGGTAAAGATTCCACCTGCCAATGCAAGAGATGTATGTTTGATCCCTGGATTGGGAAGATTCCCTTAAGAAGGAAATAGCAACCCACTCCAGTATTCTTGCCTGGGAAATTCCATGGACAGAGCTGCCTGGTGGGCTACAGTCTGTCAGGGGGCAAAGCGTCAGACACACTGAGTAACTAAACCACCACCAGCACTAAGTGACTCAGTTTTTTACCCATCAGTATATAGCTTTTAGATTTGCTGTTTCTTACAATTAAATTTCATAGTACTTACAAAGTGCTTAAAATAGTGTAAATAGTAAGTGATATTAATATGTGTTTTTAGTTTCTGGTTTCAGGTTATTTTCTACTCAATGCTGTGTTGAATATTCAATCAGTACTCATTGATTGAATGCATGTATTAGCTGATTGTAGCTTACACTGGCTACTTTCTTATTTTATTAATATCACAGAAGTACAGAAGTCAGTGGGTGCTGCTTTCTGATTAATTAACTCCCACAGAGATTGCTGAAGTCCAGATATGCCAGGTTAGGAGGCAGGAATGATGACCACAGGCTACTTTTCATTAAAGCTGCTAATTTTTCACTGGAAGAAAGAAATGGAAGCAGAAGAAGTAGATATTCAGATACTACTGAGTATCTCAGCTCTTCTTATCTAGGAAAGTTGGTAATATGAACGTAAGTTTGGACCATTAATTAAAAACACAATTCTAGGTTAACCGGGTGATTATTTAATTGTCTGCCTTCAGGAAATGACATACAGTAGTTTTTAGGATTTTTCACTGGTAGAAAACCTTCACCTCCCTGTACATGGTCCCTGAGGAAGAGCTAATTAGTGACTGTGAAATGTTCATCTGATTCGCTATGCTTCATCGTCATCAACAGACTGTAATTTAGAAAAGCACACTTATTTATGAGTAAACTTTTACACCTATACTGAAAATAGTTAGCTCATGCGTCATTGTAATTTCTGAGCATGGGTTTTTAAATCATTGAAAAACAAATCCAAAGCAGTAGTTGAGGAGAATGAATTAAATAGCATCACTGAGGCTACTCAGTGTCAGGCAGTGTTTCAGGCACTGGAAATACAACATAAGCACAATAGGCTGACTTTTCTCAAAAGCAGCACACAATCAAAATATATCATTGCAGTCCTTGAGACAACATATCTTCTAGCACCATGACCTTTGTTCCAGCATCACAGCTTCTCATAACCATGGTGACCTGGACCAGTTGCTGAGACTGCGCATGTGTAATGGGCATTAGCTTCTTTATTCTTCCCACCAACACTGTCAGACAGATACCATTTAGTCCCCATTTTCCACATTCCAGAATGCAATAGGAGATAAAGCACCTTAGAACCAAATTTGTTGTCTCTATTTAGCAACTGTAAAGCACTGTATAAAATGAAAAATGCCCCACCCTTTCGTAATTCTGGCCCAGTTTAACTTTACCTTGTTTCTTTAAATGTACTTTTAAACCACCTCACATATTATTTATGAGGCAGGAAATGTATACAGTTTCCTTCACTTGCTTCTGTGATGTAGTATCATCTTGGGTTTTCTTTTAACTTCTAATGACTTCTCTAGATGTTCTGCAGACTCAGCTTCTGACTTGGATTAAGTGTAGATTTTCACATGGCTGAAGACAGTCTTCACTTCCTCCTCTATGTTCAATCTGGTCCATTCCCACAGCCTTAACTTCTACCCATATACAATTTATTTACAGTTTATTATCTCTCATTCTGTTCTCCTTTCTGAGTATGAGATGAATACATTCATCCACCTCCTAGAAATCTCATGCTGGGACTTCATCAATTTACTCATTATTTCTACCCATATCCTACGATGAAAAAAACCCCAAGATTATGGTCCTTTTTTATTAAATAATGCTACCATTCACACAATTTCTCAGCCGAACTATTAGAAGTCATCCTAGTTCTTATTTTTCTTGCACTGCCTTTTGTATAGCCATCTCTAAAGCATTGTCAGAATCACCCACTTTTCTTTGTACCCACCCCAACACTCTAGTTCAAGGTATTTATCAGAACTTTACTAAACTTCTGAAAAAGCCTTCTAACTAATTTACCTATCAGCATAAGTCTGACACTGGACTCTCCAATCCACAGAAATCAAAGTGATCTTTTCAACATTGACATCTTCTAAATGGGTTTTTGATACTCTCAGTGTTGAGGGAAGATGACTCCTTAAAATGACCCACAAGGCCTCTTGTTCTTTGGGTCCTAATAACTATAGTGAGCTGCTTCATTCCTTATACTTAACATTGTCCTGCCCATCACAGTTAATTTCCACATGTTGTTTCCTCTGTCTGAATTTATTTGACCTCGCATCTTTACTTGATTAAAATAAATCTATCTTATGCTTCGTATTTCTCTTCCAGTTCCAGTTCAGTCACTCAGTCGTGTCCGACTCTTTGCAACCCAATGAACTCCAGTGTGCCAGGCCTCCCTGTCCATCACCAACTCCCGGAGTCTATCGAAACCCATGTCCATTGTTGGTGATGCCATCCAACCATCTCATCCTCTGTCGTCCCCTTCTACTCCTGCCCTCAATCTTTCCCAGCATCAGGGTCTTTTCAAATGAGTCAGCCCTCCACATCAGGTGGCCAAAGTATTGGAGTTTCAGCTTCAACATCAGTCCTTCCGATGAACAATCAGGACTGATCTCCTTTAGGATGGACTGGTTGGATCTCCTTGCAGTGCAAGGGACTCTGAAGAGTCTTCTCCAACACCACAGTTCAAAAGCATCAATTCTTCAGCACTCACCTTTCTTTATAGTCCAACTCTCACATCCATACATTATTACTGGAAAAATCATAGTCTTGACTAGATGGATCTTTGTTGACAAAAAAAATGTCTCTGCGTTTCAATATGCTATCTAGTTTGGCTATAACTTTCCTTGCAAGGAGTAACAGTCTTTTAATTTCATTGCTGCAATCACCATCTTCAGTGATTTTGGAGCCCAGAAAAAATAAAGTCTGACACTGTTTCCCCATCTATTTGCCATGAAGTGATGGGACCAGATGCCATGATCTTTGTTTTCTGAATGTTGAGCTTTAAGCCAACTTTTTCAATCTCCTCTTTCACTTTCATCAAGAGGTTCTTTAGTTCCTCTTCACTTTCTGCCATAAGGGTGGTGTCATCTGCATATCTGAGGTTATTGAATTTCTGCCAGCAATCTGGATTCCAGCATGTGCTTCTTCCAGTCCAGCATTTCTCATGATGTACTCTGCATAGAAGTTAAATAAGCAGGGTGACACCTGTTTGGAACCAGTCTGATGTCCCATGTCGAGTTCTAACTGTTGCTTCCTGACCTGCATACAGGTTTCTCAAGAGGCAGGTCAGGTGGTCTGGTATTCCCATCTCTTGAAGAATTTTCCACAATTTATTGTGATCCACACAGTCGAAGCCTTTGATATAGTCAATAAAGCAAAAATAGAGATTTTTCTGGAACTCTCTTGCTTTTTCAATGATCCAGCAGATGTTTGCAATTTGATCTCTGGTTCCTCTGCCTTTTCTAAAACCAGCTTGAACATCTGGAAATTCACGGTTCATATATTGCTGAAGCCTGGCTTGGAGAATTTTAAGCATTACTTTACTAGCGTGTGAGATGAGTGCAATTGTGCGGTAGTTTGAACATTCTTTGGCATTATTTTTCTTTGGGATTGGAATGAAAACTGACCTATTTCAGTCCTGCAGCCACTGCTGAGTTTTCCAAATTTGCTGGCATATTGAGTGCAGTACTTTGCAACATCATCTTTCAGAATTTGAAATAGCTCAACTGGAATTCCATCACCTCCACTAGCTTTGTTCATAGTGATGCTTCCTAAGGCCCACTTGCCTTCACATCCCAGGATGTCTGGCTCTAGGTGAGTGATCACACCATTATGATTATCCGGGTCGTGAAGATCTTTTTTGTACAGTTGTTCTGTGTTTCCTTGCCACCTCTTCTTAATATCTTCTGCTTCTCTTAGGTCCACACCATTTCTGTCCTTTATTTAGCCCATCTTTGCATGAAATGTTCCCTTTGTATCTCTAATGTTCCCTTTGTATCTCTTTGTATCTCTAATGTTCCCTTGGTATCTCTCATTTTCTTGAAGAGATCTCTAGTCTTTCCCATTCTGTTGTTTTCCTCTATTTCTTTGCATTGATCATGAGGAAGGCTTTATTATCTCTCCTTGCTATTCTTTGGAACTCTGCATTCAGATGGGTATATCTTTCCTTTTCTCCTTTGCTTTTCACTTCCCTTCTTTCACAGCTATTTGTAAGGCCTCCTCAGACAGCCATTTTGCTTTTCTGCATTTCTTTTTCTTGGGGATGGTCTTGATTCCCATCTCCTGTACAATGTCATGAACCTCCATCCATAGTTCATCAGGCAGTCTGTGTATCAGATCTAGTCCCTTAAATCTATTTCTCACTTCCACTGTATAGTCATAAGAAATATGATTTAGGTCATACTGGAATGGTCAAGTGGATTTCCTTGCTTTCTTCAATTTAAGTCTAAATTTGGTGATAAAGATTTCATGATCTGAGCTGCAGTCAGCTTCCGGTCTTGTTTTTGCTGACAGTATAGAGCTTCTCCATCTTTGGCTGCAAAGAATATAATCAAGCTGATTTTGGTGTTGACCATCTGGTGATGTCCATGTGTAGAGTCTTCTCTTGTGTTGTTGGAAGAGGGTGTTTGCTATGACCAGTGTGTTCTCTTGGCAGAACTCTATTAGCCTTTGCCCTGCTTCATTCTGTACTCCCAGGCCAAGTTTGCCTGTTACTCCAGATGTTTCTTGACTTCCTACTTTTGCATTCTAGTCTGCTATAATGAAAAGGACATCTTTTTTGGGTGTTAGTTCTAAAAGGTCTTGTAGGTCTTCATAGAACTGTTCAACTTCAGCTTCTTCAGTGTTACTGGTCAGGGCATAGACTTGGATCACTGTGATATTGAATGGTTTGCCTTGGAAACGAACAGAGATCATTCTGTCATTTTTGAGGTTGCAGCCAAGTACTGCATTTCAGAATCTGTTGACTCTGATGGCTACTCCATTTCTTCTGAGGGATTTCTGCCCACAGTAGTAGATATAATGGTCATCTGAGTTAAATTCACTCATTCCGATCCATCTTAGTTCTCTTGGCCAGGTCAAACTGTCCATTTGCCATGTAAATTTAAACCTTTGTCATAATACAGTTAATAGTTATAAATTATATATGTATTTAATATTCTGCTACATGATAAATAATTTAATATACAGTTTTTGTCTGAATTAATAAGCAACTTAATGGCAAGTTTGTTGTGTTTCCATTGTATTATCTGTTGCAAGGTCAAAATCATGCATTTGAATAGGGTAACCTCTGATTATTTTTGGAATGAGATGAAATAAAAATAAATAGGTCTTCTAGAGTATGATAAATGCAAAACACAGTGCCTGTTATTTCAAGGTCTCTTTCTTCCTTATCAGTGGGGAAGATCATACCCAAAGACGGCATCTAACCACAGATTTAGAAATTCAGAGATATAGACCATATATACTAGATCTGTGCTCGTCAGTGTGATAGTTATTAGCCACCCGTGGTTATATAGACACCAATTACAATTTATTAACCTCAGACATGCAGATGACACCACCCTCATGGCAGAAAGTGAAGAGGAACTAAAGGGCCTCTTGATGAAAGTGAAAGAGGAGAGTGAAAAAGTTGGCTTAACGCTCAACATTCAGAAAACAAAGATCATGGCATCCGGTCCCATCACTTCATGGGAAATAGATGGGGAAACAGTAGAAACAGTGTCAGACTTTATTTTGGGGGGCTCCAAAATCACTGCAGATGGTGACTGCAGCCATGAAATTAAAAGACTCTTGCTCCTTGGAAGAAAAGTTATGACCAACCTAGATAGCATATTCAAAAGCAGAGACATTACTTTGCCGACTAAGGTCCGTCTAGTTAAGGCTATGGTTTTTCCAGTAGTCATGTATGGTTGTGAGAATTGGACTGTGAAGAAGGCTGAGTGCTGAAGAACTGATGCGTTTGAACTGTGGTGTTGGAGAAGACTCTTGAGAGTCCCTTGGACTGCAAGGAGATCCAACCAGTCCATTCTGAAGGAGATCAGCCCTGGGATTTCTTTGGAAGGAATGATGCTAAAGCTGAAACTCCAGTACTTTGGCCACCTCCTGCGAAGAGTTGACTCACTGGAAAAGACTCTGATGCTGGGAGGGATTGGGGGCAGGAAGAGAAGGGGACGGCCGAGGATGAGATGGCTGGATGGCATCATGGACTCGATGGACGTGTGTCTGAGTGAACACCAGGAGATAGTGATGGACAGGGAGGCCTGGCGTGCTGTGATTCATGGGGTCGCAGGGTCGGACACGTCTGAGCGACTGAACTGAACTGTACAATTTATTAAAATTAAATTATTTAAACATATGGCTTCTCAGTAATACAAGCTGTATTTCAAGTACTTAATAACCAAAACACTGATTGTGCAGATACAAAACATTTCCATCACTGAAAAAACTAGCATATAGCATTGCCCTAGATAGATCCCACTAAGGATGGAAATGTTAAGTGGAATTAGAAAAATCACTGACAGATTTCTGAGGTAAAGTTAATTGCTTTCATAGAAAAAACTCTTAAAGAAATTAGAAGTAAATTTTAATGAATTTCCCTTAAGCAGTTTTTGCTGGCTTGTAAAATATAGTCATATCTTCCTAAAGCCCCTTTCTCCTCAGAGAATTCTATTTATAGACATGTGAGAAGTTCCTGATGTTTTCTACAAGGTAAACTGAAGAAGAAATTCAAAACCTTTCACTAATCCTCAGGATGCACTTGTAATAAAATTGGACTTGATATTTTCTGGGTGTAAATATTTATCTAGAAAGTTATGCTCTCCTTTTAAATTTAGGATTTTCTATTAGATAGGGTTTGCACAGATGAGATCTCCATCCCCTTCATCCCTGTTTATTTTCATAAAGGACTCTTTTCACCTCTTTCCTCATCAGTATATTTGAAGGAAAAGTCTGAAGGTGCATTTGTATTTTTTCACAGAAAAAATACAAATGCACCTTCCTTTTCTCCTTTGTTATTCACCTCTCTTCTTTTCACAGATATTTGTAAGGCCTCCCCAGACAGCCATTTTGCTTTTTTGCATTTCTTTTCTATAGGGGTGGTCTTGATCAAGATCTCCTGTACAATGTCACGAACCTCATTCCATACATAGTTCATCAGGCACTCTATCTATCAGATCTCGGCCCTTAAATCTATTTCTCACTTCCACTGTATAATCATAAGGGATTTGATTTAGGTGATACCTGAATGGTCTAGCAGTTTTCCCTACTTTCTGCAATTTAAGTCTGAATTTGGTAATAAGGAGTTCATGATCTGAGCCACAGTCAGCTCCTGGTCTTGTTTTTGTTGACTGTATAGAGCTTCTCCATCTTTGGCTGCAAAGAATAGAATCAGTCTGATATCAGTGTTGACCATCTGGTGATGTCCATGTGTAGAGTCTTCTCTTGTGTTGTTGGAAGAGGGTGTTTGCTATGACCAGTGCATTTTCTTGGCAAAACCTAGTCTTTGCCCTGATTCATTCCTCATTCCAAGGCCAGATTTGCCTGTTACTCCAGGTGTTTCTTGACTTCTTACTTTTGCATTCCAGTCCTTTATAATGAAAAGGACATCTTGTTTGGGTGTTAGTTCTAAAAGGTCTTGTAGGTCTTCATAGAACCATTCAACTTCAGCTTCTTCAGCATTACTGGTTGGGACATAGACTTGGATTACCATGATATTGAATGGTTTGCCTTGGAGACGAACAGAGATCATTCTGTCGTTTTTGAGATTGCATCCAAGTACTGCATTTCAGACTCTTTTGTTGACCATGATGGCTACTCCATTTCTTCTGAGGGATCCCTGCCTGCAGTAGTAGATATAATGGTCATCTGAGTTAAATTCACCCATTCCAGTCCATTTTAGTTCACTGATTCCTAGAATGTCGATGTTCACTCTTGCCATCTCTTGTTTGACCACTTTCAGTTTGCCTTGATTCATGGACCTGACATTCCAGGTTTCTATGCAATAGTGCTCTTTACAGCATCAGACCTTCCTTCTATCACCAGTCACATCCACAGCTGGGTATTGTTTTTGCTTTGGCTCCATCCCTTTATTCTTTCTGGAGTTATTTCCCCACTGATCTCCAGTAGCATGTTGGCCACCTACTGACCTGGGGAGTTCCTCTTTCAGTATCCTACCATTTTGCCTTTTCATACTTTTCACTGGGTTCTCAAGGCAAAAATACTGAAGAGCCTTGCCATTCCCTTCTCCAGTAGACCACATTCTGTCAGACCCCTCCACCATGACCTGCCCATCTTGGGTTGCCCCATGGGCATGGCTTAGTTTCATTGAGTTAGACAAGGCTGTGGTCCTAGTGTGATTAGATTGGCTAGTTTTCTGTGATTATGGTTTCAGTGTGTCTGCCCTCTGATGCCCTCTTGCAACACCTACCATCTTACTTGGGTTTCTCTTACCTTGGTGGGGGCGGGGGGGTCGGTCATTAACTCATTCATCTGACATGTACTCAGAAACTGTTCTTTGTTCTGAGTCTTATGCTAGACTGTGGTGAGAAAGGGAAGTGAGAATTAGTCAGAAGAAGGAGGGCACTGGCCAAGATGGAGTATTATGGGTAG
Source organism: Budorcas taxicolor (assembly GCF_023091745.1). Taxonomy (NCBI): domain Eukaryota; kingdom Metazoa; phylum Chordata; class Mammalia; order Artiodactyla; family Bovidae; genus Budorcas; species Budorcas taxicolor. Next base: position 35,540,666 of record NC_068916.1, read on the forward strand.
AGGTGAATAACTTGAGCAAAGGACTAAGAAGAGCAAAGAAGTCTATACAAAACTTCAAGTAATTGTGTCTGGCTGAGTTATGACATAGTTTTACCAGGCACTTTTTATGGATGAAGAAAAGGATGCAGAGAGAAAACATGCTCACGCTTTTGTGGAGAGTTATTACCAGAGATGGAGGCAGAACACAGGTCTTGAAACTTGATTTTTCTAGTAGACTGAAAAGCTTCTAGAGACACTCATCAATACACCCCCCTGAGGCTTGGGAAAAATAGAAATTCTTGAGCACCTCAAACAAATGACTCAGACCTGATAGTGTAAGGGTTGGGTTGGGAAAGATTGTGTAGGAATGAGCCCTGAAATCAGAGAAGCTGAGCTCAAACTCTGGACATGTTTTCTATTAGCTGTGCAACTTTGGACAGTCTTTGATTTGTGGGCCTCAGTTTTTTAATCAGTACAATGTTGCTAAAAACAACATAATCCAACTCATAAAGGGGTGAATATGAGCTGGATTTTTAGAAGTTATATATAATCTAGAATTTTAAGGTATTCTTAGGGGGTAGCAATGGATACAGATATCCCAGGAGATGAAACCACATATGAGAAAATGTGGAACCATCAAGGACTTGATTATAATACTCACAAATTTGGGGACAGTGAAAAAAGTTGGCGTAGCTGGAACATAGGATGTGGATGTTTGTGTGTGAGTAAGGTCAGTGTCCTCTTGATGAAAGTGAAAGAGGAGAGTGAAAAAGTTGGCTTAAAGCTCAACATTCAGAAAACGAAGATCATGGCATCTGGTCCCATCACTTCATGGGAAATGGAGAAATAGGGGAAACGGTGTCAGGCTTTATTTTGGGGGGCTCCAAAATCACTGCTGATGGTGATTGCAGCTGTGAAATTAAAAGATGGTTACTTCTTGGAAGGAAAGTTATGACCAACCTAGATAACATATTCAAAAGCAGAGATATTACTTTGCCAACAAAGGTCCATCTAGTCAAGGCTACGGTTTTTCCTGTGGTCATGTATGGATGTGAGAGTTGGACTGTGAAGAAAGCTGAGTGCTGAAGAATTGATGCTTTTGAACTGTGGTGTTGGAGAAGACTCTTGAGAGTCCCTTGGACTGCAAGGAGATCCAACCATTCCATCCTAAAGGAGATCAGTCCTGGGTGTTCATTGGAAAGACTGATGCTGAAGCTGAAACTCCAATACTTTGGCCACCTCTTGTGAAGATTTGACTAATTGGAAAAGACCCTGATGCTGGGAGGGATTGGGGGCAGGAGGAGAAGGGGACGACAGAGGATGAGATAGCTGGATGGCATTACCAACTTGATCAACATGAGTTTGAGTGAACTCTGGGAGTTGGTGATGGATAGCGTGCTGCGGCGTGCTGTGATTCATGGGGTTGCAAAGAGTCTGACACAACTGAGCGACTGAACTGAACTGAAGGTCAGTGGAAGCTGCAAGAAGTGGTGAGAGATGAAGCTAAAGAAATAATGTGAGGTCACAGAACCAGACACACTTTCAAGATGAAACTTCATATTATCCCTATACTGTCAGTGCCTCACAGAGACTGGACACTTAAATCCATGCATTTGAAGTAGAGGGCAGATAAATATATGGGTAGATGGATAAATAGATGGGTGGATAGATGGATACTGAGCAATTTTAGCTGAAGTAAGGACATTATGTATAAAGCCCCTAGTGTTGGTCATATTCTTTAGCTTTTTGAAGTACTAGAAAAAATTTTAAAGCAGGAAAATCAGGTGACCAAATTTGCATTTTTAGATTATAGTTGAGTGGTATGGAGAACTAACTGGAGTGAGGTGGGAATATGGGCAGGATAATTACAAAGGAGGTTGTTAGGATATTCAAGACAAGAGATCCAAATGTTGTAAGTTGGGAAGTAGAGAAGAAATGGAATTTAAGAGCATTTCAGTATTTCTATTTAAAGGCGATAGAAAGTATAAATGTGTTTACATGAGGCAGGAAACATGAGACAAATAAATCTCCTCAACTGGAAAAATAATGAGAATTTTTTCAGATTCTTTTCCATAATAGGTTATTTCAAGGTATTAAATGTAGTTTCCTGTGTTATATAGTCAATTTTTACTGTTTCTTTTCTATATAGAATCATGTATCTGTTAATCTCCATTTCCCAATTTCTCCTCCTCACCTACCCTTTCATAAATTTATTTTTTAGGTTTGTGAATCTGTTACATAAATCAGTTCATATATGTGTGGTTTTTTTTTTTTTTTTAATTTTTATTCCACATATAAGTGATTTCCCTGGTGGCTCAGAGGGTAAAGGGTCTGCCTACAATGTGGAAGACCTGGGTTCGATCCCTGGGTCAGGAAGATCCCCTGAAGAAGGCAATGGCAACCCACTCCAGTACTCTTGCCTGGAAAAGTCCATGGATGGAGAAGCCTTGTAGGCTACAGTCCATGGGGTTGCAGAGTTGGACACGGCTGAGCGACTTCACTTTCACCTTCACTTTATAAGTGATATCATGTGATATTTTTCTTTGCCTAACTTCACATGATATGATAATCTCTAGGCCCATCCATGTTGCTGCAAATGGCATTATTTCATTCTTTTTTATGACTGGATAATATTCCATTGTGTATACTGCTGCTGCTGCTAGTTCGCTTCAGTCGTGTCCGACTCTGTGCGACCCCATAGACAGCAGCCCACTAGGCTCCCCCGTCCCTGGGATTCTCCAGGCAAGAATACTGGAGTAGGTTGCCATTTCCTTCTCCAATGCATGAAAGTGAAAGTGAAGTTGCTCAGTAGTGTCGAACTCTTAGCGACCTCATGGACTTCAGCCTACCGGGCTCCTCTGTCCATGGGGTTTTCCAGGCAAGAGTACTGGAGTGGGGTGCCATTGCCTTCTCCATTGTGTATATGTATGTGCAAAAAATATGTGTAAACATATACATATCTATGTATACATACATATATATATGCCACATTTTCCTTATGCATTCATCTGTTCATGGACATTTAGATTGCTTCCATGTCTTGGCTATTATAATAGTGCTGCTGTGAACATTGAGGTGCACATATCTTTTCACATTAGAGTCTTCATCTTTTCTGGATATGTATCCAGGAGTAGAATTGCTGGATCATATGGTAACTGTTTTTGTTTTTTAAGGAACCTCCATACTATTCTCCCTAGTGGCTGTACCAGTTCACATTCCCATCAGCCATTTGGAGGGTTCCTCTTTCTCCACATCCTTGCCAGCATTTGTTATTTGTAGACTTATGAGGATGACCACTCAGACAAGTGTGAGGTGATACCTTATTTTAGTTTTGATTTTCATTTCTGTAATAATTGGTGTTGATGAACAAAATCTTTTCATGTGCCTGTTGTCCATGTCTAAATCCATTTTGATATCAAACTATATGATCTCGTGTTATCACTTCAGCAACTTTTTTCAGGTAACTCTCCGGTACTCTGTCCTTAACCTGCCAAAATGTGTTGTGTCTGCTCCCTTATCTCTTGTTGGGCTATAATTGACTGCTCACTTGTGTGTAACCCTTACTAAACTGTGTGGGGCTTTCCTTGTGGCTCTGTAATGCAAGAGACCTGGGTTCAATCCCTGGGTTGGGAAGATCCCCCAGAAGGGAATGGCTACACACTCCAGTATTCTTTGCTGGAGAATCCCATGGACAGAGGAACCTGGAGGGAAACTGCCCATGGGGTCACAAAGTCAGACAGTACTAAGTGAGAGAACGTAAACTGTTTACTTTTTAAAGGCAAACACTGTATCTCATTCTTTCTTTTATCCCCAGCTTCTAAAACAGAACCCAACATACAGCAGGTATTCAACAAATATTTTTAAAATTACTAATGAATCTATGAACGAATAAACTTCTAACTAGGGGACACTTTGTCACCCAAAGTTCTAAATACCTTGTTTGGTTACCATTCCGGCATCATCCCTAAGTTTTCTTTTGTGCTGACTTCTGAGATACTAAGACTCTTTGGAGGGAATTTTCTACACCAGTTCCTTCTCAGTACTATCGTTTCTTGGGTTGGATAGTGAAGGGCTTCTGCCTGAGACTTGAAAACTCTAAAGATACCTCAGGTTCAGTGTGTGAATCAACTCTTCTTCAGGGATTACCAGATGAAACAGTGTAACAGAAAGCCAAATCTGAAATGTCACACATGGAAAGCAAAGCAAACAAAACTCTGATGAATGCAGTGCTTTGTAGGTTATACTTCATGATTACTTTTTTTTTCTTTTTTTACTTTACAATACTGTATTGGTTTTGCCATAGATTGACATAAATCCACCACGGGTGTACATGCATTCCCAAACATGAACCCCCCTCCCACCTCCCTCCCCATAACATCTCTCCAGGTCATGTAAGAAACGAATCGCCAGTCCATGATTACTTTTCTATGAGAAGAAGCTCTTAGGTGATTATGGATTACTGAGAAAGAAATATACAATCATATTTTCAGTATCACTTCCATCTATCTTGCAATAATTGAATTTAAGGATAATGAATAGTGTATTGTAAACATCATGTGACATTTTACATCACTTTAATGCCTAAATTCCCTTGTTTCAAATAAATAAAATACATTGCCCTGAATATTGAAAAAAAAATTTCAAGACAGATTCTCCATTACCTGCTTTAATAAACTATTTCACACTAGGGATGCATAAAATAAGTACCTTTAAGAAACAGCAGTTTTGTTTTAATGAAGTTTTATTTATTTATTTTTACTGAAGAGAAATGTGCTTCTTAACCAATTTGCACTTGGGATTTATTTATCCTTTTGAATTAGTCAATTTATTTAAAATTTCTGCTAACACTGTGAATATACATTTTATTAATGTTTTACTGTATTTTTGTTTTAACTTCAGAAATGATGTATCTAAAATGAAAACACTGGGTGGGTGTACATGCCTCTTATGATCTCAGTTCAGTTCAGCCACTCATTTGTGTCTCTTTGTGACCTCATGGACTGCAGTATGCCAGGCTTCCCTGAGCTTGCTCAAACTCATGTGCATGGAGTCATTGATGCCATCCAACCATCTCTTCCTCTCTCATCCCCTTCTCCTGCCTTCAATCTTTCCCAGCATCAGGGTCTTTTCCAATGAGTCACTTCTTTGCATCAGCTGGCCAAAGTATCGAAGTTTCAGCTTCAGTATCAGTCTTTCCAATGAATATTCAGGACTGATTTCCCTTAGGATTGACTGGTTTAATCTCCTTGCACTCCAAGGGATTCTCAAGAGTCTCCTCTGATACCACAGTTTAAAAGCATCAGTTCTTCGGCTCTCAACTTTCTTTGTAGTCAAACTCTCACATCTGTTTATAACTATTGGAAACACTGTAGCTTTGACTAGATGGACCTTTATTGGCAATGTCTCTGCCTTTTTATGCTGTGTAGGTTGGTCCTAGCTTTTCTTCCAAGGAGCAAGCATCTTTTAATTTCATGGCTGCAGTCACCATCTGCAGTGATTTTGGAGCCCCCCAAAATAAAGCCTGTCACTGTTTCCTTTGTTTCCCCATCTATTTGCCTTGAAAAGAACTGGAAAAGACCCTGATTCTGGGAGGGATTGGGGGCAGGAGGAGAAGGGGATGACAGAGGATGAGATGGCTGGATGATATCACTGACTCGATGGACGTGAGTCTGAGTGAACTCTGGGAGTTGGTGATGGACAGGGAGGCCTGGCGTGCTGTGATTCGGGGGGTCACAAAGAGTTGGACATGACTGAGCGACTGAACTAAACTGAACTGATAGAACTGGATACCATGATCTTAGTTTTTTGAATGTTGAATTTCAAGCCAGCTTTTTCACTGTCCTCTTTCACTTTCATCAAGAAGTTCTTTACTTCTTCTGTCCTCTTTCACTTTCCTCAAGAGGCTCTTTAATTCTTCTTAAGGGTGTTGTCATCTGTGTATCTGAGGTTATTGATATTTCTCCCTGCAATCTTAATTCCAGCTTGTTCCATCCAGCCTAGCATTTCACATAATGTACTCTGCATACAAGTTAAATAAGCAGGGTGACAACATACAACCTTGATGTACTCCTTTCTGGATTTGGAACCAGTCTGTTGTTTCATGTCCAGTTCTAACTGTTCTTAATGCTCTAGCTGGTTCTAAAGGAATCTGCTTAGTCCCACTGCCTCTTTCAACCTGTGAGCATGGCTAAAGGAAATTAATTAAAGAACTTTGATCCTGAGTGCACAGGTCAGTTTGCCCAAGTGATTTTCACTGAACAGTTGTTTCACTGAACTAAAGTTGTACTTTAGAACTAAAACAGTAGTTTCACTGAACTAAAACTTAATAGTTGCTACTTCTGTGGGTGAAATGCTACTTTGATACAAGTATAGCAACAGAGGAATGAGATTTTAGATTAACTACTGTGCTTCAGCCAGGTCTGCCGAGACCAGTTTCTCAGTAGCTGAAGGCCACCGTTATAGTCAAGGCATCGATAGGACCAAGTCAGGCTGTACTCTCTTTGACAGAACTGTTTTAAATGCATGGGAATTACTGACATAGAGAGCACAGGAGACTGAAACTTCAAAGGTAGGGAGACATTTTGCTTCTATTTCTGTCTGTTGGGTTTCTGCATCCCATCCAGGAAACTGGGCTTCAGATCATATTATTTAGCCATAAAAAGGAATGAAATTTTGCTTATTTGCTACAACGTTGAGTGGAGAGTATTATGCTTCATGAAATAGGCAGAAAAAAAATATTTACCACTGATATGTGGGATCTAAAAAAGAAAATAAATGAATGTAACAAAATAGAAAGAGACTCACAGAGGGAACAAATTAACCTGTGGGGATAGAGGAGGTTGAAGAAACAACATAGGGATAGGGAATTAAGAGCTACAAACTACTAGTACAAAATAAACAAGCTATAAGGATGTATTTTACCACATAGGGAATATCACCAATATTTTATAATAGCTTCAAATGGATTATAATCTAAAAATGTTGAATGATGTTGTACAACTGAGACTAACATAACGTGAATCAACTCTAATTTTTTTTAAATGTTACAAATCAGTCTGTAAATAAAGGACCTCAGTTATATATGTTATTAGGTATACTAAATTCGAATTCTGGAACAGAAACTAGAACAATTTAACTTCTTAAAAAGACCTCAACAAATATACTCTTGATTAAATTAAAACCTGCTTTAATGAACCTATTTGAATCACTCTTTATGACCACACATTTATTTTACATGTACATTCACACTAATATACACACACAAACACACACACCTTGTTCAGTTAAAGTTATATTAAAAGGAAAGACTGTGTTTGTAATGACAGGCAAGCTATTTTTAAAATGTCTACAAGTGCATTCGTAGTCTTTTGAGTCAAATCCATATGACAAATGATACTTAGAAATATCTTGCAAATGTTTAGGCCCTTCTCTCTGTAGTTGTAAAAGTGCTAGCCAATGTTTAGCAACTGGCAATAGTTTATGGAAATGTTAGCCAAGCACCCCACTCCAGCACTCTTGCCTGGACAATCCCATGGACAGAGGAGCCTGGTGGGCCGTAGTCCATGGGGTCGCTAAGAGTCGGACACGACTGAGCAACTTCACTTTCACTTTTCACTTTCATGCATTGGAGAAGGAAATGGCAACCCACTCCAGTGTTCTTGCCTGGAGAATCCCAGGGATGGGAGAGCCTGGTGGGCTGCTGTCTATGGTGTCGCACAGAGTCAGACATGACTGAAGCGACTTAGCAGCAGCAGCAGCAGCCAAGCAAGTCTTTTGCTATTATTGGCCAAAGTAAATACATATTTTATTGCCAGTGCTTCAAACTAACATTTTCATAAAGGTGCATTTACCAAGGAGTAAACATCTCCAGTTAGAACCTGAGACAGGTATGTGACTGGATAAAGTACATTTTTAAAATTTTATTTTGTCATTGTATGATTGATAGGCATATTTTCATGTTGTATAAAAGAGTGCATATAAAACTTTAAGTTACAGAGCAGGGGTGTTTGTTAATCATTCACTTTCTCTTGCATATCAGAGGTGAAAATGATAAAATTGGTAGGCTTATATACTTTACGATCAGCCATCCTTAAGGAATTATTCCCCAAAAGTATATTACTATGATCATCATCGAGCATGCTAGATAATTCGAGTATGATTTTTGCAAATAAATGTTTTTTTATTTTCAAAGCTGTCTTACAAGTTTTGGTAAAATTAGCCACTTTTGCATCATTTTACATTTCTATTAAATCTTGTCCAGATGATGGAATAATTCTATGTATTCTTTGCTTCATTGCCACTTCTAAGACAATAACAAGATGGAGAGACTTAACAGCTAGAATATTTAGTGAAATATAAAACTTTCTAAAGTTTTTATGTATGAGAATTGGGCAGTGATTCCATTTTTCCCCTCCCTGACCAATCAAATGATAGAAAAACAATAGCAACTGTTATTCTTTATAAAGTACAAATCATACTTAAATCTCTGATTCATTTTGTGATATGTACAATGAAAAGAACAGAAACTAATTTAGGATTAATCACACATCATGAATTTCTAACTATAATAAAATGAGGAAATAGTACATTAGGATCGTAGGTATGACCACTGCTATTTTAAGTCCACGGTAATTTTAGAGAAGGTACATCACTTTGTGGATTAGATTCTTGTTTCACTGCTATGGAGAAATGGCTAATGAGTTAAAATCTATGGACTGGTTTGGGAATTTCCACATATCTGGACACAGAGCTTTTTTTTTTTTTTTTAAACTCACTTTCTTAGCCCACAGATAGGGAACCTGAGATGTTATCAGTGAATTACCTACACTTACAATTATTGAGTCAGTTGCCAATGTTTCCTACTCTGGGGAATTACCTCTGCCTACCTTTTTCACTAAGAAAGGAAAAAAGCTCTTTCTCTGAAATGTATTTCTCTTGAAGTCAGCATTAAATCTGTTGATGTCAATGCCTCTTATGATTCTAATAAATTATGACCCGAAAGGCAGTAGTCTTTTTCAATGCATGCTAATTCTTGTATCTCTATTTTACCACAGGTAACCTGGGAATTGTGTATCTAGCTCATCTAATGCTATTGAAACTCAGTGAAGAGTTAGGACTGAGAGGAAGGGATACCTATGAATGTGTCAGTAATTGTTTAACACCTGCTGACATGAAAAATAGTTGGACTGGCAGTGGCTTGGCAGTTGAGCCTCCAGGTAAAGATGCTTTCAGCTAAAAAGTAGTAAAGCTGGGATGACACCTGAAAGCCTGCAACTGTGTTGGATTTGGAATGAACAAGCATACAGATTCTGTGTGTGTGTGTGTGTGTGTGTGTGTGTGTGTATATATAATGCTTTTTGTTCATGCCTCCTTTATTGTGATGAAGTCAAGCCTTCTTCCCTTCTATTTGTGACTTTTTATTCTAATGATGCCTACCTTTGCCTGAAGAGAGCATGAGCACTTTGGTCTCAAACTTTTGAAATAGCAAGAGAAACGTTCTTGTTCTACTGAACTCAAACTGACAATTATAATCCCTTAGAACAATATTTCTCCTGGGGAAAAAGCATCACAATAGAAAATTTCTTCTGAATATATGGCTGAAAAATGAGTGAATCTTCACTTATGTTCAGCTTTTCTTAGTTCATTCATCATCATCCTCATCATCATTACCATCATCATTATTATAATGATGAGAATGACCACATTAATGTAAAAGAACAACTTTTCACAAACGAAAAAATACCAGAAAATTTTGACTGAGGATGTATTTCTTGTTTGATCACCAGTGGAATCACAATGAAAAAAAGAAAGGAAATTCTTCCTCCCTTATGGAGCTTTGTGTTCTAAGTAGAGCTAGTAGCAGGCTATTTCTGAAAGTCTGACTAAACTATACCTGGGAAATGAGTCACTATGTTACCTAAGTCATAGAAGGAAAAAGAGTGATATATTCAATTGAAAAAGTGTGTTCTTCTGTGGAGGTGAGTGTCAGAATGGGGAAAGGGCCATTTGTAGGATTATTCAGGTGTTACAGATTTAGAACTCTGGCCAGGTGCTGTGTCTTCTGCAGATGGGTGACTCTGCTGAGTGGGTGTTTGGAAGACCTGGCAATTTAATAATGTGACCTTGGGCGCCATGCCCACAACTTGAAAGGGATTGCTGAGTGGGCACTGTGGCAACGACTCAGAGGGATGGGGTCTGCGAGATGGTAATGGACGAGAATTCAAGAGGTGCCGTGTATCACAGGACCTGAGTAATGCAGGAACACTGCGGCCTGAAGCCAGGGGCCTCCTCTCTGAGCTTTCCAGGATATCCTCAGTCCAGGAATTCACACTGTGTAATTTGATGGAGACTGAAAGGAGCTCAGGTAATGCCTGAGTTCGGGCTTTGTGACGACCTTGATTTATAGGCTGTTAAAGCCAGATTTTCTTTACTTTAGAAAAATGGGGAACATTGGCATTTCTTGCTCTTGGAATATTGTGGGGCAACTAATACTTGCTATATTAAGAACAATTTCATTAGTATCCTGCTGTGTGCTTATGTACACTTCATAATGCTTGCAAAAACCTTGTTAGGTAAGTTTCTCTTGATTTTCTTAGATATCCTTATGTGTCTATTATGCTACTCGTTACATCAATATTATAGTTATATAACCAAAAACTTATTTATTTGGCAAATATTTATTGTTTGCCTACTAACATGTCAAGTACTGCTCTAGGTGTTTGAAATAAATAAGAGAAACAAGGTCCCTGCTATCTAAAATGTGAAGAGGCTAAACCAGAGGCATTTTGATAAATGAAGGACCATATACTATTTATCCTATTATTCACAGGTGCCTGGAAGTAGAATAAGGCCATTAGCATTTTTTGTGCACTTATTTTTTTTCCCTTTGGTAAGCGTGTTTGTATTGTATATAGAATACAGCCTTAACAGTAAAATAGTTGATTGGAACAATTCCAGGACAGCCCTAGTGATCAAGGGATGAGAAATGTGGAAGCTCAATCTCTTTTTAACTGTCAGTTATATTAGCTTTGTTCTTTCCTGCTACACACAGTCTCTCTGTACTTGTTGGGACATTTTTAAGCAGCATTTCCATTTTTGTTCTCTTCCAGTTTCATGATCTGATAGGCAAAGAGACATTTGTCTCAGCAGTAACTGTCCTTACTTCGGGACAAATGCCCAACCCTGAAAATTTACCAGGAGAATGAGGCCCCTATTACAGATCTAGCTGGGTCTAGTGATCACCTCTACGTTTAGCACACAGGACTAGCTAGTTCCCAGAAGGCAGAGCCTGAACTGGGTATATATCAGGTAGACTCACACAGCTACCCCACATAATTCTTGTAGCAACTCTCTTAACAAGTATATCAGATTCCATATTTTATAAAAACTGAGTTTTGTCTCAAGGCCATTAAATAAGTTAACTACATTCACTCAGCTTGTGGAGGTGAGATTCAAACCCTGCTCTGCCAGCTAGAAACCTGGTGTGTTTTTGCTATGCTGTACTATTTCCATGATGCCTGGAACATGATGGCTCCTAAGTAATACTCACTGAATAAATACATAAATAAACTGTATGTGGCTAGGGTAATCCCAAAGAACCTATGCAGTTCTTACCCAGAATTTACATTGTAATATATGTGAGCCCATGAATTTTTAGAGTTGAAAATGAGTTTACTTAAATGATGGATGTATAAATATGTGTATGAACATGCTGTGATATTCTCAGGGAACTATGAATTCCAAAGTACAGAAATAATTATTTCAATGTAAAAAATATTACTATAAATTCTCAGAGGAATCTTTTAAGTTTTGAAATTTCAAAAATCACTGTTGTTTTGACAAAAATGAGTCAGCTAAATGTGTTCTCTGGAATATTTAGAAGAATCTTCTTACTAAAATGGCTTCTCCTAGTTAATTAAGGCATGGGCCATCACTGCGGAGACTGCTCTTCTCACACCTACTTTGAGCTTGTGTCTTTGAGTGGTTAAGTCTATAGGTGAGTTCTGACTGGCTGGTAGCTGTCTCTTTCAGTGACTATAAGTGAAGATGAGCATAGGTCCTAAATACTGACTGCAGAAGCTTCTCTAAGGTGTCCCACTGTAAGTACCTTCAAAGAGGTATGCTCCTAAGATGCAGTTTACAAAAACTCAGCTTCAGATAATTTAGCCAAGAATAGGTTCACTTGTTGGAGAAGGCAATGGCACCCCACTCCAGTACTCTTGCCTGGAAAATCCCATGGGCAGAGGAGCCTGGTAGGCTGCAGACCATGGGGTCGCTAAGAGTCAGGCACGACTAAGCAACTTCACTTTCACTTTTCACTTTCATGCATTGGAGAAGGAAATGGCAACCCATTCCAGTGTTCTTGCCTGGAGAATCCCAGGGACGGGGGAGCCTGGTGGGCTGCCGTCTCTGGGGTCGCACAGAGTCAGACACGACTGAAGCGACTTAGCAGCAGCAGTCTTTCTTGTAGAACTGATCGGCATCCTGGCAGTAAAGTGAAGGCAGTGACAGAATGGAAACAGGATCAGACTGGACATTCCTTGTGGAATATCTTCAGGTAGCCAAACAAATATTATTTTTTCCTACTTTCTTTCAGTGTATTATATCACAGACCAGAAAACTTTTTTCAATTAAGGCATTTCCTATAAAGCCTAAAATGTTTCAGGCTTTGTGGGCCATAGAGTCTTTGCTGCAGCTACTTAACTTTGTTGTTGTAGTGCAAAAGTAGCCTAAGTACATACGCATGGCTGTGTCCTCCAAAAATTAACTTACAAAAACTGGTAGGAGACCATATTTAGCCCACAGCCCATAGTTTGCTGACCCCTCTCTTACATGTAAACGATTATTTCACCCATGTCATCTCTATACTGCTTTAACTATTTCCCATATGCAGTCCTCTGTATTAGATAGAAGAATGTGAGGGTGTCAGTAGCTTTGGAAAGTTATAAATCTAGCTTGAAAGACTGGAAATAAAGCCATAATGTCTCATAAATAATGCAACATAAAGTTTTTTTAAAACTTTAAGGGAGAGATCTCTTCCAGAGCATATGGTCATATGAGAAAGGAGGATCTAAACAAAACTTGAAGAATAGATTGTATTTAATAAAAAAAAAGCACAGAGAGTGTTAAATGTGTGAAAGTGAAAGTCATTCAGTTGTGATACTTTGTGGCCCCATGGACTGTAGCCTGCTAGGCTCCTTTGTCCATGTATTTCTCCAGGCAAAAATACTGGAGTGGGTGGCCATTTCCTTCTCGAGGGGAATCTTTCCAACCCAGAGATCAAACTGGGTCTCCTGTGTTGCCTGAAGACTCTTTACCATCTAAGCCACCATGGAAGCTGTATATACATGTATGTAAATGTATCAGTTCAGTTCAGTTGCTCAGTCATGTCCAACTCTTTGCGACCCCATGAACCATAGCACTCCAGGCCTCCCTATCCATCACCAACTCCCGGATTCTACCCAAACTCATGTCCATTGAGTTGCTGATACCATCCAACCATCTCATCCTCTATCATTCTCTTCTCTTCCTGCCCTCAATCTTTCCCAGCATCAGGGTCTTTTCCAGTGAGTCAGCTCTTCTCATTAGGTGGCCAAAGTATTGGAGTTACAGATTCAACTTCAGTCCTTCCAATGAACACCCAGGACTGATTGCTTTAGGATGTACTGGTTGAATCTCCTTGCAGCCCAAGGGATTCTCAAGAGTTAATTCAAAAGCATCAATTCTTCAGCACTCAGCTTTCTTTGTAGTCCAATTCTCACATCCATACATGACCACTGGAAAAAGCCATAGCTTTGACTAGACGGACCTTTGTTGACAAAGTAATGTCTCTGCTTTTTAATATGCTGTCTAGGTTGGTCATAACTTTCCTTCCAAGGAGTAAGCGTCTTTTAATTTCATGGCTGCAATCACCATCTGCAGTGATTTTGGAGCCCCCCAAAATAAAGTCAGCTACTGTTTCCACTGTTTCCCCATCTATTTCCCATGAAGTGATGGGACCAGGTGCCATGATCTTAGTTGTCTGAATGTTGAGCTTTAAGCCAAACTTTTCACTCTCCTCTTCCACTTTCATCAAGAGGCTCTTTATTTCTTCTTCACTTTCCATCATAAGGGTGGCATCATCTGCATATCTGAGGTTATTGATATTTCTCCTGGCTTGCACTTCTTCCAGTCCAGGCTTTCTCAAGAGGTACTCTGCATAGAAGTTAAATAAGCAGGGTGACAATATACAGCCTTGACGTACTCCTTCTCCTATTTGGAACCAGTCTGTTGTTTCATGTCCAGTTCTAACTGTTGTTTCCTGACCTGCATACAGGTTTCTCAAGAGGCAGGTCAGGTGATCTGGTGTTTCCATCTCTTTCAGAATTTTCCACAGTTTATTGTGATGCACACAGCCAGAGGTTTTGGCATAGTCAGGGGTTGGCTATGTTATGGCTAAATTAAAATACAAACACAGAAGCAAAAGTAAGGATATACTTAATAAAAATCCATTATTAAGCATATGCATGACTTGCATCTTGAACAGTATGAAGAAGCTGGGCTCAGATTGTGTAGGATTTTGAGTACTAGATTAAGAAATTTGAGTTTTATTTTTAAGCAATGAGAAATTTGTGAGGACTTGAAAATAGCAGGAGAATGATGTAAACTGTATAGTGAGAGGATGAATGTGCAGCTTGTGAATGGTTTGAATTGCAGGCAGAGAGTTTAGAAATGCAGAGATAGGTGGGAAGTAATTGGAATTGTCCAAATGAATGGAGTGACTATTTGGATTAAAATATTGGGAAGTGTAGACATCTTTTACTACTGTGATTATGTAGCTATTGCTCACTTAATACTGTTGTATCATGATTGGTCAACAGAAAACTTATAGGATTCGATATCACCAAAGTGAAAGTGAAGTGAGGTCGCTCCAGTTGTGTCCTGACACTTTGCAACCCCTTGGACCACCAGTCACCTCCATCCATGGAATTTTCCAGGCAAGAATACTGGAGTGGGTTGCCATTTCCTTCTCCAGGAGATCTTCCTGACCGAGATTGAACCTGGGTCTCCTGTATTGTAGGCAGACGCTTTACCGTCTGAGCCACCAGGGAAGTCATTTCACCAAAACTACCATTTAATAGGAAAACATCTAATCACTTTTAAAAACCCAGGTGTGTATCAGAATTATCTTGGAATTCTTTGAAAAATACAAATGCCCATGTATTGCTGCGTTTTTTTCTCCAAAGCTCCCAATGTGTTTCTAATGAGCAGCCATGCACTGGGATGACCCAGAGAGATGATATGGTGAGAGAGGTGGGAGGGGGGTTCAGGATTGGGAACTCACATACACCCATGGCAGATTCATGTCAATGTATGGCAAAACCAATACAGCATTGTAAAGTAAAATTAAAACAAAACAAATCAAAAACAACAATTGGACTATAGGATGACCTTTTACTTTTATCTAGTTTGTTTCAATTCTCCTATTTCATATTCTTGGGAGAAAAGTTATGACTAACATGGATAGCATATTAAAAATCAGAGACATTACTTTGTCAACAAGGGTCCATTTAGTCAAGGCTATGGTTTTTCCAGTAGTCATATATGGATGTGAGAGCTGGACTATAAAGAAAGCTGAGTGTCAAAGAATTGATGCTTTTAAACTGTGGTGTTGGAGAACTCTTGAGAGTCCCTTGGACAGCAAGGAGATCCAACCAGTCCATCCTAAAGGAAATGAATCTTGAATAATCATTGGAAGGACTGATGCTGAAGCTGAAACTCCAATACTTTGGCCACCTGATGCGAAGAGCTGACTCATTTGAAAAGACCCTGATGCTGGGGAAGATTGAGGGCAGGAGGAGAAGGGGACAACAGAGGATGAAATGGTTGGATGGCATCACCAACTCAATGGTCATGAGTCTGGGTAAACTCTGGGAGTTGGTCATGGACAGGTAGCCTGGCGTGCTGCAGTCCATGGGGTTGCAGAGTCAGACACAACTAAGCGACTGAACTGAACTGATGCCTGCTGAAAAAAAAAAAAAAAATGTTACCTGAAATCATAAATTCTTCCATGATACTGCCTTTGTTCCTTTTTTATTAACATTATACACACACACACACACACACACACACACACACACAGTCAGTTAATATTACTCAAATCTTCTTCAGTTGCATTAGTTTATAATTATTAAACCTAAGTTCAAGCTTAAAGTATTGGGAAGTGAAAGTAAAATACACACACACATATGTATATATAATACAAAAGGAAAAAACAAAAAGAAATGAGTATAAAAGACATCTGAGCATTAGAATGATTGAGTATTGTGAGTTAAAAAAAAGAGAAAGATCAAGAAACATTGGGTTGACCAAGCCTGAGTAACTTGGAGAGAAGTACTCATATTTAAAGAAATTGAGAAGTCAAGAAGTAAGGCCAACTTTTGGAGAAATATGATTAATTTAGCCTTGACTATATGACACAAAGTGAAGAAAGAAAAGAAATTGAGTCAAATGACATGAGGCGTTCTGCTCATGAAGAAAATTTCTTATCATTGAGAGTTGCATAATGGGAATATGTAACTGAAATTGCTTAACTCTTTTGTATTAAATTACTAGATCATGACTTATAATAGCAGACTCTCAATTACACTACCAATCTTCTTCGACCAACCATCAGCCCCAAAGAGTAGTAATTCTCTTGTTTATTTTATAAGAGAAAGTACAGAGGAGAACAGATGTGATGGAGAATATTGGTAGCAGAATTAAACCATGGTCTTCACATAACATATTTTATTAAATGTCACTGATCATTGTTTAAAGATTAATGGCTAACTCCTGGTTTGAATTACAGTACATTTCATTACTGATAGTGATCAAATGATGCAAAATTGTAAAAGCTGCATCACTCTAAATCGGGTTTAATAAATGGCAGCATATGTTTTGATGAAGAACAAAAGAGAAACCAAACTAAATCATGAATATCCTAATTACTGGCTAACATGGGAATAAAATGCTAGGTTGGATTTCAAAATCTCTATTTTTAATTAGAAGTCATTGAAAATGTCAGTTAGTAATCAAATTTAATTCCAAATTGAGGATTAGGGACACTCATATTTTTAAAAGTGATAAAAGAATATTGGTTAATGAAAGCACACAAAAATGACATTTTAAATGCATAACTGCTAAATAATTAATAGCATTTCAGTAGGATACATTTTTCTTTTGCTGAAAAA
The DNA here is from genome assembly GCF_023091745.1 of Budorcas taxicolor. NCBI lineage: Eukaryota > Metazoa > Chordata > Mammalia > Artiodactyla > Bovidae > Budorcas > Budorcas taxicolor. Next base: position 35,557,855 of record NC_068916.1, read on the forward strand.
TTTGGAGAATATCCCAGATGTTATAAAAATTAATCCTAAGACCAATTATGTGTCATGATTGAGCCCCCAAAGTATCTATATTTTGTAGTGTGAAGCTTTCATACAGAACACTTTGATAAATAAGGTGCCTGATGCCTGATTTTTCCTAGAATCTCACAAAAGGCAGAATTTAAGGTACATGAGAGAAGCTCTGCATCCATCTCCCTGTTTTGGTGCTTTGCTTTAGATTATTCCAGACCTACAGATCACTTACAGAAGATGATCTATACATGGGAAATGTAAAGAATTTCACTTTACATTCGAAGGTCAGCAAACAATGGATATTGGTGAAAGTAGAGAGAGGGGTTTTCTTCTGAATTAAGTAATATGTTCTTAAGAAAATGAAATGTGCAAAAAAATCAATAGACTTGAGGCTACCAAGGAAAAGGAGGCAGAGTAATATGGTGAAATTCCTTTCATCTCAGTTCATGTTTGATGACACCAACTACTGTATATAAAGATAGAGAGGAAATTTTATTCACAAATATTCTTAAGTAGAATACTGAAGAATTTTGACAAGATGGTTTTTGAAATGTCTGAGTGTGCAGAGGTTGGATTCAGAGATAAGAAACTAAAGGTTGTGTGAATTAAAGGGGACTACTAAAGTGTCTTCACAGAACGATGGGTCTTAAATTGTTTTGCACATCATTGTGACAAATTTGGATGTATGTGTTTGGGGAAGGGGGCTTCCCAAGTGGCTCAGTGATAAAGAACCAGACTGACAATTCAGGAGATGCAATAGACGCAAGTTCAGTCCCTGGGTCAGGAAGATTACTTGGAGGAGGAAATGGCAACCTACTGCAATATTCTTGAATGGAAAATCCCATGAACAGAGGAGCCTGATGGGCTACAGACCATGGGGTTGCAAAGAGTTGAACAAGACTGAGTAACTGAACATGCGTGTCTGGGGGAAAACACTGTGGTGTAGTTTAATTACACTGCGTCACAAGGTGGAGACCTAAGTTCCCAGGATAAATACAAAGGGCAGAAGCAGGACACTAAATACTATGCAAGTTAAAAGTTTATAGAAGAAAAAGAAAATCCATGGCTGAGTAGGGATGTCAGTCTAGGGGATAACAGAATCATTTAATAGGATTTGAATTAAAATATTTTTTTGATTCTACAATTTTAAAGGCTCTTAAAATCACAACATGCTTCATGTGTTGCATTTCTTATTTAAATAAAGAAGTGGGTAAATTTTCTCTGCAGGTTGGTGTAGGGCCTGGCAGGAGTCATCAAGCATTCATGAATGAACGGATGATTAACATGAGTGACAGTAAGTGTTTACTTCTCTGTTCTCTGCTGGGTTCAATCCCTGGGTTGGGAAGATCCCCTGGAAAAGGGACAGGCTACCCACGCCAGTATTCTGGCCTAGAGAATTCCATGGACTGGATAGTCCATGGGGTCGCAAAGAGTCGGACAAAACTGAGTGACTTTCACTGTTCTTTACTGAAAATAAATTAATGATAAAGCTAAAACTCCTTACTAGCTTAAAAACTCAAGTGTGTGATGCTAAACATAGAGAAGTGCAGTCCTAATTTTACCAATCAAATTAAATCACAACACCCAACACACAGACACAACCACCTCACAGTGTAAGCACTGCATTTGGTATTTCATATTATTGAATTAGTATGGTGCAGGGATGGTGCAGGGTTGGATATTCCTGAGCCTAATTCATAATGAGAAAGAAGCATCTACATTTGGGCTAGGAGGAGACGATTTAGGAAGTGATCGGCCCTGTTCCTCAGGAAGACTCTTCCACTAGAAGCTCTTAATTTTCTCCTTTTTTCATCAAAACTTTTGAACTTACTTATTATTCAGTACATTCAGATAGTGTAAGCCAGCCCTGGGTGCAGTACAGCCAGTACTACAGTTTCTGTAGTACTCAGTAAGATATTGCTTCTCAGGAGCCAGAAATTCAGCCAGTGTGGGAACAAAGTAATTTTATAATCATAACTGTGAGCTCCCACTACTTAAGCTGTGGTCTGAGGATGTGATTTTAAAGTAGGTAAGTTTGGAGAAGCAAAAAATTTCTCAAGTCAACACTGAATGATTTTTGCCTCTTTCCTCCTAGCTATTCAATGTGGTGTTCTGATTTAAGGAGACTTCCAAAAGTAAAGGGATGGTTTGCTGAAATAGAAACTGACCAAATAGATAGATGTAGGTCTTTATTGGCAGATATGAAATGGAGGCAAGAACAGAAAACACAAATGAGGGTGGAAAATAGCTACTGATTTAGCAGGCTGTGGAAACTGGATGGGAAAGAGAGGGGTGCAAATGGCAAGAGAGTCTCTGGAAACAAGTGCAGGTCTGGGCAGAAAGGCTGACAAAACAATTAAAGTTGTATCACCAGTATACACTAACTACAAAGTTTATTAATGGGGTTGGTGATTTAAAGGCCAAAAAGCCTCTTGTTGAAAGTGAAAGTGGAGAGTGAAAAAGTTGGCCTAAATCTCAACATTCAGAAAATGAAGATCATGGCATCCGGTCCCATCACTTCATGGAAAATAGATGGGGAAACAGTGGAAACAGTGTCAGACTTTATTTTTTTGGGCTCCCAAATCACTGCAGATGGTGATTGCAGCCATGAAACTAAAAGAGCTTACTCCTTGGAAGAAAAGTTATGACCAACCTAGATAGTATATTCAAAAGCAGAGATATTACTTTGCCGACTAAGGTCCGTCTAGTCAAGGCTATGGTTTTTCCTGTGGTCATGTATGGATATGAGTGTTGGACTGTGAAGAAAGCTGAGCACTGAAGAATTGATGGTTTTGAATTGTGGTGTTGGAGAAGACTCTTGAGAGTCCCTTGGACTGCAAGGAGATCCAACCAGTCCATTCTGAAGGAGATCAGCCCCGGGCTGGGGTTTCTTTGGAGGGAATGATGCTACAGCTGAAACCCCAGTACTTTGGCCACCTCATGCGAAGAGTTGACTCATTGGAAAAGACCCTGATGCTGGGAGGGATTGGGGGCAGGAGGAGAAGGGGACGACAGAGGATGAGAGAGCTGGATGACATCACTGACTCGATGGACGTGAGTCTGAGTGAACTCCAGGAGTTGGTGATGGACAGGGAGGCCTGGCGTGCTGCGATTCATGGGGTCGCAAAGAGTCGGACACGAATGAGTGACTGAACTGAACTGAACTGTCTATTCCAATCCCAAAGAAAGGCAATGACAAAGAATGCTCAAACTACAGCACAATTGCACTCATCTCACACACTAATAAAGTAATGCTCAAAATTCTCCAAGCCAGGCTTCAGCAATATGTGAACCATGAACTTCCAGATGTTTTAGAAAAGGCAGAGGAACCAGAGATCAAATTGCCAACATCTGCTGGATCATGGAAAAAGCAAGAGTGTTCCAGAAAAAACATCTATTTCTGCTTTATTGACTATGCCAAAGCCTCTGACTATTTGGATCACAATAAAATGTGGAAAATTCTGAAAGAGATGGGAATACCAGACCACCTGACCTGCTTCTTGAGAAACCTATATGCAGGTCAGGAAGCAACGGTTAGAACTGGACACGGAACAACAGACTGGTTCCAAATAGGAAAAGGAGTACGTCAAGGCTGTATAGTATCACCCTGCTTATTTAACTTCTCTGCAGAGTACATCATGAGAAACGCTGGGCTGGAAGAAGCACAAGCTGGAATCAAGATTGCAGGGAGAAATAACAATAACCTCAGATATGCAGATGACACTACCCTTATGGCAGAAAGAGAAGAGGAACTAAAAAGCCTCTTCATGAAAGTGAAAGAGAAGAGTGAAAAAGTTGGCTTAAAGCTCAACATTCAGAAAACGAAGATCATGGCATCCGGTCCCATCACTTCATGGGAAATAGATGGGGAAACAGTGGAAACAGTGTCAGATTTTATTTTTTTGGACTCCAAAGTCACTGCAGATGGTGATTGCAGCCATGAAATTAAAAGATGCTTACTCCTTGGAAGGAAAGTTATGATGAACCTAGACAGCATATTCAAAAGCAGAGACATTTCCTTGCCCACAAAGCTCCATCTAGTCAAAGCTATGGTTTTTCTAGTGGTCATGTATGGATGTGAGAGTTGGACTATAAAGAAATCTGAGCACCGAAGAATTGATGCTTGAACTGTGGTGTTGGAGAAGACTCTTGAGAGTCCCTTGGACTGCAAGGAGATCCAACCAGTCCATTCTGAAGGAGATCAACCCTGGGTGTTCATTGGAAGGACTGATGCTAAAGCTGAAACACCAATACTTTGGCCACAACATGTGAAGAGTTGACTCATTGGAAAAGACCCTCATGTGGGGAGGGTCTGGGGGCAGGAGGAGAAGGCGACAACAGAGGATGAGATGGCTAGATGGCATCACCGACTCAATGGACATGAATTTGAGTGAACTCTGGGAGTTGGTGATGGACAGGGAGGCCTGGCGTTCTGCAATTCATGGGGTTGCAAAGAGTCAGACACGACTGAGCAACTGAACTGTGTGTGTGAATCTGAGCAGTCCCAGTACAGTCTGCAGGGGGTGCCTTGAGGTGCCCTGCACATGTGAACTAACAATTTGTGTGCTAAGATTTAGCCAGCCAAATTTTCCAAGTTTACTCCAATGCACAACTTAGTGAAAATGTGTGTATTTTTGATGGAAGTTTTTCAAATAACAAAAGAGCACTGGTGACAAAACATGAAAATGTGTGCCCCACCCAGCAATAATCTACAGTCCTTGTTTTAGCTTTTATTGTTGATCTGAGCTTTGTGTTGGCTGTATCATGCACAAAGACTAGCTATTGAATCTGGAGATAAGGACATGAGTATGCAAGCAGCATGCTCAGAACAAAATACTGACTGACCTTGGGAAGAGAGGAGACTTGCCTATTTCACATCCTAACCGGAAAAGTAGTCATCATTTTAACATGCCAAACAATTTTACTAGTTCTGTCTGGTTTATCAAATATAGCAAGTGTGGAATCTGAGCTCGGATTATGTTCAGGCTCTTGAATTTTTCCTAGAGAATCATTTGGGTGAGCGTCAAATTAAGTGTAGCTTCATTATTAACCTTAGCAGCCACTGTGGTCTCTAGGGTAGTTATACTAAATGTATTTACATATAAAAGTGATTATTCTTTAGTCTCTATGGAGATATGGAAATGTGCATGGCTAATGCCAACTATTAGGCCCTGTATTAGATTGAAGTTATATGATACTGAACTATTTCAGGATTTATACTGAAACTTGGAATTACATTTTAGTGTTGACAAGTAAATGCTTACTGTTATTCCACATTAGGTAACATCTTTAGCACCTGTGGATATAATTAATCTACTAAAACATGCTGTTTTGTAATTTGGACAATGGAGAACATCACTTTAACTTTTTCCCAGCTCCAAACTCCTTTTGTTTGAGAGAAGGCAATGTAAAAAATGATGCAATTGATTAGAAAAGTGCATAACTGGCACTTGAATACAAATGGCTTCTTTCCATCAAGGGAGTTCATTATTTGCCACCATTCAAAGAGTGACATAAAGCCAATAGAGCACTTTGTGCAATTTTCAGTCACTCCTTAACAAGTATATAGTTTCTGTATGTGAGCCAGTGCCACAATATTTTCAGGGTATATGTGCTATTTGGAAATTTATTAGATATGAAAAATATTTTTGTCTAATTCACACTTGTACTTTCTGATTTTCTGGCCCTTTTGGGGGGAGTTCTAAACTAGTGAAGACACCCTAGCCAGTAGCATTTATCTTGCTCCATGAAAATTGGTGCTTCATTTCAAAATACTACTAGATATGAACAAATTTAAGACTAATGCTATGCAAAATATCCAGTTTTGCAGTTCATCTCCTAGTAGTACCCTTTGACCTTTGAAATAGTAGACAGATCCTGTTCCACTCTAGGTCCCTGAAAGTCTCTGGGCTGTTTTATTTTACTTTTTTTGAGTCAGTAATTAATATCTTTCTGAACTTTGCTTATTGACTGTAGGAAGAAGTATATGGCATGCATTATGTTGTCTAATGCAATCAGATTTGTTGCACTTCCTTTTTTAAGAGAGTGAAAAATACCTTTCATCATGTAAAAAGTGAGAGCATAGCTTATATTTAATCACTGCCATATACTGTGTCAAGTTACGGTAGTTTTTACAACTTTATTTTTGCTTTCTTTATAGCTTTTGAAAATTGCTTGGAGCCAATGTAAGAAAAGTAGGAGAAAAAGACCACTTTTGTATACTATTGGCATTGATTTAATAAGTTATTTATCTCATGGTATACTTGAAGGATGTTGATTATGGTTAAATCTCATTGATGGGATGGGTATAACAGAAGCAGAGTACTGTAATATGACATTGATAGTTACTGTATATACATTAAAAACAAGAAAGTTATCACAATTGTAGGCTTGAAATTATAGAAGAAAACATATATCAACTGCACTATTCTCTCCAAATTAGAATAACTGTTTATAGACACATCACACTGGAGTGCATTTTCACACATATACAAATTGACACTACCAATCATTTCAAGTTATGTCTTAATAGCTTTATTAGAGATATGAAATGATGTTAACCGAAGAAGGTTGTGAGAAAGGTGGTGACTGAAAGAAGTGGTAGAAGAATAAAGAGACAGATCAAGCATCCTTGAGATCTTGTGAGAAATATTTAGGATCCTGTTGAGGTCTTGTCTCCTTTATTGAATGTGACTCCTTGACCTGGATTCCTAGGCAATCTTTCTTGTGATATTTAGATTTTTGATTTCTTTTGTTAGAGTTTTGATATTTTCATGTATAATGATTCTGTACAAATTAGTTTGATTTGTACATGAGTATTTCTTTTAGGGGATACTATTGTAAATAATCGATTTCTAAGAATTTTTCAAATTCTAGTTTTTCACTGCTGGTGTATATAAGGATGGGGCTTCCCAGGTGACATAGTCATAAAGATCGACCTCACAATGCAGGAGACATAGAGAATAAGAGATGGTTTTGATTCCTGAGTTGGGAAGATCCCCTAGAGAAGGAAATGGCAACCTACTTCAGTATTCTTGCCTTGGAAACCTCATGGAAACAGGAGCCTGCCAGGCTACAGTCCAGGTGGTCACAGTAGAGTTAGACATGCCTTAGTGGCTAAAACAACATCAACAAATATAAAATGATACAAAAATAATTGGCTTTCATCCCAGTTTATTGGTTTCTGGAGGGTTTTAGGAAGTCAACTTGAGGAGTGGTTTAGACACTAATGTCCTCTGGAAACAAAGATAGTTTGATTTCCTTCCCTATTTGTATACCCTTTATCTCCTTTCCTTATCTTTGTTACCAGCTGGTACTTGAAGTACAGTGTTAAATACCAGTCTTAAGAGAAAATAAGCTTGTGATAGGTTTCACATGATTCATTTAATATGCTGCTGAATTTGGTTGTTAGTAACACATAGCTTGAACATATAGCAATTTCTATTCCAGACCACCACAATAAAGAGCAAATATTGTAATAAAGTGAGACATACAAAATTTTTGGCTTCCCAGTGCATGTACAAGTTATGTTTACAATACTGTAGTCTATTAAGTGTGCAATAGAATTGTGTCTTAAAAAGGTATATGTCTTAATTTTAAAATAACTTATTACTAAAAAATGCTAACCATGATCTGAGCCTTCAGTGAATTGTAATCTTTTTGTAGTGGTAGAGATCACTGATTACAGATATCAGGACAAATATCTGTGAAAATATTTAATAAATATGCACAGAACAAATGTAATAAATGAACAAATGAAATAAATGAAATGTTTGATGAAAAATGAAAAAGTTTGAAATATTGTGAGAATCACCACAGTGTGACATGGAAACATAAAGTGAGAAAAAGCTGTTGAAAAATTGATGTCCGTAGAGTTGCTCCATGCAGGGTTACCACATGCCTTCAGTTTGTAAAAACATATCATCAGTGAAGTGCAGTAAGGTGAAGTGCAGTGAAATGAGGTATCTCTGTGTTTTGCTGAGGATTTTTGCGTCACATCTTTATAAGACTTATTGGTCTGTGAATTTCTTTTCTTATAGTATCCTGGTCTGGCTTTGGTATCAGGGTAACGAATGAACGAATGTGAAGTCTCTCAGTCGTGTTCGACTCTTTGTGAGCCCATGGACTGTACCCTGCCAGGCTCCTCTGTCAATGGGATTCTCCAGGCAAGAATACTGGAGTGGGTTGCCATTTAATGCAACCTCAAAAGATGAGTTAGGAAGTGTTTACTCGTCAGTTCTTTGAAAAAAGTTTAGAAGGAGTGGTGTTCTTCTTTAAATGTTTGGTCAAATTCACCAGTGAAGCCATCTGGCCTGTGGCTTTTGTTTGTTGGGAGATGTTTAATCACTGATTTGAATCTCTTATCAGTCACAGTCTGTTCAGATAAGTCTTAGTGTGTTTTTGTGTTTCTGGGAATTTTTAAATTTTATTTAGGTCATCCAATTTGTTGGATTAAAATTGTTCAGAGTACTCTCTTATAATGTTTTTATTTCTGCAGGATTAGTGGTAATATTTGCACTGTCATTTCCGATTTTAGTAACAGTTGATCTCTGCTTTAGTCTAACATAAAAAATGAAAAGTTACTTTAATAAGATGAACTGTATAGGTTTCCTATTGCCACTGTAAAAAATTACCACAAACTTAGTGGATAAAAGCAAAGCAAAGTTCAGTTCGGTTCAGTTGCTCAGTCGTGTCCGACTATTTGCGACCCCATGAATCGCAGCACGCCAGGCCTCCCTGTCCATCACCAACTCCCGGAGTTCACTCAGACTCACCTCCATCGAGTCAGTGATGCCATCCAGCCATCTCATCCTCTGTCGTCCGCTTCTCCTCCTGCCCCCAATCCCTCCCAGCATCAGGGTCTTTTCCAATGAGTCAACTCTTCGCATGAGGTGGCCAAAGTACTGGAGTTTCAGCTTTAGCATCATTCCTTCCAAAGAAATCCCAGGGCTGATCTCCTTTAGAATGGACTGGTTGGATCTCTTTGCAGTCCAAGGGACTCTCAAGAGTTTTCGCCAACATCACAGTTCAAAAGCATCAATTCTTTGGCACTCAGCTTTCTTCACAGTCCAACTCTCGCATCCATACACGACCACTGGAAAAACCATAGCCTTGTGTTTTATAATTCTAGAGATCAGAAATCTGAAAAATATTTTAGCAGTTTAAAATCCAGGTTCTGGCAGGCCTCTGTTCCTTTCATTTTTAAGAAGAGAATCCATTTTCTTGCCTTGTCCATCTTCTAAAATGTGTCCTCATTCCTTAATCCATAGCTCCCTTCCATTTTCAAGGTCAGCAATAGCTAGTGTAGTTTTTATTCTATATTAGTGCTCTGAAACTGATTGTTCTTTTTCTTCCCACATCCACTTTTAAGAACCCTTGTAATTACATTGGGCCTGCCCAAATAAATCAAGATAATTTTCCTATTTTATGACCATCTAATTTGCAACCTTAATAGTATCTGAAGTAATATTTCTCCCATGCCATATAATGTAACATAGTCATAGGTTCTGAAAATTAGAAAATGAATATCTTTGGAAGGGCCATTATTCTGCCTACCATAAACACCATCTTGATTTTTGTTTAAGGTCACTCTTTCTGTATTTTATTTTCATTCAATTTGAAGGTTAGATACGGAGCATCGGACTGTAAAGTACTGGGTAAAGATTATGCTAGCACATAATCTTTTCTTTCTACCGATTGAAACTTGATGGGTGATTGGATGGATGAGGAGGGTTTATTCAGGATTCTGGCCCAGCTAGCAGAATGGAAGGAGTTCTACTAATGGGAAGGAAGAAACTTTTAGGAGTTGTAGATTTGGTTGAGGGTGATGAGGAATTCAGTTTGAAATTGAATTACCAAATGAATTTTTCTTGCATAGTTAGATAGAAACATGAGGCTTGCTGCTGCTACTGCTGCTAAGCCACTTCAGTCGTGTCCAACTCTGTGCGACCCCTAGATGACAGCCCACCAGGCTCCCCCGTCCCTGGGATTCTCCAGGCAAGAACACTGGAGTGGGTTGCCATTTCCTTCTCCAATGCACGAAAGTGAAAAGTCAAAGTGAAGTTGCTCAGTCGTGTCCAACCCTCAGCGACCCCATGGACTGCAGCCTACCAGGCTTCTCCATCCATGGGATTTTCCAGGCAAGAGTACTGGAGTAGGGTGCCATTGCCTTCTCCGACATGAGGCTTAGGAAAGAGAAATTTGTGAAGATAAAACTTTAGGAGTTGTTCACATAGAGATGGTAATTAAAATCAGGAAAGTTTCAAAAATCTTCTTAGAAGTACTTATAAAAAGCCAGTGCCTTAGCTAGAAATCGGAAGGGAAGCATTCAAGGACAGATCTATTCCTCTGCAAAGGCGATGGAGAAGGAGTGGACAGTCATGTAGGACGACAACATAAAAGAGTGGTGTTATGGGTATTTTCCTTGGAAGAAAAGCTATGACAAACCTAGGCAGCATATTAAAATGCAAAAACATTACTTTGCTGACAAAGGTCCATCTTAATCAAAGCTATGTTTTTTTCAGTAGTCATGTATGGATGTGAGAGTCGCACTATAAAGAAAGCTGAGTGCCAAAGAATTGATGCTTTTGAACTGTGGTGTTGGAGAAGACTCTTGAGAGTCCCTTGGACTGCAAGGAGATCCAACCAGTCCATCCTAAAGGAAATCAGTCTCGAATATTCATTGGAAGGACTGATGCTAAAGCTGAAGCTCCAATACCTGATGCGGAGAACTGACTCTTTGGAAAAGACCCTGATGCTGGGAAAGATTGAAGGCAGGAGGAGAAGAGGACGACAGAGGAAGAGATGGTTGGATGGCGTCACCAATGGTGGACATGGGTTTGAGAAAGCTCTGGGAGTTGGTTATCGACAGGGAAGCCTGGCATGCTGCAATCCATGGAGTGGCAAAGAGCTGGACACCACTGAGCAATTGAACTGAACTGAAGGAAATAGAGGAGGAGAGTATCTCTAGAAAGTTGGGACAGTCAAAAGTTCTAAATAATAAAAGAAAGCTGGTTAAGCTAAAGCCTGAAAAGAGGCAATTGAATTTAGCTATAAGCATACTACCTTGAGAAAAGCTGGATGTGCTTTGATGCAAATGGTAGCCACATTTAAGTGCACTGAGGTGAAGGAGGTGAGTAGTTATCTGAAGAGTAGCAAGGTGCTATCTAAAGGGTACAAGGAAAGAACACACGAGAAACGTGGGCACTTGATAAGGCCTGACTGAAGTCATCAGAGGACCTTGTTGTGAGAGTACAGGGAAAGAAAGAAATAGGAAGTAAAGACTTAAGTAGAAAAGAAAGATATATCATCAAGGAATTACTCTAAAACAGGAATATCTCTTCCTCTGAAATCAGAATAAAAATGAAAGAATGAGCAAAAATACAGCCACACAGTTTCCTTTTGAGAGTCAGTAATTTAGAAGTCTCACTTGATGGTTCACATTTCCTCTGTGAATAAGGATAATGTCTCCGTAAGGAGCATTTTCTCCGTGAGTGAGGAACTGCAGACGAACAGGGAAGAGCAGGATTGGAGAGATTTGTGAGGAGTAAGTGTGAAGTAGCTGCCCCTGGTAAGCATGGTGCAAGTCTTTTTAAAACATTCAACAACTCCTGTCAGTCTACCAAATAAACTCCTACTGCTCAGGATTATTTCCCTTAAGATATCAACCCCCTTTGGCAACTTCAGTCATAAAAACATTGTGGGAGTCAGACATCTAAGGTAGTTCCTCCATACTCAACCATAGTGGTAGTGAAAATAGTGTTAGTCTCTCTGTCGTGTGCGACTCCTTCTCACCCCAAGGACTGAAGCCTGTCAAGTTCCTCTGTCCATGGAATTCTGAAATGGGTAGCCGTTCCCTTTTCCAGAGGAGCTTCCCAACCCAGGGATTGAACCCAGGTCTCCTGCATTGCAGGCAGATTCTTTACCTGAGAATCTTTCTGAGGCACCTGGGAAGCTCATACTCAACAATAGGTGGGAACAGACTCTTAATACATAAACATCTTGGCTCAATCTAAAAGAGATTAGGCTGTGTGAAAGATCTCGGTGCCAATAGGCCACATACTGTATCATTCAATTTATGTACTATTTTCAACATGAAAAAATATAGATGTTGAGAACAGATTAGTGACTGTCTTTTGTTAGAGATGGGGAGGAGGGTGACTGCATTTACAAGACGACAATACAAAATGTCCTTAAGGTGATGATACTGTTAATACTGTAAATATGGTGGTAGTTACACAAACTTGCACTTTTGGTAAAATTGCAAGGAATTATATAAACACAAATGAGAGTACATGAACTGATTAAATGGGGTTAGTGGATTGTAACAATATTAGTTTCCTAGTTTTGTGATTGCATGATAGTGTCGCAAAATCTTACCATTGGGGTATGGGGAATTGGTTAAAGGGTATACAGTATCTCTGTAATTTTGGAGGATCTTCCTATTTATCTGTAATAATTTTAAAACAAAAATTTTTTTTTTTTAAATGAGAGCTGCCAATGATCCCCCCTCCTTCCTGATATATATATACCCTTTATAATCTTCTCAACCTAAGTGTGGACTGGACTTGGTAACTTGCTAAATGAATAGAATATTACAAAAGTGATGGAATATCACTCCTGAGATGAAGTTGTAGCAGACTGTGACTTCATCTTGCTAGCACTTAAAAAAAAAAAAAGATGATTTAGCAGCACCAGGTCTTAGCCACATGTGGAATCTTCAGTCTTCATTGCGACAGGTGGGATCTTTTAGTTGTGGCACGTAGGATCTTTAGTTTACGGCAAATTAATTCTTAGTTGCAGCAGGCGGGATCTAGTTCCTGACCAGAGATCGAACACTGACCCCTGCATTGGGAGCGTGGAGTCTTAGCCCCTGGGCCACCAGGGAAGTCCCTTGCTAGCACTCTTTCTCTTTTGCCTGTTCACTTGCTCATTCTGATGAAATCAGCTGCTATGTTGTGATCTGCCCTTTGGAGGGATTCTCATGGCAAGGAACCAAGGAGAGAGTCCTCGGGTTTGTATACGATGGGGGATTGAGCCCCTTAGTCCAACAGCCCATAGAGAACTAAATCTTGGAACAACAAGGTGAGCAAGCATAGAAATGTATCTTCTCTCAACTGAACCTTAAAATGACAGTAGTGCTGTTAACTCCTTAAGGCAGCCTGGTGAGAGATCAGAACCAGAGGACCCAGCTGAGCTGTGCTTGGATTCTTGACATGCTGTGACATAATAAATACTGTTGTTTTGAGTCTCTGAATTGTAAAGTATTATATTATACAGCTATAGATAACTAATATGGGATTGTGTCCTCCTTTAGGGATTTATCTTTGATTGCTATTGGTAGAGAACAAGGTGTAAGCCAGATGCATGGTGAGTTAAGAAGGAGTTTATTAATAAGAAGAACCTCAGTAACACGTAGATGCTTCGGTTAATGAATTCAAGCCTTATTTGGAATTTTGGAAGATTAACTAGCAATCTTTTTCTCCAATCTTCAAGTGAGATTTATGTTAAACAGAACAGTTCTGTATTACCCTTTGTTATCAGTAAAAAGAAGAATCTCAGACTGTTAGAACTAATCTTAACCTAGGCTTCTTGTTCTCAATTAAGTACTTGAAGAGGAATTACATAAAGCAAGTTTTATCCTAATGGAAACAAAGGGATTAACCACCAGACTCACAGATATATATATATATATAACAACTGAAGCTTGAAACACAGAAAGATCTTCGCTTAGACAAGGGCTCACTATATTTTTTACCAGTTAATAGGGGACATTATTGCTTCACACAATATGGCTTAACCCTCCCAACAAATCCAAGATAGACTTATCCTTCAAGAGAATACTGCTAATTAACAGAAAATTAACTCTATGTCCCAGGTCTCTTAACATATTTTATTTCTTTAGGTTCAGTTTAGTTCAGTCGCTCAGTCATGTAAAACTCTTTGCGACCCCATGAATTGCAACACCCCAGGCCTCCCTGTCCATCACCAACTCCGGGAGTTCACTCAAACTCATGTCCATTGAGTCAGTGATGCCATCCAGCCATCTCATCCTCTGTCGTCCGCTTCTCCTCCTGCCCCCAATCCCTTGCAACATCAGAATCTTTTCCAATGAGTCAATTCTTCATATGAGGTGGCCAAAGTATTGGAGTTTCAGCTTTAGCATCATTCCTTCCAAAGAACACCCAGGACCGGGCTGGTTGGATCTCCTTGCAGTCCAAGGTACTCTCAAGAGTCTTCTCCAACACCACAGTTCAAAAGCATCAATTCTTCAGCGCTCAGCTTTCTTCACAGTCCAACTCTCACATCCATACATGACCACTGGAAAATCCATAGCCTTGACTAGATGGACCTTTGTTGGCAAAGTAATGTCTCTGCTTTTTAATATGCTGTCTAGGTTGGTCACAACTTTTCTTCCAAGGAGTAAGCGTCTTTTGATTTCATGGCTGCAATCACCATCTGCAGTGATTTTGGAGTCCCCAGAAATAAAGTCTGACCCTGTTTCCACTGTTTCCCCATCTATTTAAGGTTAGGTGTCTGCAATAGTCACCTACAAACATTATCAAATGTCAGGAATAATGAGACTCAGTGATTGTGTGCACGTGCTCAGTTGTGTCCGACTCATTGGTCAGCTTGAAAGTAAAAATGTTAGTTGCTCATTCTGTCTGACTTTTTGTGACCACATGGACTGTAGCCTGCCAGGCTCCTCTGTCCATGGGGTTTTCCAGGCAAGAACACTGGAGTGGCTTGCCATGCCTTTCTCCAGGGGACCTTCCTGACCCAGGGATAGAACCCAGGTCTCCTGCATTGCAGGCAGATTCTTTACTGTCTGAGCCACCAGGAAAGCCCACTGGTCAACTTAGGTCATTACAATTAAGAATTTATTAGACAGACAGGACATTTTAGGGAGATTTATCAACTTGGAAAAGAGTACAGATACTAGAGACTATCTCAGATAAAGATGCACTCTGAGAGGAAGAAGTATTTAAGTTCTTGATATATACTACGTGAATATGCATCCTAAAATAAAAATGTTGGGTTGTCTAGTTCAGGCTCATTTGTTCTTTTTATTGAGAATCGACCATAAGCCAGATCCTGTGCTAGAAAGTAAGGAGTGAACATAAGACATTTCTGAATTAGACTAACACAAGAGTTAAACTATAATAGCTGTGTCAATTTCAACTAGCAGCTAGTGTCAGTCTAAGAATGCAAAACATGGAACACTATTATCTCATATATGATATATGCATGAACCATTAATCCAAACTTCCTAAGCTCTTTTTGACAACCTGCTCACTGAATGGCTGGCATATTGTCTATCTTGGTCTTGACTGGAATCATCCTTGTTTTGACCATCTTCACTTGATTCTATGAGCATTTACTACTACTTTTATGGAGGAGTCTTTATGTTTGCTGCAAAAATAATTTCATTTCTCACTCAAAGTTGGTCAGATAGTTAAATACTTTCTACACCGATTTCAGAGCTTTCCTGGTAGCTCAGCTAGTAAATAATCTGCCTGCAATGCAGGATTCCTGGGTCAGAAAGATCCTTTGGTGAAGGAAATGGCAACCCACACCACTATTCTTGCCTGGAAAATTTCATGGATAGAGGAGCCTGGTGGGCTATAGTCCATGGGGTCTCAAAGAGTTGAGCAAAACTGAGTGACTAACACTTTCACTTCACATTGATTTCAGCTGTTTTTTTTTTCTCCTCTGCTTATATTTTTAATTTTAATATTTGGAATTAGAACTATTTGGGGGGAGGAGTAAATTAAGATAAACTCAACTCCAATGGCTTAAGTAAAAGCAAAGTGAAGCCAAACAAAAGCCAAACAAAAAATACCATTTATAGTTTCAAATGGAGAAGACCAAGAGTAGAAATAGCTTCAGTTGGCTACAGGGTTCAGGGCTCAGCCTTGCACTGTCTCATACTGTGCTTTATGCTGAGGTGACATGATCCCAGGTACTTTCATGGTGGCAATGTGACATAGGGGCTAGGAAAATTTTTCTGCTACATAGTAAATACTTTCAGATTTTAAGACTAGTCAGCCTGTGTCAGAGCTATGCAACTCTGACATTGCAGTGCCAACACAGCCACAAATATATAAATAATCAGTATGCTGTGTTCCAATAAAATTTTCTTTACAAAAAGGGTTATATTTTGCTGAACCAGGGCATGATCTTATTGTAGTTGCTGTTGTTGTTTACTTGTTAAGTCTTATCTTTGTAATCCTGCGGACTGTAGCCAGCCAGGATTCTCCTTCCTTGGGATTTTCCAGGCAAGAATACTGGAGTGGGTTGCCGTTTCCTTCTCCAGGGAACCTTCCCCACCCAGGGATCAAACTTGTGTCTCCTGCATTGACAGATGGATTCTTTACCACTGAGCCACCAGGGAAGCCCGCATGACCTTAAGCAGTACCTATTTTTACATCTCTCCTCCATGTCCCTCCATGTCCATCCATGTCCATCCATGTCCATCTCTCATCCATGTCATCCAAGTTTCCCTTGTGGCTCAGATGATTAAGAGTCTGCTTGCAATGTGGGAGACCCAGGTTCAATCCCTGAATAGGAAATTTCCCTAGAGAAGGAAGTAGCACCGCACTCCAGTACTCTCGCCTGGAAAATCCCGTGAACAGAGGAGCCTGGTGGGCTACAGTCCATGGCATCACAAAGAGCCCGACACTACTAAGAGACTTCACTTTCACTTTTTTTCTGCGGCTGCTAAGCTGCTTCAGTCGCGTCCAACTCTGTGCAACCCCATGGACGGCAGCCCACCAGGCTCCCCTGTCCCTGGGATTCTCCAGGCAATAACACTGGAGTGGGTTGCCATTTCCTTCTCCAATGCATGAAAGTGAAAAGTGAAAGTGAAGTCGCTCAGTCGTGTCCGACTCTTAGCGACCCCGTGGACTGCAGCCTACCAGGCTTCTCCATCCATGGGATTTTCCAGGTAAGAGTACTGGAGTGGGGTGCCATTGCCTTCTCCGTCACTTTCTTTCATCCATGTCCAAAAGAAAGTGATTCACCTAACCTATATATAGTTAAATAGTTAAATAAAAGTCAAGGACCCCATATTTAGGTACTCCTCCTGCCGCTAAACACAAAGTGAGAAACAGTGTTCAGCATAAAGCAACAGAGGGTGAGGATAGGTTCCCCATAGTGATTCTCCATAGAATGGGGACAGGGCCAAGGAGAGGTGAGTCCCATTGTCGCCTGCATCATTCAGCGCAATCTCCTTTACTTGCTGCTGACTGCTCTCTGCCAGCCTGGTGAGATGAGTTCTATGATATCATCCAAATACCCGTACTTCTAAGAATTGTTCTATAATCCACTACATATTTGTCTATGATCCATGAGAGTGTCAAGATTTCCATTTTGAGCTTATTTTTTATGTGTGGTATTAGAGAATGTTCTGATTTCATTCTCTTACATGTAGCTGTCCAGTCTTCCCAGCACCACTTATTGAAGTGTGGTGCTTTTCTCTATTGTATATTCTTGCTCCTCTTGTATGTTACAGTAAATCATTAATTTCATAAGATTCTTTTAATCAGATTTTTTTTCTGTCAAAATCCGAAAGCAGAGGTTTATTTCTATACACATAGGGGAGGGTTAAGTGAGGTACCTGATAAGGTACTAAATAAAAGTTACAGCCATTATAAAGCAGGTCACCAAATCCTTGCCAGATTTTCTCTCTTTTTTTTTTTCAGTTAACTCTGATATCATGTAAGCCTGATTCCTCACCCCATGTCAGTCTCCCCTCTGAAATTCCACCTCCCTGTACTTCTTTTCTCCCTCAGACTCTGATACCCAAATCAAAAAAAAAAAAAAAAAAAGACTTCCAGTGTGCTGTGCAAATGAGAATTCTGACATGTGCCCATGATCTTAACACTATATTTGAGTCTTCTTTGAATCTTATGTCTTTTTTGGAGTTCTGTACCTTGTATTTTCTATACATGTATAATCATATGAATCAGCTGGCTTATGTGTTAGAATGCAGATTCCTGGTTTTTCCTCCAGACCTACTAAATCTGACCCAAATCAGGAGAGGACCCAGTGAATTGACATTTTCAGCCACTGTCCCAGGAGATTCCAATAAACAGGCAAATATTACTTTAAATAATTCTGCTTTAACTGCCACCATATTTCACTAGCATTATATTTGGATTATAATTTAGACCTGGTCTTTAAAAATGTGATACAATTGTTGACATTTTCTGATATATCAGAGAGTAGTCTTCCAACATGAATGCATATTAGAATCACTTGGGAGCTTTGAAAAATCAGTGACTCAATTCAGTCTCCTCTTCAAGATACTGACCAACCACATGGTAACAACCACTGGTGTAAGAAATGCTTACATTGGTGTAAGAAATGCTTACACTAAAACTTCTATGCAAGTTGATCTTTGTCTACCCACCCCCCTTAATTTTTTAGAAACAGACTTATTCAGCATTGATATAATTAACTGAAAAATTATTGCAATATCCTTTGCCACTCTAATTTTGGAAAGTTCTAGAAAGTGATTTGTTCGATTAAAGGAGCGAAACAATGAGCTCTAAGGTGAAAAAAAAATGGCTCCACAGATAAAGAATGAAATGGTATCTGCCAATGAGAAGGACTACTAAGAGTCAGAAGATATGAATGGGATGAACAAGTTGTATCTCTTCTGTCAACAAGTTGAAAGACAATAACTCTGGGGGTGGATGTGGTGGGGGTGGACAGAGAGGGGAACTGCCTGATGAAATCATGGTTTTCATGGATGCTATTTAACTTTGACATCACATTAGTGTCCTTTGAGAGCTATCAAAATCCTGATGCTCAAGACACACCCCCCCTCCCCCCCTCCCCCCCCCCCCCCCCAGCCCCGCCCCGGCCAATCACGTCAGATTTGGGCTATTGGAATCTAGGAAAGGTACATGTATTTGAAATTCCCCAGGTAATTCCAGTGTGAAGCTATAGTTTTGGAATCCATTCTAATGATAAGCAAGATAAATTTGGGATGATTTGCAGGAATTAAAGGAAAATAGGAAAGGTAATTATTTTGACTTTGATGCTAGGAATCCAAGAGATTCTGACCAGGAAAATAGAAATTCTGTTATCCTTTGCTGTTTAGTTACGTATTTATATGGTTAAGGAAAATAAAATTCATTTTGTTTTTAACTTCTAGTGTCAATTTGTAGACAATGTTGTAATAGAAATTCTATCTTCGGTTGATTATTTCTCATTCGTCACTTGGCAGGGGGTTACATACTTTAATATTCTCTCAAAATGTTTTTGAAAGATAAACAATGAATATTTATAACATCATGTGTTTTGGACTAATATAAATTAAGAATAACAGTATCCCCTCACTTCATTCTATCAAATGTAAATTCCTCAGAGAAACCATCTCTAACACATACATACTCCAACCGCATATGAAAGAACAGCCTCCATAACATTCTTACTCTTATTCTTAATTTTTCTTTATGGCACATATCAACACCTAACATTTTATGCATCCATTTTTGTTTCTCATTCCTACTTTTCTGAAAAGTACGCTTAGTGAAAGGAAAAAAAAAATGTTTACTGCTTATATCAAGCAAGAGTGGATATTAGAAAACACTCAGTAAATATATACTCAATAAATCAATGGATGGAACTGCAACATCTACAAGAGCATGGACTGTCTTATTCCTCTTTTGTTCCACTATCAATCAGAGGTTTTTGTTTTTGTTTTTGTTTTTTTTTAATCTAGTTACAAATATCCACAGTTCTGAGAGAGAATAGATCTGTTCCAAGGGAGCAAATTTAGTTGATTTAACTGAGCTAAGACTTCTTAAATTTATATAATTATACTCATTAATTCTCAATTATTACCAAAGCTCTGGATAAGGTAGCAAGAAACTTAAGTCTTGCTGCCTGATACCTATGATACTGACTTGACTTTATTCATTTCTGCTTCTATTCAAACCACTGCCTCCTAGCCAAGTTTAAAGTGATATTAAAAAAAAACTAGATAAAAGATTTGAACATCAACCACCCAATATAAAAGAAAAAGTGTGATTCTCAAATTGTTATAAAAAAATAACTCATACAAGTAGTTAGCACATTTCAAAATTTTATTCAGTTCATTAATACAGGATGACAAAGGTGATTCAATGAGGATATGAGAAATACAGATTTATAAGGTCAGTGGAAAAAGAAATTTGGATTGAGATGGCTTGGTATGATAAAAAAAATCTCATTAATATCCTACAAGGCAATAAGCTGTAACCTTTGGATACCTTCTCTATCAAATGGGGGAAAAAAAAAAGTCACACCTGGTTCATTTTCCACAAATCAATCTCTGACTTTACAGAGTTATAAGATGTATGAGCCTTAATCAACTGTGAATAGTAAATCAAAATTATATCCCATGAGAAAATCAGATGACCCTCAGGAAGTCTTATTATAAAATACTGTAGTAAAACATTTAAAGAAATTATGTAACTCTTTTTGCATTATTTCCAAGATTTGGTTATTTCCCTGAACTAGGTAATTAGTCCTAAGTGGTGTGGTAGAAAAAATATACTAAGTGAAATAAGTCAGACAGAGAAAGGCAAATAATGTACAATATCTCTTATATGTGAAAAGATTAAACCTGTGAATATAGCAAAAAGTAAACAGACCCACAGAAACAGAGAACAAACCAGTTGTTAACCGGTGGGGAGAGGTAAGGGAGGAGGGGCGATAAAGGACAGGGAACTAAGAGGTACTGATTATTATGTATAAAGTTAATAAAGTCCAGGGATATATTGTACAACATAAGACATATAAAGTTTATAATAACAATAAATGAAATATAATGTTTAAAAATTGTGAATCACTGTTATATACCTGTAATTTATATAATATTGTACATCAACTGTATCCCAATTTAAAAAATGCATTAATTTTAAGAGGAATAAAATTATGTTGAAACAGCAGAGATGCTATAATATTTTGGAAAAAAAGAGTCCAAAGTCATCTCACTTGAAAAGCAATGGATATAATTTCTTTTTAATTACATGTGCCTCATCCTTCCCAAGTGATAGAAAGATGAACAAAACATTTGAAAGTGTTCTCAGATGCTCAGAAGAATTATGTTGTAAAATACATAGTGCTGCTTTTTGATTTGTATTAAAAAAAGAGTTGTAAGGGGGAAAGGTATAAATTAAGAGTTTAGAATTGACATATACACACTACTATATATAAAATAGATAACTAATAAGAATCTACTGTATATCACAGGGAACTCTACTCAATACTCTGTAATGGCATATGTGGGAATAGAATCTAAAAAAGAGTGGGAAGATTTTATATATGACTATATATGAATTTTGCTATACAGCAGGAACTAACACAACATTGTAAATCAACTATATTCTAATAAAAATTAATTAAAAATATAAAAAAATTCAGTCATTTATATCTAGTTGTATATAATTGCCTAATATGCTTGTGATAGCCAATTTTTTATAACTTTAACTGGGGTATAGTCTATAAAAAGATTGAATCACAATATTTTATACCTGAGGCTAATACAATATTGCAAATCAACTCTGTTTTCAATTTTAAAAAAGTAAAAATTTGAAGAAAGCTTTAAAAAAAAAAACCCACAGGTTTCCGGGCCACAAGAACAGGCTTTATCCAAGGTGCTACAGAGTACTAACACTTTTTCTGTTTTGGAGGACTTGCCTGGGCATGACTTCCATCATTTCCTTTGTTGAATTTTGTTGTCTTGGGCTCTGTGAAGCCCAGGGTTGAGTGCTGATACTTCCACCTTGAAGTCCTCCTACTCTATTATTTGTGACTTATACTAACATTAATCAGGGTTCCCTGGTGGCTCAGACAGTAAAGAATCTGCCTGCAGTGCGAGGGACTGGGGTTTGATCCCTGGGTCAGGAAGATTCCCTACAGAAGGGAATGGCAACCCATTCCAGTATTCTTGCCTGGAGAATTCCATGGACAGAGGAGCCTGGCGGGTTACAGTCCATGGGGTCACACAGAGTCAAGGATGACTGAGCAACTAACACTTTCGCTTTGAATCATGCCCCACGTGCAAGTGCTTGTTCAGTACTATCTTCTAATGGTTACATGACTGTAAGCCATGTCTTTCTCAAAACGCTGCATGCCACTTGAGGTGTGCATTTTACCCATCCTCTATAGAGTCAGGCAATGGGATTTAAGTGACTATACGGCCTCCTAGAGCAGGACCTTGACTCATCCATCTCTGGTTTAATTCTAAAAAATGTGCAGAAAACCACTGCCCCCTTTTAAGGCCAAATTAAGGGGAAATTACAGTAAGTGAATTATTTTCTGATAGCTTTCTCTTTCCTCATCTCTTCCGCCTTCTAGTCCCTCTCTTCTTTCCTGCCTGATACCCAGCAGTTTCCTTTGTTCTTAAGGGCAGTTAGTGTGTCACTTGCTTCCTCTGGAAAGTGCTTAAGTCTCTGGATCTCTTTCAGTCCAGTAAGTACAATAATTGCTATTTCCTTATTGGTCACACCTCTTATGAAAATTTATATCTATATTAGGAAAAATGTTAAGTGTCAAGTATTTCATGTGTTTGGCAGAAGGTTTATTATTATTTTATAAAGACATCAAAATACAAAATGGGTTGCTTAGCATCATGAAGTGGGTCAGGCTGGTATAATGGCTCTCATCCTTAACCTAGGGTTAATTCTGCTAGAAATGTGTGTTTATCACAGAATTTGTGGGCTCTGTAGTTAGGATGCTTGAGATTGACTTTGAACCTTGTCCTTGACTATCCCAGTGACTCTGAAACGTGGTTTCTGGACCAACACCATCAGCATAATGTTGGAATTTGTAGAAACAGCAAATTCTTACACCCCACACTCTAGATCTTCTAAATCATCAACTCTTGGAGTAGAAACATATATTCTGTGTCTTAGTAAGTTTTCCAGATCATCCTCCATGATAAAGTTCGGGGACCAACAGACTACACTATGTGTGCCAGTCTGAATAAGATGTTTAACTTCTTCAAGTAAATCAGCACTCTCATTGGTAAAAAGAGGTTAATAATACTACCACTACTTTGGCAGGAGTCCTATGGAATAAGTGAAAAAAGTCCATGTAAGTATCTTTGAATAGTTCTTGTTATAGAAGAACTATTCAATGCATCTTACTTACTAGCTGTGATACTCTGACCCTTGAGCCATCTATTATCAATTGCCTGGAACCTGATATGGCTTTGCCACTCTTCTCAACTTTGTCTCCTTTAACCCATATTCTTAAAAGTGGAGGAAGAAGTTCTAGAGAGAATAAATCAGTCAGTTTGGGGTCTAGGTAGTATGGCTGCTACTAGTTCTCTATGTTATTAAAATTCTCTAACTCTTAGTTCCTCCACCATGAATTGGGATGATAATTTCTTTGTGTGCTTGTTGAGAATACAATCTGACTAAAGGTGTAAAGCTTCTATAGTAGGGGGCATATTAGGTGTCCAATACACATAGCGGCTTCTCCTTTATTCACTCTCCTTTTGACTCGACTCTTTTCCCTCTCATTGTAATTATTTGTGTTTTGTTTTACAAGACTCTAAGGCATGATACTGGGCTTCCCCAGTGGCTCAGTGGTAAAGAATCCACCTGCAATGCAGAAGACACAGGTTCAATCCCTGAGTTGGAAAGATCTCCTGGAGGAGGGCATGGCAATCCACTCCATGGAGAGAGAATGGAGAACCCCATGGACAGAGAAGCCTGGTGGGCTACAGTCCACAGGGTCACGAAGAGTCAGACACAACTGAAATGACTTAGCACACAGTCACTCAAGGCATGATACAAGATGGAACCCAAGTTTTTCAAGTAGTTATTCCTCTTTTCAATAGATCTGAATTAGATGCTTCCTATCTAGTGGTCTTTTAGATCAGGTTTTCCAAGAAACAATCTGATATCAGAGTTTGTATGCAGCAAGTTTATTGGAAAGAGTTTTCAAAAACAGTACCTGTGTGGGAAAAAGGAAAGAAAGAATGTCAGAGGAGAAGTTGAACCACCATGTAAACACAACAGAGGTCTAAGCCAACCCCAAGGGTAGTTATGAAGTTGAAATGGTTCTTCAAGAGTTATCCTAGATTTAAACAAAATGCCTTAGCTCTTGTATCATTGCATCCACCAATGAAGAACATGGGCTGCTTAGGTGAAGGGACAGATGAGTGCCTGGGCCCAAAAGGGGTCTAGGGTGGCCCACCTAATATCCAGTATACTTAACTCTTATACCACTGTTTCCTGCTTGCTTCACAAAGTCAACTTAATCTGGAAAAGTTCCTCCAGGAGTCTGGTTGTTCCCTTTCCCTGGAAAATCTCAGGAAAGTAAGATTAATAGGATGAACTATGACTCTGATGATGTACCCCGTCTCAGGCCTGCAACTGACACACATCATCTCCCTTCATTCTAATTTCTTCCCATCGCAATACCTCCACTGGACTTTATGGCTTAAATAGTAGAGTATTACAGATCCTGGTCTCTTAGAGATTTGAGACTCTGCTATTGTGCACAGCAAATTCAAACGGATGTCCCCATTGGGTAACAGTAGCCTCATGTCCTTCTAAAGTGGTCATCATTTCCTTATCTTCTGGTCTCTTGGCAAGAAGAGGTGGCAGTCATAGCTTAAAATTTAATGCACTACTTATTGTGCCCCCTGTTTGAAGTATTTCCCCTGGGAACAAGGAACTCTAAATCCATAGAGCCTGAAACTGAAAAGAAGCACAAAAAATTCTAGTGGGTAACTTGGAGTTATGGCAAGTGAGCCATTGCTACTTTCAACCCTTTATTCTGGAACCAATATCCATTCTATCTATCAGTGACACAGCTGCTTATAATAGTTTTAGATTTAAGAAATATATTGCATCATGCAGATTGTTATCTTATCTTTACAGTGTGTTTTCTCTATGTTGGTGCTTCAGACATACTTTCAAGTTGCTGTTCCATTGCTCTTTCCATTGCTCTTATGTACCTTTGGGTGGCATAGTATATGATGGCATGAGTGGATCTCATGGTCATGGTACTACCACTGGACTGTTGTGGTAGAGATCCTTTGATTTAAGGTTAGATACCATGGGGGTGGATTAAAACTTGGGTTTAAGCTCTCGGGTAGTATTTCTGGCTAAGGCAAACCATAGCCATTATAAAGCTCAACCCCAGAAATATTAATAGATACCCATCTTGGAGTAGAGGGAGTCCACCATAGTCAACCACCACCAGAGGCCTAGTTGTGTTCATGAAAGAATGGTGTTACATCTGCAACTCAGAGTTAGTCTCTATTGCTGAAAAGTTTGATATTCAGTAGCAGTAGACACTGTATGAGCCCTGGTGAGGAGTATAGGCAGTTGAGCCCATGAAGAGCCTCCACCCTGCCACCATAGCTATTGTATTCACAAGTCCATTGTGCAAGCACGGGGGTGGCCAATGGCAGAAGCTGACAGATAGCGAATGGTTGAATCACTCTTCTACAGTGTTTAAAATGTGACACAATAATCACCATTCATGCACTGCCCCATAGGTGCATCGACACGGTCTTTCCCCAAAATCCTTGTTTCTAATATTCTGATCTTTTCTTCTCAGGATGCTGGCCATCTATCTAAGCCATTCACTGCTGCCCAGGAGTCCAAGTTCATTACTATGCTTATTACTGCCCATTGGAGGATTTCTCCCCACCAGTGTTTCCCTGAATTGAGCTATACTTTACTTTCAGTCATTCCAAGACTTGCATATGCATATTTTACTGACCTATCTGCAATAAGTGTTGGAACTTTTTCTTCCGCCATTCTTGATGCTGGGCCCATCACCTTATTCTTAGTGCATCTAATATAGTCCTGCTCCTGATCTTAGGCTCAACCTTTAGGTTCTCTATCAGGGCCCAGTGTCATGCCAAGAACTGTTTTTCAAATGGTGTATATGTTCTCTATTATATAATAGACCTATGGTATATTCTGTGAGATATCCAGAGAGTTCAAAACCACTGGCACTATATTATTGCTTAAGTTGGGAAAGTTGACATAGCTCTCATTTTATTGTAATACTTTACTGGTGTCTCTAATGTTCACACTAATGCTCAAGTTGATAATCACCCTTAGCCTTCCTTTTTATTAAGTGTAATCCTAGTCTTCAACAACAGTCATCCAGTTCCACTATACTTGCAGTGATTGCTTCTGAATCTTTTGAATGCCTGATATAGTATGTTCATCCACCTTTAACTGACAGACTATTGTAACTCAACTTCCGTGACCACTTCACACTTTCATGATTGTAGCATGCCGGGAGTTACCAGTATATCCCTTACCACTAGCAACGGTGTCTTCATTGTGTGCAGTGTGGAAGGTAGTAAATTTCATTATATTTTATTTAAATGTACTTTTTAATAAAGATTTTGAAAGAAAATTCAAGAACAAGAAAAATAACTTTTTCCTTGAAACTTCTGGGAACATGTCACCAATAGATCATCTCATCACTGCCAAATATTTTGTGTATTGCTTTACAAACAAGCATATTATCCTTTTTAAGCTCAATACACCATCACAATCAGGAACATAGCAATGAAGCATTACTACCATCTAATCTTCAGACTCTATACAAATTTTATGAATTATACCATTAATTAGGCCCTTACACAAAAGTGTTCAATACAGAATGATATACTGCATTTTGCTGTCATATTTTCTTCAGTTTTCTCTAGTCTGGAATAGTTCTTTCCTTGACTTTCTTGATATTGATATTTTTGAAGATTATAGGCAATTTATTTTGTAGGATGCATCTCAGTTTGGGTTTATTGGATGTTTCTTCCTCATTGGATTTGGGTTCTACAGTGTAATTTGGAAGAAATGTCAGAGTGATGCTATTATTCATTATATCATACCAAGCAGTGCACAAATTTGATTTGTCCCATTGCTAGTTGAATTATTTGAATCCTTAAAAGGATCTCCATTATAAAACTGCTCTTTTATTCTTTGGTGTTAATAAGTATTTCATTAGGAGATACTTTTGCTCTAAATACATATCCCACTTTAAACTTTAATTAATTAATATCACTATATACTTATGAATTCATATTTTATTCATTGGTTTTAATTTGTTATCACTACTACTTATGCTGATGCTCAGTTTGTTCCAGATTTGCCAGTGGAGCCCCTTCAAGCTGATTTTTTTGCTGTATACATCTCATCTGGAGAAGGAAATGGCAACCCACTCCAGTGCTCTTGCCTGGAAAATTCCATAGACAGAGGAGCCTGGTAGGCTACAGTCCATGGGGTTGCTAAGAGTCCGACACGACTGAGCGACTTCCCTTTCACTTTTCACTTTCATGCATTGGAGAAGGAAATGGCAACCCACTCCAGTGTTCTTGCCTGGAGAATCCCAGGGATGGGGGAGCCTGGTGGGCTGCCGTCTATGGGGTTGCACAGAGTCAGACACGACTGAAGTGACTTAGCAGCAGCAGCAGCATATATCTCATCGTCTTGAGTCCTTTTTTATTTTGTCTCCGAAAGGTGTTCCACATTCATCTGTTGTACATCCTCTGTGTCAGTCCTGGAATTAGTTATTTCTCTAAGTTATTCTGGTTCTTTTATGTGGAGAATTAAATTTAGGAGCAAAAATGTGTGTGGATGTTAAGTATACACATTGCTATTGGGGTGTTACTATCAGGCCCTCTCACTAAACAGGGCTAGAGAATGTGTGTGGAAATGTATATATTTAAATATTTAATATATAAATATAGTATTGTAACTACATATATTATAAATATATATAAAGTATATATTTCTATATATATTATCAAAAATATATGTAAAATTATAAATTTATAACACAGGTGCATACTCAGGCTTCCCAGGTGGTGCATTAATAAAGAATCTGCCTGCCAATGCAGGAGACTCAGGAAATGAGAGTTCAGTCCCTGGGTTGGGAAGATCCCCTGGAGCAGGAAATGGCAACCCACTCCAGCATTCCTGTCCAGAAAATTCCATGGCCAGAGGAACCTGGTGGGCCATAGTCCAAAGGGTTGCAGACAGTTGAACATGACTGAGCACATACGCATAATATCGTAACCATTATATCACTATATAATTATATTTATATAAAGAGTATATACTCATATGCTCAGTGCATTTGCTTATTTGATCAGCCCCTCTCTATATAACTAATTTTCTGCCTCCTTTCAACAACACCCAGGCAGACACCCTGCCTAACTCACTTTGGCTGATTCCCGAGTCCAAGCTTCTGTTGTATCACCCCTTATACAAACGCCCTCCTCACTGGGTTTCTAAAACCATTACTGGACTTGAATTGCTGCATTAGCCTTGGAGGGATTTCTTCTTACCCTTCCCCAGCTTCATTTGTCCATGCTGGGCTGACCTCCCACAGCTCCAAGCTAAATCCCTTCCCACTTCAGACATCCTGTTCAGGCCAACCTCCTCATGTCTTCCTCACCCTACTGAGCCTCTGACTCTTCCCCTTGGGCCATCCTCTGCCTGAATGCTGTGTTGAATTCCTGCATTGCTCATATTCTAACTCCTGGTGCTTGGGACCCCTAGTCCTTATATCTTTCTAATTTTGCTTCACTGTCAGTTACTGCCTAGTTGAGGGTCCATATTCAAGGAAAACTTAAGAACCAACACTCCTTGCCTGGGTGTCTGGAGTGACTTACTCTGGGATGAAAAGCTGCTTGCAGGAATTTTCTTGTTATTCCTGAAATAACACCTCTGAGGGACTGAGAGAGACATTCAAGGTCAGAAGAGACTCTGCAGCTTTTGTTTCTTTAACATTGTCCTGAACCAAAGTATGCGTATGAGGTCTTTGACCTGTCACATCAGCCAGTCATTGAATGCCTACTGCACCCACGGAGGTGGGAACTTGAGGGTGATTAAGTCTTCCTGAGAGGAGAATTTGAGCAACAAACCACGGTATCCACTAGATTTGGCTTCTGAAGCTGGATCATGATAGAAAGAATCAATTGAGTTAGCTTTCCAAAAATAAAGATTCTTAGACTACATCCCTAGAGACTGTATTTCAATAACACTTGGACAGGGCCTAAGGAATCTTTTTTTTCTTTTTTTAAGTCTGCAGATGATTCACTATTTGTCCTATTTAGCTACAGTTGGACTTAGTTAAATACAATGATTTTCTGTGGCTGAGATTTTTGTTTTCATAGTAGGCAGAAAGCACTTGAACTTCACAGCTTTCAGTTCCCAGAACTGTTCTGCTTGATTGCGCTTCACGCCCTCTCTTCCGATGATTGAGGGACAGTAAGTTGTTTTCTGTGGTCATGAAATGATATTGCTTCAAAAGTGACCACACTTGCCATTCACATCACACAAGAGATCAGTGTTACGTGTTTCAGTGTCTTTGTGTCGGCTTTAATGTAGTACATCAAATATTCTGTAGATCTTAGAAAAAAAGCTGTAGATTGTGTGTTGTATAGTTCCTACTTCCGTACATGTTGAAAATCATGTCACTGATGCTTTCAGTTCTGTGTTATTGGTTCAGCACAGGACATGTTTGGTAATAGCCTTTTTCTACTCTCAGAAGGTTCTTATGAATGTCAACCAGATGGGAGTCATCTTAGACCAGACACAACCCCATAGCATGGATGCCAAGACGTCTCCAAGCCTCTTAAATGGAGAAACAGCAGGAGGGATCCAGTGTCCCTGTGACTTTTTAGAAGTTCTTCGCAGGGAAAGCTAAGGTGTGCATGTTAGCACTCTATGTAGATCCTTTATTCTCAGAAAATTCACTGAGCAGAATGAATAAGACAGGAGCAGGGGAGGGCTCCTGGAGGACTCATTTCCACAGCTAGGTGGATGTCTGAAACTGTGGCAAGTCTAGAGAAACTAGAGATCTTCGAGCAAAAGTTCTAAACAGTATGAGCAAGTGTAGAGATTTCCATGCTATTTCTCTACCCAATTAAACCTCATGTTCTCTCTGTGGTGGTGGTAGTCCACCACCCATAATCCTCTAGTACCAACACATTTATTTTGAATTTTATGACACTCCATAAAACATGTCTTGGAAACATTCTGAAAGGCTTCTCTCCATGAGGATAGCCCTCCTTCCTTCCTATCTTCTCCACTTTGTAGCACAGTACAGGTTCTACTGGGTCTTCCCTGGTGACTCAGTGATAAAGAATCTACCGCTAATGCAGGAGATGTAGGTTTGATCCCTGGGTTGGGAAGATTCCCTGAAGAAGGAAATGGCAACCCATTTTCCAGTATTGCCTGGAAAATTCCACAGACAGAGAAAGCTGGTGGATACTTGCAAAAGAGTTGGATATGTCTTAGCAACTAAACAACAACAATAACAGGTTCCAGAGAGCAAACTTTGAGTATTATAAAAGCATTATAAGAGAAAGCTCATGCACTATGTATTAATAGTTAATTAACATCAGGTTTTTGTTAAGGCTTCCAAAGAAAGATTTTCAAACTAAGTCGGGAGATCCCCCTGTATGTTATGAAATTTTTATCTAGATATATTCTTGAGAACATGCAGACCTTAAAAATAATGACCTATGTTTCTATCATAAAGAGATCTTTATTCCATCCATCAGCTATTCAATGCATTGTGAATTTTCTTTGTGTGTTATTTCTCAGTATAGAATTGTGGAATCCAAAGTGTGAAATACATTATTCATCTATTATGCTGAAAAGATAAATGGAAATTGACATTTTGTACACATCAAAGTTTCTTATTTCTAGTCATTCATACAGTGAGTATTTCTTTGGTTTTTACTGTACTGGAGGCACTATGTGAGATGCTGGGGAAAGTGAAGATGTTTAGATCCAAGGTTGATTGCTGAATGGCTTTTGAATCTCCTTTGACTATCTTTAAACATCAAAACAATATTTTCTAAATTATTTTTCTAAAGTGAAATAAGGTAACTAAATTATAACAAGATGTAATTAAAAAAAAAAAAAAAAACTTTTGTTTTTCCTCAGTAGTTAGGAAGACAAAAAGCTGACTGAAATCAATTGAAAGGAAAAACAACTATCTTTACCAATCTTCCCTCAGAATGTAGCAAAAATTTTGCAGAAAAAAAAAGAAAATTAATCCAGAGGGATTGAAGTATTTGAGGTTTCACAATAGTTCTGAAAAGTCAGGCTTTTATAGTGATATCTGTGACAGATGGAACTGAATGAGGATTAGAAATAAGATCCAGTTGAGATTCAGTCAGGGAAATATACTGGAGAATACTATTGACGAAGTGGAGAGCATCACATATAAAGAAATGTTCCAGATAAAAAGGCTTTAAAAAGCTCAGTTTTGAATATCAGATCTGTTAATTTTCTCTTCCTGTGTAACAAGCTACTATAAACTTAGTAATGTAAAACAATACATATATATTACCTCATAATTTTTGTGGGTTAGAAGTTTGGGCAAGGTCAATTGGGTCCTCTGCTCAAGTGCTCCTCAGATTGCAGTCAAGGTGTTAGGCAAGCCTGGGATCTTGTCGAGGGTTGGAAAATCTTTTGGAAATTCATGTAGTTGTTGGAATTCAGTTCTTTGCAGATGTAGAGCTCATGGAGGCTGTATCTTCAAGGCCAGCCCTTCTCTTTTAAAGGGTTCAGCTGATTAGGTCATGTCTACACAGGATAAAGCAAAAGGAGAAGTGGGGGCAGAGGTTTAGATGGTTAGAAGTATCACTGACTCAAGGAACATGAGTTTAGGCAACCTCTGTTAGATAGCGGAGGACAGAGAAACCTGGCTGACTATAGTCATGGGGTTTCAAAGAGTCAGATAAGAGGTTGTGACTCAACAACAATACAGGATGGTCTCTAGTTTGATTAATTCACAGTCAACTTATTAATAACCTCATCAGTCATGTGATATCCTAAGTCTTGCCAAGGAAGGGTATTATGCAAGATATGCAAATCAGGGTCTGGGGAATCTTAGAATTCTACCTGTTGGACTATCTGAAACATTTTTAAGGAAAAGAAACCACTAATTATGTTCTAGATAAATATGGGATAAACTCTTTGGAATTTGAATTTTTTCTGCTCTTACTCATTGAATGTCTTGACTGTTTTCACCCAAAGCAACCAGCTCAACATATGATCAATCCATCTTCAGTTTCAGCCTATCTGCCTAATCTAGGTGTATTTGTCATCTGTCTGTGAACTATAGACAGTATCGAAAGAGTTTTCTCTAAGGGCAAATTTCCCTTCAGAGTAATGAGAAGGCCAGTAGGAAATTCAGCATATAATTAGCAGATGCTGACTGTGATGTGCTCATTCTTTGACTGATTCAGTGCACAGTCTCTGTTTCTGGCTCCATACCCTTTGACAGCTGATCCCTGAACCACAGAGTAAAGCTGTCAAGAAATCAGAATAGAGTGACTTCTCTTCATGCATAGAGTATTGCCATATGTTGCCAGAGAAATCCATCAGAGATTCCTGTTTTTTGTTTGTGTGTGTGTGTGTATTTCCACCATCCTTCCTTTCACAATGAACGGATCTTGAGAGAGTTTTATCCTCCTTAAGTATGCAGCAAAAGATATGCCAGCTCAAGGAAAATAGCAATCTTTATGTCTCCTTTGACCACTTGCTTCTTTCCATATATTGTTGACAAGTGGCATATCTTAAATTCCTTTTCCTATTCCCTTCTTCACATGACTAATTTCTACACATGGCCAGTACCTCATAATGTGATGGAATCAAACGTTACTTCTAACTAAGCCTCAATTTTAATGCTGCCAGTCTGCTTTGTTATAAGAAGACTGGCCTGAGCAGGATTTCCATTGCTCAGCTCAGCATAATCTAATCTGTTTCCTGGCTGCAATGTTACCATACAAAATGGAGATCAAGCAGAATTCCAGGAGCCAGAGTCACAACACCTGGCAGCTAGCTGTTTTGCCAGAGCACCAAGGAATGATGGAATTAAGAAGTGCTATAGTCAGCTCACATAATGAAGATAAAAATGATAATTAGCCTTGTGGTAACTTGAATTATTCAACTAAATCTTAGTTTTGCTGTAAGATGGTTCTAGCAATCGATTGTGAACAGTTGAATCTGTTGGGATTTTGTCATTTTAAGAAATGAGGAGGGTAATGGCATTTTTTTTTTTCAAAATGAAAATAAATTAACATAATTTTACATGTAGAAATTGCAGTCCATGTAGAGCCTGAGCATTAGGCATGGTCCCAAGTAAAATTCAGTAGAAATGAGCAAACCACAGCTCTTAAGCAACCTGAGCACATATTGTCCTAACTTAACCACAGCAAAATTATCTGTTATAGTCATGTATACCTAAAGGTGAGCTGACATGAAAGTAGCCATTTTATGCTTTTTATAATGTATGGTCTTCTTTTCTTAAATATTGTTAAAAATTATAACTAACAGCTTAACTTTCAATTAAAGCAATTGATAAAAACACTCATGTATTTTATCTAAATACTACATGTATATTATTTAGCCGTAACTGCTAAAGGATCTGATGATGGGCAAGTTTGTTTTGTCACACTGTCAATCTGAGTTCTAATTCATCACACAGTAATTAATAATCAATTCTGAATCTTCAACAAATTCTCAGCATCTGTAGGATTTGAGTGGGAGCCTCAAGCTCAAAAAGGGGTTTTAGTAATCAGAAAATAAAGCTGAGTCTTCATTAGAAAATTGTTCAGATAGGGATCTAAAATGACTCTGAGCAAATCCATCCCATTCAATTGTTATTGAGGGAAGTTCAGTGGTAAGTGATATTAAGAGGTCATCTGTTATCAATGGAAGTGTGCATATAAAATAATCTTTCTGGGGCCAAATTGTCACATATATATTTACCAATAAAGAGCACAAAGAACCCAGACACTTACAAATACTTGAGGAGGACGAATAATCTAAAGTAATTATTCTAAATATTTCCACAAATTGTGAGTCTATATAATTTCATGATTAGTAGCAGGGCTCTGAATAAGAACTGACTGAAATTCTATCATGTCTCTGCAATTTGCTAATTGTGTATCCTTGGCAAGTTTCCTAAATTTTCTGTGCTTCATTTCTTAATGTGTAATAATGGGGACACTAAATAGTATCTTCCCCATCAATACTGGGAAAATTAAGTGGATAAATACACGTGAGATGCTTAACAGAATGCCTGAAACACGGCATGTGTGCATGGAACACGGCATGTGTGCATGGAACATGATATGTGTGCATGAAACACAATGTGTGTGTATGCTTAGTCACTGCAGTCATGTCTGACTCTGTGATAGCATGGATTGTAGCCCACCAGGCTCCTCTGTCCATGGAATTCTCTAGACAAGAATAATGAAGTGGGTTGCCATAGCCTCCTCCAGGGGATCTTTCCGAACCAGGAATTAAACATGTGTCTCTTGCATCACCTGCATTGCCGGCAGATTCTTTATCGCTGAGCCACTGGGCCACCCCAAAGCACAACAATGACACATGAAGTGTTAGCTGTTATTTTCATTATGTGGAGGCTCTGTTTTTGTTAGACTGAACCTTCAAGGACCATGTGCTTGTGGTCCTTCAAGGACCAACCCAAGCCCCTGTCATGAGGCTAGGGTTCAGGAATACAACAATGAATGAGAAAAGGCCATGTCCATACAGAGCTTACCTTTTACTGGGGAAAACAGTAGACCAGTGAGTACTCCCAAGCTAGCATGTATCAGAATCACAGGGAGAGCTTGTTATTAGCAGATGGTTGGGCCCCACCAGTGGAATTCCCGAATTAATGTGTTTAGGGTGAAGTCTGAAAACACACATTTCTGACAAGTCCACAGGTGATGCTGACACTGCTGGCTTGGAGGCCAAATTTGAGAATGTAGCCTAACAGATAATTTCAATATAATGGAGTTAATTTAGATACAGACAGGATGTCACTGTAGTACTGTCACTTGGACTAACACAGGGATTTCAAAGACTATAACAAGATGATGCCCAAGGTGATTTCTGAAGGCTAAATAGTACCCAGATGAGCATTAACAAATGTGGAAAAACATAAGAAGCCCTGTTGCATGTAAGAAGCTTTCTGGCACCCTTTTAGGAATACTTTTTATGATCCAAATATGATTTACTCTCTTTCTAAAAACATTTAAAACAGTTCTCTGATATTTATACTTTCATAAGGCAGCCTAATGTGAAATATTTTTTCCTTGAAAAGTGGATTTTAAAAATATAAATTAAAAGCAATATATAATTTAAATTTTGATCTAGAAGATTAAATTCTAATATCTGTATCTCTCATTCATATTTTTTCAATAATAAGTTTAAATTTTGTTGGCATGTATTTTTATAACTGTTAAAGTTTTATGTAATTATGAAATGTGAAGCAAAATATTATCTTATCGCTTGTAACTTGTGTCTGTGGTGTAACAGTGTAAAGTAAGTGTTCAAAATAGGCGTTCATTTTTGTGACTAATGCCTTTATTGTTTTGTAAAAACAAATTGTATTTGTTTTGTATCTATTTTATTGTTTTATTTAATTTGTAGTTTTTGGAAAATAAAAAAAGGGTAGATTTTTAAAAGCAGAAAAATAAAAGGGTAGATTCTACCACAAATTTTCACTATCCAGGAGTAACTAATATTAACATTTGGTATCTTAAAATTTAGCTATTTCTGTATTAAAGACTCAAGGTGAGGAGCATGGAAATATTTAAAATATTAACTTATACTATATATTATTTTCTTTTAAATTATATTATTTTTATCTAAATTTATCAAAGTAAAGCATTGAAATGAAACATTGCTAATATTTTGAGAAAACAGTAAATTCCTTCAGTATAAGAAATATTAGGTTTTGAAAGATTCCTATAAGATTTAGTCGGTTCAGTCACTCAGTTGTGTCTGACTCTTTGAGACCCCTTAGACTGCAGCACGCCAGGCTTACCTGTCCATTACCAATTCCCAGAGCTTACTCAAACTCATGTCCATAGAGTTGGTGATGCTGTCCAACAATCTCATCCTTTGTGATCCCCTTATTCTCCTGCCTTCAATCTTTCCCAGCATCAGGGTCTTTTCCAATGAGTCAGTTCTTCGCATCAGGTGGCCAAAGTATTGGAGTTTCAGCTTCAGCATCAGTCCTTCCAAGAAATATTCAGGACTGATTTCCTTTAGGAGATTAGGAAAAGGAAAAAAAAAATTTTTTTCAGAGTGTAATTATTATACTGCTTCAACTTTAGAGTATATTTATTGAATTTTACGTATGAATGATAAGGAAATTATATACTTTAACCAACCTTTTTCACCTTCACCCTTACTCTGATTTCTGTTACTCATGTTACTATTTTTCCATGGTTGATTTTTTTATAATATTTATATCATCTTTGCGTTAGGTAATAAACTTTCAACAGTTAGTCAAGGAATGAAATCACAGTGGCTTACATAATTAAAAACAGTTATTACTCAGATGTGCTGGATGGATCTAGAGTTGACTGAAAACGTCTTCAGCTTTTGCCACTGTGTGGATGTTGAGTTGTCCTCTTGTCTCTCTCTGTCTGGGTCCCAAGATAGTGACCAATAATTCCAAATGGCACATTTGGGTGCCAACACTAAGCAAAGAACTATTTCCGCCTGTCTCTGGTCTTGGGGAGGGTTGTAAAGAGAGTTGAGGCCACCTCAACTTTCACCTATTGTGTATGACGTTTTTTCTGCTGCAGATCCTATATGATTTTTTATTCATCTTGCAACTTTAACACCTTCCTGAAGATCTATTTTCTTGTGTTTTCTTTGCCAATTTTTGGCCTGAAGGACCTGATATGCCACATTAAATTTCTCTTTGTGACTAGGGACAAGAAGTGTGCTTACTGGATGTTTGTTCCCTTATCATTGCCTTTATCTCATTTTTCTTTGTCTTTTTGTCTGTTTTTTTTCCCTTCCATTTCCAATTTCCTCAAGGCCATGTATCAATACTGTGTGTTTACATCTTCAGTCATGTTCATTGTTTAATCTCTGTAATAGAGGATAACCCTGTGTAATATATTTGTTTTTCTTTTCCATTTCTTTTCTAATTTCTAGTAGCCAGTTTTAATTTCTTTTATATATTGAAATCTCCTCTTTAAATATTTGTTTCATTTCCTTTTCCCTAAGAAAAAAATTTTTTGTAATATCAACTGAGATGATAATCTATTTCTTTGAATTCATTTTCTATTTTTGAGATACTTCTGGCTACACTTTAGAGTGTTCCTCTACTTTTTTGTGTATGTTCTTTTCTTCTGTTCTTTCTCTAGGATTTTTTGTTTCTTTATGTTTGCTTAGTAGTTCTTATGTAGGGGCCAGTGACACTTTTCCATCTTTGAGCCAGCTACCTCCTGAAGGATAACATGGGTGGAAATAGGGAAAAGGAATGAAACAGTGAACAGCTTCCAATGGCTTTATGTACAGAATATTTTCTCACCATTGCTGTTATAAATATTTACTATGACATTTCACCTCAAGTTTGATTGTATTTTTTGGAATTTTTTTTCTGCATTATCTGAAATCTGAACTTACTGCACATGGGGAGCAAACGGAAAAATAGGCATATTGTTACGAGAAAGTGATCTAAATGCTGGGTCAATATATAAAGTTTGTTTAATAGGAATTGCATAACATGGTATTATAAGTGCTTTGAAATAATGATTAAAAAAAAAAAATCCAGGGAGTCTCAGTGTTATGAGGCCTCAGTTGTATACAAATTGGGAAAATTTAGAGGAAAATCAAGTCAAATAAAAAATTAGCTGCAAAAGTGAACATTTATTTAAGATGAGAAAATAAATTTTAATAAACTGCAAATTTTAAAAAGCTACTCGATATTAGTAAAATTATAAAACCCAGAAAAATTATATTTTAATTAATTAGATGCCTAATACAGCTTTATAGCATTTCTTTCCTATTTATTTTTGGCTTTCAATTTGATTGCCATTTCATATGACTGTGATTTCATATGAATGTAATTTAATACTGTTTTCTATAGAGCATAGAGAGAGAATTTTTGATTATCTTTTGATTTTTTTACATTATTGATAACTCAAAAATTTTCTTGCAACTTCACAACTTACTGTAATGTCAGGTAAATACTATACTATTACTGTCAAATATGGGGGGAAAAGCTTATCAAAAGTTCTTTTTTTTTAAATGAGATATAAGAATTGATGGAACTTTCCACAAGCTAGCTTTTTGTGCTCTATTGTTATGTATTTGAAACATTTTCCCCCTCATTATCCTAATTTTTTTGGTGCTAATCTCAGTAGGACATATTAATCGCTCCATAAAACCTCTGCTTTGCATCTTTTGGTCTCAACAATGAGAGAGATCCTATTATGGGTTGTGAGAATTTCCTGAAGTCATATCTATACCACAATGGCTGCTGCTGCTGCTAAGTCGCTTCAGTCATGTCCGACTCTGTGTGACCCCACAGATGGCAGCCTACCAGGCTCCTCCGTCCCTGGGTTTCTCCAGGCAAGAAGACTGGAGTGGGTTGCCATTTCCTTCTCCAATGCATGAAAGTGAAAAGTGAAAGTGAAGTCGCTCAGTCGTGTCCAACCCTCAGCGACCCCATGGACTGCAGCCTTCCAGGCTCCTCCGTCCATGGGATTTTCCAGGCAAGAATACTGGGGTGGGGTGCCATTGCCTTCTCCGCCACAATGGCTAGGAAATGCTATAATATATACTTGGACATGACTGTGATCCATATGCTCAGATATAATTCACTATAGTTCAGTTCAGTGGCTCAGTCATGTCCGACTCTTTGCAACCCCATGGATTGCAGCACACCAGGCCTCCCTGTCCATCACCAACTCCCCGAGTTCACTCAAACTCATGTCTATTGAGTTGGTGATGCCATCCAGCCATCTCATCCTCTGTCATCCCCTTCTCCTCCTGTCCCCAATCCCTCCCAGCATCAGAGTCTTTTCCAATGAGTCAACTTTTCACATGAGGTGGCCAAAGTACTGGAGTTTCAGCATTAGCATCATTCCTTCCAATGAACACCCAGGACTGATCTTCAGAATGGACTGGTTGGCTCTCCTTGCAGTCCAAGGGACTCTTAAGAGTCTTCTTGAACACCACAGTTCAAAAGCATCAATTCTTCAGTGCTCAGCTTTTTCACAGTCCAACTCTCACATCCATACATGACCACTGGAAAAACCATAGCCTTGACTAGATGGACCTTAGTCAGCAAAGTAATGTCTCTGCTTTTGAATATGCTGTCTAGGTTGGTCATGACTTTCCTTCCAAGGATTCCATTGTTCCCAGCTCAGCTACTTCACAGCCACTCCAAATGTGATCTGACCTAAGTAGAAGCATGTTGGAAAGTAAACTGGAACAGAAAGTGACAACAGTCTTACCTAATTTTGGTTAAGATGCCTTGTGTTTGCAAATCCTACAAAAACATATAGAATATATTGCTAGAAGTGGTCCATGCAAGGAGGAGGCTCTGACATTTGAGCTCAATTACCATGTTGGTTAATTCACATCTGAACTAAAGGCAGACATGAAAGTGACTTGATATTTGCCTTGATATTTGAAACCAATTCAGGCAAGTGGTAAATGTTATAAGAGAAGATCATTATTACCACTGGTATTAGGATAAGCAGATGCCCTGAGAATACACAAGATGAAGCTTTAGGGAAAAGTCCTGTTCAATTTTGCAAATTGAATAATATACTTAGGGAATTTACAGTAATGTTCATAATTTTATGTGAGACGTATTTACAACTAATTATCTTTTGTAGGAGCAAGAACAAGAGAAGAAATTATTCCTTCATTTCAACTGATTTTTGAGTAACAGATCTTTAAACTTCCTGTCAAAAAAAGTTTTTAATTGCTATTTTATTATTTAAAAATTGTCATTAAAATATAATCTAATATTTAACCTTTATTTCCTCCATTTACCTTTTCTTCCATTTAATTTTAAGTGCCTCAAGGGAATGGGCATTGCTTTATCATTTTTTGTTTATTTATTACTTCTAGTGCTAGACTTAAAATTGTCCTTGTTTAGTTGCTCAGTTATGTCCAGCTCTTTGCGACCCCGTGAACTGCAGCATGCCAGGCTACCCTGTCCTTCAGTATCTCCTGGAGTCTACTCAAACTCATGCCATTGAGTTGATAAATCTGTCCAACTATCTCATCCTTTTTGCCCCCTTCTCCTCCTGCCTTCAATCTTTCCCAGCATCAGGGTCTTCCAGCGAGTTGGCTCTTTGCATCAGGTGGCAAAGCATTGAACTTCAGCATCAGTCCTTCCAGTGAATACGCAGGGTTAATTTCTTTTAGGATTGAGTGGTTTGATCTTGCAATCCAAGGAACTCTCAAAAGTTTTCTCCAGCACAATTCGAAAGCATCAATTCTTTGGTACTCAGCCTTCTTTAAGATCCAACTCTCACATCCATACATGACTACTGGAAAAATCATAGCATTGACTGATGACTTACAGTGGTCACTGAATAAATATTGCTTATCTGATGGTATGGCATTTTTGCATTCATTTTCATTTATCTTTTATATTTTCTGTTATCATAAATCTAATGGCTTTGCTTAACCCTTTGCTTGGTCTCTCCATGATACTGTTAGATACTCACTTTAGATAATTTTGAAATAATAAAAATATAAAGGCAGAGTTAAAAATCATGTTGAATAGTAATTAATGTTCTTATTTTAGAATATTTTCTCCCAATGTTTTCCCTATGAATTTTACAATGTAGAAATCACGTACATTTAATATATGGCCTGTTCTCATCAAATTAAAACCTGTGAATAATTTAAAAATTCTAAAGCTAAAGCAATTATAGTGAAAACCTTCACTCCTCCTTGAATCTCTAGTTCCACTCCTCAAAATATTTTCACCCTTGGGCCATTTCTTATAGCATTTGGTATTTGCTTCCATATTTCTAAGATAGAGAAAAATATTACACAAGTCTTGATTTCTGTTTTTTTTGGCATTATGTAGTAAATCTTTGGTCTGATTCAGTAGGGTTTATTTTGTAATCTCTCTCTCTTTTTCTCTTGCTCCAATAATTTGATGGAATCACAGCAGAAATTTTCTCACAATCAGTGTTTACTATGATTATATAAATACCTCTCATTACTGAACCAAGGACCAGGCAATGATTATTTTCCTTCCTATATAACTTCAAAAATAATTCCTTCTTTTCTAGTTTCTTGATTTCAGTGGAATTATCAGCTTAATTAAAATACTTCACTCACTTGTTCCATGCTAATACTTTCCTTTCTTCAAAAGGATAAGGGCAAATCATTACTATTGCATTTTGTTTTGTTTTCTGGAGCCCCTTCTCGCAGCCCTCTTTCTTCCTCCAGTCTGGGCTGCTCTGTAATAAGAATTTGCTAATACCATTTACATCTTTATTTTGTTAATGGTTTTCTTTAAATCTAAAATTAAAAAGTTTATGTCACTTTATCTTTTCCATAGTAATGTTTTTCAGTATTTTTTGGCTTTCAAATTACTATTGCAGGGAACCACTATTTATTAAACATGTAATAGCAGAACTGCCCTGGGTGAAATGAGGATAAGGCCTGGAGCCTGACTTAGGCCTCCTTCCCCACTTATCAGTTTATTGCCTCAGCCTAAAATTGCCCTTTAAAACTCACTCTGCAATAATGGCTGGAATTTCTTGAAATTGTGCTTTAAAGTGTGCACAATGTTACACTTTCTCAGTAGAGGCTGTTGGACAGATGTTGTAGGAGGAAAAACTTCTTTGTGGGTTCAGCAGCTGGTCACTGATCATCAGCAGAATATTTTCCACCAGTTGCCCCTCAAGTTGTCCTGCAGGCTTGTTTTCTGTTCACTTATTGACTTTGGTCCAGCTCTGAGCTGGACATTGCAGTGTAATTCTCTAGCATCCACTGGGCTGCAGCCGTACCTTCTCCAGTGAGGTTTGATCCTCAGCCTGGTAGAGGAGACCTCTTTTCCAAGTTTCCCATCCTTGGATACTCTCAGCAATGCAGCGCCGTTTAGCATTCTCCTTCCACCTTAGAATTACTCTATAATCATG
The DNA here is from genome assembly GCF_023091745.1 of Budorcas taxicolor. Lineage (NCBI taxonomy): Eukaryota > Metazoa > Chordata > Mammalia > Artiodactyla > Bovidae > Budorcas > Budorcas taxicolor. Next base: position 35,599,811 of record NC_068916.1, read on the forward strand.
GTTTAATAATTTGTTGTATGAAACTTATCCTGTTTAAATCACTAAGTGGTTTCTGTCCACTGGTTTGACCTAGATTTATATACCTCTCTCTTGAACTTTTAAATCCTTCAAGGAAATCAAAAGCTCCCAAGAATATTTTGAAACTGGCAATATAAAAATATATGTCTATTTATTTGAATTACAGTGTATGCACAGAGCAAATTCATTCTGAAGGGGGATTCAACTAAGGTTTCCTAATACTAAGTAAACCTTTATTTCAATTAGACTGGCATAGCTGGAGCTTTGAACTCTTTTGTTGAAATCAGTTTTCACATACCAAAAATAGCAATATTCTAAACAAGGACTCAGCAGACCAAACTTCTTGTATATGGGTTCCATGAGAATAGAGCAAATGATTAATGCAATGAGCTTCATTTTCCAAATCTGTTATAGAAAGAAGTTGAGCTTGGTTTTATGATGCTTAGCATTCTTAATCTTTATCCTGGAAAGTATTCCTAATGGTTCCGTTACACTCTAAATTCTCTCAAAGGTAGTTCACTCCCTTCTTCGTGAACTATTTTAAACATTTTACAGAAAAGGGATTCAAGTCTAAGACTCCTGTCACCACAGAAGGTGACTCAGTACAGCCTCAGGAAATGTGAAAGTAGAATTTCCAGAAGAGTGAAAAACTTGCTGCTGCTTCCAATGCTGGTGGAAGAATGGAGTGGATTTTCAGTTTTTTTTCTTTTATTTTTCCCTGAGATTTTAATTTTTGTGCTGAACTTCGCTAGGGGATTTCCAATGATGATGAAGTGACCTCAATGGGATAAGGATCCTAGAAGCTTTTACAGGGTTTCTATAATGATACTTCACAAAATTATAAAAGATCTTTACTTAAAAAGGATTTTTTTTTCTTATCATAAAATAGAAAAATTTAAATGTGAAAGTAACAAACACCACCCTTAAATCTACCATCCACAAAGAGGCACTGTTAATTTTCTGAAATGTGTTCTGTAATTTTGCCTGATGTATATATATTTGCCTATAGCTTATGCTATATGCCAGGCATTGTTCTAGATGCTGAAAATAAATAGAAGTAAATATATAGAAGAAAATACATAGTAGTAAATCCAAGCTTCTGTCCAGGGTGCTCACATGTGCATGCCTGTGTGCTAAGTCACTTCAGTCGTGTCTGACTGTTTGCAACCCTATGGAACACAGCCTGCCAGGCTCCTCTGTCCATGGGATCCTCCAGGCAAGAATGCTGGAGTGGGTTGCCCTTCTATTCTTTAAGGGATCTTCCCAACTCACTATATAGGGAATTTTGCTTTCTGCATCTTAAATTTAATAATTTTTTAAACAGTTTTCCAACTCATTAGTTAATTTCTATAGAACATGAATGATATTTTATTATATTCAATCATATAATTTTTCACTTATTGTTGAAAAGTTATTTCAAACTTATATGATCATTTTGCAATAAGCATAATTATGCAGAGATTGTTGCGTCCATTCTTTCCTTAGGATAAATTTCTAGAAATAGAAATACTAGGCCAAATAAATATTTTTGAGGCTCTTAATAGATCATCAAGTAACCTTGTGAAAGATTTTAAAAATTACAACAGTGCTCCCCCCAGCCCCCCCAAACACACCTGCTTGCAAGAGTGTGTCTGGGCTGGTTATCTGGTGTTTCTCTGTACCTAGTCTCCACTGTGCTCGACAAGACTTTGTGCCCTGGGAGTCGACCTGTAAATCTCCATTCCTCTCTGGCCTCTTGCTGAGTTCAAGCAAAGTAAGCACCAGCTGGAGATCAGCAGGAAGGAGGAAAGCGAGGTCATGGATTTATTCTCTTCTCTTTCTTCCTGCTGGGTTGCTAGTGGCTGTAGGATAAAGGCCATAGCTGCTACCAGTTGCCCTGAGTCGAATAGGCCTCCCTCATTCCAGGGGATATTGGCAACTGCTCTTTTCCCTTGCTCCTGCCAGCCTAGATGTGGCAGTTGCTTCCACTATTCCCATTGTAGGGATGATTTTCTTTGTTACTGTTTGAAAGCTCTGCTCATACCTTTTATAAATGTTCTCTTAATTTAAACTCCCTTTGATTACTCAGTTTTAGTATACTTTTTCCTGCCGGAATCCTGACAAACATAATACCAACTTAAATGCAATTCTTTAATAAAAGGTGGATAATATCAATATATGTAATTATTAACCAACTAAGTGTCATGCAATTATATTTTAATTTTAATGCTGGTTACTCTAGAGATGAATATCTTTTCTAAGTACAACTCCCCCCCCCCCCCCACCATGGGGGTTTGCGCATCATCATTTTTCTAGTTTTTATTGGAGTTGCTATTTTTTCTCATTGATTTTATTGAGTTCTTTACATATTAAAGACTCTAATACCTTCTTATAATGATTCAAATATGTTTTATTCAGATTACCATTTAGCATCAGTTGGTAAAACGGTATCAGTTCAGTTCAGTTCAGTCACTCAGTCATGTCTGACTCTTTGTGACCCCATGAATCACAGCACGCCAGGCCTCCCTGTGCATCACCAACTCCTGGAGTTCACTCAGATTCATGTCCATCGAGTCAGTGATGCCATCCAGCCATCTCATCCTCTGTTGTCCTCTTCTCCTCCTGCCCCCAGTCCCTCCCAACATCAAAGTCTTTTCCAATGAGTCAACTCTTTGCAGAAATTGGCCAAAGTACTGGAGTTTCAACTTTAACATCATTCCTTCCAAAGAAATCCCAGGGCTGATCTCCTTCAGAATGGACTGGTTGGATCTCCTTGCAGTCCAAGGGACTCTCAAGAGTCTTCTCCAACACCACAGTTCAAAACCATCAATTCTTCAGCGCTCAGCCTTCTTCACAGTCCTACTCTCACATCCATACATGACTACTGAAAAAACCATAGCCTTGACTAGACAGACCTTAGTCGGCAAAGTAATGTCTCTGCTTTTGAATAGGTATATTTAATAATGCCAAAATTTTGCTTTGCTTTTGGAGCCAAATCCATCATCTTTTCCAGTAATCTTTCAAAAATAAACATTATGGTAATAGAAATTGTGCTAATGCCATGAGTGCTTTAGACTGTATGGGCATTACATGGCTGTGACAAAGATAATTATCTCAGAAAGTTTAAAGAAACTTATCCAGGTTTCACTTGCTTATCTTTTTCTATCTGGTGACATATTACTTTATTGATTTATTTCCCAGTCATTTTGTCCAGTTCTTTTGGTCTGCATAAGCGGTTCAGATTTTTGTTGTCAAGATAATACCTGCTTTTTTTTTTTTTTTTTACTAACCAAGTCATACATTTTTCTACCATGTTTCTTCTGCAAGTTTTATATTAGGCATCTGTGGTCCATTTTTAGGAAATTTTTGATTGCATCCTAAAGTTAAGATTGAGTTCTGTTTAATTTTGTTCTTTTGCACTTGAATATCTGTTTTGGTACCATTTATTGAAATGTTATATCTACTGAAAAAACTGTTTATTAAAAGAATTAGTTATTGAAAATACAGTTTATGGCAATTTCTCCATTATCTGTATTCTGAACACAATAATACAAAGTTGTAATTTGGCATTAAACAGTCAAATGATTATAAAAATGCATCAATGAAAGAAAATATATATACACAAGAACATATATATGGGTGTATGTATATGTGTGTGTGTATATATATGTATATATGGAGATTTATAGCAATGTTTTCACTTTCATTAAAGGATAGTTTCATCCGATATATAATTCTTAGGTGATAGTTTTCTTTTTTGTCTACAGTGTTTCTGATTAGAAATTGATCATCATTATTGTTGTTCTCTATGTGATGTGTGGTGATTATTTTTCTTGCTACATTCAAGATTCATTAGTTTGGGACTGGATAATTTTGGTGACTTCTATTTGGGTCTGCTGTTTCTTAGATTTGCTGTCTCAAATCTGTCCTTGGGCCCATCTAGTGAAAGCTTCCCTTCAGGTATTTAACTTTTAATCTCTTGAATTATCATGTGGTTCTTTGTGTAGTTTAAATTTTTCTGTTGATAACCTTTCTTCGATGTCATAGTGATAACATGTCCTTTATTTAGATCAGCAGTTCTAAAACATCCAAAATGGTTTCACTGAGCTGAAGGACCAGAGGATAGATCATTTTCTATTTTGTTTCTTGAGTATGGTTATAGGTCACATTTATTGATTTTTTTTTATAGTTTTTTATTTTTTTAATTTTAAAATCTTTAATTCTTACATGTGTTCCCAAACATGGACCCCCCTCCCACCTCCCTCCCCATAACATCTCTGTGGGTCATCCCCATGCACCAGCTCCAAGCATGCTGTATCCTGCGTCAGACATAGACTGGCGATGAAAAACAACACCGTCAATATATGTTGGAGCAACTCTGGATTCTTTTTTTTAATTTTCCCAAAGTTTTGGGGTTTTGTTTGTTTCCTTAACTTGCCTCAACTTAAATGGCAGAATTCATCTTCCTATAGCAGTGTGTAACTGCTGATATCTCTGCTCAATTCTTTCTCTGCCTTCCTAAAGATATCCCCTGTATCTGTGTGATGGAGCGCTCAGCTACTGACGTGGGCAGAGGTTATACATGCTCAGACATCTTAAGGCTGCGATGTTTTTCCTGGCTGCTATGTATGAGGAGCATGCTGAAAGTTTCCAAGTTCTCAAGTTTCCCCTGGCTTTCATTTTTGTTGGGCTTCCTGACTTTCCCACACTCATGTGCAATTTATTGATCAGACAAATCTGTGGGAAATTTACTATCTCAGCTCTTCTATTGATCTCTGAATCCATGACCTCCTGGTTGGTTTACCTCCTGCCCTGAACCAAGGTCATGACCTCTGATTTCGGCTTTCTCAGTTCAGGAGATTGATGGTCTGTTTGAGTTCTACCCCCCTGCTGTATGACAGGAAGTGTTCCCTGGCAGAGATCCGGAATGTGTATGACAATCTACTTTGTATCTTTTCTTTATCTTAAGGATCACAAACCTTTGTCGCCTATTGTTTCCCATCCTAAGACATTTGCCTCATATATGTTATGAGTTGCTCTTTAGAGTGAAGGACAAGTGCAGTGCCAGTAACTCTGAACATGACATGATGGGAAATTTAGTGATTAGATTTTATGTATAAATGACTAAAATCATGGAATGTCAGTTTTATTTTAGACGTTTGAAACAGTCTCATTATTTTCAATAGTATAATGCTTTGTATTGGGTAAGTATGTATATATTTTTTATTCTCAAATGAGCATTATCCCACCCCTTTTGTCCATTTCCTAAAATCCACATATTTCTAGATAATATTGACTTTCATATCACCTCAAGACTCTGGGGAGCTTCCCAGGTGGCGCTAGTGGTAAGGAACCCACTTGCCTATGCAGGAGACGTAAGAAACATGGGTATGATCCCTGGGTCAGGAAGATCCCTTGGAGAAGGAAATGACAACTCACTCCAGTATTCTTGCCTAGAGAAGCCCATGGACAGAGGGGCCTGGCAGGCTACAGTCATGGGGTCACAAAGAGTCAGACACAACTGAAGTGACGTAGCACGCATGTACACAAGACTCTGGGGAAATTGTTAGAGGTGATAACTGGAGCAGAATTTGAGCTGTAACATTAACAGCACCACCAGTAACAGTATTATCAAAATATTTATTAAGGATCCATTCTATCTTGGACATACTTTGAAAGCTGGGAAATCAAATACCTGACAAGGCATAATTCTTCTGTTGTTTACAGTTTATTAGGGGAGAAAGAAAATACATATTATAAGATATATGATAATTGAGGTCACCTAATATTAAAGACTTTTTGACTTAGTAGTGAAATATAGTGGCCATATAGAAAAGGTCATATGGATTTCATGGGAAGAGATTGAATAGATAAAAGAGGTCTTAAGTACCCTTTATTAGGAAGTAGGCTTCCCTGGTGGCTCAGGCATAAAGAATCTGCCTGCGATGCTGGAGACCTGGGTTCTGTCTCTGGGTGGGAAAGAGCCACTGGAGAAGGAAATGGCAGCCCACTTCAGTATTCCTGCCTGGGAAATCCCATGGACAGAGGAGCCTGGTGGGCTACAGTCCATTTGGTCACAAAGAGTTGGACATGACTGAGTGACTAACACACAACACAGGCAGTAAAATAAATGAATATTTTGAGAAGGTTTTAAGATAAATGAGATAATACCAAACACTTGTAATAAATAGTAGCTAATTTGCACCTTCAACATTGCAAGAAAATAGAGGATGGTGGTGACTGTGTGTAGTAGAGTGTAAATTACCTTATAAAAGAGGAACCACAGCTCAACTTCTGCTGCTTATTGTCTTATTACTTAATAGTGAAGTGAGTGAGGTCACTCAGTCGTGTCCGACTCTTTGTGACCCTGTGGACTGTAGCCCACCAGGCTCCTCAGTCCATGGAATTTTCCAGGCAAGAGTACTGGAGTGGGTTGCCATTTCCTTCTCCAGGGGATCTTCCCAACCCAGGGATCGAACCCAGGTCTCCTGCATTGCAGGCAGACGCTTTAACCTCTGAGCCACCAGGAAAGCCCCAAATGGCAACCCACATATTACCAGACATCCTCAGTTTTTCAAAAATCTTAGAAATACAAAGTTTTTGTGCAAAATCTCTGACTTTTTAAATGTAAGCAACCAATAAAACATTTTATCACCATGGAGGCCACAAATATCGTATCTGAGAATGAATTTGGTGTTCAGGGTACCAGTCTGTGACCTCAGAGTTCACACATTCTGAAAGATGGATTAAGTCTATGGCAAGAAAATTTATTTTAAACGTGTTTTCTGCTAACAATTATGACTTTAATGGCTTAACACAGTCAGCTCTGCTACTTCCCTGTAGCATTTGATGCTTGCTATTACAACTTAATAAGCATAAAATGATGGAAATACCTTTATATCCTTTAGAAAACAGATGCATTTGAATTTTATTTAGAAATTTATGACTAAAAGTTGTAAACAGAATCATTATTTTTATGTACTTAGTGTTTGGATTCAGGGCTCTTTGGGTTTACAAAATTAACATATTTTAAAGGGGAGAAAAAATGATCACTTGCAAATACCAACTCAGTGTGGCACAGTATATTACAATGTCTCTACAGGGGCCACAAGCTCATCACTGAGTATTGTACCCAAATATTTTACCAGTTTAAAATGCGTGTTATTTACCAGCTAAATTGCAGCATCTTCAGTAAGCCATGAAATCTATAGTCTCCATATCTGTTTCAACATTTTTAAAGGGTACTTTATCCTCAGTTAACCTAATAGAGAATAAATCCTTTAACAGCAATAATGCCCTAGAAAATAGATGCACTGCTTGAACTGCCTTACTGCTCAGTTTAGACCTCGAAGTATATATCATTTGAAATTCAAAGCACAGTCACAATGGGGAAAAAGGAGAGAGATAATTTTGTCAGTTTCTTCCATTTCTAGAAGAATATTGAAAGCAACATTTTGATTATTATCTAAGTGTAAATGAATTACAACTACATTAATATTGCTTTCTTCAAAAAATATGGAATTAAATACAAGGCAAGATTAAACAGAGAAGTTAAGGGTTCCTGCTGAGGCTGAGCTATCTGAGTACTGATGAAGTCCCATTCCTAAGCAAATACAGCCATCATTTCAGGACAGTTATCTCTCGTGTGTGCATCTCTGTGTATGTCTGCAAGTATTTGCACATCTTTGTGTGTGTGTGTGCACGTACATGTGTGTGTATCTGTGTGTGTGTTTCTTGCAGCGGTTTATCTATTAAATTAGCTAAATTAATTTTGTTAACTGTTTTAAGTAACATCTCTGCAGTTTAACATTTTAACAGATTCTGGTCTTGACTTCATTTCTATTGAGCTTAGACACTAGATAAGAGTGATATAAGCATAAGTAATCAGTATAACTCTGACCTCCATTTCTTCCCTGGTGGCTCAGATGGTAAAGAATCTGCCTGCAATGCAGGTTAAAGCCCCCAGTCAGGAAGAACCCTGGAGAAATGAATGGCTACTTACTCCAGTATTCTTGCCTGGAGAACTTCATGCACAGAGGAGCCAGGTGGGCTACAGTCCGTAGGGTCAAAGAGTTGGACATGACTAAGCGACGGTCACTTCTGCTTTCTATAATTGTAGACTTGTGAAACTTAATCTCTTCTTAATTGTATCTTGTTAATCAAAGCCCTAAATGACAGATCATGTTTTCAATTGATTTCTTTTTCAGTAAATCACAAAATTACTTGATTGAGATTTATTTTTTGGTTTTATTCTCTTGATTCTTTTTCCTTTTGTCTCTTTTTCTTTGTTTAAAAATTGCATTTAAATAGAAAAGATTTGTTGTTGTTCATTTGGTCAGTCATGTCTGACTCTTTGCGACCACATGGACTGCAGCATTCTAGCCTTCGTTGTTCTTCACAGTCTCCTGAAGTTTACTCAAACTCATGTCCATTGAATCAGTGATGTCATCCAGCTATCTCATCCTCTGGTGTCCCTTTCTTCTCCTGTATTCAGTCTTTCTCAGCATCAGGGTCTTTTCCAATGAGTAGGCTCTTTGAATCAGGTGGCCAAAGTATTGGAGCTTCAGCTTCAGCATCAGTTATTCCAGTGAATATTCAGGGTTGATTTCCTTTTGGATTAACTGGTTTGTTCTCCTGGCAGTCTTTGGAACTCTGCATTCAAATGGATATATTTTTCCTTTTCTTTGCCTTTAGCTTCTCTTCTTTTCTCAGCTATTTGCAAGGCCTCCTCAGACAACCATTTTGCCTCTTTTGCATTTCTTTCTCTTGGGGATGATCTTGTCACTGCCTCCTGTACAATGTCCTTAACCTCCATCCATGGTTATTCAGGCACTCTATCAGATGAAATCCCTTGAATCTATTTGTCACTTCCACTGTATAATCATAAGGGATTTGATTTAGGTCATACCTGAATGGTCTAGTGGTTTTCCCTACTCTCTTCAATTTAAGTCTGAATTTTTCAATAAGGAGTTCATGGTCTGAACCAGAGTCAGCTCCTGGTCTTGTTTTTGCTGACTGTATAGAGCTTCTCCATCTTTGGCTGCAAAGAATATAATCCATCTGATTTCAGTATGGACCATCTGGTGAGGTCCATGTGTAGAGTCCTCTCTTCTGTTGTTGGAAGAGGGTGCTTGCTGTGACCCATGCATTCTCTTGGCAAACCTCTGTTAGCCTTCACCCTGCTTCATTTTGTATTCCAAAGTCAAACTTGCCTATTACTCCAGGTATCTCTTGATTTCCTATTTTTGTATTCCAGTCCCCGATGATGAACAGGACAGTTTCTGTTGTTGTTGTTGCTAGTTGAAGATGATCTTGTAGGTCTTCAAAGAACCAGTCAGCTTCAGCTGCTTCAGTATTAGTGGTTGGGGCATAGACTCGGATCACTGTGATTTTGAATAGTTTCCCTTGAAAATGAACTGAGGTCATTCTGTCGCTTTTGATATTGCACCCAAGTACTGCATTTTGGAATCTTCTATTGGCCATGAGGGCTACTCCATTTCTTCTAAGGGATACGTGCCTTCAGTTGTAGATATAATGGTCATCTGAATTTAATTCGCCCATTCCCATCCATTTTAGTTCACTGATTCCTAAAATGTAGATGTTTACTCTTGCCATCTCCTGTTTTACCACTCCCAATTTGCTTTAATTCCAAGTTTTTTATTTTATTTTATTTGATTCCAAGTTCCTATGCAATATTGTTCTTCTTAGCATCATAGTTTACTTTTACCGCCAGACATATCCACAGCTGGGTGTTGTTTCCGCTTTGGCTCATTGTTTTCCTTCTTTCTGGAGCTATTTCTCCACTCTTCTCCAGTAGCATATTGGACACCTCCTGACTTCGGCGGTTCATCTTTCATCTTTTTGCCTTTTTATACTGTTCATGGGGTTCTCAAGACAAGAATGCTGAAGTGGTTTGCCATGAGTCTCAATAATTTGATTTCATATGCAACACATTATTTTGCACAAAGAAACATCTTTGTTGTTTTTGTAAAACATCAAAAACTTTATTGTTTGAATTCAATTAAGCTATATTGGTCATCTCTTTTGAAATGTGAAATCAGGTGCATAGTCCACTCATTGTGTCATTGGTTTAATTTCTCAAATTATAAATACAATTAGAGACAATCTATGTAACTAAAGCTTAGGGAACATGGATTGAAATATATATATATGCAGTTAAACACTTCCCTGGTGGCTCAGAAGGTAAAGACTCTGCCTCCAATGCAGGAGACCTGGGTTCAATCCCTGAGTCAGGAAGATCCCCTGGAGAAAGGAATGGCAACCCACTTCAGTATTCTTACCTAGAGAATCCCATGGACAGAGGAGCCCATTGGGCTATAGTCCATGGGTTCACAAAGAGTCAGACACGACTGATAAACTAACACACAACAATTAAATACTGTTTAACAAATCTTCATTTCTCACTGATTTCCATTGGTTACTTCCTAATTGTGTTCTTTAAAATATTTTAGGAAAACAAAGTTCCTGAACTTGTTTGAAGAAGTACTATATATAGAAGATATATAAAAATTATTTTGTGTTTCTCAAAATGCCCTTAACTGCTAGTTTGGAGGTTTTCTAGTCTTCTTAAATTGGAATTAAATATATCACAGTTGTGAATAAGAAAGACGGTTTCATTAGTTAAAGCCTACAAGTTACTCTATATCTTAAATGATCTTGTTTTGATTTTGTTTTATTTCTACTTTGAAGTCTACTTGTTACACTTGTATTTGTGCATAGTACATCCTTTTTCCCACAAATTTATATTTTTACCATATTTTCCCATAAATTCATATTTACTCTCATATACCCTCTTTCTAAGTTAGGAGAAAGTTTTCCAACTCCAAATTGTCACAGTATCTAGAAATTCTGTTTGAGTCTATAATTGAAAATTTAACTATTGGTTGTATACCTTGATTTTAAAGTGTTGCACCAGTGATATTTTATATATTGAGTCCTTAGGTAAGAGTCCATTTGATTAACTTTGAATATTTAAAATGTTGTTTCCAATAGCGATGGTGCATAGCATGGCTTTCAAATCAGTTTTGGTGAAATTAAGAGTTTCTTTGGAAGTATACTGTGTGCAGTGGGATTGAGATAGTAGGCAGGTCCCTGGAAAAGCACAGTTAATGAATAATTAAATACAATTTTATTTCTATCTTCCAATGTCATTGAGTTTGGTCAGTGGGAAAAACTTTCCTTGCTCCAGAAAGCAATGCTAGCTGATCTCATAATTTTAAACAATATTTATTTATTTATGCTGGGTCTTAGTTATGATCTGTGGGATCTTTAGTTGCAGCTTGTGGGATCTAATTCCCTGACCAGGGATCAAACCTGGGACCACTGCATTAGGAGCATGGAGTCTTAGCTACTGGACAACCACACTTGTATGCTCTTCTAGATAACAGACAGCTAGGTCCTAAAACTACCTTAAGTTGGAAACAGTGATTCCACAACAATTTTTAGAATGTAAAATTTAAGATACTGATGAAACCACTGATTTTGGTTTCAAAAAAGATTAGAGCTAAAGGAGTACATCAAGGCTGTATATTGTCACCCTGCTTATTTAACTTCTATGCAGAGTACATCATGAGAAATGCTGGACTGGAAGAAACACAAGCTGGAATCAAGATTGCCAGGAGAAATATCAGTAACGTCAGATATGCAGATGACACCACCCTTATGGCAGAAAGTGAAGAGGAACTAAAAAGCCTCTTGATGAAAGTGAAAGAGGAGAGTGAAAAAGTTGGCCTACAGCTCAATATTCAGAAAACGAACATCATGGCATCTGGTCCCATCACTTCATGGGAAATAGATGGGGAAACAGTGGAAACAGTGTCAGACTTTATTTTTTGGGGCTCCAGAATCACTGCAGATGGTGACTGCAGACATGAAATTAAAAGACACTTACTCCTTGGAAGAAAAGTTATGACCAACCTAGATAGTGTATTCAAAAGCAGAGACATTACTTTGCCGACTAAGGTCCGTCTAGTCAAGGCTATGGTTTTTCCAGTGGTCATGTATGGATGTGAGAGTTGGATTGTGAAGAAGGCTGAGCGCTGAAGAATTGATGCTTTTGAACTGTGATGTTGGAGAAGACTCTTGAGAGTCCCTTGGACTGCAGGGAGATCCAACCAGTCCATTCTGAAGGAGACCAGCCCTGGGTGTTCTTTGGAAGGAATGATGCTAGAGCTGAAGCTCCAATACTTTGGACACCTCATGCGAAGAGTTGACTCATTGGAAAAAACTCTGATGCTGGGAGGGATTGGGGGCAGGAGGAGAAGGGGACGACCCAGGATGAGATGGCTGGATGGCATCACGGACTCGATGGATGTGAGTCTGAGTGAACTCCGGGAAATGGTGATGGACAGGGAGGCCTGGCGTGCTGCTTTCATGGGGTCGCAAAGAGTCGGACACGACTGAGCGACTGAACTGAAATGAACTGAACTGAACTGAAGTTCTTTGTTGGTCTTGAAAATTAAACTTGAATCTTTCTCTCCTGGAATATTCTTGTAGCGCCATTGGCTTTTTGCAGGAATCTTGACTGGCTGGCTGACAGTGTACTTAGCTCTGTTCCCTGTGTTATCTTTGCATTAATTTCAGCCTTATTATTTGATGATAAGCACCTAGGTTGTTCCTGCTCAAGTCTTCTGCTGTATGGCCTCATCTCCTCCATGGGAAACTCATGTACCCATCTTGAACTAACTCAGAATTAGTCCCAATGCAACAGAAGACTGATCCCAACATGGACCATGTACTTCTGTCTCTGTCTCTGCAGGCACTAGTTAGCTCTTGCCTTGTTCTCTTGATCTTCTTGTTCAAGTTGTTGTTCAGGCATGAAGTCGTGTCTGACTCTTCAGTTGCCAAGTCGTGTCTGACTCTTTGGGACCCCAAGGACTACAGCATGCCAGGTTTCTCTGTCCTTCACCATCTCCCAGAGTTTGCTCAAACTCATGTCTGTTAGTCCATGATGCCATCCAGCGCTCTCATCATCTGTGGTCCCCTTCTTCTCCTGCCTCCAATCTTCCCCAGCATCGGAATCTTTTCCAGTGAATCAGCTCTTTCCATCAGGTGGCCAAAGTACTGGGGCTTTAACTTCAGTATCAGTCCTTCCAATGAGTATTTAGGGTTGATTTCATTTAAGATTGACTGGTTTGATCTCCTTGCAGTCCAAGGGACTCTCAAACATCTTGTCAGATGCAAATTCTTAGCTGCTTTAGTTTTTTATTAACGATGGTCAGATGTTAATTACTGTACCCCTCAACATTTCAGAATTCACAAGGCCAAGATCTCAAAATCATTCCCCTGAAGGTTTCCTACTTTACCTTAATGTGAAGGCGTGTGAGGTACATCTCCCTGGAATTTTCCATGTAGAGGGAGAATACAGGAAAAGCACCGTGAAAGATCGTTCTCTACAAAAATCCTCTGTCTTCACTTTGTCACTGACTCCATATATATTCATGAACTTTGGAAACATTTCTAGGGATGTTTGATCATAAGTTTGCCTGGGGGTTTATGGTGTTTCACACATATTTCTTATTATTATTCTTTTATATAACTTGAGTTTGCTTTAAAAAGGATTTTATAGTTTTCCAAAGTTTGTAAAGCAGTAATCAAATGGTAAAGATTTAATTAAGAAATACAGGGAAAACCCAACATAAAAAACTAAACTTTATAAATTTAAGAATTTAAAGAATTTTTTTGAAAATTAATTTTTCAACTTATTAGAGTTGACCTAGAGTTCAAACGGTAAAACTCATGACTTTATTGAAAATCTAGGAAAAATTACCTTTCAAATGACCTATATAAACGACCTACATCTTCTTAAAGTCAAGGAGAAATTGAAATCAGATTCTGCACCTATGCTGAATATTAATATTAATAATATAATAATATTAATATTCAGCATATTATATTCTCTGTGATATGGAATATATTGTCTTTTAGTGATTTGTATAAGTAATTATTCTTGTGCATGCTCATGTTTGAAATTAATTGAAATAATAGAAATCAGTACTATTTATATTTGAGTAAATAGTCATAGTTTTTGACATATAAATATCATTTATCAAATAGTATCATCAGAGATCATTTAATGCAATACTTTCACTTTATACATAAAGATATAGTAATAACAATACTTATATTTTTAAAGAACTTTGCAGAATATGAGGACCCCCAGGGTAGTTATTAGTCTTTTGCAAAGTCAGTGAGACCTGCATTAGAACCCACATTTTCAAATTTTCAGCCTACATCTTTATAATATTACACAAGGATTGGTAATTCATAATTCAACTTGGGAAACTGAGTGGTAAAATTGAAATATTTATACTAAACAATATAAAGTATATTTCTGTTCTAGACCTCTTAGGGACAACTACAAAGATACTGGTTATTAACATGATTAAGAATACCATGGCGACTGCTTCTTAATTCCAAGAGCAAATCCAACCACATCTATATATTAATAAATGAAAAGAGAAGGCATATAATGTAATGAAGAGTGTGTACCTCAGCTTCTAAAGTATTTAGGTGATAAGATTTTTCAGTTTTAAGAAAAATAATTATGTCACTTTCTACCAAAGATGTAATAGAATGTTTAGAAATAAACTTTTCCATAATTTTTAGTTTCCTATTTTCTGTCAACATTGTCATAAAAATGATTATTCCATTAATCAGCCTATTGATAATCAGAGAGGAGAAATACGTGCATTTTCTTTTATACTTTGTTTTCTTATTTCGGCTTTGATTACCTGAGCAAGACAGTGAAAATCATTCTGCAACGGCCCTTTTGTTGTTCACTGCTGTTCCTAATCCAGGTTCTGAGTCAGACTGCTTAATAGATGAAAAGAGTAAAAATGAAACTTAAAATAGCTAGAGAGAAACACACTGTAAATACCTGAGGGGTTTAAAAAGAAGAGTTTGTAGGCTACTTATGTGCAAATGAAGGCATTTAATTGTAATGTCTCTTCAGTGATAAATGGGGGGGGAGTCTTGAATAAATTTCCCATTATAAAATGAGAAATTGTCATGCTTTGCCCTTTTCATTTGTTCTTTGAGAAAGGTGAACTTATCTAAAAAAAATTTATACCAGCAGAGCTGCTTTTTTTTCAGCTAATGAACTATAGTAACTTAGGAAATGGCACTATGTTGGATAGTGGTAGAGGATAGGAATAATAACACTTTTACACTATTAAATTGATAATAGGATTTTTTTTAAACTAATTTTATTCTTAATCACTTTTTCCTAGAAAATAATGTAACAGGTAAGAGAGGTACCAGAGTTGCACAGGCTCCAGCATAAGCCTAGACAACCTCTCAGCGTCCTATAAAGGACCACAAGTCCCCAGGGTGGTAGGTCATTTTCAGTTTAGAAATAAGCTTTTTGAGTTCAGAGTTAAGGACCCACTAATGTATCAGAGCTGTTTTCTGAAGTGTCAGCATAGCCCATGGTGAGTTGTGGAAAAGAAACAATTCATTAAAGGCGTTGTCTGGTCTAAGCTGTAGCAGACAGGATGTAAAATTGGTATTAGAGTAGGAAATGGGATATTTTTAGAGTATTACAGCTATTCCTCCTGCTCACACACAAGAAAGTTCTACACAAGGATAAAAACGGGGAAATTAAGTGTGATGTAAGAAGCAGTTGACAAAGAATGGAAGAGTCGAGCACAAACACAATTACAAGAGAAAAATATTCTCTTTTCTATTCTATGTTCTAATATTACAATTAATTCCAACTTCATATTTCCTATTGCAGTTAGTATATTTATGTTGCTATAAAAATCGCTTTTGACATTATCCATTTTTTTGTTCTGATCAACGGTGCAAATGCCCAAGGATTTCTTTTTACTGATAATATTAAATGGTGAGACACATTTACAGAAACAGTTCCAAAACCACCTTTTTAAGTGAATCGTTTTTCTTCTAAGAACACATACTGCAGATAATCTTTAAATTCACTTAGAGGCCTGACTGTGGAATATAATAAAAATCAATTGTTGAAAAAGAAATCAACTGCCGCATTTCATAAAAGCAGTTCAGCTTTACCAAATAGAGGCTGTTGTTTTGCTCTAGGCTAAGGTTCATGTTAGACACTGCAACATTTTTTTCAACCTCGGTAGTCTAGTTTCACAAACACAAACCCAAAGAGTGATCTCTCCGAAGAGATGATATTAGTTTAAGTAAAACCACAGAAACATTTTCTTGGGAGGAAAAAGGTTTGAATGGGCCTCACAAAATTAATATTAAATTTTCTGTCTTCTGCCTCATTACTTTGGTAGATGACTTGCCTTGAAGGCAGCGAAGCAAAGAATCAGCAGCATGGGTCTTTGCTATTTCTGCAGTGCTGCAGTGGACATTTCCTACAGTTTATTCAGAAATTATGTTATGTTTAGTGCACTTTCTTAGAATGTCTGTGAACTTAACTAGAAATTTTGCCTTGATTATGGTTCTTCAAGGTGTTGGTATTTCAAATTGTGAGTGGAAATGTTGGTGATTAATAAGCAAAACCAGAAAACCAACAAATACTGAAGAAAGAGTCATTGTTTATACATTATGCACACTCTTTGCCTGTGTGAACAAGAATAGATAAAAAATTTATTCTTCACCTGAAAATTCTGGGAAAAATCATGAGATAATATTTATTACTTTGGAACTCAACTTGGAAATAGTAATCATATGTAAATCAATAATTTTCATTTTACAAACAAGAAATAAGTTTGCACTCTTCCCTTAGAACTTAAGTGTTTCCTTTATTTAGTGTGGACATTTACTTCAAACGGCCCTTTCAGATATTTTTGGGGCCTTCACATGTTTCCTGAACTACCATTTATGAACTGTAATCCTGAGTGCCCTGTGGGTTCTGAAGTGCTTGAATGAAGTAACTCATGTAAGAAGGTAAGTGAGCTGACCTATGCCTAGGGTGTTTCTCTTTAGCTTGCTTTGACTCTATGGCGTATTATGTTCTTGTTCAGTTGCTCAGTCGTGTCTGACCCAGCACCACAGTTCAGTCAGTTCAGTTGCTCAGTCGTGTCCGATTCTTTGCAACCCCATGGACTGCAGCACACCAGGCTTCCCTGTTCTGTGGTGCATGCCAGGCACCTCAGTTGAAAGGTGTCAGTTCTTCGGTGCTCAGCCTTTTTAATTGTCCAACTCCCCATGTGTAATATATGGCACAGCTCTCTATGGCGTATATTACTGTATTATCTTAAAT
The DNA here is from genome assembly GCF_023091745.1 of Budorcas taxicolor. Lineage (NCBI taxonomy): Eukaryota > Metazoa > Chordata > Mammalia > Artiodactyla > Bovidae > Budorcas > Budorcas taxicolor. The sequence goes on from NC_068916.1 coordinate 35,617,020, forward strand.
GACCCTTGTCTCTGAAGTATTGTTAATTGGCTCATTGATGAAATCATGTGATGAGTTATGCCTACAAATGAAACCAAAAACCCCAACTTCCCATTCTGGATTTTAAATCTCTGTGTCTTTAGAGATAGTGCTGAGAAATAAGGAAGTAATTTATCTATACAGGTTAAAAGCTAAGAGCTCACTTTCTTGTGTAATGGACATGGCTTGTTCAGTCGCTCACTTGTGCCCGATCCTTTGGGCATGGCTAGCAGATAACTCCAGTACTCTTGCCTGGAAAATCCCATGAACAGAGGAGCCTGGTAGGCTGCAGTCCACAGGGTCGCACACAGTCAGACACGACTGAAGCAACTTAGCAGCAGCAGATAACTAAACACAATCTAACAGATACATCAGCAGCAGCATAATGGTTTCTTAAAACTTAGCTCCACTTACCTTTTCTTGATCCAGTGTAGAATAATATGTGCATATATCATATATCTGCAGTATCATGATTTATAAGAAATATTTCTTTTAAATATTTCTTTTTATTTATTTATTTTTTTTTGCTGTACCAGATGCAACCTCTTAGTTGTGGTATGTGGGATCTAGTTCCCTGACCAGGGATCGAACCTAGGTCCCTGCATTGGGAGCATAGTCTTATCCACTGGACTACCAGGTAGAAATATTTATTTGGTCATTCAGATGAACAAAATGTATTTCTCATATATTTGTTCTTCATTCACAGTCGCTGATGGAGAAGGGCATGGCAACCCACTCCAATATTCTTGCCTGGAGAATCCCCATGGACAGTGGAGCCTGGCGGGCTACAGTCCATAGGGTCGCAAAGAGTCCTACAGGACTCAGCAACAAGCATACACAGGTGCACTAGGCACAGTCAATGACTCACAAAATCCCTGTAATTTCCTAAGGGTTGAGAGTGATTGAGGTATCTTTTATTATGTTAAAGAGACCACTTTGGGAAAGTACCTAAGAATGGAAGCAGTTTGCAAATGAGTCAAACAGGTGATAGAGGGTTGGAACTTTCAGCCCCACCCCCTGACTTTTGGGGAGGCGGAGAGGACACTCCCCCACCCCCAGGACAAAGAAATAACCAATGGTCAAGGATGTAATCAATCATGATCTTTGTAATGAACCCTTCATTAAACCCCATAAGAACAATTTGGAGAGCTTCTGTGTTGGTGAGTGAGGAGTAGAGAGTGAATTTGGAAGCTCTGAGATTTTTTCCTGTAGCATACCCTGTGTGTCTCTTCCATCTGGCTGTTCCTGGGTTTTATCCTTTATAATAAATTGGTAATCTAGTTAGTAAAATGTTTCTCTGCATTCTGTGAGGCACTCTAGTAAATTAAGCAAATTCGAGAAGAAGGTCTTGAGAGCCTCTGATTTATAGCCAGTTGCTGAGAAGCACAGGTTAACAACTTAGGTCTTGGAAGTGGTATCTTGAGTAGGAGAGGGTCACTGGAACCTCCATTCTATAGACCATAGGTTAGAAGCACAGGTTAACAGCTAGTGCTCAGAACTTGGGTCTAAAGTGGTGTGTGGGGGAGTCCTGTTAGGACTGAGCCCTTAACCTGTGGAATCTGATGCTATCTCTAGGTAGGTAGGACAGAATAGACATCCTGCTGGTGTCTGAGAATTGATTGTTGGTGTCAGTGGAACTCTCCAGCCTCACATGGGAAACTGACTCTCAGAACACACGACATGGACTTTGAAGTTGATTTTCCCTTGATTTCCCTTCTGTCTTGGAAGAAATATTACACCAGTTAAGTGATTTGCTGAAGTTTCAGATGCTGCTTTTTTTTTTTTTTTTTTTTCCCCATTAAGCCAGGACTATACTTCTCTATTCCCAAAGACACTAGTTTACTGGACATTATTCTGTGCCCATATTGTCTAATTCTCTATAGATACTGCTGGCTAGGAACTCACAGAGTGCTAACATATTGAAGTGAATCAGTGCACATTCAGAATGGTTGAGTTAATACCATCAGTGAATATAATCAGTGCACTTAGGGAGCAGTAACACTTACTCCTATGAATCTCCAATGTTATCAAACTGTTTTTGTGATTGAATCCATTGAAAATAACCCAAATTACAGGCGTTAGATCCTTCACCACAATCTAGGTATCCTTTATCAGGAAGATCCCCTGTAGGAGGGCATGGCAACCCACTCCAGTATTCTTGTCTGAAGAATTCCATGGACAGAAGAGCCTGACAGGCTGTGGCCCACAGGATCACGAAGAGTGGGACACAACTGAAGTGTCTTAGCGCACACACCCTTTATGGAACTCCTCTTGTAGGATGCTTTACTCAGCTTTTTTTCTTTTTCCCCATTGACTTGGGTTCTTTTGAGACACTGAGGCTGCAGCAAAATAACTGTAAGTTTCTATGATTTTGGGAATTCATGATATTATTTCCTTAAGTTATTTTGCTGAAAAACGTTTTCAGCAAACTATCGATCCTATAAAAGTCTTGAAATCTTCTCAGTCAATATTTTTGCTGAGCCACATTAGGGCAGAGTAGGGGGAACCCTGTATGCTCCATGCTCTCTGATCATCTAAAAAAAAGAAAGTAATTATTTTTTCAAAAGCTATAAGAATCCATCTGTAAAAGTTTTAAACTAACCAAACAGAAAACTATAAACCTCAAAACAAAAATCAGAACACACAAGTCATCCAGAACCAACCCTAGGACTTTAAATAGCCCTAAAGCAACCCATGGAATCAATAGATTGTATATGCATCTAAAAATCTGGGAGAGCTAACAAAATTTACTTTATTCTTTGACTGGTTAATTTCAAGAAATAAACGTACCTCACTTGTCTTCCATAAGCATGTATGTTTTATTCAGAGCCTCATTAGGAGTTCCTCAGTGTTGTTCAAACAATCTTTGAGTTGCAATTTAACCCCATAGAAAGCCATAGTTTGGGAAAGTGATGATTTCTGATTCTTGGCTATCACATCTTACAATGGATTCCAAGGTATTCACATTCAGGTACAATAACTAGCATAGTGATGACTGTAAGAAATACTGGAACATGTGACATAGGTCTAGTGGGGTGGGAGGCACCATCAGTTGAAGTGATTTCAAAAGAGAATTGCACAAGTTATTAATTAAGGCTTGATTTAAGCAGATGCTGCTGACTCAGAGGCTCTGCTTCCTTCTGATGATCTTGTCATTCAAATACAAGAAGTCACACAGGCTTCATTGCTGTGGATCTAAGCAAATGGTCTTTTGGCCCTGTCCTTCACCATCTCCTGGAGTTTGCTCAAATTCGTGTCTATTGAGTCAGTGGTGCTATCTAACCATCTCATCCTCTGATGTCCTCTTCTCTTTTGCCTTCAGTCTTTCCCAGCATCAGTGTCTTCTCCTTTGAGTCGTCCTTTCACATCAGGTGGCCAAAGTATTGGAACTTAGCTTCAGCATTAGTCCTTCTAATGAATATTCAAGGTTGATTTCCTTTAGGATTGACTGGTTTGATCTCCTTGCTGTCCAAGGGACTCTCAAGAGTTTTCTCCAATGCCACAGTTTGAAAGCATCAACTCTTTTGCCCTCAGCTTTCTTTGTGGTCCAACACTCATATCCATATATGACCACTGGAAAAACCATAGCTTTGACTATACAGACCTTTGTCAGCAAGGTGATGTCTCTGCTTTTAAATATGCTGTCTAGGTTGGTCATAGCTTTTCTTCCAAGGAGCAAGTATTTGTTAATTTCATGGCTGCAGTCACTGTCTGCAATGATTTTGGAGCCCAAGAAAATAAAGTCTGTCACTTTCAATTTTTCCCCATCTGTGTGCCATGAAGTGAGAGACCAGATGATATGATCTTCGTTTTTTGAATGTTCAGTTTTAAGCTAGCTTGTTCACTCTCCTCTTTCAACTTCACCAAGAGGTTCTTTAGTTCCTCTTTGCTTTCTGCTATAAGGGTGGCGTCATCTGCGTCTCAGAGGTTATTGATATTTCTCCCAGCAATCTTGATTCCAGCTTCTCCACAGAGGGGTTGGTGAGGTCAAACTTGGGGTTAATAGGGGATTCTGTATATAAAATAGAAACTGAATTACTAATCAAGGGTCTTTCTCAGAAGCTCAGTGGTTACTGTTGGCAACAGATGTATGCTGGGAATCTAGGAGGAAAGCTTGCGTGTTGGATAAGTCACTAGGGCTCAAATGCAAGCTCTGAACTCAAGGCACAACTTTAGGTAACTTGTTTGACTCTGTGAGCTGCAGTTCTTTGTCTTTAAAATAGAAATATAAAGTGTGTAAACAAGTGAAAGTGCTTGTAGCAGCAAATGAACAGCCAATGATATTGTTTAAATACTGCTTTGGTAAAATTGCTTTTGTGTGTGGCTTAGGCTGTAGGTATAGGGCTTAAGTGATTATAGTTGAAAACATCGTGAGAAATCTAGTGATCTTGGAGATCTAGTACCACTTTTGAGTTTCCCACGGGCAAATGAGCAGACAATAAACAGCAAGGATGAGATGAAAGCCATGAACATTTTGCTCTAAATCTTCTTTTGTGCTTAAGCATAAATGTGTTCCGTATTGTCACTGTTCTCTCATTGATACTTCAACTCCTCTTTCCCTGTTCCAGTTTCATCACTTTTTAAAATGTCAATTTCAGTTTCCTTTGTATGTTCTTCCTCATTTCCTCAGCAAGTCCTGTTTTGTATACATGTGTGTGTATGTGTGAGTATAGATGCATTAATGATGGAAAAAAGCACATATTTTTAAATTAATAAGATATTTTAGAGCAGTTTTAGGTTTATGGAAAAACTGAACAAAGAGTACTAAGAGTTCTCACATATATATATATATATATATATATATAAATATATAAATATATATATATATATAAATATATATATATATATATAAATATATATATATATATATAATATATATTATATATATATATATTTTCTTTTCTTTTTGGACCATATAGCCTAGCTTTTGGGATTTTAGTTACCTGACCAGGGACTGAACCTGGGCCTATGGCAGTAAAAGCACAAAGTTCTAACCTTGGGCCTTCAAGGAATTCCCCCATATGTCCCTTAATCATTCCTCTCTCCCACATTTTTCCCATTATCTTTACATCTTGTATTAATAACCTACATTTGGTAAAAATAAGGAGTGAATATTGTTCTATTATTACTAACTAAAGTTCATGGTTTAAGTAGTTGTTTGCATTGAATATTTTCTGGCTTTTGAATGTAGAAAGTAAAGTAAAGTGGAAGTTTCTCAGTCATGTCTGACTCTTTGCATGGACTATACAGTCCATGAAATTCTCCAGGCCAGAATACTGGAGTGGATAGCATTTCTTTTCTCCAGGGGATCTTTGCAACCCAGGTATTGAACCCAGGTATCCCACATTGCAGGTGGATTATTTTCCAGCTGAGCCACATGGGAAGCCCATTTGACAATGTATCATGATATAAATCTACCATACAGTATCATACAGGCCAGTTTCACTGGCCTAAACTTTCCCTAGGGTCCACATATTCAACCCTTCCTTCCCTATAACCCCTGGCAATCACTGATCTTTTTACTGTCTCTATGGTTTCACTTTTTCCAAAAGGTTATATTGTTAGAATCTACAGTATGTAGCCTTTTCATAGTGGTTTCCTTCACTTACTGACGTGCATTTAAAGTTCTTCTATGTCTTCTTATAGCATGCTAGCCCACTTCTTTTTTATCACTGGATAATATTGTATTCTATAGATATACCACAGTTTATCTGCAGAAATATTGAAGGGTATCTTAGCTGCGTTTAAGTTTTGACATTTATGAATAAGGCTGCTATACACATTCATGTGCAGCTTTTTGTGTGGACCTAAGTTTCACTCCTTTGGGTAAATAGGAAAAAAGATCTATTGCTGCGCCATAGGATAAGAATATGTTTAGTTTTGTTAGAAACCGCCAAAAGGTCTTCCAAAGTAGCTGCACAAGTTTGCGTTCCCACCAGCACTGAACAAGAATCCCTGAGATTCCACATCCTTAGTGGCATTTTGTATTGTCACTGTTGATGGTTTCTTGTAAATGATCCACTTTCTTGAAGTTTTCATGGATACAGTGCTAGTTGCTGTAATGAAAAGACTTGAATCATTCAGTGACCTAAAGTTTATTTCTCTTTCCTGTGATCATCTATTGTGATGTGACAGGTGGCAATGCTCTTCTCAAGTCATTCGGAGGCCCAGGCTGAGAGCGGCTTTGCCATCTTCAGTGGGTCGTCTTTCAAGGTCCCTCTTCTCATGAACATTCCAGGCAAAGAGGGGTAAATATGCTAAGGAGGCGCAACCACCTTTTAAATGTTTCAGCCTAGAAGTGGTGGGAACTAATTCTGCACCATTCCCATGTTAAAAACTAGTCACGTGGCTATGTCTAGCTGCAAGGTCAGCTGGGAAATGTAACCCGTGTCTGGCCAGTGGCTCCTGGGCAACAACTTAATTAGTAAGAAAGGTCACAGCAGATTCTGGAGGGAATCTAGTGATCCTCCACACATTTGCTGAAACACTTCATTATATCAGTTGCGACCAAAAGAATTTTATAGTTCCCTCATTTTAGGCACTAATGGCAGTACAGTTAAGAAAAAAAAAAATACCCAGGATTTCCTGGAGTCAGTGATAATTGGGCATAATTCTCTCCAAGATATACTGGGATGATTGGCTTTTAACATTAGACTTCATCAGTAATACTTTTCCCAGAGCTTGAATAACATGATTAGGCATACCATTTTCATATCTTATAGAAAGCAGTGGTTCTAAGGAGCAGAAAGCTCTTCTAACTTAATTGGAAAATAAAAACCAAACAATATACTTTTTAGCATATTGGTTCTGGTTAGGGAAGAGGGGGGAAGCAAGAAAATAATTACAGATTTCTAAATCCAATCATCTCTGTGTACTCCTGTTGCTATTCCCCTCCTTATGCACACAGTAATTTAGGTTTTGTTTTGACAAGAACATAGAGATATTCATAAACCAAGAGGCAATATTTAGAGATTTATTGAGTATTTTGTCAGAAATAAATAAGTGCCCTAAAGTTTTGAAAGCATGGTTTAGACATTAGTTGACTGGAATCATGGAGACTGTTTACAAATAAAATTTAAATAAATTCATGCCTTTAAAAGGTAATCCAAATGTGTGTTTAGTTGACAAAACCTCCCATCTGTTTGGGCTAATATGAAATTAAAAAAGCAATTACTCAATAGTTACTTAACCACACCAGTAGATTAGCTGGTATCAATTAGCAATTTTATTTCTAATCTGTTTCTTTCTTACAGAAAATATTCTTTGTTGATATACTTCTACATTCCTGTTTGAAAGCAAAGAAGCAAGGAAGGAAGGAAGCTAGGAAGGAAGGGTTGGGTAGGAAGGGTTGAGTCAGAGGAAGGGAAGGAGGGAGGAAGGAAGTGATAGCTTTAAACTAGATGCATGAGTTTTAAAATTGCAAGAAAGCACTTGTTACTTGTCATCAGTGTAATAACTGTTCATTCAACATGCTAGCAGTTATCTAAAAGCAGTAAAGTACTATTGGCAGATGACTTGCGTTTAATTTATAGTCTGCATTTGGTTTATGCCAAAATTCCAACAGAATTTGAAAGTCTAGTTTTTGAGACTCCACTTTCCTAAAGGATCATTGGACAGAGATTCAGTTTGAATTGACTAATTCTGTCTTTCTGTGGGAAGATACCATGAATATACCCTTGAAATTTTATTAAAACAATCAATTATTTCTGGCTGCCAGACTATCTTTAGTCTTTTTATTATAAATAAAAACAATTTCTGAAGTGAATCACCACATGATTCTGAAGGCCAAATCTGTAAACCAGACACTTAAGCTCTGGTAAAAATTAACCTGCATACCAGTTTTGAACAATTGGTTGTTAATGTTAAGTAAGCCAATGTCCATATATCTTAAAAAGATGGGTGTCCTATTCAGATATTTTACATGACACATCTCTTAGGATCTAAGAGATTTTAAAATGCTCTCAGTAATAATTTCCTCAGAGACAAACCATTTGTTGCAGCTATGAGAGAGAATCAAAATAAATGTTTTGAATATGCATTTACTCTAGAGCTATAATTTGTTCTTGAAACCAGAGATGTTGGCAGCATTGCTTTCTGGTACTATGGCTTTGTCTCTAATACTGATCCCTTAGAGAGGTACTCAACTTTTTTTTTTTAATTGAAGTATAGCAGATTAATAATGCCAGGAAATTTGGAAAACTCAGCAGTGGCCACAGGACTGGAAAAGGTCAACTTTCATTCCAATCCCAAAGAAAGGCAATGCCAAAGAATGCTCAAACTACCACACAATTGCACTCATCACACACACTAGAAAAGTAATGCTCAAAATTCTCCAAGCCGGGCTTCAACAGTATGTGAACTGTGAACTTCCAGATATTCAAGCTTGATTTAGAAAAGGCGGAAGAACCAGAGATCGAATTGACAACATTCGCTGGATCATCGAAAAAGCAAGAGACTTCCAGGAAAACATCCACTGCAGCTTTATTGATTACACCAAAGCCTTTGACTGTGTGGATCACAACAAGCTGTGGAAAATTCTTAAATAGCTGGGAATACCAGATCACCTTACCTGGCTTCTGAGAAATCTGTTTGCAGGTCAGGAAGCAACAGTTAGAACTGAACATGGAACAACAGACGGGTTCCAGATCAGGAAAGGAGTACGTCAAGGCTGTATGTTGTCACCCTGTTTATTTAACTTATATGCAAAGTATATCATGAGAAATGATGCACTGGATGAAGCATAAGCTGGAATAAAGATTTCTGGGAGAAATATCAATAACCTCAGATATGCAGATGACACCACCCTTATGGCAGAAAGTGAACTAAAGAGCTTCCTGGTGAAACTGAAAGAGGAGACCAAAAAAGTTGGCTTAAAACTCAACATTTAGAAAACTAAGATCATGGCATCTGGTGTCATCACTTCATGGCAAAAAGATGGGAAAACAGTGGAAACAGTGACAGATTTTATTTTGGGGGGCCTCCAAAATCACTGCAGATGGTGTCTGCGGCCATGAAATTAAAAGATGTTTGCTCCTTGGAAGAAAAGTTATGACCAATCTAGACAGCATATTAAAAAGCAGAGACATTACTTTGCCAACAACGGTCCATCTAGTCAAAGCTATGGTTTTTCCAGTGGTCATGTATGGGTGTGAGAGCTGGACTATAAAGAAAGCTGCTGCTGCTGCTCCTAGGTCACTTCAGTGTTGTCCAACTCTGTGTGACCCCAGAGACGGCAGCCCACCAGTCTCCTCTGTCCCTGGGATGCTTCAGGCAAGAACACTGGGGTGGGTTGCCATTTCCTTCTCCAATGCATGAAAGTGGAAAGTGAAAATTGAAAGTGAATTTGGTCAGTCATGTCCGACTCTTAGCGACCCCATGGACTGCAGCCTACCAGGCTTCTCCATCCGTGGGGTTTTCCAGGCAAGAGTACTGGAGTGGCTTACCATTTCCTTCTCCAATAAAGAAAGCTGAGTGTCAAAGAATTGATGTTTTTGAACTGTGATGTTGGAGAAGACTCTTGAGAGTCCCTTGGACAGCAGGGAGGTCCAACCAGTCCATCCTAAAGGAAATGAGTCCTGAATATTCATTGGAAGGACTGATGATGAAGCTGAAACTCCAATACTTTGGCCACCTGATGCGAAGAACTGACTCATTTGAAAAGACCCTGAAGCTGGGAAAGATTGAAGGCGAGAGGAGAAGGGGACGACAGAGGATGACATGTTTTCATGGGATCACCGACTCAATGGACAAGAGTTTGAGTAAACTCCAGGAGTTGGTGATGGACCGGGAGGCCTGGCATGCTGCAGTTCATGGGGTCACGAAGAATTGTACATGACTGAGAAACTAAACTGAACTGAACTGACTTATAGTATTGTGATAGTTTTACAGGTATAATAAGATGATTCAATACTTTATAGATTATACTCTTTTTACAGTTATGGTCAAATATTGACTATATTCCTTGTACTGTATATCCTTGTAGCTTATTTGTTTTATATATAGTAGTCTGTATGTTTTAATTCCCTAACCATGCCTTGCCCTTCCACTCTTCCCTTACACATTGGTAAGCATTTGTTCTCTATTTCTGAGTCTGTTTTGTTATATTCATTTTTTTTTTTTTAAATTCCACATGTAAGTGATGATGTACAGTATTTATCTTTCTGTCTGACATTTCACTAAGCATAGTGCCTTCCAGGTACATCCATATTATTGCAAATGGCAATGTTTTTCTTTTTTATGGCTCAGTAATATTCCACTGTGTATATATGTGTATATACCACATCTTCTTTGTTCACTTATTTGTTGATGGACACAGGTTGCTCTGTATCTTGGCTACTATAAATAATTCTTCTATGAACACTGGGGTGCATTCATCTTTTCAAATTAGTATTTTCCTTTTATTAATACATATGCCTAGGAGTGGAATTGTCAAGTAGTTGTCTTTTAAGCATGTTCCATATTGTTTTTGATAGCGACTCTATCAATTTACATTCCCGCTAACAGTGTATGAGGGTTTCCTTTTCTCTACATCCCCATCACCATTTTTTATTTGTGGTGTTTTTGATGATGGCCATTCTGACGGGTGTGTGCTGATGTTTCATTAAGGCTTTCATTTGCATGATCCTGATTAGTGATGATAGGCATCTTTTCATGTGCCTTTTGGCCATCTGTATGTCTTATTTGGAAAAACCTCTATTCAGGTATTCTGGACGTCCACTTCACTTTATGACTGTATGAAAATGTGCAGAGAAAGAACATAGCAGCATGATTTATGACATAGTGCTTCACTGTGGGTCTCTGCACATTATCTTGTTTACTAATTTTTCTCCATGTACATCTTGGCAGGTTCACTCTATCACTCTGTTTCTTATTAGAAATATTAGAAATATCATGGCAAATTTTAGATATTTCAGGAGCATGACATGTTTGTTGTTACACTGCTACCTAAAGAGGCATGCATGCTTAGTTAATTAGTCATGTCAGACTCTTTGCAACCCCATGGACTATAGCCCACCAAGCTCCTCTGTCCATGGAATTCTCCAGGCAAGAATACTGCGGTGGATTCAGTTCAGTTCAGTCATTCAGTCATGTCTGACTCTTTGCCACCCCAAGGACTGCAGTGCGCCAGGCCTAATTGTCCATCACCAACTCCTGGAGAATGCTCAAACTCAAATCCATCGAGTTGGTGATGCCATCCAACCATCTTATCCTCTGTTGTCCCCTTTTCCTCCTGCCTTCAATCTTTCCAAGCATCAGGGTCTTTCCCCAGGAATCAGTTCTTCGAATCTGGTGGCCAAAGCATTGGAGCTTCAGCTTCAGCATCAGTCCTTCCAATGAATATTCCTTTAGGAATGACTGGTTTGATCTCCTTGCAGTCCAAGGGACTCTCAAGAGTCTTCTCCAACACCACAGTTCAAAAGCATCAGTTCTTCAGTGCTTAGCTTTCTTTATAGTCCAACTCTCACATCCATACATGACTACTGGAAAAACCATAGCTTTGACTAGATGGACCTTTGTTGGCAGAGTAATGTCCCTGCTTTTTAATATGCTGTTTATGTTGGTCATAGGTTTTCTTCCAAGGAGCAGGCATCACTTAATTTTAATTTTAATAAAGGGTAGCCATTCCCTTTTCCAAGAAGTGTTAGTGGCTCTCCTTAAATAAGGTTAGTTTGAAATCAGCCAACTTGTTTTATGAAGCTGCTTCTGAATAACCAACTTTTGAGTGTTGAGACTGTTTTTTCTCCTTTAGTTCACACAGTGGATCCAGATTCCTATAATCCCCATTCTGTCGATTCCAGTATTCTCTTCTTAGTTCAGGAGGCAATAAAGTTCATGTTGATGGGATCACAGCATTTCAGAAGTGGCATATATCACTGTTAGGAGAAGAGAAATAGTCTTTAAAAAATAACACTCAGCTATAAGCTAGTTTAACTGCTTTGTTTTCAGGAAAAATTGTATTTAAACTTATGGTATGTATTTGAATATTTCACAAAATATTTTTAATATTGTGGTTCAAATTTTATTGAAGAATACATTGATCAAGAAGGCAAATCAAATTAAAATCTTTTCAGTTTCTTATACAATAATGATCTAGAATTAATCTTCTTATCTGGTATATAGTGTTCTTACTAGATGGTTAAATAATAGCTCCCCACACAAAGGAGGATGAAATTTGAGGATCATTTCCAGTCTAAATTGTAATCGTTTCCTGTCTATTAACATAATAGTGAGAGATGAAAAACTTCAACTTGATGCTTCTTCAGTAACTCTAGTAATTTAGAAGCAATAGTAAAGAACTATACTCCATACTGATACTTTTTTTGTACATTACTTCAAGCACTCATTGTATATCCATTAACTAAAACCAGAGAAAATAAGGTGGTTTAGGTTCTTTTTAACATTTTGCCTAATTATATTTTATGTATACACATAAAATGGAGGTAAAAATAATCATTAAAAGTGTTGAGTATTTTAGATTTCTCCCAAACATTTTTACAAAAGAACTTATCATTTGACCTTCACAATAACTGCATTGGAAAGCAAATATAATGATATTAGCCCCTTTGATTACAGATGAGATAACTGGGGTCCAGAGAAATTGTGTGACAAGTATTAGTCACAGAGAAAATAAATGGTAGAGGAGAAATTGAATCCAGGTCTTGTGATTGAATTTATATGTCTTATTAGTATGCTATTAAAAGCAAATAAAACTTACCTCTATGACTCAGTCAAACTCTGGTCTTTTTCCATTATCCCACCAGGTTTCTTGAGTAGTCTACATGTAAATCCTGTTTCCTCATGTCCTGCTGACTCTTGAACCCTTTTATAATTAGGTTTCTTCATTGTACTGACCGCTTTTCATGAAGTTATCACTGGTTTTTTATATTTCATTCTTCTTTAAAACATTGATTTATTTTTGGCTCTGTGGTCTTTATTGCTGCATGCAGGCTTTTCTCTAGTTGAGGCGAGTGGGGGCTACTCTTTGTTGTGGTGCAGGCTTCTCATTGCAGTGGCTTCTCTTTTGCAGAGCACAGGGTCTTGGTGCCTGGCTCAGCAGCTGTGGCACACAGGCGTAACTGCTCCAGGGCACGTGGGATCTTGCTGACCAGAGAGCTAACCCATGTCCCCTGCATTGGCAGGCAGATTCTTAACCACTTGACCACCTGGGAAGCTATAATTTCATTCTTTAGTTACTTTGAAATCTCCTTTTCTTCTTTTCTTCCTTCCTTCTCCGCACCCCACCTCCTTTCCCTCCTTTCTTCTTTCCATCCTCCCTGTTTTCTAAAACATTGTACTCTTGTTTTTGGCTCTCTCAAATTCCTTCACTAGCCATCCTAGAAGAAAAATCATTCATATGCATCAGAGAGTAGTCCTTCCTAGAGCAACTGCAGTGTGTCAGACTTCCCTAAGAGGACCCATAGTCTCCAAAATTTGCTGAGAAGACTCACAGGAAGCAGCAAAGATGTTATACTCATGGTTAAAGTTTATTATACCAAAAGGTTACAGTGTAAAATCAGCAAAGGGAAAAGGCAGAGGAGAAACAAGGCATGGTCTTCCATATGTTCCCTCCCAGAGGAGTTGTCTGGGGACTGGCTTCCTTCATCCAACAGTGATGTTTCTCACATCAGGTACTCAGACTCCAACCCCTCAGAGTAAAAGTAAGTCATCATACATCACATGGTTAGCATAAACTATTGGATTAAACTGCTAATTCATGGCCCAAGACTTCAGATATAAAAAAAATTCTTGTATTGGTCAGAATATTCCAAGGTCATTTCTTAGAAGTTGGTGAAGGGCCAATCATGAATACAAGCCCTTTTTTTTTTTTTTTAAATTTTGGGGGAAATACATTGAGTTTGAAAAACTCAGCCTGCTTAGTTAACCCCTTTCAGCACTTACCCCACTTACAGATACTCTGTCTGATACTTCTTCCTGATATTTTTTGATTTTCAAACCGGATGTAGAAAAGGCAGGGGAACCAGAGATCAAATTGCCAACATCCATTGGATCATTGAAAAAGCAAAGAGTTCCAGAAAAACATCTACTTCTTCTTCATTTACTATGCTAAAGCCTTTGGCTGTGTGGATCACAGCAAACTGGGGAAAATTCTGAAAGAGATGGGAATACCAGACCACCTGACCCGCCTCCTGAAAAATCTGTATGCAGGTCAAGAAGCAACAGTTAGAACTGAACATGGAACAACAGACTGGTTCCAGACTGGGAAAGGAGTATGTCAAGGCTGCATATTGTCACCCTGTTTATTTAACTTATATGCAGAAAATATGTGAAATGCCAGGCTGGATGAAGCACCAGCTGGAATCAAGATTGCTGGGAGAAATATCAATAACCTCAGGTATGCAGATGACACCACCCTTATGGCAGAAACTAAAGAACTAAATAGCCTCTTGATGAAAGAGAAAGAGGAGAGTGAAAAAGCTGGCTTAAAACTGAACATTCAGAAAACTAAGATCATGGCATCTGGTGTCATCACTTCACAGCAAATAGATGGGGAAGCAATGGAAAGTGTCAGACTTTATTTTCTTGGGCTCCAAAATCACTGCAGATGGTGACTGAAGCCATGAAATTAAAAGATGCTCGCTCCTTGGAAGAAAAGCTATTATCAACCTAGACAGCATATTAAAAAGCAGAGACATTACTTTGCCAACAAAGGTCTGTCTAATCAAAGCCATGGGTTTTCCAGCAGTCATGCATGGATGTGAGAGTTGGACTATAAAGAAAGCTGAGCACTGAAGAACTGATGCTTTTAAACTGTAATCTTGGAGAAGACTCTTTAGAGTCCCTTGGACTGCAAGGAGATCCAACCAGTCCAACCTAAAGGAAATGAGTCCTGAATATTCATTGGAATGACTGATGCCAAAGCTGAAATGCCAATACTTTGGCCACCTGATGCGAAGAAATGACTCACTTGAAAAGACCCTGATTCTGGGAAAGATGGGAGGAGGGAGGAGAAGGGGACGACAGAGGATGAGATAGTTGGATGGCATCACTAACTCAATGGACATGAGTTTGAGTGAAGTCTGGGAGTTGGTGATGGACAGGGAGGCCTGGTGTGCTACAGTCCATGGAGTGGCAAAGAGTCGGACATGACTGAACTGAACTGGTTTTTTTATTGGACCATGGATCACCACACCTAGCTTAAGGGTAGGTTATTCATGAGGTATTTTGAGCTTCCCTAGTAGCTCCATCAGTAAAGAATCTGCCTGCAATGCAGGAGACCTAAATTTGTTCCCTGTGTTGGGAAGATCCCCTGGAGTTGGAAATGGCCACCCACTCCAGTATTTTTGCTAGGAGAAATCCATGAACAGAGGAAAACTGGAAAACTACAGTCCATGGGGCTGTAAATAGTCAGACACAGCTGAATGACTAAAACTTTCACTTCACTTCACTTCACTTGAAATATATATATACAGAGAAAACATAGGATTGGCATTGGAGAGATCAAACTTAGTAATATATTTCTGTGTCCCCTTGGGCAAATTAAAATCTTTGATAAACGCACATATTCAAGAAATATTAGTTCTTGGACCTGTCTTACAATTCTCACATATGATTCTCACCTTCCCGTAGTCATCACAGTGGCCCTTGCTGTGTCTTGCCTTGTTACTACTTCATAATTGATCTTTTTGACTCCAAATTGAACAGCTGTGTACACAGCATTCTCTTTCCACCTGGCCTGCTGCTGTGACTCTAATTCATCCTTTATATGGCTGAACAAATTCTGCTGTTAAAAGGCATCTTTGATCACTCTAGTCTTCTTATCAAAATGGTTTTATGCTTTCTGGTTGCTCACAGATGGAAATTTACTCTACTTAGCTTGGCAGTCCATCTCCTCCACAGTCTGTTTCTATCCTGTATTTAAAGATTTGTCTTTCTTTACGTTGTTTATGATACATGCTTTATTTGAAATAATTTTAAAGTTTTTACATAGAAAAATGTTATGATTTCTGGGTTTGGGGGGTTTTGTTTTTATCGTTTACTTGTTTACTTTTTTGGTCTTATGTACAAAAATGCTTTCTAATCAAGATCATAAAAATGCTGTCTATTTTTTTAAAAATGTATTGTGGTTTTAAATTTATATTCTGCTACTCTAACATACCTGCAGTTTATTTGGGGGCATGGTTTATAAAAGATATTTGGTTTTGTTTTCTCCAGATTTTCCCAAGCCTTTAAAGAAATTCTTTACTTCACTAAGTTGCAGTGCTGCAGGTATCATAAAGTTAATTTCTCTGAATAGACAAGTATGCTGGTTGACTTTTCATTGTTTTCCTTTTGTATATTTAGACATTTTACAAAAAAAAAAAACAAACTCTTAAAATTTCATGAATTTTGCATATATCAATATCCTACATTTCCTTTACCCTGAAATTGTCCTTTTATAAAGATTTTTAGCTTTTCTATCACACATTTCCCACTCATATGTTTAAAATAAGCTTAACTTGTTAAGTTAAACTTCATTGAAATTTTAAGTGGGATTACCTTAGTATTGTTCATTCTTTTATAAAGGGCTTTTTAATGTATTTTGTCTCTCCATTAAAAAAAATTCAGTGTGACATTCTGGTTAATTAAGTGCTAGTTTATGTCTTGTGTTTAATTTTTATAATTTTAACTTTTCTATTTTTTTCATATAATTGTTAGTTTTAATCATAGGCAATTTTGTCAGTTTCTTTAAGAATGGGATCCATATACATGTTATCTTGCTGGTATACAGAAAAACTATTGCTTTTCAATCTTATATCTGACATATTTCATCTAAGATTGCAATCCTATTTGGGCAGCATTTGAAACATGACAATTTAGTCTAATAGTTTATTGGCAAATTTCCAATCCAAAAAGAGCAGAGTCTGTACATCTCTAAGAGTTGAGGCAGTGGGACATTTGTCTTGTCAGAAAGGATACTTTGAGAGCCAGTGAGTCCCAATTTATTTTTCTTGAATTCTTGTCACTCTGCTCAAAAGTAAAGGTCTAAAGAGAGTTTGAACAAGAGAGCTTCACTGAATGTTAGCCCAACTATTGTCCAAAGGATTATGTAAGAGGCAAAATAAAATAAGTCTGTACTAGCAAAGTTTAACAATTGATTGCTACTCCTGGTGCGATAAATTGCATCTGCCATAAAGCTGGTTTTATTTTTAGTTTTGTTTAAAGAGAATACTGCAATGAATATCTCTGTTCATGTTGCCTTAAGCCCATGGATAAGTGTTGCTTTAGAAGACAAACCAAAATGTGTAATTTCTGGATCACAAAAAGTGTGTATTCTAAAAATTTTAATAGAATCTGCCAATTTTCTCTTTGGAGTAGCTATAAGGAACTGCTTTTCATGTAATTCTTGTTGCACAAATATATTTTCTCTCATTCTCTTTAACTCTTGATATGATCAAACTTAAAAAGAAATTGATTAAATGATTAAAATGATTAAATGATTAAAACTCCTTAGCATTGTTATGTTTAAAATAAAGTTTCACACCTTATTTATGTATTTGTTTTATTTTGTTTATATTAGTGCTAGTTTTGAACATGTTATTCCCTTTCATTAGGTTATAAATGCCTTGAGGGTAGAAAAAATGTTTAACATGGAGTGGGCTGTTTGTAACACCTGATGTATGCTTTCACATACAAATGCCTAAAAACACAGTTTTCTTAATTGTCTTCTACCTCTTGATTTGGTGCTTTGTTGATGTAGTATCCAGTAGTTGTATGGATTTCTAAGATCACGTGACAAATTCAATCTTGATTTCCCAAAGCATTTTGTTTTCTACTACTACTTTATATTTAGGATGAAGTTGCCTGACATAAAATTTAGAAAAGTTGTTCTTTGCCTTCTGCCATATCACCACTGTATTTGATCTGGCTTGCTAGTCCTCAGTTTGTAACCTATACTTTTGTTGGTACATGTGTGTATAGCTGTACAGATATCCTTTTAGGTTTGGGTTATTTTTTTAAAGAAAAAGAACAGTAGAGAATAAAATCAGCTTCTCAGTGTCTTTGGGAAATTGCTTCATAATTACCTCTTTCAAATAAAAGGTTAAATTCTTCTCAGAAATATTTCTAATTTTTTTTCATTGAAAATTTAACCTTGAACCCATTGTATGAAACAACCTGCTTTTCTTGAAGACAGAGAAGTGTTTTCAATAAGAAAGGGAAACTGGATTTCCAACTGAGAATGTAGTTTCGCTCCAGATGGTCACACACTGAAACCTTTAAGTTGGGTAAATTATCCTAATGATATATTCATCTTTGTACTCCTGGACTATGAACTGCAGTTTGGAGATTGTTCACTAAGAGGCTGAGTGTAATGCTAGAAATGATGCAACTTTATTTAGCATTTTTAGACAATAAAATATGCTTCCTAATTTCTCCAATGCACCACACAAATAGTACCCAAAAAATCTTTCCTCAAATGGATATGTGATATTGACATTTAAACTGTGTCCTTTGGTTCACAGGTTGTTGTTATTACTCATAGTTATCTGTAGTCCTTGAATGAAATGCCCCCCTATCCAGTTGCCCACTCATCTGATTAAGACAGTATCATTTTTCAAAGCTATAAGATTAATCATAGCGAAAATAAACATTTAAGGGCAACTAAAGCTGATCTAGGTCAATATTACCCATTCTCTATCAACCAATATTTTTTAGATAGAATTTTTAGATGCAGATTCCTTGTGTTATTAACGTCCTTGACTGAAGGCTTTTGCTTATTGTTAAGCAGTTACATACTTCTGAAGTGGCTTTACTCTATCCAGATTTTTCAGAGGGCAATCTATTTCTTCTTTGGAAAATGAGCTGATCAGAGTATTAGAAAACGTGAACTAACTGAAGTATTAATATAACATTTTACAATAATCCATGGACGATCCAAGCTGTATTCAAACAGGGAAGATCATGTACTTCCTAACTTTAGACCAGAAAGCTGTCACTTTCCTAGTCCCTCTTAATTTCTTTCAGTCCCGATGGTACGAGAGTAAAGCTGATTCATCATTGTCCGTCAGCTTGCTTGCTTCTAATTTTAGTCTGTTCCTGGAGTGTTGGCATCTTTGTCTCCCCCAGCTCCTCCTCCTATAATTTACAGCAGTTAACTTTCAGAGAAAAATCTTTCTCTTTTCAGAAACTATAGAATTCTTAATCATGAAATTTTGAACTTTGTGTACAACCAATCTATCTGCCAAAGACTGACTATAATTTTGGTGAGGAAAATTCTTGCTTTGGGTAAATTTGAAACAAGAAAATAAAGACTAGGACAAGGCTCTGTCTTAGAAGCCAGAGAATAAGTGTGGCGATTTCACAGGGCAGTGATGACTTTTCACTTTTAGTCATCAGATGGTTAGACATGACATCTCACTTTAGAAAAGGTGGTAAAAAGTGAACTCACTTTTGAACTGAAAAATGGACTTGTAATTTCTGTGCTTAATTTGAGTGCTAATTGTGACATGTAACACTCAGTATTTCTCTCTTTACTCTGTTTTTGTATAAACACATTTTAAACTCACTGAGTAGGAACATATGCAAAGCAGATTAAGACAGACATAAGCCTTCACACACAACAATACTGTTGCAAGTACTACTAATATAATTACTAATACTTATAACAACAGTACCATTTTGGACATTTACTATTACTAGAAATTGTGTGGTAAGCACTTGATATGCATAAATTTGTTAGATTTCTCAAAAAGTAGCAAGTGGAGGATAGGTAGTATACTTTTTGGTAATTATCTTGTAAGTTCACCAACTATGATTAGAGGGTACATTGTTCATTATTACATTACCACTAAGATTTTGCATGTACCATTCATTCAACAATGATTCAGTGTGTTACTGCTATGTGACAGCCTTGGGCTTGATACTTCAGATATCTAGAAGCAGTAGAGGACATAAAGCATGAAAAGTGTCAGGGTTAGGCAAACTTTAAGCCCTTGGTCAATTACACTTGATAAATTTCACTTATGCCAGAGCAAGGCTTATGGATTAAAAGATGGAAATAATTTTCAACTGCAAAAATATGAAAAAGTATAGTCTGTGGAGATGACATCTAATTTGAGAAGGCTGCAAAATATGAATAGAACGAAGATAGGTAGAAGGAGATTAAAAGGGCCTTTCATGCTAAGGGAATTACAGAGTGAACAGGCAGGATGGGAACACAGAGTGTGTGCAGGTCTTGACAGGCACCCCAGCTCTGTCACAGCGTGGAGAAGAAAGAGGCATGGTTGGCTGAGATCAGTTCAGTGAGGACCTTTAGCACTAAGCCACATTTCCTTGACTTACTTGGTAGGATTCAGAGAAATATGAAAAGGTTTGGTAAAAGGGAAGATGCATTACTATAAAGGTTTTACTCTGGAAGAAGTAGGTAGAAGAAGGTAGATGGAGCAAAAAAAAAAAAAAAAAATCAGGTCAGTTAAGAGTCCACAATCAGAATTCAGGTATGAGGTGACAATATTTGCATTAGGTTGATGCCTGTGAAATTAGAAGGAAAGGATCTATATTCAAGGTAATAAGAAAGACTTTTCCAATGAGACTGGGGCAGGAGGAGAAGGGGATGACCCAGGATGAGATGGCTGGATGGCATCACGGACTTGATGAATGTGAGTCTGAGTGAACTCCGTGAGATGGTGATGGACAGGGGGCCTGGCGTGCTGTGATTCATGGGGTCGCAAAGAGTCGGACATGACTGAGCAACTGAACTGACTGAATTGAACTGAAGAAAGACTAGCTGGGCTTGAAGTCTGGGCGGAATTTAGTGGGCAAAAAGTAAGAAATCATTTCTTTACAAATGTGAGATCCACAAACAAAAAGCCTATTATCCTAATATAAATCATCCTGCATCTCAATGGCCAATGTATCTTTTGTAAGACGTTGACTGCATATTATTCCCTTTCAGAGTATATTTTTCTATTTCCATTTACTAAGGAATTAAATGAACTCCTTTGCTCTATCTTATAAGTAGTCTAATAGTTTAATATTCTGCATTCAACTTTCATTGAGATGGTTTTATGAACAAATATTAGCTTTCTGTACTTAACTGCTTGCACAGGATCTCATGAATTTTTATTTTTAATTAAAAAGTGACTCACTGATTGCTAGATCCTTTTCTATTATTCTTTAGCTTATTTGTACCATCTAAGCATCTTTCCTCATTGTCTTCTCTAAGTCTAAACTGTTAATGGACTTCCCTGGTGGCTCAGATGGTAAAAGCATCTGCCTACAATGCGGGAGACCTGGGTTCCATCCCTGGGTCAGGAAGATCCCCTGGAGAAGGAAATGGCAACCCACTCCAGTACTCTTGCCTGGAAAATCCCAGGATGGAGGAACCCTCAATGAAGTCCTATAGTTAAACTAGCTTTAAAAACAGTTTTCAAAAACCAGCAAATTTTTCTTTGTATCAAGTATGATCTTGGTAATTAAAAAAAAAAAAAGCTTTTATGTTCAAAATGTATGGTTAACCTAGCAAGCAACAACTGCTTTCTTTAGAAAGTCTTTATGCTTCACTGAGAAAGAAAGATTGCAATTAATTTTGTATTATTTAAGAGGTCTTGAAGTGGAGAGATAACATTATCCCTGCCTAGAATTTTTTTCCCTTGGTTAGAAACCTGGCAAAAATATGAAAATTAGAAAAGCAAATAGATTCTGCCCATGAGATGTTGCACATCAGAGAGACCCAGCACTTACTAAGTAAACTCAAGGAAAATTTATAGATGAAAACTACTTTTAATGGCTTCTGATAGGAAGCTGTCCTGAATCCCTAAAGCATTGTATGAGACACTTGCCATACCTTCAAAACATTGATCAATCATATGAGGGTTATGTGTAATTAGCAAAGTCAATAAGAAAAAGATTAGACAATATAATTATTCAAAAAAGAGTGTGCATATGTGTGTGTGTGTGTGTGTGTGTGTGTGTATACTTGGATATAGGATAATGTTGATAGGTAGAGATAGAGTGAGTTTGTTATATAGTATAAGAAGTAAGAATTATTGAAGAGGTGGTCATTTTTATTATGCAGTTAAATGTCTTCAAATCAGGTAGAAATTGTATATATTTATATAGTGTTCTCTACCATTTATAAGGGACTTCCCTGGTGGCTCAGATGGTAAAGAATATGCCTGCAATGTAGGAGACCCAGATTCGATCCCTGGATTGGGAAGCTCCCCTGGAGGAGGGAATGGCAGCTCTAGTATTCTTGCCTAGAGAATTCCATGAACAGAGGAGCCTGGTGGGCCATAGTCCATGCAGAGTCGGACATGACTGAATGACTAACACTTTCACCTTTCATACTACTTGTGCATAGTTTCTTTTAAAATAATTTCTCACTCTGATGAAAAGTTCACAACTGATGATATTTACCAATGTCTTTTGTATTTATTTTGGAGATTCTGACCATGTAGTCCACAAGAAACATTAGATTTACAATAGCCAACCAAAACAAAATTATGGTGAGTAGCTTGGAACATATTCTTAAGCTTCACTGAGAGAAAAAAAAAATATTGGAAACGTTATTTCCTACCATAAAGGATTGCTCTGAACAATTTCTAGTTGCTCTGTTTCCATTGATTATTGGTGAGTGGTTGGTGGTTTAGTCACTCAGTCGTGTCCAACTCTTTGCAACCCCATGGACTGTAGCCTTCCAGGCTTCTCTGTTTATGGAATTCTCCAGGCAAGAATACAGTAGTGGGTTGTGATTTCTTTCTCCAAGCGGTCTTCCTGACCCAGGGATTGAACTTGAGTCTCCTGCATTGAAAGCAGATTCTTTACCAACTGAGCCACCAAGATGAGTGGTTAGGTTCTGACTGTACATATGGCAGGATGGAGGTTCTTGTCCTCTGAATAGCTTTAATTCCTTTGTTTCTCCTTACCTTAACTGATTTGGCTAAAGGGGATTTCTCGCATTCTCTTCCGTGTCGATCATTAGTCCTGTCATGGAGGGAGACATTTCAGATAACACCGCAAAGAGTCTGCAAGAAAGAGTATTGCTTGCTTTCAGGTGCTCCATTCTGGGGAGTTGAGGAGCCAGGATAAACATAACTTGCTTCTTTACCTCCCTGAGTCAGAGGCATCAGCAGGACTTACTGACTTGATTGTGCGGGGTTGGGTACCCATAAAGCAAGACCCTTCCGGTGAGGAAGCTGGGCTTAATAGAGGGCAGAGAGGAGAAATAATTGAAGTTGCCAGGCATTCAAGTGATACAGGCCATATATAAACTAAAATATTTCCACTGCCCAAAGTCGGCAAGAGTGTTCCTGATTAACACATGCTGGGGTCTTTCAGCTGATAGTGACCCAGCTCTTTCAGCAGATGTCAGTAATAGCAGGGCCACATCTGGATAATATCGTTCTCCTATTCAAGTGGGTCACCCCCCAAAAAATCTTCCTCACTGAGTTTATGACAGCAAGTAACTCTCTTCCGCACATTTGGAATTTGTTGTTTGGAAATGACCATAAAGCATTTGAATATTTAATCATATGCCAAAATGTTTGTTTACAAAATCAGTTACTCTGTCTCTTTTCCAGGGTTAGTTGCTCAGTCATGTCTGACTCTGCAACCCCATGAACTGAAGCCGTTAAGGCTCCTCTGCCCATGGGTTTTTCCAGGCAAGAATGCTGGAGTGAGTTGCCATTTCCTTCTCCAGGGGATCTTCCTGACCCAAGAATTGAACCCAGGTCTCCTGCACTGCCTGCAGGCAGACTCTTTATCATATGAGCCACCAGGGAATTTTCTCTCTCTCTATATATATATATGTGTATACATATATACACACACATGTCCTATACACATACATACACACAGATATATCACATATACATATTTTGAACCAAAACAAATATATTTCTTTATTTATACACAAAGCCACCCTTCTTGTTTCCTAAAATGTTACTATTTTCTAAAGACAGTCTATAGCAAACTCAAGACACTATGCTTTAGTGTATCAGTATTATTAGTTACCATAGTGAGAGCAGGCAAAAAAGAAAAAAAAATGTATTTAGGATTTTCTTAATAAGGTATAGATGAGATGGGGAGAAGCCTAAGGTATTTCACCCAGTGAAGTGATCCTTGTGCTAGCAAGAAATAATTGTGCTGGTCACAGTGAATCATGATCCATTCCAAAGGGACTGAAACTCTTTCATGAATGACAACTTATTCTTAAATATTTTTCTCCTTGAATTTTTATAGTCATGGCACCAAGAGAATAGATATAATTAAGGTTGAAATGAGGTTTCTATTAGAAAACTGATTACTAAGATTTAATATTTATCCCAGCTATACTGAACAAGAATCAATCGTATCCCCAGTTAGTTGCTCCAAATTTTTCCACTATAAAAATTTTGCTCTATTCCTCATGACATTTTTATGGTAAAAATTATCATTTTGGCAGGAATAGCATTTGTTAGCACATAATTTGGGGTTTATTTGGAAAAGTATAGCTGGACTAACATACGAAGTTGTTGACATTCTTGGTTTGTCCATCACTCTCATTAGAGAATAACATACGGAAGCATTTTTAGATTCATATATTGTAAGATTTTGATCTATTTAGCCATTTTCTTATAATAGAAACTAAGGCTTTGACTTTCATATGTACTCAATCGACCTATTCTACCCTCTATTTTTTCTTCTTTTTTCCTTTTTGGCCCTCCAATCTAGAAAGCTTAATTTTAAAAACTTGCAGTTGGGCAGACAGCTGGTCTTTGTAGAAGATTTAACACTTTGGGTATTTTGAATACAGTTTTGTAGCTGCTAGAAACTGAAATATAAATAAAACAAAAAAAAAAATGTGAGTGAGAAGAACATCCCAAAACGAAGCCAGATCTCTATGGATTCTTTTTCAAGTGAAGGCATTATTTCCCTCTTGGTTTTATAGTACAAGCATGGAATGCATTCATGAATCATATCAAACTGATAGAGCTCAATTTCAAGAATATATAGATACAGGATATTACCAGTAGAGAATTCAGAGTATATTGTAACTTAATGGGAACCTCTTGTGAATATTTTTTAACATTTCCATTGTAGGAGTTTCAATAATAGATGATTTACAAATACTATCTCAAGATTATATTGAGCAATAAAATCAACATAACACAAAGCTTCTACTTTGGCCCCAAACATTTGCCAATGACATTTCCTCTGTTTTGGTTTAAATGTGGTCCTGGTGTCCCATTTGGAATTCAGAATTGATTTTCCTGTAGAAACAGTGTAAGAAATTATGATAGGTTTCACTGAATTAGTACAATTTATGAGTGAAAGTAAAATTGACACTAATTGAACATACTAAGCAATGTTTCAGGTACCGCATATGCAATTTACCATTCAGCATTCTCTTTAATGCTCTTACAATAGGTAGTGCTGTTATCCCAACTGTATAGATGAAGAAACAAGTAGAACAGAAAGTTAAATGATTTGTCCAAGAGTATCCAGTTTGCCAGAGGAGGAGATGAACTTTAACGTCAAGCAGGTTGATTAGAAGGCCAATCTTGAATGCATCACTAAAACATCACCATGAGTTACAGAGGCTTTGTGTGTGTGTGCTTTTTTGAAGAATATAATCATTTATTCATATAAACTGTTTCTCTGAGAAAATAGTTTCTGAAATTTTGGAATATAGCCCGTATGTTTCAGTAAGAATGGAGAAGTATATTACAAGACTTAGTACTTGGAATTGTGCTAAGTAAGCATGAGGAAAACAGACTGTCAAATGACTTTACTGAAATATATTGGAATCTTTATCACCTGTTTTATCTCTATCCATGCACTATCTTGTTTAATGTATTGAGTGGTTGGCAATTCGTGCACGGTTAACACAACTGCTTACTCATTGTTAGAGAAAACTAATCTTGGCTGTGCTTATTTAGGCTGTACCATTTGCAAGGAACACTTGGAAAATGAGCAGCATGACATAATGGTTACCACTACAGGTGCTGGAGACAAATTCTGTTAGTTCAAATCCCACATTTGCTATTTATTAGCCATGTCATTTTGGGCAAGTTACTTAAACTCTCTCTGCCTATTTCTTTATCTGTGAATGGGGCAATAATAGTTCATTATTTGTTCAAAACTAGTTCAAGTTACTAGAATTGGTAGAGGATTAAATGAGATACTATTTGTAAAGCATTTTAGAGCAGTGCCTAGTTCACAGGAAGCAAAATATTATATTTGTTTAAAACAAATAGACTTATTTTAATAACATTTAACATCAATTTTTGATAAAAGTTTTTAGCAAATAAAGAAGAGACTATAAAAACACATTTATAGACTCTTATGCTTAACATCATAGTTAATGGTAAAAGAATGAATGTTTCTCCCTGTAAACTTGAGAATAAGACAAAGGTATTTATTCTTATTATGTCTAACTAAAACTGTAATAGAGATTCCAACCAGGCAATGAAAATAAATAAAAAATATCCAGTTTAAAAGGAGGAAGAAAAACTGTTTATTTGTTGATGACATTATATCTATCTATATCTATATCTATATACAATCCAAAGAGCCCTACAAAAATCATTAGAACTAGTAAATATATTTAGAAAATTCATAAGTTATAAGGTTAATAACTTATTACAAGGGTGCAGCAATCAAGATAGTATGGTATAGCTTAAGCCATATAGAGCTATGGAACAGAAATGAGAGTCCAAAAATAAATCCTCGTTTATAATCAAAGGATTTTAACAAGAATACCAAGATAGTTCAACAGAGAAAGAATGGTATTTTCAATAAAGGGACAATTGCACATCCATAGGCAAAAGAATTAAGTGGGCCCCTACCTCACACCATATACCAAAATGAATTCAAAATGGATCAAAGACCTAAATATGAGATAAAACTAAGAGTCTTTAATATAAGCATAAATATTCATAATCTTGTATGATGTAATGGTTTCTTAGATATGGCAACAAAAGCCCATACTTACAAATAAAAAATAAATTGAACATCATCAAAATGAAAAATTCTCAAAGGACACCATCAAGAAAGTGAAATACAACTCACAGAATAGGAGAATAGTTTGCAAATAACATATCTGTTAAGGATGTAGATAATTCATATAGCTCAAAAATAAAAAGAAATAGCACAACTAAAAATGGACAAATAATATGAATAGATATTTTCCCAAAGAATATATAAAAATGGCAGTAAGTACATGAATATATCAGTATCATTAGACATGAGAGGATTGCAGATCAAAACCACAATGAGATAACAATTCAAAAAAGACAGATAATAACATATTTTGACAAGGGGATAGAGAAATTAAAACCCTCATTAACTGGGAAATATATGATCAGTCACTTTGGAAAGCAGTTGGGCAGTTTATCAAATGATTAAACTTAGAATTATAATGAAGTGAAGTGAAGTGAAGTCACTCAGTTGTGTCCAACTCTTTGCGACCCCATGGACTGTAGCCCACCAGGCTCCTCCGTCCATGGGATTCTCCAGGCAAGAATACTGGAGTGGGTTGCCATTTCCTTCTCCAGGGGATCTTCCCAACCCAGGAATTTAACCCAGGTCTCCTGCATTGCAGGCAGACGTTTTAACCTCTGAGCCACCAGAATTATAATGAGTTCCAGCAATTCTGTTCCTAGATAAAGGACCAAGAGAAATGAAAACATATGTCCACACAAAAACTTGTATACAGATATTCAGAGTAGCAGGCGATTGGTTAAACAAAATATAGTAAATACACAAAAAAGAATGTGATTTCTCAATAAAAAGAAATAATCTGCTGATACTTACAAGAATATGTACATTTCTCAAATAGATTATACTGAGTATAATTCAGACAAAAGAAGCCATCCTGAATGACTACATATGCATGTTCTTCTAGGACAGTCAGAGGGGCTATCAGTGAGTGATTGCTGGCAGCCGCATGGAAGGCTTAGGAGTCACCAGAAAAGGCCCTGAAGGCACTTTCTGAGAAGCTGGAAATGTCTTCTGTTTGAAATGCTAGTTTTATATAGATAGATAGATAGATAGATAGATAGATAGATAGATAGATAGATATAATCACTCAACTGATGTATATATATATCAGTCAAAATTCATGAATGATACACTTTAAAATTAGTACTTTTGTATCTGTAAAGTGTTCCCTGGTGGCTCAGCTGGTAAAGAATCTGCCTGCAATGTGGGAGACCTGGGTTCAATCCCTGGGTTGGGAAGATCCCTTGGAGAAGGGAAAGTACCCACTCCAGTATTCTGGCCTGGAGAATTCCATGGACTATGTGGTTGCAAAGAGTCAGACACAACTGAGCAACTTCTGCTTCATACTTTAATAACATTGATTTTAAAATGAAACCACAGTACACAATAAAACAAAGAAAAGGCTTAAAATCTGTGAGTTGAAAGTAGATGTAGAAACTAGCTTTTAAATTTTTCTTATTTAATATATCAGGAGACTCAGGCCTTGGGATGGAAAATGCCTTTCTTAATGCTAACCTAACAGGTCAGCAGACTTAGCACAGAGCTGAATTCTGACATTTTTCATTGCTGTGTACAAAATGCAGGTGATATTGCTAGGTTATAACTCAGTTCATGTTTTTTAGGGTGCAAGTGTTATATCCATTAATCAAGACTTAGAGGGAAATGAAGACAGAATTACAAACTTTATCCAGTTTTATTATAAATATATCAGAAAGTATGTATAGTGCATATGAATATGAATATATGGAAAGAAGTTCTCACATTGCTATCTAGATGGGCTGAGAAAATGTTTAGGACTTGCCTCCACAGGCACCCCACTCCAGTACTCTTGCCTGGAAAATCCGATGGGTGGAGGAGCCTGGTGGGCTGCAGTCCATGGGGTTGCTAAGAGTAGGGAACGACTGAGCATCTTCACTTTCACTTTTCACTTTCATGCATTGGAGAAGGACATGGCAACCCACTCCAGTGTTCTTGCCTGGAGAATCCCAGGGACAAGGGAGCCTGGTGGGCTGCAGTCTATGGGGTTGCACAGAGTCGGACACGACTGAAGTGACTTAGCAGCAGCAGTAGCAGCCACAGATCCCATACAACTGATGACACAGAGTAAGAGAATATGAAAGGAGGCTATATTTCTCCAAAAATATAGTTTTATCATAAATATATTTGAGATTAAATTTCCCTATAGGTTAGAATGTCATAAGCACTAATATTTTAAAAATAATGATATTATGAAAAATACAAAATCTTACTATAAACAAAAATATTAAGTATGTTGCAGTTCTGAAAGTAAGATATTCATAGAACAGTAAGACTTAATTTAATTCAGGCTTGTTTTTGTATTATGATAACAATTTATGAGCTGAAAGTATCAGACAGATGTCTAAAACAATTTTGAAGCTAGAGCTCCATAAAGGATATGGTACTTTCCTTTTTTACAAGATTATTTTCTTTGACATATATTTAATTAGTTCTCCAATTCTCAGAATATTTATATGCTACTTCTATTTTGACACAGTCAAAATAAGAATTTAAATGTTAGACATAGGAAGCAAGAGTAAAAATACCTTTGGGGTATGTTTGCGAAAAGAAGGAAGGAAGGGAGGGAAGAAGGAATATGAATGGAAAAAAGGAAAAGATTAAGTCTAAATGGACACAGATTCCTTCCAAAAAAAAGTGGACAAATGAGTTTTGTTTAGTTCAATGCCTTTTCTAAAATATATCAAAATAAGCTTATGCTATTTATAATTTAAGGAGATGAATTAATATGCTGAAAGATGAGATAGTATGACTATGAAGATGAAAAGGAAAACATTTGAATTGCCTTTTTGCCCTGAATAACTGTATGGCTTTAGAACCTTGGGTAGAATTATGTTATTACCACTAAGCCCAGTCTTGTCAGAACATTTTCAGTGGAATGCTACCTACTGTCAGTTATGTACTGAAGTGACAGAGGGAAAAGAAGAAACAGACAAAGCCTCAAGAGGGAGGGTGGTTTTTCTCCAGCTCCTGGTCTCTTCTCTGCTACATCCTGCCCAAAGCTTTCTTTCCCAAGGCCTGAGAGAAGGGCCTGGACAGGCTATCAGGAGCAATGCATACACTGTTCTGTGTGGGGTAGTATCCTTGACAAAGAAAAGGGGTTTTGTCCTGCTGAAGTTGTTTCTATTCTGAAAGGTTGGGAAATTATTTATTTAATATGATCAGTGACTAAAAATCTATTCGTATAAACAGTGTAGTGATTTCTCTAAGACCAAAGAAGCCTAGAATACTTTAGCACAAATCCCAAGCAAAGTCAGCCTAAATGATATTTTTGTTTGCTTTAATTATTGACAGTATATCTATATCTAGAACAGATCTATTACCTATACTATAAGTGAATTAAAAGAAAAAAAGACACTAGAACATAAGTTTTGCTTTTCACTATGAATATCTCTCAGAGTTAGGAAAACATTTTCACCTGTAGGATGGAGAGAAAAAAACTAGTTTCTGAAATTACAAATGAAAAGGTTATTGTTGTGGATACGTACTCAAAACACTACCATCTCTCTCTTTTTGATGATTAACAGCTTCTTAAAAAAGAGAATGACTTGACTCATGCCAACTGCTGCTGCTAAGTCTCTTCAGTCAGTCGTGTCTGACTCTGTACAACCCCATAGATGGCAGCCCACCAGGCTCCCCTGTCCCTGGGATTCTCCAGGCAAGAACACTGGAGTGGGTTGCCATTTCCTTCTACAACACATGAAAGTGAAAAGTGAAAGTGAAGTCATTCAGTCGTGTCCAACTCTTAGCGACCCCATGGACTACAGCCTACCAGGCTCCTCTGCCCATGGGATTTTCCAGGCAAGAGTATTGGAGTGGGGTGCCATTGCCTTTCTCTGTGACTCATGCCAACTACCTGTACATAATCTGATGAGAAACAGAGATGGCAGGCTCCTTCTGTTTTCTTTTTCCCATTGAATTAGAGCTACTGGGAGTCTTGAAATATCAGAGTGATTTATTTTGCCTAAGTGAATCTGTAATGTTTACTCCAAATGTCATGTAATTTCATTTGGGGTTTTCTTGAGCCATGAACTGCTGAATGAGTCTATTAAGCTGGGTCACCTTGCTGTGAGTTTGCTAGCTAGAACACAATAAGAGAGACACCCAAATAGTGATAGAATCATGAGAGGGTTGGAGGCACTGCGGATGCAAGAATCCAGTTTTGCCATTCTTGTTAAAATGCCTGAGCCAAATGCTTATGCTGCCTGGAGCCTGCTTGTTTTGCAAACTGTCACATACTCTTTTAGATGACATTACATATGGAGCCATAAACTCAATCTAGCAATTTATTGGCTTCCAGTTTTTCTTCCAGCAATATCAATCTCTTGTGAATATTTGAAATTTAATCTCTTTGGATGTTCAATAGCAAGTGGTAGCCCTGATCATTTAGTTTGTCTGGCATCAGAGAGGAGAGACAAGGTTGATGTTAAATAGGAGATGCTAGGAGAGAGAAATCGTTGAAGTTGTTTGCCTGTAACCATCAGCAAATGAGACTTTGTTCCCCTTTCAGGGTCTACTTTGTAATATGGTGGCTCTTTAGTGTCACTTCCAAGAAAGGAGAGTGTGAAACCCCTATATTTTTCTAGCTTCAAAATCACTAGGGAAGTTGTAAATAAAAAATCAGATTTAAATTTTATTCTGCTCAAATTTTGAGCTTCTGATGAATGAAAAACATATGCTTTTTCCAAAGTTGTTTACTTGGCATGATGTGTGCTTAGTTACTTAAAAATTAAGACTCTGTTTGAGCTAGATGCACTATGATATTTAAGTAGTCTGAGACCCAAAGTCATGTACCATCAAAATGTTTTAAATGATGGTGAGATTCATAGATCAACCAGTAAAGATATATTCAACCCATTACAGACATTGTGGCTAGAATCTTGTTATCACATCTTGAACCTGACTGTAAAGATTATATTTCCATAGAAAATGCACTTACAGATCCAAACTGAGTTGACTGGAAAGTCATCTCTGCTAACGCCTTTGATAAGAGGAGTGATGAGCTGAATAAAATTTAAATCTGATTTTTTATTTACAACTTCAACTTCCCTAGTGATTCTGAAGCTAGAAAAATATAGAGGTCTCACACTCTCCTAACTTGGCAGTGACACTATAGAGCCACTATATTGTAAAGTAAGACCCTGGAAGGGGAACAAAGTCCCATTTACTGATGGTCACAGGCAAACAACCTCAACGATTCTCTCTCCTAGCATTTCTTGTTTAGCATCAGCCTTTTCTCTCCTCTCTGATGCCAGACAAATTAAATGGTCATAGCATTTTTTTCAAGGAACAAGTGTCTTATTTTCATGGCTGCACTCACCATCTGCAGTGATTTTGGAGCTCAGGAAAATAAAGTCTGTCACTGTTTCCATTGTTTCTCCTAAAAGCTATGACCAACCTAGACAGCATGTGAAAAAGCAAAGGCATTACTTTGCCAACAAAGGTCTGTCTAGTTAAAGCTATGGTTTTTCCAGTAGTCATGTACGGATGTGAGAAAGAAAGCTGAGTGCCAAAGAATTGATGTGTTTTGAAGACTCTTGAGAGTCCCTTGGACTGCAAGGAGATCCAACCAGTCAGTCCTAAAGGAAGTCAATCCTGAATATTCATTGGAAGGACTGATGCTGAAGCTGAAGCTCCAATGCTTTTGCTACCTGATGCAAAGAACCGACTCATTGGAAAAGACCCTGATGCTGGGAAAGATTGAAGGCAGGAGGAGAAGGAGATGACAGAGGATGAGATGGTTGAATGGCATCACTGACTCAACGGACATGAGTTTGAGCAAGCTCTGGGAGTTGGTGATGGACAGGGAAGCCTGGCGTGCTGCAGTTCATGGGGTCACAAAGAGTCGGACATGACTGAGCAACAGAACTAACTGACTAATAGGTCTCTTGCGGTAGCTATCACAGTTGGGGCAGGGTGTATGGCTCACAGGCAGGGAGTGATGGCTAGGCTTGGGTAGTAAGGATGTGTGAGAAAAGTATCCATCTACAGACAGACAGCAGTAGGAGGCTGCCCAGTTCAGCTCACAATCCAGTGGTTAGATTTCTTTTCTCAGGCATGAAGTATTTGCTCAGGCTGGGATCAGCATGGATTTACAGCCTCTCACCTGTTTTCTATCCTGTTCACCTCTCATTAACTTCCCTGGTGACTCAGACAGTAAAGAATCTTTCTGTAATGCAGGAGACCTGGGTTCAATCCCTGGGTTGGAAAGATATCCTGAAGAAGGGAATGGCACCCCATTCCTGTATTCTCGCCTAGAGAATTCCATGGACAGAGAGGCCTGGTAGGCTACAGTCCATGGGGTTGCACAAAAGTCAGACATTACTGAGTAACTAATACACACCTGTTTTCTATAGATTAAAGCAATTCTTCAAAAATACCTCTTTCTGTGATTCAGTAACATTTCTTTATTTAGGGCTGCCCTGGAATGATAGTCCAAAAACTCATTTTACATCTTACAATGGGGAAAAGACAGTCTCTTCAGCAATTGGTGTTGGGAATTTGGACAGCCACATGTAAATCGATATAGTTAGAACACAGAACACATCCTTACATCAAGCAAAAATAAACTCAGAAAGGCTTAAAGACTTAAATTTAAGATATGACACCATAGAACTCCTAGAAGAAAACATAGGCAAAACATTCTCTGACATAAACAGTACTGATGTGTTCTTATGTCAGTCTCCCAAGGCAGCAGAAATAAAAGTAAAAATAAAGAAATGGGACCTAACCAGACTTAGAAGTTTTTGTACAACAAAGGAAACCATAAACAAAATGAAAAGACAATCTTTGCACTGGGAGAAAATGCTTGCAAATGATATGATAGACAAAGGCTTAATTTCCAAAATATAGAAACAGCTTAGACAATTCAATAATTTAAAAAATCCAATTGAAAAATGAACAGAAAAACTAAACAGACATACAGATGGCCAATAGGCACATGAAAAGATGCTCAACATCACTAACATTAGAAAAATGCAAATCAAAACTACAATGGAGTACCACTTCACACAAATCAGAGTGACCGTCATTAAAATGTCTATAAATAATAAATGCTAGAGAGGATATAGAGAGAAGGGAACCCTCTTACACTGTTGGTGAGACTGTAAATTGGTGCAGCCACTAGGGAAAATGGTATGAAAGTTCCTCAAAAATCTAAGAGTTGCCATATGATCCAGCAATCTCACTGCTGAGTCTATACCAGACAAAAGTATAATTAGAAAAGATACATGCACCCTTATATTCATAGCAGCACTATTTACAATAGTGAAGATATGGAAACAACCCAACTTTCCATCAATAGATGAATGGATAATGAAGATGTGACTCTCTCTCTCTTTATATATATGCACACACACATATACATACTGTGGGATACTACTCAGTCATGAAAAATGAAACAATGCCATTTCAGCAAAGTGGGTGGACCTAGAGATTATCAGACTAAGAAAAGTGAGTCAGAAGGAGAACGACAAATACCCTAAAATACACTCATATGTAGAATCTAAAATATAACACAAATGAACATATCTACAAAGCAGAAACAGTCTCACAGACTTTGAGAACAGATTTGTAGTGGCCAGGGGTAAAGGTCATAAGGGAAGGGAGGATTGGAGTTTGGGATTAGCAGATGCAAATTATTATATATAGGATGGATAAACAACAGGGTACTACTGGAATTATATTCAATATCCTATGATAAACCATAATGTAAATAATGTGAAAAATAACATGTATGTATAAATCACTTTGTTGTACAGCAGATATTAATACAACCTTGTAAATGAACTATATTTCAATAAATTTTTTAGGAAGTTGATATTTCATTAGAAAAGACATACATATAAACAAGATATGCAGTAATAATGCCTTCTAGATAGACATTGTAAGAGAAATGACCGTAGGCTATTTTATCTGTTTCCTGTTACCGCTAAAAAAACACACACAAACTCAGTGACCTAACACAACACAAATGTATTCTCTTATGGTTCTAAAATCCATATTAAAGTCCTAGAATCAAAACACTGCAGAGTGCATTCTTTATGTAGATCAATGGGAGAGTCCATTTCCTTGACTTTCCGAGCTTTTGAAATCTGCCTGCATTCCTTTGCTTGTAGCTCTACTCTCCATCTTTAAAGCCAGCAGCATGGCATCTTCCCGTTTCACTCTCTGTCTTCCTGCTTCTATCATTGCATTACTTTTTCTGACTCTGACCACCCTGCCGCTGCTAAGTCGCGTCAGTCGTGTCTGACTCTGTGCGACCCCATAGACGGCAGCCCACCAGGCTCCGCCGTCCCTGGGATTCTCCAGGCAAGAACACTGGAGTGGGTTGCCATGTCCTCCAGTGCATGAAAGTGAAAAGCAAAAGTGAAGTCACTCAGCCGTGTCCGACTCTTCAAGACCCCATGGGCTGTAGCCTACCAGGCACCTCTATCCACGGGATTTTCCAGACTCTCATGATTATATTGGGATCACCTGGGCACTTGGAATTTGGACTTTGATGTTTTGCCGGGAAACAGTACCTAATGTACCACAGATATAGTGGAGTTCAGAGCAATGGTATTTTGCATTTTAGGAGTGGGTGGATGTAGGATATTAGAGGAGACTTCTTTGAAGTATTATTGTTTGAGTCGAGATTTGGCCATTGAGTAAATACTCGCTTGTGAACACAAGGTATCCAGCAATGGGCAGTGTGAAAAATCCTCACTGGGAAGACAGAGAAAAAGTAATGCTCAGAGAACTGCAAGTAGTTTGGCTTGCCTAAAAGATGATTTTGAGGGGAAAATTTCCACAGGGATAAAACCGGAAGTAGATGCTTGGATGTTTACACAGAAGCTTATGTTCCAAAATAAGGTGTCTAGAGTGGGACTGGCACTCTGCCTGGTGAACTCTGGTCACCTTGAATTCCTGAGCTCTCAGTTATGTTTTCTAATTCAGGGAAACCAGTGGCATCTACTTGTGTCCCCTCTGTCGGCATGGCAACCCAGAAGTTTTCCCAGGTAGTAAGCTGCTGCCATTGTTTTGTTGCCTATATCTCATTTATTCCCCATCTCAGGAGTCCTGTCCTCCATTGCCACATATCTGATACACTGAGTTCTGATGTTTGAAAAAAACATTAAGAAATAAATTTCATAGTGCTGTAATGTCTGCTCTAGCTGAGACTGAACTTCCTTGCCCCCATTAAAAATAATAATAATAACGACAGCAGAGATGTAGCTGAGTTCACCTTTGAGGGCAGAATTCCTTTATTTTAGGAAAAACAGCTTAATGGAGTTTTCCATTATGCTAATTAAACCAGAGGCATTGGCAATTTCAAGAAAATGAAGATGTAAAAAGGAGGTGTTTGTGTTGCATCTATAAACAACCTACTCTTAGAAAACAAATAATTTTCTTCTGTGAGGGCCTCAGTGTGGTTGAAGGTCTAGCCTTCAGGGTGAGGAGGCTCATTGAGTCATAGCCCCAGATTTGTCTGTTAGTGATCCCTATAGGGTTTAATAAACTAGGGGTTTGGAAGTAAGATATTAAGGAAGAGTCTTGACTTGTGAATTCTGATCATAACTTAATTCCAATTTTCTTTCCTGGGGTTCAATTTCCTCCTTTTATCTTGAAGTGTCAGGGAAGTTTTATTAAACTTCTCAATCAAGTCTTACTTGAAATCTAGACTGATCGAAGTTTAGGGAGAGATCTGTGTTTAAATTTGGGTAAAATGATACAGAAGGAATGATGGCAGTCTGGGATGACTGGTGTATGATGTCAAGAGATCTGTGTTTAAATTTGGATAAAATGATACAGAAGGAATGATGGCAGTCTGGGATGACTGGTGTATGATGTCAAGACATGATTGACAGAGAATCTCTTAATAGATGTCTTCAGGAAGACCAATGGGGGAGAAGACAAGCTACAGCCTTCTTGTGTTTATGAAATGTTGAGTAAATTCCATGAGGATTCCTGGAAATATGTGGAGAAGGAAATCCAAAGTTGGACTTCCTATGGAGTCTGATGAGAGCTTGCACTATTTTTATTAAGGGAAATGCCTGTATAGCCACCAAATAATAAATAATGTGGCTTAGATATGAATTCCAATCTTCTTCTTGGTGAAAGCAATCCATGAGTTTTTGTCTTCAATATATCCAGATGCTGGTTTTTGATTATCATTTTTTTCAGGTTATTACATTCAGTTCAGTCCAGTTTCTCAGTTGTGTCAGACTCTTTGTGATCCCATGGACTGCAGCATGCCAGGCTTACTTGTCCATCACCAGTTCTTAGAGCTTGCTCAAACTCATGTCCATCAAGTTGGTGATACAGTCCAACCATCTCAACCTCTGTCATCCCTTCTCTTCCTGCCTTCAATCTTGCCCAGCATAAGGGTATTTTCTAAGTAGTCAATTCTATGCATCAGGTGGTGGAAGTATTGGCGCTTCATTTTCAGCATCAGTCGTATGTTACCATATTTCTTTTACTAAGCAGCATCAGAGTCATCACCTTCTTGATTTAGAGTGTTTCTCAGTTCAGTTCAGTTGCTCAGTCATGTACCACTCTTTGCAACCCCATGAATCGCAGGATGCCAGGCCTTCCTGTCTATCACCAACTCCCAGAGTCTACTCAAACTCACGTCCATTAAGTCAGTGATGCCATCCAGCCATCTCATCCTCTGTCATCCTCTTCTCCTCCTGCCCCGAATCCCTCCAAGCATCAGGGTCTTTTCCAATGAGTCAGCTCTTCGCATGAGGTGGCCAAAGTATTGGAGTTTCAGCTTTAGCATCAGTCCTTCCAATGAACACCCAGGACTGATTTCCTTTAGAATGGACTGGCTGGATATCCTTACAGTCCAAGGGACTCTCAAGAGTCTTCTCCAACACCACAGTTCAAAAGCATCAATACTTCTGCACTGAGCTTTCTTCATAGTCCAACTCTCACATCCATTCATGACCACTGGAAAAACCATAGCCTTGAATAGATGGAACTTTGTTGGCAAAGTAATGTCTCTGCTTTTTGATATGCTCTCTAGGTTGATCATAACTTTTCTTCCAAGGAGTAAGCGTCTTTTAATTTCATGGCTGCGATCACCATCTGCAGTGATTTTGGAGCCCAAAAAAATAAAGTCTGACACTGTTTCCACTGTTTCCCCATCTATTTCCCATGAAGTGATGGGACCAGATGCGATGCTCTTCATTTTCTGAATGTTGAGCTTTAAGCCAACTTTTTCACTCTCTTCTTTCACTTTCATCAAGAGGCTTTTTAGCTCCTCTTCACTTTCTGCCGTAAGGGTGGTGTCATCTGCATATCTGAGGTTATTGATATTTCTCCTGGCAATCTTGATTCCAGCTTGTGCTTCTTCCAGCCCAGCATTTCTCATGATGTACTCTGCATATAAGTTAAATAAACAGGGTGACAATATACAGCCTTGACGTACTCCTTTTCCTATCTGGAACCAGTCTGTTTTTCCATGTCCAGTTCTACCTGTTGCTTCCTGACCTGCATATACGTTTCTCAAGAGGCAGGTCACGTGGTCTGGTATTGCCACGTGAATTTTAAGCTGTTCCTAGAAACAGAAGATATTAAGAGGTGGCAAGAATACACAGAAGAACTGTACAAAAAGAGCTTCACCACCCAGATAATCATGATGGTGTGATCACTCACCTAGAGCCATACATCCTGGAATGTGCGGTCAAGTGGGCCTTAGAAAGCATCACTACAAACAAAGCTTTCAGACTCTTTCAGAATTTTCCACGGTTTATTGTGATCCACAGAGTCAAAGGCTTTGGCATAGTCAATAAAGCAGAAATAGATGTTTTTCTGGAACTCTCTTGCTTTTTCCATGATCCAGTGGATGTTGGCAATTTGGTTGCTCTGCCTTTTCTAAAACCAGCTTGAACATCTGGAAGTTCATGATTCACGTATTGCTGAAGCCTGGCTTGGAGAATTTTGAGCGTTACTTTACTAGCATGTGAGATGAGTGCAATTGTGCGGTAGTTTGAGCATTCTTTGGCATTGCCTTCCTTTGGATTGGAATGAAACCTGACCTTTTCCAGTCCTGTCGCCACTGCTGAGTTTTCCAAATTTGTTGGCATATTGAGTACAGCACTTTCACAGCATCATCTTTGAGGATTTGAAACAGCTCAACTGGAATTCCATCACCGCTACAAGCTTTGTTCGTAGTGATGCTTTCTAAGGCCCCCTTGACCGCACATTCCAGGATGTATGGCTCTAAGTGAGTGATCACACAATCATGATTATCTGGGTGGTGAAGCTCTTTTTGTACAGTTCTTCTGTGTATTCTTGCCACCTCTTCTTAATATCCTCTGTTTCTAGTAACAGCTTAAAATTCTTAATCAACCTGAATAAATTTTTTGCATATCAGACTTTAAATATGGAGCCTTTAACTGTATATTTATGGTTATGTCTACTGCTAGATTTAATTTTGTTATTGAACAGATTTGTATGGTTTGGGAATTTAATGATATCCCCTCTTCTCTATCATTACCTATAAATATTTATTGTAGCTCAGTCAGAAATGACTGATTTGTTCTGTGAGAATGGAAGTAGTTTTATAGATTTTTTTGTGATACCTTATAGAAAGAATATCTTCCAGGATTAGCATTATTTTTTGGTATAAAAAGAATCACTAATTCCATATTACTTTGTTGCAACAGTATCAGCATATCCAATAACTTCAGTGTATTGCTTATATGTGATTTGTAATTTCTTCTAGCTAACAAAATCACTGGGTTTAATACTAGCAATAGCTATAGAAGGATGCTATCTCTAATAACCTTTGCATGGTTTTTAAATGCCACTGCTGCTTTATGTCATTCAGAAAAGCATGCTGGCAGTGAAATTTTTCTCTAGGGTGAAAGTGCCAGTGACCTCTTTCCCTTCCAAATAATGTCTCTTATAAGAGGAATGTATAATTTCTACCTTGCAACTTC
Organism: Budorcas taxicolor; assembly: GCF_023091745.1. NCBI lineage: Eukaryota > Metazoa > Chordata > Mammalia > Artiodactyla > Bovidae > Budorcas > Budorcas taxicolor. Next base: position 35,656,925 of record NC_068916.1, read on the forward strand.
CCTGACACTGCTTAACCTACTACAGTTTGTTTTCTGACACTTCCATTCCATGGCAAGAGCACCCAACAATATCAACCATAACAGACCAATTGCAAAATCTGTCTTTTTATACTCCTTTCTGTATTTGGAATCTCAAACACATCTGACACTATTGTACACTTTGTCCCTCTTGCAACTCTCTCTCCTCTTAACTTCTATTGAACCATTCTTTTATTTTTATTCTATATTTTGAGTCATTCCTCTCTGATATCTACACAGTTCTTACAAATTCATGTGCCATAGACATTGTCTCTTCTTATTCTTTGTTAATCTGCTTGCTTTACTATAACAGAATTCCATAAGCTAGGTAGTTTATAAACAACAGAAATTTATTTCTCACAGTTCAGGAGGCTGCAAGTCTGAGTTCAGGGTGATAGCAGGCCAACATTTTTTCTTCTGGACTGAGAACTTTTCACTGTATTCTCTTATGGTAGAGTGGGGCAGAGAGCCCCTCCAGATTTCTTTAATAGAGGCACTAATCCCATTAATGAGGACAGGGCCTCCTGACCTACCTACACACCAAAGACCTCACATGCCAAGTCCATCACACTGGGCATTAGGTTTCTAATATATGTATTTTGTGGGTACACATACATTCAGTCCATAGCACTCAAGGGTCTACCAAAATCTTTATGTCTATGTTTTATAGATCTATACCTCTCATTCAAACATTCTTCTTTGAATTCCAGAGCAGACTATTTATTTTCAGTTTTTATAACTCGATGCAGAATCTTATCAATATGGATTTTATTAACGCTCTTCTTAAGCCCAACACTATTCACCCAACCCTGATGCTCGGAGAGATTGAGGGCAGGTGGAGAAGATAGTGACAAATGATGAGGTGGTCAGATGGCATCACCAATTCAATAGACATGAGTTTGAGCGATCTCTGGGAGATAGTGAAGGACAGGGCAGCATGGTGTGCTGTAGTTCATAGTGTCGCAAAGACTCAGACGTGACCTAGGGACTGAATAGCACCAAATTCACCCGAAATCCAACTTAAAACATTAGAATTTATGTGCTATAGAGAGCAGATCCTGACACAAGGACTAAAGTGTTAGCACTTTATTTGAGAAATCCAAGTCCAGGATGGTGAGGATGAGGACAAAAGGAGCACAAGGTAAGGAAATATGTAAACCATGTGAGACACATTGTTTGGTTGATGCTTTCTTTGCAACAGACTAGCAAATCCTTGATTAAGTGTGTTTCCTGGCCTGCAGAACTTCTCTGATCATGTTGCAAGTTGAAGTCATGCCTTGAAGTGCTCTACAGAAGAGAGAACAGAGGAGGAATTTAAATACCTGATTCTCTCCATAGTTTCACATATTCCACTGCTCAGTATTCACACTCTGAGGAACTAACTTTCAGACTGCATCACCTAAGCTCTTGGTGGTCGGTCAAGAAATCAAGTTTCCTCTTCAGGTGGAACTAACCCAGGGGGAAAGGAAGTGGGTTATTAAGGAACTCTGAAAAGATTCACATGTGTCAACATCATTCCAATCTTTTCTGAATTTATTTCTATATCTCAATCTCTTGTCGTTGTTCAGTTGCAAAGTCACATCCTACTCTTTGTGACCCCTTGGGCTGCAGCACACTAGGCTTCCCTATCCTTCACTCTCTCCCAGAGTTTGCTCAAACTCATGTCCATTGAGTCCATGATGCCATCCAATCATCTTGCCCTGTGTTGGCCCCTTCTCCTCATGCCCTAAATTTTTCCCAGCATCAGGGGTTTTTCCAATGAGTCAGCTCTTCGTATCACGTGGCCAAAGTATTGGATCTTCAACTTCAGTATAATTGTTTCCAATGAATATTCAGGACTGATTTCCTTCATGACTGACTGGTTTGATCTCCTTGCAGTGCAGGGAACTCTCAAGAGTCTTATTCAGCACCACAGTTCAAAAACATCAATTCTTCAACGCTCAGCCTTCTTTATGGTCCAGCTCTCACCTCTGGTACAAGACTCCTGGAAAAACCATAGCTTAGACTATATGGACCTTTGTTGGCAAAGTGATATGTCTGCTTTTTAATATGCTATCTAGGTTGGTCATAGCTATCCTTCCAAGGAGCAAGCATCCCCATTAGTTATTTATTCACAGCAAATATCCTTTGAACTATTCTTATGTATCAGACATTACACTATGTTTTGATGATGCAAAGTTAACAGAACAAGCAAAAAGTCCACCTCTTAGAATTCATATTCCAATAGCAGAGATAGGCAATAAAGTAATAGATAAAATACATAAAGTGATGGCTAGTCAGAAGTACCCAAAAAGATTAATTAGAGAAGAGTGATAACTATTTGGGGTTACAATTTTAGATAGGATAAAGAGATGACTTTTGGGTAAAGACCTAAAGAGGGCAATGAAGCATGTCATCTTGGGGGAGAATCAGATCAGGCACAAACGAAAGTAATTGCAATGACCTTGAAGGATAAGGAGACCTGCAGTGGTTGAGGAGTGACAGGAAAACAAGGAAAGCTGGAGTAGCTAATAAAGGCAGAAGAGTAGAAAATGAGATTAAAAATGTAGTAAAAGACCCACTTATAGGGACATGGAGACCACTGTATGACTTTGGAACAGGAAGCCAATGAAACATTTTAAGTGCAAAGCAAAGAATGGCTTGGACTGTTAAATTGAGAATACACAGTAAAAGGACAAAGATCAAAGTTAGGAGACTACTTAGTAAGCCATTGTAATAATCTAATGTGAGGTGATACTGGCTTGTTTAGGGTTGTGGTGCTGAAAAGGTAGTTAAATTCTCCATATATTTAAATATTATAGCTGAGAATTGAGATGTAGAGTATGAGAATTTGGCATAAGCAATTGACATGGAAAGACAGGGGATGGGATTGGGAAAGAGTATAAGGAGGTCAGTTTGGGGCATGCTAAGTTTGAGATGACCATGAGTTACCCAAGTAGGAATGTCAAGTACACAGTTGGATAGTTGAGTCTGGACTTCAGGGAAAGGTCTTTGCTAGAGAGAAACATTTAAGAATGACTATCATGGAGATGGTAGTTAAATCCATACAATTGGATGGCTTCCTTTCTTAACTCAGAGTGAAAGCCAAAATCCTATAATCACCAAGGATGAAGTTATAAATAGGAAATGGTCACAGACAAGGGACATTTTGGAATCTAAAGATTAAAGATTTGAAGGAACCAGAGAAAAGACTGAGAAAGTGTTAGTCGCTCAGTGGAGTCTGACTTTGCATCCCATGGACTGTGGCCCTTGGGCTCCTCTGTCCATGGGATTATCCAGGCAATAATACTGGAGTGGGTTGCCATTTCCTTCCCTGGGGATCTTCCCAACCCAGGGATCAAACACTGGTCTCCTACACTGCAGGCAGATTCTTTACCATCTGAGCCACCAGGGAAGCAAGAATGAGAAGGAACTGCCAATCAAGTAGTGTTAATTGCTCAGTCTAACTCTTTGTGACCCCATGGACTGTAGCCTACCAGGCTCCTCTTCAAGACAAGAATATTGGAGTGGGTAGCCATTCAGCAAAACCAAAGATCAGTGTCCTAGGATAGCGATTAAGGCCAGTTCAGTTCAGTCGCTCAGTCGTGTCTGACTCTTTGCAACCCCATGAATCGCAGCACGCCAGGCCTCCCTGTCCATCACCAATTCCCAGAGTTCACTCAGACTCATGTCCATCGAGTCAGTGATGCCATCCAGCCATCTCATCCTCTGTCGTCCCCTTCTTCTCCTGCCCCCAATCCCTCCTAGCATCAGAGTCTTTTCCAACGAGTCAACTCTTCGCATGAGATGGCCAAAGTATTGGAGTTTCAGCTTTAGCATCATTTCTTCCAAAGAAATCCCAGGGCTGATCTCCTTCAGAATGGACTGGTTGGATCTCCTTGCAGTCCAAGGGACTCTCAAGAGTCTTTTCCAACACCACAGTTCAAAAGCATCAATTCTTTGATGCTCAGCTTTCCTCACAGTCCAACTCTCACATCCATACATGACCACTGGAAAAACCATAGCCTTGACTAGACAGACTTTTGTTGGCAAAGTAATGTCTCTGCTTTTCAATATGCTATCTAAGTTGGTCATAACTTTTCTTCCAAGGAGTAAGCGTCTTTTAATTTCATGGCTGCACTCACCATCTGCAGTGATTTTGGAGCCCAAAAAAATAAAGTCTGACACTGTTTCCACTGTTTCCCCATCTATTTCCCATGAAGTGATGGGACCGGATGCCATGATCTTCGTTTTCTAAATGTTGAGCTTTAAGCCAACTTTTTCACTCTCCTCTTTCACTTTCATCAAGAGGCTTTTTAGCTCCTCTTCACTTTCTGCCATAAGGGTGGTGTCATCTGCATATCTGAGGTTATTGATATTTCTCCCAGCAATCTTGATTCCAGCTTGTGCTTCTTCCAGCCCAGCATTTCTCATGACGTACTCTGCATAGAAGTTAAATAAGCAGGGTGACAATATACAGCCTTGACATACTCGTTTTCCAATTTGGAACCAGTCTGTTGTTCCATGTCCCGTTCTAACTGTTGCTTCCTGACCTGCATACAGGTTTCTCAAGAGGCAGGTCAGGTGGTCTGGTATTCCATTCTCTTTCAGAATTTTCCACAATTTATTGTGATCCACACAGTCAAAGGCTTTGGCATAGTCAATAAAGCAGAATAGACTAAGGCAAGTTAGTCTTAAGTAATAAAATGACAACAAATATTTAACGGTTGAAACAGAGCAGGTATTTGTTTTTCCATGACCTAATGATTTAAGTCAGATGTCCTGGGATAGGGAATGCCTTTCTTTCATGAAATGAGTCAGCTATTCAGGATTTCTCTAACTTATGCCTGGTGCCACCATCCCCTGGGGATTCACTGTTATTTTCAGTTAACAGTTTAGGAATATTGCTGAAGGATATATATCCACTTCTTAGTTTACTGGACTTGGAAATGGTATGTACCTTTTTCACTTATGCTTCCGTATCTTATTACTCAATCATATGGTCACACCTACCTGCATGTGATGTTTGGAAATCTGGTATTGCTATGTGTACCATAATAAGAAACAGATTTTTTTAAATGTATGAATAACTAGCAGTCTGTGTCATCACCAATGAAGAAATTTTTCCAAGTTGCCACTCTCCGAATTTTAATTTTCCTTCAATTGCTATTTTCCCATATTGGAGTAATTGACAACATTTATTTTGTATCCCTGATGGCTTTCACATTGACTAGGCACTTAGAAGTTCAACAAATATTGTTGAGTATAAAGGTGAAGGCATTCAAGTTGGAAGATGTTTATAGTTTAAAAAATAAATGAGTAACCAAGTACAATCTGCATTTCTTTGGGTAACGTGAGGCTCAGAAAAGTGTCTGGCTAAAAACCACATAGCTAGTAGGTAATGGATTTGGCCCTTGAACTCAGGTTCTCTGATTTCAAGAATATGAATAACTTTGATCATGCTTCTCTGTTTTGATTCAGTTGCAGGAAACCTAAAGTGAAAATGAAATATTTAAATAGCTAGCTCTGAGGTGTAATTTACTGAGAGTTTTACTCTACCCTCTATATAAGTATTGATCTTGGATTATGACACAGACAATGAGCTATTCTGGTTCCCTAATGACATTATGTTGAGCAGAGAGTCTGGTGGCACAGGCATTGGCATTAAAATTTAAAATTACTGAGGCAAGCTGGAAAAGAAAACAAATGAAATTCAGCAGGGACAATTCAATTAAAGGACTACAGTGTAGAAGGAGGAAGAATATAAACAGAGAAATAATCTTAAGACAAAGTAGAATGCAATGCCTAATAAGAGAGGTTCATGTGAAGTGTCAGGAAAGCTCAGTGGGGAAAAACTACATCTCACCTTGATTCAAGTCATGTTATGCTAAAGTTGCTTCAGTTGTGTCTGACTCTGCAACCCCACGGACTGTAGCCCAGCAGACTCTTCTGTCTGTGGCATTCTCCAGGCAGGAATACTGGAGGGGTTGCCATGCCCTCCTGCAGGGGAGCGTCCCCAGCCAGGGACTGAGCCCGAGTCTCACGTGTCTCCCGCACTGCAGGTGGATACCTTACTCCTGAGCTACTGGGGGAGGCCCCCGATCAAGTCAAGGCTGCAGCAAATGTGCTACTGGAGGAGCGCATAGTCCAGGTTTTGTCTGTGGGGCCACGGGTGCCTTTCACAAGAAGTATACTGTGTTCTGTTTCAGGGATCCGGAAAGCTTCTATGATGGCTCTTGAAGTATCAGTAGTATCTTACAGGGCAGTGAGTATTTTTCAATTATGACATCATTATTTGCAAGTGACAGAAAACCTCTCTCAAAGTGATTTAAATAATAAAACAAGATAATTTGCTCATGTCATTAAAAAGTACTGAAACAAATGCTTGATCAAAGTCTCAAACTAACCTCCTCATTTTAGTCTTGCTATTCATGGATCAATGTCGGCTAATGTCGGTAATCAGTCTCTCTTGTGGTGGTAGATTCCACGCTCCAGATGTCATTCCTCAGAGGGCATAGCAGACCAGGACATGTGTCCTGGGATTCCTTGCCTAAGGCCTGGGATTCCCTCAGGGTGCCTGCTGGGATCAAATGTTTGACTCCTAGACCTCAGGGAGGAGCCCCATCTCTTGAACCAAGTGATACCCAAGTGGAAATGATCAGTGTTTAAAAGTAAGGGAGGTGCCCCAGAGTCCGGAGCAGAAAGGAGGGAATTTCAGGCATAAGGAATTATTTTAGCAAAGAAGTATATATCAGAGCAAGATTAAGGTGTATTTATTATTAAATAATAATACTTATTATTATTCTATTCAGTGCCTAGAGTAATTATTGACAGATAATGCCCAATATATTTTTATTAAATAAACAAATGAAGAAGTTCATGAATAAAAAAAAAAGATAGTACTCCAGTTTGGCTAAAGTATATGATGTACAAATAGGAAAATGTGAAGTAGGTAGTATATCAGTGGCAATAAGAACGAAATTTTTAAAACTACATAAAGCAACTCTCATTTTTAACTATTCTTGGAGAGTTTTCCTACTGACCAGCTCTTACCCACTGAACCAGCTGTGCTTCACTGCCCTCCTTGCTCTTGGAGGACTTCCTACTGCTCAGGAGTGCCTGTAAGAAACACGCAAACACACACACACACAGACACACACACACACAGACACACACACACACAGACACACACACACAGACACACCCCACCCCACCCCCACCCCGCCCCGCTCTCTCTCTCTGATGCTAGCCTAAGTCAGCTATAAATATGAAGATATATTCTTTGAAAAGTTTTTCATGTATTCCAAAACAAACAAAAATGAAATGTTTTATGGTCAGCTGCTATTTGAGACGATTTGCGCCACTTCTCTCCTCCATTAGCCTGGGTAATTGGGCAGAGACTGAACACAGATGCAAAATGGGCATCACTGGCAGTGGACAAGTACAGTGGAGGGCTCTAGGAGTTAGGGCTGATCACTAGCTGAATTAGTCAGAGGTGGTTACTTTTGTTAACAGCAAAGCTAACAAAACCCTCCTCCAAACTGTTTACATTCAGTAGTTGAAATGGATGAAGTTTCGATAACACAGTGATGAAATGGCGTGACATGTATGTCCAAATAGAAGCTGACTTTCAAAATAGTTATCTTGGCACATTATACATGTATTCAACTAAGCTGTCCCTGCTCCTATTTGAGAAACTCTCTTTTTAGTGTAAGTTTCCATTTATAACTTAATAAGCAGACCTATCATGTTATTTGATTTTATTTTTTATTTTATTTCATTTGATTTTGAATTTGCCTACTTTTGTATAGCAGTGGAATAGGTAATGCACTCATTAGTCACCAAGTTGTTAATGTCCAATGATTAGATTGTGTTTAAAAATTAGATCACTTTCCACATCAGTGATGAGTCCATACCATGAATATTCAAGAGAATGTGCTGTGGGGTCACAAGAGAATTCAAAACAAACTTCTAAATCCATCTTGACCAATAGAAAGTCACCCGAGAAAGAAGGCCTTGCTTCCCTACCCTTCAGAGCCTGTTGTGGAAGAGATGGAGTGCTATTCTCTGTTCTTCATTCACAGTCTTAGACAGCCTCTCCGTCCCCTGGCCTTGGGAGCGGAACTTTCTCAGTGACCCTGCCCCTCCCAAACAGTCTAGGTCCTGGGTAGTCATCTGCCGTCTCCAGAGACAGAGGTTTTTGAACCTGTGCCCTTGCCCCAGCCACAGTGACTCTTCACAGTTATCTTCTGGGTGACAATTTTTTGATGCCCTTGCCCTCAAGGTTTTTGCTCCTGAAGGAAGAGAGTTCCAGGCCAGGTTTCATGCCTTCTCCACAACTGTGTTTGCTTTTCTGCTCCAGGCAGCATCACCAACAGGCATCTTTTCTGTGCCAAGATTTGTTGTTTTTGTGTTGTTTTTTTTTTTTTTTTTCCTTGACTTTTGACTGGTTGGATCTCCAGGCAGTCCAAGGGACTCTCAGGAGTCTTTTCTAACACCACAGTTCAAAAGCATCAATTCTTCTGTGCTCAGCTTTCTTTATAGTCCAGCTCTCACATGCATACGTGACTACTGGAAAAACCATAGCTTTGACTACATGGACCTTTGTTGGCAAAGCAATGTCTCTGCTTTTTAGTATGCTGTCTTGGTTGATCATAGCTTTTCTTTGAAGGAGCAAGTGTCTTTTAATTTCATGGCTGCAGTCACCATCTGCAGTGATTTTGGAGCCCCCCAAAAAAGTCTCTCACTGTTTCCATTGCTTCCCCATCTATTTGCCATGAAGTCATGGGACCAGATGCCATGATCTTAGTTTTCTTAGTGTTGAGTTTTAAGCCAGCTTTTTCCTTCTCTTCTTTCACCTTCATCAAGAGGCTCTCTAGTTCCTCTTTGCTTTCTGCCATAGGGGTGGTGTCATCTGCATATCTGAGGTTATTGATATTTCTCTCAGCAATCTTGATTCCAGCTTGTGCTTCATCCAGCCTGGCATTTTGCTTGATGGACTCTGCATATAAGTTATATAAGCAGGGTGACAATATACGGCCTTGACGTACGCCTTTTCCTCTTTGGAACCAGTCTGTTGTTCCATGTCCAGTTCTAACTGTTGCTTCTTGACCTGAATACAGATTTCTCAGGATTTCTCAGGAGTCAGGTGGTCTGGTATTCCCATCTCTAAGAATTTTCCACAGTTCGCTGTGATCCACACAATCAAAGGCTTTAGCATAGTCAGTAAAGCAGAAATAGATGGTTTTCTGTGACTCTCTTGCTTTTTTGATGACCCAACACATGCTAGCAATTTGATCTTTAGTTCCTCTGCCTTTTCTAAATCCAACTTGAACATCTGAAAGTTCACAGTTCATATACTGTTGAAGCCTGGCTTGCAGAATTTTGAACATTACTTTACTAGTGTAGATAAGTGCAGCTGTGTAATAGTTTGAGCATTCTTTGGCATTGCCTTTGTTAGGGTTTAGAATGAAAATGGACCTTTTGCAGTCCTGTGGCCACTGCTGAGTTTTTGAATTTACTGGCATATTGAGTACAGCACTTTCACAGCATCATCTTTGAGGATTTGAAATAGCTCAACTGGATTTCCATCACCTCCACCAGCTTTGTTCATAGTAATGCTTCTTAAGGCCCACTTGACTTCACATTGCAAGATGTCTGGTTCTAGGTGAGTGATAATACCATCATGATTATCTGGGTCATGAAGACCTTTTTTGTATAGTTCTGTGTATTCTTGCCACCTCTTCTTAATATCATCTGCTTCTGTTAGGCTTATACCACGTTTGTCCTTTATTGTGCCCATCTTTGCATGAAATGTTCCCTTGGTATCTCTAATTTTCTTGAAGAGATCACTAGTCTTTCCCATTCTATTGTTTTCCTCTATTTCTTTGCACTGATCACTGAGGAAGGCTTTCTTATCTCTCCTTCCTATTCTTTGGAACTCTGCATTCAAATAGGTATATCTTTCCTTTTCTCCTTTGCTTTTCATTTCTCTTCTTTTCTCAGGTATTTGTAAGGCCTCCTCAGACAACCATTTTGCCTTTTTACATTTCTTTTTCTTGGGGATGATCTGGATCACTCCCTCATGTACCATGTCACGAACCTCCATCCATGGTTCTTTATGCATTCTGTCTATCAGATCTAATCCCTTGAATCTATTTGTCTCTTCCACTGTATCATCGTAAGGGATTTGATTTAGGTCGTACCTAATGGCCTAGTGGTTTTCCCTGCTTTCATCAATTAAGTCTGAATTTTACAATAAGGAGTTCATGATCTGAGCCACAGTCAGCTCCCAGTCTTGTTTTTGCCAACTATATAGAGCTTCTTCATCTTTGGCTGCAAAGAATATAATCAGTCTGGTTTTAATATTGACCATCTGGTGATGTCCATGTGTAGACTCTTCTCTTGTGTCGTTGGAAGAGGGTGTTTGCTATGACCAGTGTGTTCTCTTGGCAAAACTCTGTTAGCCTTTGCCCTGCTTCATTTTGTACTCCAAGGCCAAATTTGCCTGTTATTTCAGGTATCTCTTGACTTCCTACTTTTGCATTCCAGTCCCCTATGGTGAAAATAACATCTTTTTGGGGCATTATTTCTAGAAGTCTTGTAGGTCTTCATAGAATCATTCAACTTCAGCATCTTCAGTATTACTGGTTGGGGATTAGACTTGGATTACTGTGATGTCGAATACTTTTCTACTTTACCATGCACTAAATGGAAGCTGAAAGTCTGCTTTAGTCTTATCCATAATTGTTTTTGTCAGTAAGTAATAAAGCCAGTTGACCAACCTAAACAGCATATTAAAAAGCAGAGACATTACTTTGACAATAAATGTCTGTCTAATCAAAGCTGTGGTTTTTCCAGTAGTCATATATAGATGTGAGATTTGGAGTATAAAGAAAGCTGAGCCCTGAAGAACTGATGCTTTTGAACTGTGGTGTCGGAGAAGACTCTTGAGAGTCCCTTGGACTGCAAGGAGATCCAATCAGTGCATACTAAAGGAAATCAGTGCTAAATATTCTTTTGAAGGACCGATGATGAAACTGAAACTCCAATACTTTGGCCACTTGATGCAAAGAACTGACTCCTTGAAAAGACCCTGATCCTGGGAAAGATTGAAGTCTGGAGGAGAAGGGGACGACAAAGGATGAGAGGGTTGGATGGCATCACTGACTCAGTGGACATGAATTTGAGCAAGCTCCAGGAGTTGGTGAAGGACAGGGAAGCCTTCCGTGTTGCAGTTCTTGGGGTCACAAAGAGTCAGACATGACTGAGCGACTGAACTGAATAAAGCTAGTGAACTTTAGTATTGATGTTTAGTGACTGTCTCAAAATAATTGAAAGATAATTATTTCGCATGGATAATCATTTTTTTTCTTCTATATAATCCTATATAAAGCATAGACATACCCACCACACCCCCACTCCAGCATCTTGTCAATCCTCAGACTCTTCTATGTAGATATTCTCTGGAGCTACATTTTTTATTTGGCTAGACTACATGATATTATATCCCTTATATAATAAAATGATGGGAAATAATCCTATTCCTTTTTTCCTTTCTCTAAATATTATTTCTCCTATCTGTTGGGTAAGAAAGTCTCTTTTATGTTCTGTTACAAAAGATTTTTCTTAATATGTCTTTTGAGGACTTCTTGTATCCTACAAGTTATTACTTCTCTTGACTCAACTTCATTTCAAAAGGCACTTCTTACATAAGCTCTAGAGTACTTTTTTCAAGTCTCAGACAAATAGTAATTGCTGACTTTCATGAACTCCCAGATCTCTTCATGGGTGAAAAACACTGGTATATATTTCAAAATCTTTTTTTTTTTTTTTAATGTGGCCTCCTTTTATTTCAAGTTCTAATTTTTAATACAGGTATCAAGTAGGTACTTGTCAAGGTTGACTTTTGTTCTCCACTCCAGTATATCCTGACCTCTCCTGCTTTATAAAAAGCTTCTTCAAAATGCTATTTTCTCTGTAATTAAGACTCTCCTATTCATATTTACTTTTCATAGGTTTGTGCCATCCTTGCAGCCTTATTTTCCACTTGTGATGTAGTGAAAAGAGATCCAAACTGTGAGACAGGAGACTGCATTTAAATCTGAATGTTGGTACTTTCTGGTGGTGTGGTGTTTTTTTTTCTTTTTAACTTAAAGACTTACTTTTCTCTTTTCACAAGCAATGCCTTTTTCAAGTCTTGACCAATTAAAGATATTTTATAGCTTCTCCAAGATTAATATATGCCATTTAATTATTTTTCTTTTAGGGAATTATGCTTGATTATGTACTCCATTACATTTTCAGATAGAAAGCAACCTATTTTTTTTAACTGAAAAAAAAAAAAAACCCAGACATTTTAATGTTTCAGCTGTTCTGCTTATTGCTAGATTCTTGGTTTAAAGTTGCTGGATGGTTAGATATTATTTCAGACTTTTATCTGCTAGCAGGGGAATGATGAAATGTGATTGGCTTTACGTGCATTGTTTAAAATAAAAAAAAACCTCACATTGGTTGCATAACTCAGTACTTTTTATTAAGAAACTGGGACCTATAGAAAAAAGTAGTGTTTTAAAGGAATTTTTTACAGACTTTTGTCTTGTCTTTTATATTTCCCTACTGGTCACTGTGTACTTATTTCTGTCTCCTGCCTTAATTTTTTTTTTAATTAATAGATTTTATTTTTTAGAGCAGTTAGAAAATTGATCAGAAGGTAGGGAGAGTTCTCATATGCCTCCTAGTTTTCCCCTGCCAGAATTTCTCTTAATATTAACATCTTGCACTTGTGTGGTACAATTTTTTTTTTTTTTTTTTTTTTACAATTGTTGAGCCTATACTGATTCATGATTATTAGCAAAAGTCCATAGTTTACATTAGGGTTCACTCTTGGTGTTGTATATTCTATGGGTTTGAACTAATGTATAATGACATATAATCTACTATGTATTACAGAATCATATAGAATAATTGTCTTGCTGCTCCAAAAATCCACTGTGCTCTACTTGTTCATCCTTCCCTCTATCTATCTGAGCCCCTGGCAAACACCAGTCTTTTTACTGTTGTCATTGTTTTCTTTTCCACAGTTATGTAGCCTTTTTAAAATAAGCTTTTGTCCCTTAGCAATACTCATTTGTTTTCTCCATTACTTTCAGTGTCTTAATAGCTCATTTTTCATCCCTGAGTATCCCTTCCTATTCTATCATGTGGTGATACCAGTTTTTTGTTTATTTTTATCCATTCACCTACTGAAGGACATCTTGATTGTCTTTAAGTCTTGACAATCATTAATGAAGCTGCTACAGAGATACCATCCTTCATCTTTGTAATGAAATAAAATCCCTAACCTTCTTCACTCTGAAGTCACTATCTTCACTGTCCTGTTTCACGGTTTATTGGGTCAGAGACAGCATATGACCCAAGGTGGACATCTATTCCACTGTCCAGTGAATTGACAAGTGGCTCTATGGGAGCTGATGTTAGAAGTCTGTACAGCTTGTAATAGGCATTATCAAAACCAATCTGAACTTCTATTTTGGAGAGTTTGACTTTGAAATATTCAGAAAACTAGTTTGCTAGCTTAAAATTCTACTGTAAAGAGAAATGGATGGATGTGAAATGGCAACCCACTCCAGTATTCTTGCCTGGAGAATCCCAGGGATGGGGGAGCCTGGTGGGCTGCCGTCTATGGGGTCGCACAGAGTCGGACATAACTGAAGTGACGTAGTAGTAGTATACTGCCAATAATGACTATTTGACTGAGTTACTATACTTAGGAGTGAGAAGTGACCACAAAGAGAAGAGACAATTAAACTGGAAGATACCTGTGCCAAAGATAAACCTCAGCAGATTTGCAAACTTGTCTGGAATTGCCCACTACTAAAGCTTCGGTGACAGTAGCCTTGCTAAAGGCAAACTTGAAGGATAGTGGATAAAATGGACCACACTTAAAATCTCAAGACTCAAATACACTTGATAATACTCTAGGAAATTTCCCCTTTAATTCCTTTGTGGATTTGTCCAGAATTCCATTCTTTTCTCTAGATTTATTAAAAATTATCCTGTTAGTTCTTACTGAAGGCTGTGTTAACAAGAGTTGCTGATGCAAATGATTGGTTAAGACTATTAAGAAAATATGAGAAATAAATAAATATTTTTAAAACAGTAAAAGTGAAGCTGTTTTTGCAAAAGAGATGCTTTACTATCATAAAGTGACACTGCCTTCTGTAAAATGTCTCTCAATTTTATTTTCCAGTTAATTCCATGGAAAATATTTTGGTACTTTTTCCAAGGTACACTGTATGTTGGGTTTCCTTTGTGGTTCAGTGTTAAAAAATCTGCCTGAAATGCAGGAGATGCGGGTTCAATCCCTGGGTGGGTAAGATCCCCTGGAGAAGGAAATGGCAACTCACTCCAGTATTCTTGCCTAGGAAATTCCATGAACAGAAAAGCCTGGTGGGCCCATGGGGTCACATAAGAGTTGGTCATGACTTAGTAACGAAACAACATACTGTATGTCATTTCCTTCCACTTCTCCCATGAGGTTCAGCTGTCCCAGAAAATGTATTAGTAAATAAATAAATTGAGCTCTAGTATCTGTGTATCTTAAAGAATGGAACTAACATTAATATTTTCAATAATATGAGGAATATTTTTGATAATATAAGGAATATTTTCAAGGCAGAAGGAATAGGAAGAGTGCTGGTACTGCTGATTAAAGCTAGCTTTTTCTAGTCCCTCACTCCTGGTGCTGGAATCAGTGGTTTGCATTCATTTTTTCATTTAATCTTCCAACAAATGTATGTAGACTTGAGTCAGAGAAGAATTAAGAGGTACCAACTAGGTAGTGAGTTGAAGCTGGAGCAAAAATGGAAGTTAACTGTGATGCCATAGAGATAGGGAGTCAATGAGAAGATCCATGTGTGGCTGACAGAGCAGCTTGTGCAGAAGAAATGGGTGAATAATGAAAGTACATTCCACAGTGCCTCTGTGGGTCCCTCAAGGAAGGTGCAAAGTGATATCCCAGTTAATCAGAGAGCTTCTTCCTATTGGCTGTGTGTATGACTACAGAGAAAGTGCATCTTCTCCCCCCCCCCCCACCCTCCCCCAATTCCTAACCTATTTCTCTTCCAGTTATTACAAATGCCAAAATTTCAGGCTAAAATGATTCAGCTGAACCGTGTCTAAATCCTTCTCTCTCTCTTATTCCAAATTTTTAAATTATTTCCAATTATAGTTATTCCTGGATCCTAGGGCTAATGCCTAACTTCCAATTGTATTAAATTAGCTTGACATGACTTAAGCTATCTTAATTCTCCTAAAGTCCTTCCTTAACTCCTGGTGAAGCAGTTTTAACTTCAAATACAGAATTGAAGCAGATGTACACGACAAAGGGTTAGGCAATTGCAGGTACTGTATTTGAACATCCCGCAAGGTGTTCATGGGGTTTCCAACAGCTAAATGGAAAGGAAGTAGCCTTGCAGAGAAGAAAGTAGAGGGGACAGGTTGTCTTTTGTAACCTGCTTATGAGAATAATACTTGTACAGTTTTTATTTCTGTTAACAATGGAGAGTATGATGTTGAAATTTTTACAGATTATGAATATGTTTATTCTCACATATGCTTGACTCCATACTTCATGTTGCTTATAATCTGCATTCCCTTTATTAAGATCACCTGTGTCCTTAACTGAGCAGAGCAATGAAACATCATTTTATGGAAAATTCTTGCAACTAGCCGCATCCCAGAATAATTTCAAGTAATAATGTTAAATGAGGTAAAAATTACAGGGAAATGTGGTTTGAAAATGTTGCCTAATGAATGAAAAAAAAATTGAAACATTAACAGTAGATTAAAAATTCAGACTCACAGATGAAATTTGGAATGATTTTTAATGTTGCATCAAAGCAAGTCAAAAGCAACTCCTACTCCAAGGAAGTGCTTGGCTTTGGAGGAGCAATCAGAGCTATTTTGGAAGAGTTTGAACGTAAAATGGGTGGCCTCCTTTTAGTTATGTCTCATTTCTGACTTTTACTTAGGAAAGAAATGGTTGCTAGGGAAAACAAAAAAAAGTTTTATTACTGGCTGCCCAGGGTGATAAAATTCCCTCTGAGCCCATAATACCCATTAGTCCTTCTTTTCTACCAAACTCAATGTCAAAAATAAAAAAAGGTAAATCATATAGGCACACACAAAAAACTGACAACCAATGAAGGCAGAAAGAAGCAAATTAACAGGAATTTTACTTTTTCTACTTAAAAAGATGATCCTCACATATTTCAATGTTTGTAAGAGCTTAGATGCTGAAATAAATCCTATTTTCTAAACATCTCCCTCTCAAGCCATTCCTAAAAGCTTGCAATGTTGCATTGAGCTCATTAGATTGTACTGCTATTTATAAGGATAATTAAGAATATAGTGCTCCTTTGTAAAATTTCTTAGCAAAAGAGGTAAATTTATACAGAAATGATACATTTTTGTTGTTGTTGTTCAAGTTAAATCAAAGAATTACAAATGAAGTACTGCAGTAGTTACATTAGGACAGCTGCCAAACAGACATACATATAAGTCAGAGAGGTTGACCTGTCTGGGAGAGGCCAGCAACTCCTTGGCAAGTATGTTGGCCACCCATCACTCAGTAACTGAGGTATTGATTCTGAGAGTTTGCTCTTCAGGCTCCACCCTGTCATCGATGTTTGTCTTCATTATCTGTTTCATCTGGCAGCTGTTTGGTGTGATTGCAGTTCTGTTTCTAATAGCTGGCTTTTAGAATCACGGGGCCTTGAAGTTAGAAGGCATTTTGCAGACCACTGACTGCTATCCATCATTAATCCATTAACTGAGCACCTTGTGTAGGATGTGGAACCTACTGCCATCCTTTCTCTGCTAGAATGCCTTTGGGGTCAGGGGCTCACAACTCCATTGTTGAGGAGCTTTCGTTGTTAGGAAGCCACTTTTTTGAACTGAAATCAATATCCTTAGGGCTACCTGGGAGTGTTTAAATGATCTGCCTAGGTCAGCCTGCTTATTGGGTAGCTTGTTAAATTTTCAGTTGATCTACGTTACAGGAAAAGTCAGGGCAGAGAGTTGCCCTCTTTGTCTCCTGAATTGTTGTATAGTTTCTGTAGCAAATGAAACTGGATTTAGATGGTAGGCTGCTATGGTCCATAGGTCACAAAGAGTCAGACATGACCTAAGCAACTTAGCACACAAGCACGCTGCATTCAGAATCTGGATTTCCTTAATTCCATGCAATCTGGTCCCTACTTCTTTCTCCTAGACGCACAGCTTAGGTTCAGAAAGGAGATACACACACACGTGCATAAAGTGGCACCGATTAGTTGTAGGAATCTCTTGCTTTTAACCCCAATGCCATCTTCCTAGTGAGATGGTTCAACCCTGTGAAGGACTCTTTTGCCTACAGAAGACAGCCTACCTTCCACATATACACACATTTTCATGTATCAAGGGTAAATAAAAGCTAGCCATGAAAATTTAGAAGAAACATTTTTTTCCCTAAAATTTAGGAATTAATCTGCCTACACTAGCAAAATATCCTCTAAGACAAAAGCAAACAACGGTAAGAAAATTCCAAAACAGACCACAGCCTGAAAAAGCAAAGGACCATTTCTTTGACCTGGTTCCTTTGACCCCTCTGCCTGTTGTGGCTGCAGCACTACAGATGTACCAGGTGTTAGGTCCGCATCTACTCTTTGGGGCTTTCACATCAGATAGCATATATCACCCCCCTCAACATATATATCATAGTGATAGGCAAAGAAAATTACTCAGAGAGGCCCCAAAGGGTCATGAATCAGTTTTTGGCACAAGTCTTTTCGGTCATGCTTTAGCAATTCATTTGAATGCCTTGCCTCACAGCTGAACTTTGTTAGGTAATTTCTGAATTGAGTTACTAGTGAATGTTATCAAGAGATAAGGGCTTTATTGGAATCTGTCCCTTATAATATTCAATAGAAGTCCCACTTGGCTTTTTTAGTTTGCTGTGAATAGCTAAAGTAAGATAATTTTCATGTTGTTCACTAGAACAATTCAATTTGAATGAACAATGAATTGTTATCCTTAGAAAACACAAGGAGGACACAATGTCTTTAGCATTAAATTCAGGGAAGCCAGTATCTGTGCCTTAAATCTGATTCCTCTTCACTGTTGGGTGTGTAACCTTCAACAAGGCATTTAAATTTAAAGAAACCAAACTGTCTAAAACCTGTAGATAATTTCATAAACATACTAGTTATCAAAATGATCTACATAAGACTTAGAAATATTCTAACAGCTGAAGAGATGGAAAAAAAATAACTTTGAAGTCATAGGAGGGAAGGCTTTTGGGAACTGGTACTTCTCCTTGGGCCTTCGACAGGAAACCTGTCATTTTCTTTCAGTTTCTAGCCTCTCAATTGCTTCCTTCACTTGATAAACTCTCTGCTGTATGTCACGTTAGGAAGTAGAGCCCGCCTCCCATCTATAAGCTGGAAAGTGCAGATCTTCAATGCTTTAGGCAGGCTTCACCCATCAGAATCTGAATCCGGAGCTAATTGTACAAAAAGGCAAAGGCAGGAGACAATTTATTCTGAACACCGAGATGTCAAGTCCACCTCCAGCTTCCAAGGGTGGTCATGTGGACACAGCCGCAGCATCCTGTTCAAGGGGGGATACTGGACCGGGTCTGTGTCTAGTGCCCAGAGGCAGCTGCTGGAGTGTTCTCACCACACTGATCCTATGGTGTGATTTTCGATAGGCTTCTAGCTGCATGTATTCATGTTTCCTTAGCCATTCTGAGTCTGTGAGTTACCCTGAATAGATGTATATTTTAAATATAAAATATTTATAAATATAAAGTATTTATATTTATCTGTACATAGTTCAATTTTTTATTCTGTTTAAATCCATCAGATTTATTTCCTGTTGCTTGCAATCAAGAGTCCTAATGGATTCAGTACTGGACAGACTACCATGCCTCATTGAAATCAGCCTCTCCAAGGACACATGAAACTTTAAGAATTTTCTTCCTTTCCCTTTCCTTGTCCTTCCCAAGTACAGTCATTCTCTACTTTTCTCCCACACTAATCCCACTGGGCAGAAAATGGACATGGAATAATTTAAGATTCTGAAAGCTGATTTAAACTATTGCAAATGGGCTATGGTATGCTCTTAGCATTCAAAATAAACATTGTTGAATTGTCAGTGATTTAATATTTAGAAGTAATAGATTTTACATACTGGAAGAACCCATTTAGTATGTCTTTGTACATATCATAAGAGGACGGGAAGACTTTAGAGCTGTCTCTTCTTGAAAGGGACAATGCCTCCATTTTAAAGGCTTATTTATATCAATGAAGAGACTGCTGTTATGACCAACTTATTAAATTTTGTTCACTGTCTGACTTATGGTTGCCTTTAGTATCGATCTAGTAATAAAATAGTCTTTTTCTCTTAGCTTCCTCTCACCACCAACTGATACCCCTTGGCAACCAGAGGGCTCTAATTATAATATGTATGATATTTAATATCAATACACTATATTGATTTTGAGCTTCCCAGGTGGTGCTAGTGGTAAAGAACGTGCCTGCCATTGCAGGAGATGTAAGAGATTCAAATTTGATCCCTAGGTCAGCAAGATTCACTGGAGGAGGGCATGGCAATCCACTCCAGTATTCTTGCCTGGGGAATCCTATAGACATGGAGGAGCCTGGTGGACTACAGTCCATAGGGTCACAAAAAATCAGACATGACTGAAGCAACCTAACATACACACACACACACACACACACACACACACACACTGATTTTAGTCCATGTTAGGCTTTACGTAACTTAGGATGTATTATAACATATTTTGGGTGAGAAATAATATTAGCATGGGTGCAGTTATGTCTTGAACTCTTACCCTCTGAGACCTGGATGGTTTTCTTGTTTCTTTTGCCTTTATTCACTCTACTTTTGGGCTTGCCTGATAGCTCAGTTAGTAAAGAGTCCACCTGCAAGGGAAGAGACCCCGGTTCAATTCCTGGATTGGGAAGACAGGATAGGCTACCCACTCCAGTATTCTGACCTGTAGAATTCCATGGACTGTATTGTCCATGGGGTCGCAAAAAGTCAAACACAACTGAGCAACTTCATTTCACTTCATCCTACTTTTATTCCTGGGAACTCGCATGTTAAAAATGAATGTTGATAGAGGCAGGAAGGAGACCGTAAAAACATCAATAACTACTAATACTAGCTAATATCTAGTGTGTTGTACTCTATACCAGGCACCATACAAAATTGGGCACATACTGAAGTCTGTCCCATGAAGTAGACACTTGTCTTCCTATTTCTCACAAATGGTCTGAAACTTGGTAAGATTAAGAAGCTGTCCATGTTCATGCAGTGAGTGAAAAGCCTAAGATTCATGTCTTTAAATTACAAACTAAAACTCCTGGTCCTTTTGCCTTCTCATGGAGTTGTGTTCCATTCTCAGAGCATGTGTTGACCAAGCACACTTCAGCAGCAGTATCTTCACTGAGATAATGGACCCATAGGCAGAGACCATGATATTTATCTTTGTAACTCTAGATCTGAAACTTTTTTGCATTACAAATCCTTAGAATCAAATAAATATTGTGTATGTCTGTATACACACACAATATCTATGTATATATACACATACACAATTTTGAACTCATTAACTTTACCATAAGATCTTGTTTTAGGCATCTGTATATTGCCTGCTGGGCTTCCCAGGTGGCTCAGTGGTAAAAAGAATTGCTGCCAGTTCAAGAGACATAGGTTCAATCCCTGGGTCTGGAAGATACTTTGGAGGAGAGCATGGCAACCCACTCCAGTATTCTTGTCTGGAGAAACCCATGGACATAGGAGGCTGGCCTAGTACATTCCTTGGGTTCACAAAGAATTGGATGGGACTGGGCAGCTGAACACACACACGCATATTGCCTGATACACTGCAGGAAGTTCAGTTAGTGAATGACTAAATACTGTTGCTTATGATGTACAGGTAATATCCCCAGTGTCATCATTTCACATATTTATATCACCTGTGGTCATAGCAGCTTTGAGGGTTGTCCTCAGGGTTCTGTACCCACTGCTAACCATTATTATTGAGAACAGATGACTTCCCCCAGATAGCAGGCTTTTACTATAGACAGAAGAACTTATCCAAGTCCCCTGGACTGTAAAACACAGTTCATTGTAACATTCATCACTGTTAACTAATACTGTTATTGCTGTCAACTGTATTCAATTAAAGTGAAATTTTTCATACCGGTTAATTCACTGAAAACAATATAGCAAATGTTGTATTCTTCTTCATCAATACATTATTTCTTCTCCATATTTTGGGGGTGGTCATCTTGTCTGTCATTCAGAAACATGGCCTTTTAGGCCCAAGTATTCCCAAAAGATAAAATTCATGGGATTTTAACTATTCTTTAAAATATATATATATATATATATATATATATATTCATCACAGTCTAATTTGAGAGATGGCAACATCAGAGAGACAGAGATATTTATCACAGGCAGTACGTTTCCCAGTAGTTAAGGCATCCTGTCTATTGGATGCTGTGAAGTGCTGCCTCATCCATTTTTCCTGACCAAGACACTTATTTCCTCAGCTGGGAGGGAGGGAGGTTTGTTGTCTACAGACTACTTACAGCTGAGTTCTCCTCAATGCCTGCCCTCTGTCAGAGAGATGCCTGCCCCCAAATTACACCCTTATCTTATGACTGTTTGATTTCTTGTTTAGTTGGTAAGTTGTGTCTGACTCTTTTGTAACCCCATGAACTGGAGCCTGCCAGGCTCATCTGTCCATGGGATTCTCCAGGCAAGAATACTGGAGTGGGTTGCCTATGCCCTCCTCCAGGGGATCTTCCTGACCCAGGGATCGAACCTGCATCCCTTGCATTGCAAAGTAGATTCTTAACCACTGGACCACCAGGAAAGTCCCTGTCTGATTGATAGAAAGGTATTAAGTCCCTGACTGCTTGTCTCATTTGAGACAGTTCTGAAAGGCTACACCAGTTCCACAGCCTCGAGAACTGACTGAGGCCTCAGTTGCAAATCCAGTCATGTTTCAATTTCTCCGTCTGTTCAGCCTTGTTTTGCTTTCTTTTTTAGTTTTAATTTTTGGTTTTAAATTGGGGTGAAAGTCACCTGGGTCTTCCCTGATAGCTCAGTTGGTAATAAATCTACCTGCAATGCCTGAGACCCTGGTTTGATTCCTGGGTCAGGAAGATCTTCTGGAAAAGGGATAGGCGACCCATTCCAGTATTCTTGGGCTTCTCTTGTGGCTCAGCTGGTAAAGAATCCGCCCACAGTGTGGGAGACCGGGGTTTGATCTCTGGGTTGGGAAAATCCCCCGGAGAAGGGAAAGGCTACCCACTCCAGTATTCTGGCCTGGAGAATTCCGTGGACTGTATAGTCCGTGTGGTCGCAAAGAGTCGGACATGACTGAGCCACTTTCACTTCCACTTTCAAAAGTCACCTAATACAGAACATACTATTTCAACCATATTTAACTGTACAGTTCAGTGACACTAAGTAATCTGCATTGTGCAATTCTCACCATCACCCATCTCCCAAATTTTTCACCTTCCTAAACTGAAACTCTCTCCCCATAAACACCAATTCCCCATCCCCCTTCCCCACCACCACCACCCACACCCTGGCCCCTGGCATCTCCCAATGTACTTTCTGACTCTGAATTTGACCATTCTAGGTATCCTGTATGGCCTTTCCAGGTGGCACTAGTGTAAAGAACCTGCCTGCCAATGCAGGTGATGCAAGAGACAGGGCTTTGATCCCTGGTTGGGAAGATATCCTGGAAGAGAGTATGGCAACCCACTCCAGTATTCTAGCCTGGAGAATGCCATGGACAGAAGAGCTGGTGGGCTGCAGTTCATAGTGTTGCAAAGAGTTGGATGCAACTTGGCATGCACCCACACATGCAATGCATATTGGAATGCATTTTTAAGGTTAAAAATATATGGCCTACAAATAGATTATATGATTCACTACATCACTCCCAACAAAACTCCTGCATGCAAATAGCAGTATCAGAGTCTATTTCTCAGGAAACCAACCCAAGACACATTAAGGAAGATTTTGAGACTGTGAAATGCTAGGATAATATTCTCCTAGGCTGAGAAACTCTTGAAGCAATTACCCCCTGGTAATGGAATTTTCTTTCTTTGGTGACCAGATACTAAGCTTCCATGTCTTAGGAATATAGTTGCCTGTTATAAACTGTTTTTATACTATAATTGTAAGTCATGATATGTTTGAATGTTATTTTTGATATTTAAGAATATTAATGCCTTATCTGAACATTTAAAAAAGTTCTGTTCTGTTCTGTTCTGTCGCTCAGTCGTGTCTGACTCTTTGCAACCCCATGATTTGCAGCACGCCAAGCCTCCCTGTCCATCATCAACTCCTGGAGTTCACTCAGACTCGCGTTCATCGAGTTAGTGATGCCATCCAGCCATCTCATCCTCGGTCGTCCCCTTCTTCTCCTGCCCCCAGTCCCTCCCAGCATCAAAGTCTTTTCCAATGAGTCAACTCTTTGCATGAGGTTAGATGACTTAATTTTCAGTGGGGAGCCCAAACCTAAGCAGCTCAATGCTTTCTTGTTCAGTCTTACTGATAGTGTGACAGTCACATGGTCTTTAAGTGTTCAGTGGCTGTTTCTTTGGACAGGCTATGGCAACAAGACAGACACTCAGTTAATGTTATTGTACTGTGTTTTCTGTAGCCAACCAAATTCTGACTGGAGGTGGTGAAAACATAACTTCTTGTTTTAACTGACAGTCATCCCTCTTTCCCACACTGGATGATGGAACATGGTTATAAATAATGCTTGTGTTTGTTCCGTGCATTTTGAATCTCTTCCTCTATATAAAGATTCTACTCATATAGGACAGTCTAGTCACAAATCTAGTTGCAAATCTGAAGAGGGCATGGCAACCTACTGCAGTATTCTTGCCTGGAGAATTCCACAGACAGAGGAGCCTGGTGGGTTCTATGGTTCATGAGGTTGCAACGAGTCTGACGTGACTGAGACATTAATACTTGCAGTCACAAATATAGAATCAGAAATTATCATCTGATGAAACCATGACACCTTGGTTTATTGATTATATTTTAATGTTAATTGTAGAACCAGAAAGGGAAAAAAAATAGCATCAGTATGGAGAATTATAAAGCAGAGTAAAATGTCAATTTCCAGCTTACCAGTCCCTCTCATGAGGTAAATACTACTGATATTTTTTGAGGGGACAATCTTTCTGGGGAACAAAGTCATACCCACATGTGGCATGCACTCTTATGCATACCCAGTAGAGAAGCTTGCCCTAGTCAGTAGCCACTCGAGTTTGGATACCACCCTATGTTAAGAATTCAGGAAAAGGAATTGTGAAAATCCCTGTGCTGAGTGTGTCCCTTTGTATTGTGAGTTCCCCTAGAATTATCACACTGGAGTCTCAGGAAGAGATACTGCCTTGTGCATAGGTGAATTCAGTGAGCAGTTTGCTTTTACCTTTCATTCTGTTTGTTTTCACCGTTTGTGACTCCAGCCATGAGGAACAAAGCTGTTTTCTGCAGATTAAATGCCACATAAACAAGTTGACAAGGGTAGAAAACATATGGCGAAGTTGGTGCATGTTGTTAAATGTAAATACCATTTGAAATCATCTTTTTAATTACTGCATACTTGGCTGTGATGATGTGAAACCAAAATATCTAGTTATTCCATTAAATATTCAAAAAAAGAAAAGAAAAAAAAGGCAACTGATTCAGTATATTTGTATACATGTGAGAGTGGGGGTGAAGAGTGGGGAATAAAACTTCTATGATGCTTTAGGCAAAACTCATGATTCACTGAAATGTCTACATTTCAGTCAATTATTTATGATAAGCATTAGAGATAAATAGAATTTCAAAAAAAAAAGCATGAGCTCAATGTGTAATTTGCTTTCTTATTGGTATGGAATTTTGTTTAGATCCTTCTTAAGTGCTTATTTAATCCTTTATTTATTTATTTACTGAGATTTGTCTTTTTATACAGTTCATGAGATTCTCACCACAGATATACTGGAGTGGTTTTCCATTCTGTCCTCCAGTGTATCATGTTTTGTCAGAATTCTCCATTATGACCTGTTGGTTTTGGGTGGCCCTACAAGGTGTGACTCATAGTTTCATTGAGTTACACAAGCCCCTTTGTCACAACAAGGCAGTGAAGGGGATTCCCTTCACAGATCATAAGGAACAGAGGGTGCAGAGGATGAGTTGGCTCGATGGCATCACTGGTGCAGTGGACATGAACTTGGTCAAACTTCGTTAGATGGTGAGGGACAGGGAGGCCTGGCATGTTACAGTCCATGGGGTTGCAGAGAGTTGGATACGACTGGGCGACTGAACAGCAACAAACTGAGATTTGACCTTGTACAAAGCTGAGTTTTAGTAGCTGAAAATACATGGCACGGAAGCCAGTCCAGGTTCTTGACCAATACTGTAAACATTTACTAAGGATACAGATTCATTAACTCAATTTTTCTAACCACTGACATTTAAGATGCACCTAGTCTAGCAACCCACTCCAGTGTTCTTGCCTGGAGAATTCCACGGACAGAGGGGCAAAGAGTCGGACTCGACTGAGAGACTTCACTTTCCACTTTTCACTTTCATGCATTGGAGAAGGAAATGGCAACCCACTCCAGTGTTCTTGCCTGGAGAATCCCAGGGATGGGAGAGCCTGGTGGCTGAGAGGCTGCTGTCTATGAGGTCGCACAGAGTTGGACACGACTGAATCGACTTAGCAGCAGCACTCTAGTAAGAGAAAGCCACTACTACTGAGTCCTACTTTGCAGACTTGTTTCTCAGTTAACTAGGTAATACATGCCTTACCAAAGAAATGGTTTTTAATAATCTTGGCATTATATTATACTGTGAGTATTTAAAAACTCCTTTTAGTGGGTTAAAACACATTTGACTCCTATGTCTGAAACTGACTTGCCACATTTTCTACACTGTAGCAATTAACTAAAAAAGTTCATAATATAATGTAATTATCAGTGAGTTACCATTAACCAGGGCAAACAGGCTTCTCTTGTGGTTCAGACAGTAAAGAATCCTGGAGACCTGGGTTCGATCCCTGGGTCAGAAAGATCCCCTGCATAAGGGAGTAGCTACCCACTCCAGAATTCTTGCCTGGAGAATTCCAAGGACAGAGAAGCCTGGTGGGCTATAGTCCGTGGTGTTGCAAAGAGTCCGATATAACTGAGCGACTGACACTTTCACTTTTTCACTTTCAACTAGGACAAACAAAGTAATTTCAAATAAAACAAGATATCAGCTGCACACACACACAAAAGATGTTTAAACAAGGGGATTTTTTTTTTTTCTTTTACTCTTTCTCTACTGCTTCCTTACTCCTACTGGGTGGCTTTCATGACTACATCAGCAGAATGAGGTTTAGAAGAAGAGGCACATGTGATGCTCTAGGCAGCACCAGAGCTTCTCAAGGTGAGAAGCAGGCATCCGTCTTCGGGTTCACATCTCCCTCCAGAATCTTGGTGATATAAGCCATGTTCTGAGAACTCTTCTCATTCCTCACCATGTGGTGGGTCCTCTGGGGCTGAACCTTTGAGTTCGGTAGCTTCCTGAGCTCCAGCCTGAGGGAAATGCTTCTCTCTTTCTTTGCATTCTCCATCCTTGAGAGCTTCTCTAACAGGTGGAAATACCACTCCTGGGTTTTATCTGAATGGAGAAGGAGGATAAAAATATAATTACTCCTTACTTTTATCATTTCCTTTCAAAGAATTCTGCCTCAAATCTTTAGTCTTAAGTAGCTTGGATGGGGTGGTGGTTCTTGGACTGATCTTGCTGTTGGTGAGTAAGTCCTGCATGGATATTTTTAGTACCTCTCCTGTTGGTGAGTAAGTCCTGCATGGATATTTTTAGTACCTCTCTTTCAGAAGTCTGTTTGCTTATTATGCTTTGTCCTCACCCTTTTGGCTTTAGTGAAAATTTGCAAGCAACAGAAAAAGTCTCATTGATGTTATTACCTATAATATGCAGTGCTTGGATGCAGTACCATAAAATGCAGTACTCAGATAATGTCAAAAACAACAATGATCTCTGTTCCTTTCCAAGGCAAACAAACGTTCGTTTCCATCACTACGAACAAAGCTAGTGAGGTGATGGAATTCCAGTTGAGCTATTTCAAATCCTAAAAGATGATGCTACCAAAGTGCTGGACTCAATACACCAGCAAATTTGGCAAACTCAGCAGTGGCCACAGGACTGGAAAAGGTCAGTTTTCATTCGAATCCCTAAGAAAGGCAATGCCAAAGAATGCTCAAACTACCACACAATTGCACTCATCTCACATGCTAGTAAAGTAATGCTCAAAATTCTCCAAACCAGGCTTCAGCAATACATGAACCATGAACTTCCTGATGTTCAAGCTGGTTTTGGAAAAAGCAGAGGAACCAGAGATCAAATTGCCAACATCCTCTGGATCATGGAAAAAACAAGAGATTTCCAGTAAAACATCTATTTCTGCTTTATTGACTATGCCAAAGCCTTTGACTGAATGGATCACAATAAACTGTGGAAAATTCTGAAAGAGATGGAAATACCAGACGACCAGACCTGCCTCTTGAGAAATCTGTATGCAGGTCAGGAAGCAACAGTTAGAACTGGACATGGAACAACAGACTCATTCCAAAGATTATGTCAAGCCTATATATTGTCACCCTGCTTATTTGACTTAAATGCAGAGTACATCATGAGAAACACTCGGCTGGAGGAAGCACAAGCTGGAATCAAGATTGCTGGGAGAAATATCAATAACCTCAGATATGCAGATGACACCACCTTTATGGCAGAAAGTGAAGAGGAACTAAAGAGCCTCTTGATGAAAGTGAAAGAGGAGAGTGAAAAAGTTGGCTTAAAGCTCAACATTCAGAAAATGAAGATCACGGTATCTGGTCCCATCACTTCATGGGAAATAGATGGGGAAACAGTGGAAACAGTGGCTGACTTTATTTTTTTGGGCTCCAAAATCACTGCAGATGGTGATTGCAGCCGTGAAATTAAAAGACACTTGCTCCTTGGAAGGAAAGTTATGACCAAACTAGGTAGCATATTCAAAAGCAGAGACATTACTTTGCCAACAAAGGTCCATCTAGTCAAGGGTATGGCTTTTCCAGTAGTCATGTACAGATGTGAGAGTTGGGCTATAAAGAAAACTGAGCCCCGAAGAATTGACGCTTTTGAACTGTGGTGTTGGAGAAGACTCTTGAGAGTCTCTTGGACTGCAAGGAGATCCAACCAGTCCATCCTAAAGGAAATCAGTCCTGGGTGTTCATTGGAAGGACTGATGTTGAAGCTGAAACTCCAATACTTTGGCCACCCAATGCAAAGGGCTGACTCATTGGAAAAGACCCTGATGCTGGGAGGGATTGGGGGCAGAAGGAGAAATGGACTACGGAGGATGAGATGGCTGGATGGCATCACCGACTCAATGGACATGAGTTTGGGTAAACTCCAGGAAGTGGTGATGGACAGGGAGGCCTGGTGTGCTGTGGTCCATGGGGTCACAAATAGTCAGACATAACTGAGTGACTGAACTGACTGAACCTATAATACAATTACAGACAATCACAGGTCCTATATGAAAAAAGAAAAAAATGAAGCCAGATAAGGGAAAAGAGAGTAACAAAATAACTTTCCCAAGGTAGAGGCAGGGGTAATTACCTCCTCCCTTCCTCCTGCTTCAAGGCTTCTTCCAGGACCTGCCATATGCCAAACTGTCTGTAGCCCTGGTGGGGAAACCTGAGAATGCAGCCTGGAGAGCTCAGACCCCAGAGTACAAAGGGAGAGAGCATGGATCAGAGGACTTAGGGGCAGTGTTTAGACCTGCTCCTCTAGCTTCACTGCTGTCTGACAATAACTTGGCATCTCAGAAAAGCATCAGTTTTTAATTGTTTAAATGCTTTGGGTTCCAATAAATTTATCTTTTTGAATTAGAAAAAAAAAATGATGTAATTTCAGCTCAGAGACTCAACAAGCTTTAGAAGGATTGTTTCTTCCAATGAGCTTTGTATGAGGGTCCTTCAGACAGAAGGCAGCATGCTTTGGAGAACACAGAGAGCACATAGAGTAACCTCTTTAATCTCTGTGTGTTTATAAAACCTTGTGCATTTCAAGTTTTTCATAGCCTTTAATTCATGAAAAGCTTTTTAAAAACTATAAAGCAGTTTTTTCCTCCCACTCTGATAATCTATTTATGAATCAGATATGTATATTAAATATGGGTTTCCCAGGTGGCGTTAGTGGTAAAGAACCCTCCTGCCAATGCAGGAGACATAAGATACTTGCGTTCAGTCCCTAGGTCGGGAAGATCCCCTAGAGTAGGAAATGGCAACCCACTCCAGTATTCTTGCCTGAAAAATCCCATGGACATAGGAGCTTGGCAGGCTATAGTCCATAGAGTTGCAAAGAGTCAGACACGAGTGAAGCAACTTAGCATGCATACTTAAATATAAGAAGATGTGTTTCTATACACTAAGGAGGAGTATCCAATAATATTATGAAATAGAAAAATAAAGCTTAAGTTTTTACGCTTTTCAAACTTTATTTTCATTCAATTCTTTTGCAATAAAATATAGACTTAATTATATGTAACTAATTAGAATTACAATTCTAGAATTTTACATTCATTAATAAGGTACCGTTTTGTATTGTTGTATTTTTCAACAGTACAAATCACTCACATCAAGTAATATTTTTTTATAACTTAGGTTGGACTTTGCCTCTTTGTGGTAAAATTATTTTGTAAAACTTTATAGTCTTCAGAAAAGCCAGTTTCCTTGACTTCTTCAGTGAGAATTTTATGCACGATTCTTTCCTAAGTCCTCCTAGTCAGATTACAATTAACCCCCATATTATTACTTCAATTATCAGAGGAATAGATGTAAAATTTGTCATCAGTTTTCCATTCCAATAGAAAAATTTGTATTGTGCATACGTCTTACCATTCTGCCTTATGTTTCCAGACTTCTTTTATTTGTTCTGCTATCTGGGAACTAGAAATTTTTCCTGAGTGTTTATTCATATATACATATACATATATGAATTTATATAAAGATATAAATATATTTATAACTTAGTGTTATATATATATAAAACTTTGTTTTCTCTGCATTTGGCCCATAAAATCCAATTTCTTTAGCATTTCATTAAAATTGTATGTTAAAGTTTAACTCATAGAGCTCATGTCATACAGATTCCACTCCTTCTCCCCACCTAAAAGAAAAAAATTATTTTGATTAAAAATGCTTCTTCTTGTGGTCCAGTGGCTAAGACTCTGCACTCCCAATGCAGGGGGCCTGGGTTCAATCTCTGGTTGAGAAGTTAAGATCCCACATGCTGCAACTAAATAAATAAATATAAATTTTTTTTTTAAAAAAAGGCAAGGAACTTAAAAAAAAAGCTTATTTTGTAGATCAGTTAAATTGCCATTTGTTAAGAAACTGCATTCTGGGTCTTGTTTTAGCCACTTGGAATACAAATAGTAACATGCAGGTCCTATGCTCAAGGAGTTTAAAACAGTTGTTTTTTTTTTTTAAGTAGGGCATCTTCTTTACTTGAAACTTGAACTTCAGGGTTCAGAATGTTTAAGTACGCAGATAAGTGTCATTAAGCACATGCACTGTTGTCTTTTCACCACCACTGTACATCTGCAGAACTCTTTTTATTTTGCAAAACTAAAACTCTGTACCTCTTAACCAAAAACTCCTCATTGCCCCTACCCAGCCCCAGCATCAAAGAATCGCTGTTTAATTTTTCTGTTTGAATTTTGACTACTCTAGGTATTTCACATAAGTGGAATTTTATATTTGTCCTTTTATGACTGACTTATTTCACTGGGCATAATATTCTTAAACTTCATCCAGGTTGTAGCATGTGTCAGAATTGCCTTCTCTTTAAAGTTACATGGAACAAAATAGAAAGCCCAGAGATAAATCCACATACTATGGACACCTTATCTTTGACAAAGGAGGTAAGAATATACAATGGATTAAAGACAATCTCTTTAACAAGTGGTGCTGGGAAAACTGGTCAACCACTTGTAAAAGAATGAAACTAGAACACTTTCTAACACCATACACAAAAATAAACTCAAAATGGATTAAAGATCTAAGCATAAGACCAGAAACTATAAAACTCCTAGAGGAGAACATAGGCAAAACACTCTCTGACATACATCACAGCGGGATCCTCTATGACCCACCTCCCAGAAAATTGGAAATAAAAGCAAAAATAAACAAATGAGACCTAATTAAACTTAAAAGCTTCTGCATAACAAAGGAAACTATAAGCAAGGTGAAAAGACAGCCTTCAGAATGGGAGAGAATAATAGCAAATGAAGCAACTGATAAACAACTAATCTCAAAAATATACAAGCATCTCCTGTAGCTCAATTCCAGAAAAATAAACGACCCAATCAAAAAATGGGCCAAAGAACTAAATAGACATTTCTCTGAAGAAGATATACAGATGGCTAACAAACACATGAAAAGATGCTCAAAATCACTCATTATAGAGAAATGCAAATCAAAGCCACAATGAGGTACCATTTCATGCCAGTCAGAATGGCTGTAATTCAAAGGTCTACAAGCAATAAATGCTGGAGAGGGTGTGGAGAAAAGGGAACCCTCTTACACGGTTGGTGGGCATGCAAACTAGTACAGCCACTAGGGAGAACAGTGTGGAATTCCTTAAAAAACTGGAAATAGAACGGCCTTATGACCCAGCAATCACACTGCTGGGCATACACACCAAGGAAACCAGAATCGAGAGACACGTGTAGCCCAATGTTCATCGCAGCACTGTTAATAATAGCCAGGACATGAAAGCAACCTAGATGTCCATCAGCAGATGAATGGATAAGAAGGCTGTGGTACCTATACACGATGGAGTATTACTCAGCCATTAAAAATAATACATTTGAATCTGTTCTAATGAGCTGGATGAAACTGAAGCTGATTATACAGAGTGAAGTAAGCCAAAAAGAAAAACAATACAGTATACTAACACATATATATGGAATTTAGAAAGATGGTAACGATAACCCTGTATGCGAGACAGCAAAAGAGACACAGATGTATAGAACAGTCTTTTGGACTCTGAGGGAGAGGGAGAGGGTGGGATGATTTGGGAGAAGGGCATTGAAACATGTATAATGTCATATATGAAATGAATCGCCAGTCCAGGTTCGATGCATGATACTGGATGCTTGGGGCTGGTGCACTGAGATGACCCAGAGGGATGGTACGGGGTGGGAGGTGGGAGGGGGGTTCAGGATGGGGAACATGTGTATACCTGTGGCAGATTCATGTTGATGTATGGCAAAACCAATAAAATATTGTAAAGTAATTAACCTCCAATTAAAATAAACAAATAATAAAGTTAAATAATATTCCACTTTATGTATATACTGCATTTTGTTTATCCATTCATCTGTTGATGGGCACTTGGGTTTCTTCTGCACTGACTATTGCAAATAATGCTGCTGGGAACATAGGAATACAAGTATCTTTTCAAGACCTTGACTTCAATTATTTGTGAGTATATTCCCAGAAGTGGAATTGCTAGATCATATTGTAATTCTGTTTTTAAGTTTTGAGGCACCCATGTACTGCTTTCCTTGACAGCTGCACCATTTCACATTTCCACCAGCAATATATAAAGATTCTGCTGTCTCCATATTTTGAAGTACTTGTTATTTTCTGGTCCTGTTTTTTGTTTGTGCTTTTCTGATGATGGCCATTCTGTTCATTGTGAGATGGTGTTGCCTTGTGGTTTTGATTTACATCAGCCCAGCGATTATTGATGTTGCACATCTTTTTCCTGTGCTCATTGGCTGCTTGTATATCTTCTTTGAAGTACCTGTTTAACTCATTTGCTCATTTAAAAAATTGAGTTATCTGAATTTTTCATTACTGTTCTTTCAGGCCTATTTAAACATTATAAATTGGTTAACTAATGCATTATTTCAGTAAATATTTGTTGAGTACTATTTATGTATTTAGTGTTAATTATCTTAAGACTTTTTATTAGGAAATTTATTTTGACATGATTTATGGAAATGTACTCCATTTTGACTTGTTTCCAAATATTGTAACTTCTCCCATATTGTTAGAGTTAAAAACAGTGAAGGAATTACTTTTATGAGGCAAGAGAGAATCTTAGAATTTTATCCTTGTAATTGATGAAGGTACCACCTGGAAACCTTATGGTGCTCTAGTGTTTTAAGTTCACATTTAACTGTGGTGGATGAATTATAGGTAAGTATAAATTACTTTTTACATAGAGCAATTTTCAAGCAATATTCCCTCAAGCTAGTGATAGCAGAAATTAGTGTTTTAATGGGATTGTAACAATCTGGACATCTGCTCATGATCATTTTTGAAATCTATTACATTTTTGGATAAACAGCGTGATGGAAAGAAACCCTCTCCAAACGTGACATGTCAATCCTGATGAAACTAGCCTTAATTAAAGGGAAAAGATCAAATAGCTTCGTAAAGTATTTTCTTTCTGTATGATTTTACAATAATAAATAGAAACTTTATTACTGCCAATTATATTTTTGATATAATTAAATTATTAGCTTTTTGATCTTTATTTTCTTTAAAATGGGTGAGGCGGAAAGAAGCTCTAATTTGTCTTGAACTTAATTGGGAAAGTGTGCCTTAGAAATTTTTAAGTCATCAAGTCCAGTGCTTACTTGTTCTCAAAGGTTCACCTTGAGAGCTTGTTTAATTGATGAGTCTCACCATCCAAGAATTTGTTTTAGCATAGAAAGTGTTAGTTGCTCAGTTGTGTCCAACTCTGTGACCCTGTGGACTATAGCCCATCAGGCTCCTCTGTCTACGGGGATTCTCCAGGCAAGAATACTGGAGTGTGTTGCCATGCCCTCCTCCAGGGAATCTTTCCAACCCAGGGATTGAACCCAGGTCTCCCACATGGCAGCAGATTCTTTACCATCGGAACCAAAAGGGGAGCCCTTGATTTAGCATATTTTGGGCTAAATCCTACAAAGTAATTTTAGCCAGTACCCATATGTATTCTGATATAGCCTGCTCATTATTATTTTGTATAATAATTAGTTTACCAGGTTAATTTAAGAATTATAAGAGTAAAGCTTAGACTAGTAAAGTTACTTGGCCAAGAGCACATCAATAGTGACTGAATAAGTTCAGATTGAAACCCAGTCTTTATTATTCCAAAACCATATGTGAATTGTCAGTGTTGAAAGAATTAAATACATTATCTAACAACTAGCTACATATTAATTATACTGAAACCATTCCTATTCTTTTTCAATTTTAAAATAAACTTGATAATCTGTAGGAGATTCAGCTTCATTAGTGTAAATGTTGATCCTCATTATAAATAAAGATGCTAGAAGATGAGCTAGATAGAATCAAGATGGAGTCTGTGCTTTACTTCAAAAGTTACTTACTGAATTCATTTACTTCCTGAAATTTTATAAAACTTAGTATTAATATTTTAATAATGAAGTGCACCCTAAAGGAGACGTTTGTTTGCTAATGTGGATATTGGATATCTGTGCATGCTGTTCTTGTTACCATTAGTGTAGCATGATGCTTAAGATATGCAATTTAAAGCCAGATTCAGTTCAGTTTAGTTCAGTCGCTCAGTCGTGTCCGACTGTTTGCCACCCCATGAACTGCAGCATGCCAGGCCTCCCTGTCCATCACCATCTCCCGGAGTTCACTCAGACTCACGTCCATCGAGTCAGTGATGCCATCCAGCCATCTCATCCTCAGTTGTCCCCTTCTCCTCCTGCCCCCAATCCCTCCCAGCATCAAAGTCTTTTCCAATGAGTCACCTCTTTGCATGAGGTGGCCAAAGCACTGGAGTTTCAGCTTTAGCATCATTCCTTCCAAAGAAATCCCAGGGCTGATCTCCTTCAGAATGGACTGGTTGGATCTCCTTGCAATCCAAGGGACTCTCAAGAGTCTTATCCAACACCACAGTTCAAAAGCATTAATTCTTTGGCACTCAGCCTCCTTCACAGTCCAACTCTCACATCCATACATGACTACTGGAAAAACCATAGCCTTGACTAGACAGACCTTAGTCGGCAAAGTAATGTCTCTGCTTTTGAATATGCTATCTAGGTTGATCATAACTTTTCTTCCAAGGAGCAAGTGTCTTTTAATTTCATGGCTGCAGTCACCATCTGCAGTGATTACCTGAGAGCAAATCTTGAACTTATTATCTTATTATTAATATTTGATATTTCCATAACTTGGGCAACTTTGCTGTCCTTTGTGGACCTGTATTTTCTTATTTGGACAATGAGAATATCATAATCATTATATCTCATAGAATTGTTATGAGAATTATATTAAACGAATCATATAAATAATTTGAGCGGTACTAGGAACATAGATTCTGCAGCAAATTTAACTCTATTTATCTGAATGACTATGTAA
The DNA here is from genome assembly GCF_023091745.1 of Budorcas taxicolor. NCBI lineage: Eukaryota > Metazoa > Chordata > Mammalia > Artiodactyla > Bovidae > Budorcas > Budorcas taxicolor. The sequence continues at coordinate 35,692,471 of NC_068916.1, forward strand.
CTTGTTCATGGGTTAAAAATATCTTTATACTTGAATATTATGCCTGAAAGATGTAATTATTCTAGGTGAATGAGTCAGGAAATTATTGTGGGCATAGATGGTATTTGAAATGCAAAAAAAGAAAAACACAAATGTTTCTGAAAGGCATGTAGAATAAAAGAAAATGAAATTTCTTTCCTAATAACAGTTTTTCTTCTTGATTATTTTAATATAATCCATTGTAACTGCTAAAAGTGGTGTAGAAAAAATCTCAACTTGCCCATTAGAAAATTTTTTATGGGAAGTTCCCAACTCTTAAGTATTTTTGATCCTTGGCCTCCTTGACCTTCCTATGTAGTATCTACCAAGTTCAAGCAAAGAAATGAGTTGATAATTAAACTGAAGGTAGGACTTGAGTTATCAGAGCCCTTATTCACATGTGTCTGAAACACCAGGTGAAGAACTGCTTTAGAAAACACTCTTCAGCTATCACATCTGGCCTCAGAGGTCTGAAAACTCATCAGTGATATCAGGATTGGGTAGTTTGTCATTTTGATACCTTTAATTTGCTTTAATTCAACTGATACTTCTGTTATTAGTGTCTAGTAATTTTGTTATTTGACATTTGTTGAAATTGACTTGCAATATGTATTCTCTTTTTCTTCTGCTATTAACTGACTCATCAGTTAAAGATGGAAACCACTTTGTTTTCCTCACTTCATTATCATTTTCAGTCATACTTAGAAACTGTAAAATTGGATGGATTTCCTCTGAATTTTAAATATCAGGTTTGTCTGGATATTGTAGGTGTCAAGCATCCACAGCTTGTGAGCCTTTGTATCAGTGTTTCTAAAACATCAGTGTATTTAAAAGCTACCTGGGATATTTGTTACATCTCTGATTCCTAGCCTCCCAACCCCTGAAGACTCTGACTTGAGATAATAATTAGGTTGAGAAACTTAAGTTTTTAATAGAAACCAGATAGCATTTAAGGAAGGTGGACCAGGATTGATACTTACAGAAACTGCTAGACTAAAACTTAATCTTATATTAGAAAATCAGTTATTGCTTCCTACTCCCATTGAGAGAGGTTCAGATACTTACTTCAGAGACAGGCTTTCTCTCTCTCATAAAATAGATTGTTCTGACTTGGGGCTTCACACTGGGCTGTAACATGGGGGTAGTTCAAAGAACACTCTTTTTGTTGCTTTAACCTTGACTTTTATCACTGGGTAACCCTTGCAAAGCCACTTAAGTTCTCCCCTTTTCTATAAATAACAGTTTAAACGACTGTCAGAGGCATTTGGGAGGATTAAGAGAAATAAGAGCTGTCTGAAATGATAGTGTCATTGTGCCTGGTATATCTTGAGAAATCAATACATGTTAGTTCTTTTCCCATCTATCTGCCTCATTTCTGCCACTTAGCTTTCTTGACTCTGAGTCTTCATGACCTCTGCCTCTGGAATATTTACTAGCATTTAAGCCACTTCTTTGCCTTATCTCTTGTTTCAGTGTGATTTTGGCTGTTGGTTTCTGAATCTTTCCTCTTTTTGCCCCATTAGTTCAAATGAACTCACAACTTTGACACCACTATGCTACTCTCATTGAGTACTAAACTTAAGTTCTGAATTTGACACTATTCATACATGCCAATTAAGAACTCTTTAGGTGGAATTACAGATCCAAAAACCAGAGTAATAAAAATGTTATTTACTAAAAATCTCTATTGTTCTGTAAACTCTATTTTACATTGTCTTAAGTAGGTCTCCTGTCTAGTGGTCTATTTTTTTTTCTGGGAAATTAAAATATAATTTAACACCTTTTTTTTTCTCCTTCTTAATGACTGCTTAACAAAAAGTATCTCTTGCATAAGAGAAGGGGCCTTAGTATTGGTCACAATATCAACTTGGTTCAGTTCTCTCAAAGCCCAGGTTACTGCTTCCCCCAAATAATAATGTAAACATTTATAACCTCTTGCCTCCTAAGAGTTAAGCAGCTTCCAAACAGAACTTGCTTTCAGGGAGTACTTTGTGATCAGAGAAACTAGTTCATTAGTTTGAAGTGAAAGCTTACATTTCAAAGTATAGAGACATAATAAATCTATTTTCAGTGTAGTTGAGTGCTCCTAAAGAAAGTTATTATAGAGATGCTACATTGATTTCAAGGCTTTAAAATGCAAGTGTATATCATGGAAAATGCCAAAAAGCATTGCATGACTAAGTCCCCTCTGCTCAGAAGCTACAAATTATATTAAACTAAACAATCACACTGTATTGAAGCATGGGGATTTTCATATCTCAAGTCTTCTAAATAGATCTATTCGGGATGCTTGTTGAATCTGAGGTATATAATATGACATTTATAAAGATACATGCACCTACCTATATGCCTATGTGTGTTGATAACTGTGTGGATGAATGATTTGATTATTCAGCATCAATGCTTTTATTCACCCCTTCAGGCAGGTATCAATGCTGGTTACATGCCAAGAAGTATAACACGTTTTTCAGGAAATACAAGGAGAAAGTAAAGAAGTTCAAGACATACACATTCTCCAACTCTGTTGATGAGGCTGAAACTTGGTACATTTTCACAGGATGATTGGGCAGAATTATTTGAAATGTATATTTCTTTTATTCTACATTGCCACTGCCATTTCTGGACGTTTCTTTGATGGTGAAATGTGTGTGTATGTTTGTGTGTGTGCATGTGTAAAGAGAGAACTGAATTTTAATTATATCATGTTTAATAGTAAACGAGAATTAACCCAAATGCCTCTCAGTTGAGGAGTTATTAAATACACATGATGTAAGAAACTTGTAGTTTGTTATTCATAATGAAATAATTCCATACTATGAAGGTAGGCTTACAAAGTAAAATAAGAGTTGTTGGGCAATATGTATATCGTGGTTATATTTTTGTTTAAACAGTCATACTATCAGAATAAAAATAATAGTAATATAAACACACTAAGTTAGAGAAATATTAAAACTATTGAAGGGAATTATCTCTATAAGATAGGATAATGAAAATTTAACTGTCTCTAAATGTATTTCTATAATATTTAATTGTAAAACTTGTAATATTTTTTATCCAGAAAGATAATGTTTTTTTTTTCTTGTTTAAAAAATATCCCCTTAAAGGCCTACAAATGATATGGGAAGCAGACATGTGTACTAGACTTTGTGGAGTTAAGTCACTTGTTTTGAAGTCAAATGCTCATCAGAGATGGAGGGACCAGAAGCCAGTTCCCGACTCCTTAGGCAAGAGCCTAGTATCTTGTCCAAGTGTGTGTCTTTCCCAGCTATGCAGGAGACTAGGAATGCTTAGGAGAAGGCAATGGCACTCAAATACTCTTGCCTGGAAAATCCCATGGACAGAGGAGCCTGGTATGTTGCAGTCCATGGGGTCGCTGGAGTCAGGCACGACTGAGCAACTTCAGTTTCACTTTTCACTTTCATGCACTGGAGAAAGAAAAGGCAACCCACTCCAGTGTTCTTGCCTCAAGAATCCCAGGGACAGGGGAGCCTGGTGGGCTGCCATCTATGGGGTCGCACAGAGTCGGATACGACTGAAGCGACTTAGCAGCAGGAGCAGCAGCAGCAGCAGCAGCAGGAATGCTTAACTATATGGTTGACTTTGTAGAATCAATAGCCATTCAAAAATATTGATATCTGTAGATTTTACAGCCTCTAATTAAAGAGAAGCTACACTAGAAGACAAGGTGGGCAGAACAATTATCAAATTAGTAACCAACTAAAGGCTGTTATTCTTCAAAAAACTATTTGAAATGTTTGTGTAATTTTTTAAAAAGTAATTATTTTACTTTTAACCTAACATGATGGGTTGGAACAATCACAGCTTTAGAAAGGGAAAATTATAGATATAAACTTTCAAAGATGGTAATGGATAGAGGTCTTTCTTGCTTTAATGCATTACAGTATATAATTTTTCCTTTACCAACGTTACAAATGCGCTTAACTGTCAAGGAACTTAAATGTATCCAAGCATTATGTTTCACTTGGAGCTTGGATGGATGAGGATGAAAGATAGAATGTGTTTATTTGAAAGGACTCTATTTATTCACTCTTATTTTCAACAATGTTTTTATGAAAGCAGGAAATTTAACCTGTCTGTGGATTGCGGTCAAATCTTTGCCTCCTCTCAGGGTTAAATTTCTGTGAATATACCTGAAAACCTGTATTTCTATATTCATAGCTCTTCCTGCTGTCTCTAGAAGTCCACTATATTCCTGTGACTTCTAGAATAAATGCTAGAAAGGATGAAGTCACTGTTCCTTGCTCTATCACCTTCTAAGTCTCCATCATCTTGAATCTTTTAATCTGCAGCATGGAGTTCACTGCCAGCTAGAAGACTTATGTTGCTGTGACCATAAGCAATGATCTAGTAATTTGCCCATTTTGCTAAGCAGGCAGGTAGAAACTATTTCTGTTGTAAATGGCACCTGTAATAAATAATAGGATTTATTCAACAAATCCTCTTTATATCCTGCAGAGTAAAGCAGAACTATCTTAATGCAGGGAATAAGGGGGTAATTTTGTTGGCAGAGTCTTGATTTTATTACCTTGCACTCTCCTTAGATTCTCTGAGCCATATCAGGCTGAAAAATAATCCTTTTGGTTCAGAGCTTGCAAAATCTCAGCATGCCATCTTAGCACAGATGCTCTAAGGTGAGGGATGGAGATGCCTGCTGTTTGGAGACTACACAGCTTAAAGGCTGGCAGATTCTAACATGAATGGTGGCCCCTTTCAGTTGGTGACAGAGATATCAAGTAGGACTGCATAGTGATTGGCGGTCTGCCTCAGTTTTTCTCTGGAGTCCTTCAGAAGCCATCCACCTCCCAGGACATGTTCCTTGTCATTGCCTCTGAAGCGGCTTCCACTCACTGGGTCTTAAAGAAATGTACATGGAAGCATGCACATGTGTGTATGCAATCACACATATGCTGACACACACATACACACCTGCATGCATACATACACACACGCACACCTTGCTGGCACCTTTCAAAGCGCTGAAGTGCTGAGTATGATTCTTAGGTGACGGATGGATTTGCCTAATGGTTCCTTTGTTTTGACTTCACTAGATTTTGGTGTAGAATGGGAATGAATTAACATTTATTGATGAATTATACACTAAGCTCTGTGTTAGGCATTTTACAATCCTTATCTCATTAAATGAACCTATGAAGATGAGGTAGCTAATATCCCCATTCTCTAAGAAAAGAAACTGAGGTTCACAGAGTTTAAGCAAGTTTTTTCAATTTCATAGAAGAGCTGGCATTCAGACTTCTGTGGTTCTAGCTCTAAAATTCATGTACCTCTCATGGCATGATACCTCATAAATAAACCAGGATTTGGGATTATGATGCCAAAAAATACTTTTAAAATACTATGGAAGAAAAAGACAAAGTTTTTTTAAGAACTGGTAGAATTTCCTTTTTTATACTTTATTATATTTACTGAAATGAGCCTATATATTTTATCTACAGAAAAGACATTTAAGGCACTCAACTATGTTTACATTGAATAAGCCAAAAATTTACCTGGTAAATTTATTAGGTGGATTTTCTCATCTCTTTTTTACCAAGGAAGCTGAGGCTCAGAAAGGGCATTTGGTTTGTCTAATGTCATAGAACTGACAGATAACAGCGCTAGGAAAATTCTATGGGAAAAGAGTCCTTATCATGCTCCATTAACCCCTTGAGAGCATGTCTCACAGGCCTCACTTTGTTACAAAGATCTGATGCTTAAGGCAATAAACTCTGACCTACCCATCGTTTGAGTATTCACCTCAACTTATGTTCTAGTTCTATTCGGAATTGTAAAGTTGCCTATTCCTATTTTTTTTTTATCATTTTTCAATTTTTAAAAGCATTGGGTCTTGGGACATTGGGTAGAATTTCTGATCCCAAATATCCCACTGGAGATTTTTTTCTTGTTGTTTTTATTATTCTTGTTTAACTATTGTTTAACTATTTTGTTGTAATTGTTAAGTTGCTATACGGCATTGAGTTATGTTTTAAAAATACTAATTAAAATATTTAATTATATTCATCATCTCTATGATAATGATGTTCCTTAATGAGAAATAAAATGAGGTATATCTAACTATATGATGTAAAAATAAAAAAATTATGAGAATCCCTACTCGAATTCTAGACTTTTGTATAAGCTGCCACTGAATAACTGGAACAATATAGCATGCGGCTCTGGTGAAAGGAGTCTTGCTACTTTCTTCTAGCTCCGCTGTAGCATTGCTTGGTCGTATGTTTGGATCACCTGCCCAGTCTATCAGGCATCAACAGACAGCTGTTTTCCTAGCACAGAAAGATACTCTAGTTTGTGTTTTTACTGTCTACTACTTGATAAGAGCAACTGACATTGGAAGTCACATATGAAAGCCATTGAGGAGAGAAAGGCATGACGTTTTCAAAATGTCCAGCCTATACTTTACTCCTTTTTAGACTGTCAGCACTATCTCCCCCCTTTTGGTATGTGCATAACCACGGGAGGGTTAAATAGAAGTGATTATTGGCTAACATCTTGGTTATTAGGGATTCGTTGATATACTGCTGAGCGCCAAGGAAGATCGGTGCTCAAATACTGGAAAGAAATAAGGGGAACTGGGAGTGGAGAACTGGGAGCAAGTAAAGGAAAAGACGTGGTTAGACAGGAGGTTGGAGATTCATGGTCACCCTGTAAGGACTATTTTCAAAACACTGTGTCTGGATCTCCCAGGAGAGAGCCTGGGTTTGTTTCATTGCTGCCAGCATAGGAACACAATTACATGAAACTCTTTCTGGTACCTGTTTCTGCATGAACCAGTACTCAGGTAATTAAAATGTCAGAAAGACTTACCAGGTATAACAGGAACAGTGATGCTTGTCTCTTTTGCTTTGAACTCTTAAACAGCAACTAGGTAAAGAATGTCTTAGAATTTAACTGTTGTGTGGCTTTACTTTAGAAATACTTCACAGTTGTAAGTTGGAGTACAACATGGTGCAGTGTTGAGCAACAATTCTTGGTCCCACATATATGACATAAATGTTATCTTTATTGTCCTATATTTTCTGTATCTTATGGGGAAATGGAGGAGGTTGCCTGGGTAGAAACACAGAGGCAGCTAAAATGTTAAGATGAGCATGAAGGATTCCATTTATCTGCAGGTATATTTTTGTAATGTATCAAATGTAAGTTTAATATAGTTTGAAACTGAAATGAGCAAAAGTGAATATTTTTTGAGTTAACTATAATTCGTCAATTCAGAAAGTAGTGTAAATGAATGTAACATAACAGATAAGTTTTTGTATCTTGTTTTGCATCTTTCAGTAGGAGATGATATGAAAGAAGTAAGACTTCAAACATTTAAGAAAAGATGAAGCTATTTCTCCTCACCATGAGATTCTGGGAAAAAATTACTTAATCTTAGAAGTCTTGCAGAACTTCGGTGTTGACATCAGGACTCCTGAAAGAGTCAGAGAAAGCTAATCAGTTCTATGGTACTCACTGTTAATCAAGACAAAGCTCAGTCTAAGAATTATATGACACAGGAGCCCTGGGTTCAATCCCTGGGTTGGGAAGGTCCTCTGGGGAAGGGAACAGCAACTCATTCTAGTATTCTTGCCTGAGAATTTCATGAACAGAGGAGCCTGACAGACAACAGTCTGTGGGGCCACAAAGAGTCAGACACGACTGAGCAACTAACATTTCCACTTTCAAGAATTCTATCAGTGTTGCCACAGAGTAAGTTTACCTTCTTAACTCTCATTTTTATGTAAAGGTCAGATATTGAGGGAAGTGTACATGTTAGAGGTGTTGTTTTTATGAACATAGAGTGAGGAGAGTTATACAGGGAGGTGAACCAAACTTACCTGATTTAATACATAAAGCACTGTTCATGACAGCTGACACACTGAAAGGAAGCAATTAACAAAGCCATAGTTAGAAGAGAACAAACATAAACATGATGAAGTACAATGCATTTTAGTAGATGCAACTTTTAAAATAAGGATTCTGATAGCTTTCTACATTTTAAATTATTTTCCCTTCTTGTAAATATCTACTCTTTCTATACCAAATTATGACTTCTCAGCTACAAGGAAGAGCTGGGGAGAGACAAGATGACTAGTGAAAATGTATATCCTCTGATAAACATGGAGTTCAGTTCAGTTCAGTTCATTCACTCAGTTGTGTCCGACTCTTGGAGACCTCATTAACCACAACACACCAGGCCTCCCTAACCATCACCAACTGCTGGAGTCTACCCAACCCCACATCCATTGAGTCAGTGATGCCATTAAACTATCTCATCCTCCGTCGTCCCCTTCTCCTGCCTGCAATCTTTCCCAGCATTGGGGTCTTTTCAAATGAGTCAGCTCTTCACATCAGGTGGCCAAAGTACTGGAGTTTCAGCTTCAACATCAGTCCTTCCAGTGAATATTCAGGACTGATCTCCTTTAGGATGGACTGGTTAGATCTCCTTGCAGTTCAAGGGACTCTCAAGAGTCTTCTTCAACAGCACAGTTCAAAAGCATCAATTCTTCTGTGCTCAGCTTTCTTTATAGCACAACTCTCACATCAAACATGACCACTGGAAAAACAATAGCCTTGACTAGATGGACCTTTGTTGACAAAGTAATGTCTCTGCTTTTTAATATGCTGTCTAGGTTAGTCATAACTTTCCTTCCAAGGAGTAAGCATCTTTTAATTTCATGGCTGCAATCACCATCTGAAGTGATTTTGGAGCCCAGAAGAATAAAGTCTGACACTGTTTCCACTGATTCCCCATGTATCTGCCATGAAATGATGGGACCAGATGCCATGGTCTTAGTTTTCTGAATGCTGAGCTTTAAGTCAACTGTTTCACTCTCCTCTTTCACTTTCATCAAGAGGCTCTTTAGTTCTTCTTCACTTTCTGCCATAGGGTGGTGTCATCTGCATATCTGAGGTTATTGATATTTCTCCCGGCAATCTTGATTCCAGCTTGTGCTTCCTCCAGCCCAGCATTTCTCATAATGTACTCTGCATATAAGTTAAATAAGCAGGGTGACAATATACAGCCTTGACGTACTCTTTTTCCTATTTGGAACCAGTCTGTTGTTCCATGTCCAGTTCTAACTGTTGCTTCCTGACCTGCATACAGATTTCTCAAGAGACAAGTCAGGTTGTCTGGTATTCCCATCTCCTTCAGAATTTTCCACAGTTTATTGTGATCCACACAGTCAAAGACTTTGGCACAGTTAATAAAGCAGAAATAGATGTTTTTCTAGAACTCTCTTGGTTTTTCCATGATCCAGTGGATGTTGGCAATTTGATCTCTGTTTCCTCTGTCTATTCTAAAACCAACTTGAAGATCTGGAAGTTCACAGTTCACATATTGCTGAAGCCTGGCTTGGAGAATTTTGAGCATTACTTTACTAGCATGTGAGATGAATGCAATTATGTGGTAGTTTGAGCATTCTTTGGCATAAACATGGAGTGACCGCCTCTAATCACTGAAGATCATTTTAGCTTGGCTTAGCTGCTAAATTCCAGTGACATAATTGCAAGTCACATAATGTAAGCTCACTAAACATTTTTTTTAGGTTTTAAAAAAATTTTATTTATTTATTTTAATTTGAGGCTAATTACTTTGCAATATTGTAGTGGCTTTTGCCATACATCGACATGAATCAGCCACGCATGTACACATGTCCCCCATCCTGAACACCCCTCCCCCACCCTCCCATCCCATCCCTCAGGATCATCCCAGTGCACCAGCCCTGAGTGCCCTGTCTCATGGATCAAACCTGGACTGGTGATTTATTTCACATGCGGTAATATACATGTTGCAGTGCCATTCTTTCAAGTCATCCCACCCCCACTGTCTCCCACAGAGTCCAAAAAGTCTGTTCTTTATGTCTCTTTTGCTGTCTCGCATATAGGGTCATTGTTACCATCTTTAGAAATTCCATACATATGCATTAATATACATTGGTGTTTTTCTTTCTGACTTACTTCACTCTGTATAATAGGCTCCAGTTTCATCCACCTCATTAGAACTGATTCTAATGCATTCTTTTTAATAGCTGAGTAATATTCCATTGTGTATATGTACCACAGCTTTCTTATCCATTCATCTACTGATGGACATCTAGTTTGCTTCCAGTCCTCGCTATTGTAAACAGTGCTGTGATGAATACTGGGGTACATGTGTCTCTTTCAATTCTGGTTTCCTTGGTATGTATGCCCAGCAGTGGGATTGCTGGGTCGTATGGCAGTTCTATTTCCAGTTTTTTAAGGAATCTCCACACTGTTCTCCATAATGGCTGTACTAGTTTGCATTCCCACCAATGGTATAAGAGGGTTCCCTTTTCCCCACACCCTCTGCAACATTTGTGTTTGTAGACTTTTTGATAACAACCATTCTGACTGATGTGAGATGGTACCTCACTGTGGTTTTGATCTGCATTTCTCTGATAATGAGTGATGTTGAGCATCTTTTCATGTGTTTTTAACCATCTGTATGTTTTCTTTGGAGAAATGTCTGTTTAGTTCTTTGGCTCATTTTTTGATTGGGTCATATATTTTTCTGGTATTGAGCTTCATGAGCTGCTTGTATATTTTTGAGATTAATTCTTTGTCAGTTGCTTCATTTGCTATTATTTTCTCCCACTCTGAAGGCTGTCTTTTCACTTTGCTTATAGTTTCCTTTGTTGTGCAAAGGCTTTTAAGTTTAATTGGGTCCCATTTGTTTATTTTTGCTTTTATTTCCATTACTCTGGGAGTCGGGTCATAGAGAATCCTGCTGTGATTTATGTCAGAGTGTTTTGCCTATGTTTTCGTCTAAGGGTTTTATATTTTCTGGTCTTACATTTAGATCTTTAATTCATTTTGAGTTTATTTTTGTGTATGGTGTTAGAAAGTGTTCTAGTTTCATTCTTTTACAAGTGGTTGACCAGTTTTCCCAGCACCACTTGTTAAAGAGATTGTCTTTTCTCCATTGTATATTCTTGCCTACTTTGTCAAAGATAAGGAGTCTGTAGGTGCGTTGATTTATCTCTGAGCTTTCTATTTTGTTCCATTGATCTATATTTCTGTCTTTGTGTCAGTACCGTACTGTCACTAAGCATTCTTAAAGACATTAGTGAATAAATCAGTAGATAGCATTGACCACACACAGGAAACCACTATTTCTTCATTGAACTAAACATAGTAAATTACTTTATGGAGAATCTATTTTGTTATTATATTCAATCTTTGCTCATTATTATATTTTTATATACCTCATCTTTAGTGCTTTACTATTTCAAGGTAGCAAAGATGTGCTAGGATCAATAATGTAAATGGAATTTTGAATTATTGTGGTTTTGGTTAATTAAACACTATTTTTCTCTAGGGAGAGCTCTGTGATTTAATAGTGTTAAAGAGTTGTTGTATGGCTCCACCTGTATATGTGTGTGTTTGTGTGTATGTATTCATTGTCTTCAGATGATGGTTACTTAATCTTCCCAAGTCTGTGCGTTTTTCTGTTCCTTTTCATTTCTTTTAAGTGATTCATAGCACTTAAGTAGAAAGTAAACTCAGGAAAGAAAAATAATGCCATTTTAAGCTGTCAATTTGGCTTCCTTAGGGATCATTCAAATTTTAAAACAAACAACTGGAAGAATTCACTAAATAAAGGTCATGAGATTTCTCTGGATATCAGCCTATATCATATTTGTTTTCCATGACCAAATATTTGGATATCCAATTAGACAGAAGTAGTATGTTGAACTTGTGAAATTAACAAGGATTTTTGTTATTGTTGTTTAATGTGCTGGTTTGATGAGTTATTATACAGAAGACTCTTTTCTAGACAGAAAGAGTTATTATGATGTTTCTGTCTATGACCTTCCACATTACATACTACTTGAAATCCCACTGAGATCTCCCATTAGATGAGACCTTTAAATGTTCCTCAGTTCTCAAGCCTTATGTTTCATTCCCCCCTTTGGACCTAGTGTCATTAACCACACAGAGCAAATAGGCTGATAGTTCTCGAATAGTTCCAGTTTCTTGACAGTTTGAAAAGCTACAGTGACTTCCTATATATGCCAAAAATAAATAGTCCATCACAGCTAAAATATGTCTAATGGTTAAAAGTAATTTCTTTACAAGTAGCTTCTCTGATTTGTGAGGTGCATGATAAGACCATTATACTTATAGTGATGATAGTTGTGACAAATAGTTTGTAAGGACATGACATATGGCCATATCCACATAAGGATCTGGAAATAGATCAATTAGTTATACATGAGATATCAAGATTATTTATTATCATTAATCTATTAAGTGAACTGACTAAACCAAGCAGTGATATTTACATGTAAGGATAAAAGATTCATTTCAAATAGTCTTTATCAATACCTCCTTTCTAAGGCTTACAAATAAAGTTACTCAAGGATAAATTAAATTTGGGAAAGATTCTCCTTTAATTTTCTGCACAATTTAAAGTTAAATTATGGGAATGCTATGGTGTTCCAATGGTTAAGGCCCTGTACTTCCCGTGAATGGGACCTGGTTTTGAGCACTCACTGCTTGGGGAAATAAGATCCTATAAGGCATGTGGTACAGCCAAAAATAGATATAAACATAATAAGTCAAATTATAATAATGAATATGCTGGCAAAGACCATATCCCAATATAGGTCATTATATTGGAAAGTTGTTAAAATACCTAGTTTGTGCTTGGTCCCTTATACATATCAACAAATATTTTCTTATTCTGAGAATATTGAAATTAGTATGAATTTCAATTGAGTCTTATACAAAATATTAAATATTTTTCAAAATATTTTGTAATATGTCAAATAATATAAATTCAGTATATCACAAAACTGAAGTGGGCAAAAGTAAATATCTGTTGAATAAAATATAATTTGTTAATTCAGAAAATCTTGTAAAAGAATGTAACATAATAGATTATTTTTAGTGTCTTGTTTTGTATCTTTGGGTAGTGGATGATATGAAAGAAGTTTGATTTCAAACATTTCAGAAAATAGGATATTTCTCCACACAATCAGATTATGGGAAAAATTTATTTTATCTTAGAAGGCTTGGATAACTTTGGTATTGATTATGAAAACTATTGCAGTGAATAAGAAAATACGAATGTAATGTACGAATTCACGGTGGATCCATGAACATTTGAATTTGAGCTTTAGGCAGTCAGATAAAAATGATGGGAAAGAAAGATAAACATATGAGACTATGAGAATGATTTAACTTGGCGGAAAACTAAAACCGAAGTATAAAGTTAAAGAATGTTTAAAGCTTTTTCATTGCCCTAAAAGCTAAGGGCAATGAAAAAGAATTTTAATGTTTGATTTGATGTTGCTGACTTAAAAAATATTCCAACTTAAAAGTAGAGAGTTACATTTTATTCGGTGGGATGTTTTAGGACTTCAAATCTGGGAGGCAACATGTCAAGAAACTCTGATAGAACTCTGATAGAACTGTTCCAAGGAGGTGGTGGAGGAGTAGCCAGAATATGTAGGAATTTTGAAACAAAGGACAAGTAGTAGGGATATTGAAAGATTATTCTTAAAGAAAAACAGATTTCACAAGTTAAGGAATTTAGGGTTTTTATATATAGGGGAAGATGCCAGAGTCTTGGCTCACTGAAATTATTCTTTTGATATGCACCTCAGTGGTGATTGCAATGGCTGATGACTGTGACATCCTTTGTTTACTGATACCACAGGAAATACTCCATTAATTGTTGTGAATATGAAACCTATGACCAATATGCAAATTAATGATAACTCCATGAAAAGAGAAAATTTCCATTTGATATTTGCTTGAGGAAGAGAGATAGTAAAGTGAAACTACATGCTGGTTTAGATTTTAAGATAAAGACATACTCTATACCTTTCTGAATAAAATGAAATAAAATATTTGATGGATATTTATCAAGTTTTATTGGGGTCCAGTTCAAAACTGTAGAATATTTAACACATACAATGTGATGACTTGATGTATATATACTTTGTGGAAGAGTTCCTCCCATTCAGTTCAGTTCAGTTCAGTTGCTCAGTCGTGTCTGACTCTTTGCGACCCCATGAATCACAGCACGCCAGCCCTCCCTGTCCATCACCAACTCCCGGAGTTTACCCAAACTCATGTCCATCAAGTCAGAGATGCCATCCAGCATTTCATTCTCAGTCGTCCCCTTCTCCTCGTGCCCCCAATCCCTCCCAGCATCAGAGTCTTTTCCAATGAGTCAACTCTTTGCATGAGGTGGCCAAAGTACTGGAGTTTCAGCTTTAGCATCATTCTTTCCAAAGAACCCCCAGGGCCGATCTCCTTTAGAATGGACTCGTTGGATCTCCTTGCAGTCCAAGGGACTCTCAAGAGTCTTCTCCAACACCACAGTTCAAAAGCATCAATTCTTCGGTGCTCAGCTTTCTTCACAGTCCAACTCTCACATCCATACATGACCATTGGAAAAACCATAGCCTTGACTAGACGGACTTTTGTTGGCGAAGTAATGTCTCTGCTTTTCAATATGCTATCTAGGTTGGTCATAACTTTCCTTCCAAGGAGTAAGCATCTTTTAATTTCATGGCTACACACCATCTGCAGGGATTTTGGAGCCCCCCAAAATAAAGTCTGACACTGTTTCCACTGTTTCCCCATCTATTTCCCATGAAGTGATGGGACCAGATGCCATGATCTTCGTTTTCTGAGTGTTGAGATTTAAGCCAATTTTTTCACTCTCCTCTTTCACTTTCATCAAGAGGCTTTTTAGTTCCTCTTCACTTTCTGCCATAAGGGTGGTGTCATCTGCATATCTGAATTTATTGATATTTCTCCCAGCAATCTTGATTCCAGCTTGTGCTCCCTCCAGCCCAGCATTCCTATGATGTACTCTGCATATAAGTTAAATAAGCAGGGTGACAATATACAGCCTTGACGTACTCCTTTTCCCATTTGGAACCAGTCTATTGTTCCATGTCCAGTTCTAACTGTTGCTTCCTGACCTGCATACAGGTTTCTCAAGAGGCAGGTCAGGTGGTCTGGTATTCCCCTCTCTTGAAGAATTTGACACAGTTTTTTGTGATCCACACAGTCAAAGGCTTTGGCATAGTCAATAAAGCAGAAATAGATATTTTTCTGGAACTCTCTTGGTTTTTCCATAATCCAGCGGATGTTGGCAATTTGATCTCTGGTTCCTCTGCCTTTTCTAAAACCAGCTTGAACATCTGGAAGTTCACAGTTCCCTTATTGCTGAAGCCTGGCTTGGAGAATTTTAAGCATCCGTTTAGTAGCATGTGAGACAATGCAATTGTGCGGTAGTGTGACCATTTTTGGCATTGCATTTCTTTGGGATTGGAATGAAAACTGACCTTTTCCAGTCCTGTGGCCACTGCTGAGTTTTCCAAATTTGCTGGCTTATTGAGTGCAGCACTTTCACAGCATCATCTTTCAGGATTTGAAATAGCTCATCTGGAATTCCATCACCTCCACTAGCTTTGTTCATAGTGATGCTTCCTAAGGCCCACTTGACTTCACATTCCAGGATGTCTGGCTCTAGGTGAGTGATCATACCATCCTGATTATCTGGGTTGTGAAGATCTTTTTTCGTACAATTCTTCTGTGTATTCTTGCCACCTCTTCTTAATATCTTCTGCTTCTGTTAGGTCCATACCATTTCTGTCCTTTATCAAGCACATCTTTGCATGAAATGTTCCCTTGGTATCTCTCATTTTCTTGAAGAGATCTCTAGTCTTTCCCATTCTGTTGTTTTCCTCTATTTCTTTGCATTGATCACTGAGGAAGGCTCTCTTATCTCTCCTTGCTATTCTTTGGAATTCTGCATTCAGATGCTTATTTCTTTCCTTTCCTCCTTTGCTTTTTACTTCTCTTCATATCATAGCTATTCATAAGGCCTTCTCAGACAGCCACTTTGTTTTCTTGCATTTCTTTTCCATGGGGATGGTCTTGATTCCGGTCTGTTGTACAATGTCAAGAACCTCCATTCATAGTTCATCAGGCACTCTATCAGATCTAGTCCCTTAAATCTATTTCTATTTTCCACTGTATAATCATAAGGGATTTGATTTAGGTCATACCTGAATGGTCTAGTGGTTTTCCCTGCTTTGTTCAATTTAAGTCTGATTTTGGCAATAAGGAGTTCATGATCTGAGCCACAGTCAGCTCCCGTTCTTGTTTTTGCTGATTGTATATAGCTTCTCCATCTTTGGCGGCAAAGAATATAATCAGTCTGATTTCAGTGTTGACCATCTAGTGATGTCCATATGTAGAGTCTTCTCTTGTGTCATTAGAAGAGGGTGTTTGCTATGACCAGTGTGTTTTCTTGGCAAAACTTTTTTAGCCTTTGCCCTGCTTCATTCTGTACTCCAAGGCCAAACTTGCCTGGTGTTTCTTGACTTCCTGCTTTTGCATTGCTGCTGCTGCTGCTGCTGCTAAGTCGCTTCAGTCGTGTCTGACTCTATGCGACCCCATAGATGGCAGCCCACCAGGCTCCTCCTTCCCTGGGATTCTCCAGGCATGAACACTGGAGCAGTTGCCATTTCCTTCTCCAAAGTGTGAAAGTGAAGTCGCTCAGTCATATCCGACCTTTGCAACACCATGGATTGCAGCCTACCAAGCTCCTCCACCCATGGGATTTTCCAGGCAAGAATACTGGAGTGGGGCTCCATTGCCTTTTCCATTTTCCATTGCAGTCCCCTATAATGAAAAGGACATCTTTTGGGGGTGTTAGTTCTAAAAGTTCTTGTAGGTCTTTGTAGAGCTATTCAACTTCAGCTACTTCAGCGTTACTGGTTGGGACATAGACTTGGATTACCATGATATTGGATGGTTTTGCCTTGGAAACGAACAGAGATCATTCTATCATTTTTGAGATTGCATCCAAGTACTGCATTTTGGACTCTTTGTTGACTATGATGGCTACTCCATTTCTTCTAAGGGATTCCTGCCCACAGTAGTAGATATAATGGTCATCTGAGTTAAATTCACCCATTCCAGTCCATTTTAGTTTGCTGATTCCTAGAATGTCAACGTTCACTCTTGCCATCTCCTGTTTGACCACTTCCAATTTGCCTTGATTCATGGACCTGCCATTCCAGGTTCCTATGCAATATTGCTCTTTACAGCATCGGACCTTGCTTCTATCACCAGTCACATCCACAACTGGGTATTGTTTTTGCTTTGGCTCCATCCCTTCATTCTTTCTGGAGTTATTTCTCCACTGATCTCCAGTAGCATATTGAGCACTTACCGACCTGGGGAGTTCTCTTTCAGTATCCTATCATTTTGCCTTTTCATACTGTTCATGGGGTTCTCAAGGCAAGAATACTGAAGTGTTTTGCCATTTCTTTCTCCAGTGGACCACATTCTGTCAGACCTCTCCACCATGACCCGCCTGTCTTGGGTGGCCAAACTAAACCACATGGCATGGCTTAGTTTCATTGAGTTAGATAAGGCTATGGTCTGTATGATCAGATTGGCCCATTGAGTCAATACATCCTTAATATGTATTTTAGATGAATGTGATATTTTCAAGGACTTAGTTGTACTTGATTTTGGTTCGAGGTGCAACATTCCACATTAGCTGGATGATGGCTCTTGTGGTTCAGTTGCTCAGTTGTGTCTGACTCTTTTGCAAAATCATGGACTGTAGCTCACCAGGCTCCTCTGCCCATGGGATTTCCCAGGCAAAGATTACTGGAGTGGGATGCCATTTCCTTTTCCAAAGGACATTCCTGAACCAGGGATCAAACCCACGTCTCTTGCATTGCAGGCAGATTCTTTATTACTGAGCCATAAGGGAAACCCCAGTTAATGGGAGATTAAACTACACTGATTAAGAGTGAGTAGAGTCTAATACCAATATCAAAGATATAAACATCTTAAGAGTCAGAAGAGGTGGAGACTTCAATGAGGAAGACTTGTGGAGATAGCTGGTGGGTGTGTAGGTAGGAAACTTTGAGTGGGGGATGGAATCTGGCCCTCTCCTTTAAGACAGTAGTGCAGACCACTGCAAAGAGACCACAGTGCTCTCTTCAGGGAGCAGGAACTTTGTACTTGCATTAGACATGCACTTGAGTAAAGTGACTATAACAAGACTTTATCATCTAACTCTAGCAGCAGCAGCATGACACAGTAGTTAACACTTTACAAGAAATAACTGAATGTACAGCAAATTTGAATATATCACAAAGGCCAAGATCCTGGAGAGAAAGAAGATGCATAGAGGTTTACCCTTATCCCTGTTTTTCAGCTTAAGGCATTTCCAGTTACTAGTGTTAGGAAGAAATGCTGAGGGAAAAGCAGTAGCTCAGAGCATATGCAATATCACTGGGCTAAAGAGAAAAAGAAATAATCAAACAAAATGTTTTTCAAGTTGTCTATGAAAGCAGCAGTTAATGGGACAAGATTCTGGAGAGAAGATATGTAAATGCATGGGATGAGACACAAGGAACTAAAAAAAGTCAGTTAAAACTAGTATGATACGCAGAGATTTATGAAGTCTCACAGTGCTGTAGAAACAAACAAACAAACAAAAATGTTAACTTTAAGCATTGTAGGCTTCATTTAGTAAGAAGGGTCAGGGTAAATGCCTAAGGCTTTCAGTTGAAATCTCTAGTGATTTATTACATTTGATTTAAGGGCAAATCTTAGATAGATTAACCTTCATAATGTCTGAATGTGTCCTCAACTAGATCTGCCTATTATTCTCTCTGTCTGCAGCAGTAGCATGCTTTCTCTAGAGATTTGCAACAACACCTAGAGTTTCAAAACATTTTTGCAATAAACAGCCAACATTCAGTAAACTACCAGGGATTTCAAGATTAACGGTCAAATAACCAAAAGCCAAGAAATAGACCAACAGCTAATCCAGGTATCGATACCATGAGAGTATGGGTTTCAAAATAACTGATTAATTTATTAGCTATAGATAGACATATGGAAAAACTGAACTAGAATCTGTAAAAAAAATAAATTAAAGCTAAAGAGAGTCAAAAAACTTGTAAATCTTGGTCTGTAGAAAATAAATTAGAGCATGAGAAAGAAAAATGTTTGAAAATATAGAAAAGAGCACAAAAGCCAAGAGGAAGTTGGGGTAGTCATTCCCTTCACGAGAGATCTTCCCAACCTAGGGACTGACCCAAGTATCCTGTATTGCAGGCAGATTCTTTACCTTCTGAGCCCTCAGGGAAGCCCTAAGGATACTGTAGTGGGGGGCGGGGTTATTCCCTTCCCTGGGGATCTACACAACCCTGGGTCGAACCCTGGTCTCCTGTATTACAGATAGATTCTTTACCATCTGAACCACCAGGGAAGCTTACAAAAGTCTAATGTATGAATTAAAGGATTTATATAGAGAGACTAAATGACAGAAGCAGAACTGAAGGGACAATATGACAAGAATTCCCCCAAATTGATGAAATAATCAAGATATAGATAAAACTGTAAATGATGAGAGTTGACAAAAGGCAAATCTGTTTCTATAACTTCATTCTAATAATGAGACATTATCAAAGAAAATGATGAATAGTCTACAAAACAATTGTCAGCATTTTAAGAAAGTGCTGAGATTATAGAAGACAAGAGAAACACTGAGGAAGTGACCGTCTTGGATTATGAGTAACAAATGCAATTTGGAATCCTAGACTGGTTCTGAGAATGGGAAAAAAACATTTATGAAAACAACTTGAAATTGTGAAAAGATTTTTAGTTTAATTAATAGCATTATAATGATATATTAATAGTACTATAATGGTATGTTAATTTCCTATTTTCAATAATTGCTGTATAGTTGTAAAATATGGTAACTTTAGCCTAAGGTGGGTAAAAGATACAGAGGAACTTTCTTACTATTTTTGAAACTTTTATATAAGTCTAAAATAATTTCCAATTAAATAGTTTAAAAATTATAATAAATATATAATCAAATGTTGAATGCTGCAAAATCTTTAGCATAAGTCTACCAGATTAATTCATTTTGTGAGCTTTCTTTCTGTTTGTATATACATGAAGAATGTATTCAATTGTCATGATGAGTAATTTAATAACAGCTAATCTTTGTGAATAATTAGAGAGCAAATAAGCTTTTAAAATATTAGTTCACATACATGACAGAAATAAATGCTGTAGAGGCCAAGTTGGACTTGCAACTCTCACACAAAATTTTTAAAAATAAAAGCATCGTTCCTCTTATTAATTTCATCAATAACTTTCTAACCTTATATTTATGAAATAAATTTATCATAATAGTGTGGCAGTTCAATTAATTATATATGTGCTAGGAATTTATGTATAATTTTATTAGCAAAAAGCAAGTTATTTCTAAAAAGTTGCTAAACTACTACACAAAACTACTAGCACATTCATGGCAGGGAAGATAACTACACTGCCTAAAAGACTGCTTGATCATGTCATTTGATAATTAAGCTAATAGACTATGTGTTTAACAGGCATAGCTAAGCCTATATTCATTGTCTTAAATTTTTAAAGAATATCATTCTTCATATTCATGTTAAAATAACCAAATTTTCAAAATGCTACATAACTTCTTGTGCAGTAGTTTGAACATTCTTTGACATTGCCTTTTTGGGGATTGGAATAAAAACTGACCTTTTCCAGGCCAGTGCTGAGTTTTCCAAATTTACTGGCAAATTGAATACAGCACTTTCACAGCATCATCTTTCAGGATTTGAGATAGTTCAATTGGAATTTCATTACTTCCACTAGCTTTGTTCATAGTAATGCTTCCTAAGGCCCACTTGATGTCATACTCCAGGATGTCTGGCACTAGGTGAGTGACCACACCATCGTGGTTATCTGAGTCATTAAGCCTTCCTCAGTGATCAGTGCAAAGAAATAGAGGAAAACAACAGAATGGGAAAGACTAGAGATCTCCACAAGAAAATTAGAGATACCAAGGGAACATTTCATGCAAAGATGGGCTCGATAAAGGACAGAAATGGTCTGGACCTAACAGAAGCAGGAGATATTAAGAAGAGGTGGCAAGAATACACAGAAGAACTATAAAAAAAGATCTTCATGACCAAGATAATCACGATGGTATGATCACTCAAATAGAGCCAGACATCCTGGAATGTGAAGTCAAATGGGCTTTAGAAAGCATCACTATGAACAAAGCTAGTGGAGGTGATGGGATTCCAGTTGAGCTGTTTCAAATCCTGAAAGATGATGCTGTGAAAGTGCTGCACTCAATAAGCCAGCAAGTATGGAAAACTCAGCAGTGGCCACAGGACTGGAAAAGTTCAGTTTTCATTCCAATCCCTAAGAAAGGCAATGCCGAAGAATGGTCAAACTACTGCACAATTGCACTCATCTCACATGCTAGTAAAGTAATACTCAAAATTCTCCAAGCCAGGCTTCAGCAATAAGTGAACTGTGAACTTCCAGATGTTCAAGCTGGTTTTAGAAAAGGCAGAGGAACCAGAGATCAAATTGACAAAATCTGCTGGATCATGGAAAAAGGAAGAGAGTTCCAGGAAAACATGTATTTCTGCTTTATTGAGTATGCCAAAGCCTTTGACTGTGTGGATCACAATAAATTCTGGAAAACTCTTCATGATGTGGGAATACCAGACCACCTGAGTGGCCTCTTGAGAAACCTATATGCAGGTCAGGAGGCAACAGTTAGAACTGGACATGGAACAACAGACTGGTTCCAAATAGGAAAAGGTGTACTTCAAGGCTGTGTATAGTCACCCTGCTTATTTAACTTCTGTGAAGAGTACATCATGAGAAACGTTGGACTGGAAGAAGCACAAGCTGGAATCAAGATTGCCAGGAGAATAGCCTCAGATATGCAGATGACACCACCCTTATGGCAGAAAGTGAACAGGAGCTAAAAAGCCTCTTGATGAAAGTGAAAGAGGAGAGTGAAAAAGTTGGCTTAAAGCTCAACATTCAGAAAACGAAGATCATGGCATCTGGTCCCATCACTTCATGGGAAATAGATGGGGAAACAGTGTCAGACTTTATTTTGGGGGGCTCCAAAATCACTGCAGATGTTGATCACAGCCATGAAATTAAAAGACGCTTACTCCTTGGAAGGAAAGTTATGACCAACTTAGATAGCATGTTGAAAAGCAGAGACATTACTTTGCCAATAAAGGTCCATCTAGTTAAGGCTGTAGTTTTTCCAGTGGTCACATATGGATGTGAGAGTTGGACTGTGAAGAAGATTGAGCTCCAAAGAATTGATGCTTTTGAGCTGTGGTGTTGGAGAAGACTCTTGAGAGTCCCTTGGACTGCAAGATCCAATGAGTCCATTCTAAAGGAGATCAGCCCTGGGTGTTCTGTGGAAGGAATGATGCTAAAGCTGAAACTCCAGTACTTTGCCCACCTCATGTGAAGAGCTGACTCATTGGAAAAGACCCTGATGCTGGGAGAGATTGGGGGCAGGAGAAGAAGGGGACGACAGAGGATGAGATGGCTGGATGGCATCACCGACTCAATGGACATGAGTTTGAGTGAACTCTGGGAGATGGTGATGGACAGGGAGGCCTGGCGTGCCGCAATTCATGGGATAACAGAGATTCGGACATGACTGAGCGACTGAAGACCTCTTTTTGGTATAGTTCTTCAGTGTATTCTTGCCATCTCTTCTTAATCTCTTCTGCTTCAGTTACATCCTTGATTTTTCTGTCCTTTATTTAGCCCATCTTTACATGAATTGGTTCCTTGGTATCTCCAAATTTCTTGAAGAGATCTCTAATCTTTCCCATTCTATTGTTTTCCTATGGTTCTTTGTTTTGTTCACTTAAGAAAGCTTTCTTAGCTCTCCTTGCTGTTCTTCGGAACTCTGCATTCAGATGAGTATATCTTTCCTTTTCTCCTTTGCCTTATGCCTCCTGTTCATGGAGTTCTCCAAGCAAGAATACTGGTTTGCCATTCCTTTCTCCAATGGACCATATTTAGTCAGAACAGTCTACCATGACTCATCCATCTTGGGTGGCCCTGCGTGACATGGCTCATAGCTTCATTGAATTACATAAGACTGTGATCCATGAGATTATTTTGGTTAGCTTTGTTTGATGGTGATCATTTCCCATGCTAGCAAGTTAATGCTCAAAATCCTTCAAGCTAGGCTTCACTATTACGTGAACCAGCACTTCAATCTAACAGTTGGATTTAGAAAAGCCAGAGGAACCAGAAGTCAAATTGCCAAAATCTATCTGTTGGGTTATAAGAAAAAACAAGGGAGTTCCAGAAAAATATCTATTTCTGCTTCATTGATTACCTGAAATCTTTGACTTTGTGGATCAGAACAAATTCAGTTCAGTTCAGTTCAGTCACTCAGTCATGTCCGACTCTTTGCGACCCCATGAATCGCAGCTCGCCAGGCCTCCCTATCCATCACCAACTCCCAGAGTTCACTCAAACCCACGTCCATCGAGTCAGTGATGCCATCCAGCTATCTCATTCTCTGTCGTCACCTTCTCCTCCTGCCGCCAGTCCCTCCCAGCATCAAAGTTTTTTCCAATGAGTCAACTCTTTGCAGGAGGTGGCCAAAGTATTGGAGCTTCAGCTTTAGCATCATTCCTTCCAAAGAACACCCAGGGCTGATCTCCTTTAGAATGGACTGGTTGGATCTCCTTGCAGTCCAAGGGACTCTCAAGAGTCTTCTCCAACACCACAGTTCAAAAGCATCAATTCTGCGGCACTCAGCCTTCTTCACAGTCCAACTCTCACATCCTTACACGACCACTGGAAAAACCATAGCCTTGACTAGATGGACCTTAGTCGGCAAAGTAATGTCTCCGCTTTTGAATATGCTGTCTAGGTTAGTCATAACTTTCATTCCAAGGAGTAAGCGTCTTTTAATTTCATGGCTGCAATCACCATCTGCAGTGATTTTGGAGCCCAAAAAATGAAGTCTGACACTGTTTCCACTGTTTCCCCATCTATTTCCCATGAAGTGATGGGACCAGATGCCATGATCTTCATTTTCTGAATATTGAGCTTTAAGCCAACTTTTTCACTCTCCTCTTTCACTTTCATCAAGAGGCTTTTTAGTTCCTCTTCAATTTCTGCCATAAGGGTGGTGTCATCTGCATATCTGAGGTTATTGATATTTCTCCCGGCAATCTTGATTCCAGCTTGTGTTTCTTCCAGTCCAGCGTTTCTCATGAGGTACTCTGAATATAAGTTAAATAAGCAGGGTGACAATATACAGTCTTGACATTCTCCTTTTCCTATTTGGAACCAGTCTGTTCCATGTCCAGTTCTAACTGTTCCTTCCTGACCTGCATACAGATTTCTCAAGAGGCAGGTCAGGTGTTCTGGTATTCCCATCTCTCTCAGAATCTTCCACAGTTTATTGTGATCCACACAATATCAAATGCTTTGACATAGTCAGTAAAGCAGAAATAGATATTTTTCTGGAGCTCTCTTGCTTTTCCCATGATCCAGCGGATGTTGGCAATTTGATCTCTGGTTCCTCTGACTTTTTTAAAACCAGCTTGAACATCTCGAAGTTCACAGTTCACTTATTGCTGAAGCCTGGCTTGGAGAATTATGAGCATTACTTTACTAGCTTGTGAGATGAATGAAATTGTGTGATAGTTTGAGCATTCTTTGGCATTGCCTTTCTTAGGGATCGGAATGAAAACTGACCTTTTCCAGTCCTGTGGCCACTGCTGAGTTTTCCAAATTTGCTGGCATATTGAGTGCAGCACTTTCACAGGATCATCTTTCAGGATTTGAAATAGCTCTACTGGAATTCCATCACGTCCACTAGCTTTGTTCTTAGTGATGCTTTCTAAGGCCCACTTGACTTCATATTCCAGGATGTCTGGCTCTAGATGAGTGATCACACCATCATGATTATCCGGGTCATGAAGATCTTTTTTGTACAGTTCTTCCGTGTATTCTTGCCACCTCTTCTTAATATCTTCTGCTTCTGTTAGGTCCATACCATTTCTGTCCTTTATCGAGCCCATCTTTGCATGAAATGTTCCCTTGTTATCTCTCATTTTCTTGAAGAGATCTCCAGTCATTTCCATTCTGTTGTTTTCCTCTATTTCTTTGCATTGATTGCTGAAGAAGGCTTTCTTATCTCTTCTTGCTATTCTTTGGAACTCTGCATTCAGATGCTTATATCTTTCCTTTTCTCCTTTGCTTTTCACCTCTCTTCTTTTCACAGCTATTTGTAAGGCCTCCGTAGACAGCCATTTTGCTTTTTTGCATTTCTTTTCCATGGGGATGGTCTTGATCCCTGTCTCCTGTACAATGTCACGAACCTCATTCCATAGTTCGTCAGGCACTCTATCTATCAGATCTAGGCCCTTAAATCTATTTCTTACTCCCACTGTATAATCATAAGGGATTTGGTTTAGGTCATACCTGAATGGTCTAGCGGTTTTCCCTACTTTCTTCAATTTGAATCTGAATTTGGCAATAAGGAGTTCATGATCTGAGCCATAATCAGCTCCTGGTCTTGTTTTTGTTGACTGTATAGAGCTTCTCCATCCTTGGCTGCAAAAAATGTAATCAACCTGATTTTGGTGTTGACCATCTGGTGATGTCCACGTGTAGAGTCTTCTCTTTTGTTGTTGGAAGAGGGTGTTTGCTATGACCAGTGCATTTTCTTGATAAAACTCCATGGTCTTTGCCCTGTTTCATTCCGCATTCCAAGGCCAAATTTGCCTGTTACTCCAGGTGTTTCTTGACTTCCTACTTTTGCATTCCAGTCCCCTATAATGAAAAGGACATCTTTTTTGGGGTGTTAGTTTTAAAAGGTCTTGTAGGTCTTCATAGAACCCGTTCAACTTCAGCTTCTTCAGCATTACTGGTTGGGACATAGATTTGGATTACCGTGATACTAAATGGTTTGCCTTGGAGATGAACAGAGATCATTCTGTCGTTTTTGAGATTGCATCCAAGTACTGCATTTCAGACTCTTTTGTTGACCATGATGGCTACTCCATTTCTTCTGAGGAATTTCTGCCTGCAGTAGTAGATGTAATGGTCATCTGAGTTAAATTCACCCATTCCAGTCCATTTTAGTTCGCTGATTCCTAGAATGTCAATGTTCACTCTTGCCATCTCTTGTTTGACTACTTCCAATTTGCCTTGATTCATGGACCTGACATTCCAGGTTCCTATGCAATATTGCTCTTTACAGCATCGAACCTTGCTTCTATCACCAGTCACATCCACAGCTGGGTATTGTTTTTGCTTTGACTCCATCCCTTCATTCTTTCTGGAGTTATTTCTCCACTGATCTCCAGTAGCATATTGGGTACCTACTGACCTGGGGAGTTCTCTTTCAGTATCCTATCATTTTGCCTTTTCATACTGTTCATGGGGTTCTCAAGGCAAGAATACTGAAGTGGTTTGCCATTCCCTTCTCCAGTGGACCACATTCTGTCAGACCTCGCCCGTCTTGGGTTGCCTCGCAGGCATGGCTTAGTTTCATTGAGTTAAACAAGGGTGTGGTCCTAGTGTGATTAGATTGACAAGTTTTCTGCGAGTATGGTTTCAGTGTGTCTGCCCTCTGATGCCCTCTTGCAACACCTACCGTCTTACTTGGGTTTCTCTTAACCTGGGAGTGGGGTATCTCTTCATGGCTGCTCCAGCAAAGCCCAGCTGCTGCTCCTTACCTTGGATGAGGGGTATATCCTCACTGGCACCCTTCCTGACCTTCAACATGGGATGGCTCCTCTAGGCCCTCCTGTGCCCGCGCAGCCACCGCTCCTTGGACCTGGGGTTGCTCCTCCCAGCTGCCGCCCCTGGCCTCAGACACGAGGTGGCTCCTCCCGGCCGCCGCCCTGACCTCAGACGCAGGGTAGCTCATCTTGGCTGTTCCTGCGCCATTGCAGCCTGGCACTCTCCGCTGCTGCCCCTGACCTCGGACGTGGGGTAACTCCTCTTGGTCATACTTAGTGCGCTGGTCGTAGCCGCCTGCGCTTAGTGCGCCGGTTGCAGCCGCCTGCGCTCAGAACAAATTAGAGAATTGTTAAAGAGATGGGAATAAAGAGACCACATTATCTGCCTCCTGAGAAACCTGTACGCAGGTTGAGAAGTAACAGAACTGGACATGGAACCATGGATTGTTTTAAAATTGGGAAAGGAGTACATCAAGACTGTATATTGTCACCCTTCTTATTTATCATGAGAAACGGTGGGCTGGTGACTCACAAGTTGGAATCAAGATTGTCAGGAGAAATATAAACAACCTTAGATATGCAGATGGCATCGCTCTAATGGCAGAATTGATGCTTTTGAACTGTGGTTTTGGAGAAGAATCTTGAGAGTCCCTTGGACTTCAAAGAGATCAAAGCAGTCCATCCTAAAGTAAATCAGTCCTGAATATTCATTGGAACGACTGATGCTGAAGCTGAAACTCCAATACTTTGGTCACCTGATGGGAAGAACTGACTCATTTGAAAAGACCCTGATTCTGGGAAAGATTGAAGGCAGGAGGAGAAGGGGATGACAGAGGATGAGATGGCTGGATGGCATCACTGACTCAATGGACATGAGTTTGAGTAAACTCCGGGAACTGGCAATGGATAGCGAGGCCCTGGTGTGCTGCAGTCTATGGGGTTGCAAAGAGTCAGACACAACTGAGTGACTGAGCTGAACTGAACTGAATGGCAGAAAATGAAGTGGAACTAAACAGCCTCTTGGTGAGGGTGAAAGAGGAGAGTGAAAAAGTTTGCTTAAAACTCAACATTCATAAACCTAAGATCATGGCATCTGGTCCCATTACTTTATGATAAATAGAAGGAGAAAAAGTTGAAACAGTGGCAGATTTTATTTTCCTGGCCTCCAAAAGCACTGTAGACAGTGACTGCAGCCCCAAAATTAAACGATGCTTGCCCTTTGGAGGAAAGGCTGTGACAAACTTAGATAGCATATTAAAAAAGAGACCTTACTTGCTGACAAAGGTCCATACAGTCAAAGTTATGGTTTTTCTGTACATTCCATTTATGGATATGAGAGTTGGACCATTCAGAGGGCTGAGTACCAAAGGATTGATGCTTTTGAATTGTGATGCTAAACAAGACTCCTGAAAGTTCCTTGAACTGCAAGGAGGTCAAACCAGTTAATTCTAAAGGAAGTCAATCCTGAATATTCATTGGAAGGACTGATGCTGAAGCTCCAATACTGTGGTCACCTGATGCAAAGAGCCGACTCACTGGAAAAGACCTGACTCATTGGAAGAGACCCTGATGCTGGGAAAGATTGAGGGCAAAAGGAGAAGGAGGTGACAAAGGATGAGACGGTTGGATGGGATCACTGACTCAAGGGGCATGAGTATGAGCATACTCTGGGAGATAGTGAAGAACAGGGAAACCTGGTGTGCTGCAGTCCATGGGGTCACAAAGAGTTGGACATGATTTAGCAACTGAACAACAACAACCATGTCACATCTTAGCCATTAAACCAAATGATGAGATGTCTCTTATACATAGCTATAAAATCATCTCCATTTCAGCCATGATTTTGGCACAGATGTGAGCCTAAATATCTCCCTCAAATTTGGATGATCTTATTAAGATCTGAATTTGAATGCTGCTGATCTCTGTTGCAGACCACTTAAAAATATGGAGAAGAGTAATCAAAACTAACACAACTACTGAATCAGCCTAATCCTTACAAGCTGATGGCACTATATCCTGGAATGTGAAAAAAAAAAAAAAAAAAGACTTGGGATGTTATTGGAAAATACTTGAATATTTGAAGGTGCAAAACATGCACTTAACTGAACACATACACCAAGAAGAATTATGATTATGATTTATTTGCTCAGTTGTGTCTAACTCTTTGAGATCCCATGGACTGTAGCCTGCCAGTCTTCTCTGTACATGGAATTCTCCAGACTAGAATAATGGAGTTGGTTGCCATTCCCTTTTCCAGGGGATCTTCCTGACCCAGGGATCAAACCCAGGTCTCCCGCATTGCAGGCAAATTCTTTACCATTTGAGCCACTCAGGAAGCTTCCCAAGGATGAAGGGAATGAAATCCAACTATATATATATATATATATATATATATATATATATATATATATATATATATATATATTTTTTTTTTTTTTTTTCTGGAAACTGAGTGACATATGATATACTTGCCTGATATGTGTTTTCCTCAGTAATGCAAAAATACATAAATACCATTTCCCCCAGCTTGCCTGTGATCCATAAAATATTCCATAAGTGTATGGAGGTCTGCTGGGATAAGAAAGGAAGAAAAAGAAGCTTTTAATGTGTATTTCAGCCTCTAGGAAAAACCTGAAGTAATGTGAAGTCTGTTCAGTTCAGTTCAGTCACTCATTCGTGTCCAACTCTTTGTGATGCCATGAACCATGGCATGCCAGGCTTTCCTGTCCATCACCAACTCCCGGAGTCTACCCAAACCTATGTCCATTGAGTCAGTGATGCCATCCAACCATCTCATCCTCTGTCATCCCCTACTCCACCTGCCCTCAATCTTGCCCAGCATCAGGGTCTTTTCCAAAGAGTCATCTCTTCGCATCAGGTAGCCAACTCCAAAGTACTGGAGTTTCAGCTTCAACATCAGTCCTTCCAATGAACACTCAGGCCTGATCTCCTTTAGGATGGACTGGTTGGATCTCCTTGCAGTCCAAGGGACTCTCAAGAGTCTTCTCCAACACCACAGTTCAAAAGCATCAATTCTTCGGTGCTCAGCTTTCTTCACAGTCCAACTCTCACATCCATACATGACCACTAGAAAAATCATAGCCTTGACTAGATGGACCTTTGTTGACAAAGTGATGTATCTGCTTTTTAATATGCTGTCTAGGTTGGTCATAACTTTCCTACCAAGGAGTAAGCATCTTTTAATTTCATGGCTGCAGTCACCATCTGCAGTGATTTTGGAGCCCAGAAAAATAAAGTCAGCCACTGTTTCCATTGTTTCCCCATGCATTTACCATGAAATGATGGGACCAGATGTCATGATCTTAGTTTTCTGAGTGTTGAGCTTTAAGCCATTTTTTTCACTCCCTCTTCCACTTTCATCAACAGGCTTTTTAGTTCCTCTTCACTTTCTGCCATAAGGGTGGTGTCATCTGCATATCTGAGGTTATTGATATTTCTCCCGCCAATCTTGATTCCAGACTGTGCTTCCTCCAGCCCAGCGTTTCTCATGATGTACTCTGCATATAAGTTAAATAAGCATGGTGACAATATGCAGCCCTGACGTACTCCTTTTCCTCTTTGAAACCAGTCTGTTGTTCCATGTCCAGTTCTAACTGTTGCTTCCTGACCTGCATACAGGTTTCTCAAGAGGCAGGTCAGGTGGTCTTGTATTCCCATGTGAAGTCTATATCCTTTGATAAACAGGATTATGGCTATGATGAAAATTAGCTTGAGCAAACCCGGAGTTTTGATATGGATTTTTCCAATTGATGGGGACTTTTTGTGTCCTTGGTAAAGGAATGATGCTTAATTTAAGACCTACCTAATTACTTTGGCCACCTCATGCGACGGGTTGACTCATTGGAAAAGACTCTGATGCTGGGAGGGATTGGGGACAGGAGGAGAAGGGGACGACAGAGGATGAGATGGCTGGATGGCACCACCGACTCGATGGGCGTGAGTTTGAGTTAACTCCGGGAGTTGGTGATGGACAAGGATTCCTGGTGTGCTGCAATTCATGGGGTCCCAAAGAGTCAGACACGACTGAGCAACTCTACTGAATTATTTTAGCACTGAGTGTTACAATTTTTAGTAAAACCACAAGTCACTGCAGGACATAAAATGAAACAGACCATCTTATCCAGTAATATTGTAGTACCTATGAGGAATGCAATCTGTCTTTCATGAAGACCTTTACAAATACATTCTTTTTAAAGATCTTCCCACTTAATTTGT
Source organism: Budorcas taxicolor (assembly GCF_023091745.1). Classification (NCBI taxonomy): domain Eukaryota; kingdom Metazoa; phylum Chordata; class Mammalia; order Artiodactyla; family Bovidae; genus Budorcas; species Budorcas taxicolor. Next base: position 35,723,349 of record NC_068916.1, read on the forward strand.
AACCCTTAGGTATTTTTGTTTTTCCTAAAAGAAATTTGGTGATGGACGTGGAAGATGAGTGGTCTGCTAAGGAATCACTGGGTGGGTGTTTCTTTCTTATAATCCATTTGGAGATGAATTTATCAGTGGTAACTAAAAGTATTCTGTGGAAAGTACTTCAATTTTTATTTTTTTAAATAAGTGGAGATTATTCCCTAAATTGGTGAAGGCAGTATGAGTCAAAGTCTAAGACAGATATTTTTTAGAATTATTTTTTGTTATTAAACTTTCACCGTAACAAATCTTTAAGGGAATAATAATATACTGAATGGCTCTTCTAGGGCCCCAACTTGGAGATGACTTGCTACTTATAGCATCATATCCTGAGGTCAACTGCTTCGGTATTTTTGTATCTTCTGGTCAGCCATGGGGGGAAAAATGAGTCTGCCCTAGATTCTGTGTTGGAAAAAGATGAAATTTGGCAAGGTCAATTGTGCACAAGGCTGGGTCATTTCCAAATAGGACTGAGTAAAGCTGCAAGCTGAATCTTTCCTCACCACCCCTCTTGGTCTTCCTGCTAGGAGTGCAACTGACTGGCAGGTGGGAATTTTGAATCTAGAAGCAACTGTCATGTTTGAGATGAGTGTGATCATTTATTCTTTTATTAGGACATTTTTAGTTTGTAAAAAGAATTTAGGACATTAGAAGTTTGTAATTTGTCATTTCTCAGCACTCTCATAAGAATCGGAGTCAAAAATTATTTACCAAGAACATTAACTAAACAAACACTGTTGATAATGGCATTGAAAACTGTCACATACCTACTTGCCCAAGCTTATATGACTGTGGAAGAGAGAGCAGACAATGCAAGAGGTTTCATTCATTTTACTCTCAGCTGTGTCCATAAGGAGGGAATAATTTGCTGATCTAAATTAGAGCTGGTTGGTAAATTACGTTTGTCTTTACAAACTTCCTTTGTAGTTTTCATAACCTTCCAGTTCGATTTTACCTTAGGTTCATGGTCTATAGAAATGGATTTCATAATAATTAGGTGGATTTATGGTTTCACAACATACACATATATTCATAGGCCTATAAAATTTTATAGTGTTTAATTGACAACTGCCATCATTCCACAAACCTGACCCCACTTGTCCTCTCCCTTCACTAGAAACCCATTGAAAAAGCAGAAAGTGAAGTGTCTGGAGTTTTTCTCCAAAGTGTTTAGACTTCCACTTTTTCATGGATGTGTAAGGGAGAAAAACTATATGCCCTTGAAGGTATTATTTACATATAATCTATTAAGTGTATACTTATTATTTTACTTTTCTGCCACCAGAAACAAAAAAATTTTCATCTTTCAAAGAAATTAATAAATGATACTCCCTCAAGTCCTTCAAAATGTTTTATTAAAGTTTTTTAAATATTAATGTTACTATGATAGGTTATTGTGCTGTGCTTAGTGGCTCAGTTGTGTCCGACTCTTTTGCAACACCATGGATTATAGCCCGCCATGCTCCTCTGTCCATGGGGATTCTCCAGGCAAGAATACTGGAGTGGGTTGTCATGCCCTCTTCCAGGGGATTATCCCAACTCAGGAACTGAACCCAGGCCTCCTGCATTGCAGGTGGATTCTTTACCATCTGAGCCACAAGGGAAGCCACTGGTAAATAAGAGGTAAATGAATTTAAATCTATTATCCACCTGCAATGCGGGAGGCCTGGGTTTGATCCCTGGGTTGGAATGATCCCCTGGAGAAGGGAAAGGCTACCCCACTCCAGTGTTCTGGCCTGGAGAATTCCATGGACTATATAGTCCATGATGTTGCGAAGAGTCGGGCACGACGGAGCAAATTTCACTTTCACTATTATCAAAGGCAGTTCAAATAATAGTAAGTTACTATGATAGGCTATTGTACTGAAACCTTAATTACTTGAATGAATGCAGGCAAGCCCAAGAGTAGAAAGAAAAAGGACCTCTTCATCTTTTGTTTCACTTTGGTGAACATGGTCTGCCCCACACCATTCAATACTTGATTATACTTTAAATATTATCTAATTGGTGCATATATATTTGTTCTATGTCAAAAGAACCCACTTTCTAAACAGTCTCTGTTTTTAATATGATGCTGGTTAATCAGTTGGGACTTCCCTAGTGGCTGAGATGGTAAAGAATCTATCTGCAATGTGGAAGACCCGGATTCAAGCCTTGGGTTGGGGAGATACCCTGGAGAAGGGAATGGCAACCCACTCCAATACTCTTGTCTGAGAATTTCATGGACAGAGGAACCTGGCAGGCCACAGTCCATGGGGTCCCAGAGAGCAGGACGTGAATGAGGGAATAAGGGACTAGCACTTTCACTTTTAAGCAATTGTGCTCTTGCTTGCAAGGACTGAGAATTAGCTATGTCTAATTGTCTATTTGTAGGTGTGTATCTTTCTTTATCTATCATCTTACTATCCATCCTATACTTTTATATGAACTATGATATCTGAAAATCAAACAAAAGCACTATACCAACCAAAACTAGTTTTCATACCTTCGAAGTCATACTCACTGGTAAATTTGATAAATAATTTAATTCCCAGGTTTCTCACTTAGAAATTCTGATTTGGTAGGTCAGCAGTGGTACCCAGGACTGCATTTAATAAGCTTACCTATGATTCCATTGCAAGTGTTTCTTCTAACCATGTTGATAAAGCATTGATTTAGAGAATCTGTGTTAAGAATGATTCTGGTTTGAGTTTATCAGTTTTCTAGCTATTCAGCTTATATTTCCAGAGCTGGTATTTGGCTCTATCTGAAACCCAAGTTTATCCCAGAAGGGCATTATTAGCTTGCTCTGAACCCCGCATTCAATCCTACTTTCTTTTTTATTGACTCTTGCTTGACCCACTCAAAAATAACTATTATTTGGTCCAGTGAGGCCCCAGGCTGTTACATATTTAGCACTTCCTTCTCTAACTCTAAAGCCACCCAGCTTGGTTTAGCTATATAAAAAGCACTTGCACAGCGGGTGTTTCTTGCTGTATGTTTATTTAGCTGCATATCAGTTCAAGGTTGCTTGCTGAATTGTTTCTTTTTGCCTGGCAGAAATGTTAAGGTACCTGCTTCTATTGCTACATGTTGTCTAGAGCCTCCAGCCAAAATTATTAAGCAGATTTTGTTCAGTAAACCTTCATTTATTTTAAACAATTTTCTTTGTCTGTAATAATTTCTATTTTTCACAGTCTTTTTTTCTGACATGACTGAGTATTTTTTTAGAGATTACTCATTAAATAGTAAATGGGAAAGTGTTTTCTAAAACCTTTTATTTGAATAGTCTAAAAGATTTAATTTCCCTCCCATCCTGACACATATCTCTTTTTCTGAAATTTGTGTATGCCTATGTAAACACTTTTCTATCAGTTCCTGAAAGAGAAGAAATTCCATATAATTAGTGGCCATTTAAGTTAGTGGTAATTTTTGGTTTATAGTATCCATATAAACTGACAGCACAGTTATTATTTCAAAGACATTATTCCATTTTCCTCATGAAAATATTTATACTTGTCAGAGCATGAGTGAGTACTGAATTTGGGGTGAGAGTTTTGTCCATTTGCAACAATTTGTGTTAATTCGTAGTATCCATTCCTTCCCAACTATGATCACTGTAGAAAGCTATTAAAATCGTCTAACTTATAATATTGGAAACCTGAACCCCTACTTCTGTTTGCCGTCTGGATGATCCAGTTTAAATTCTTCCATTACAATGAAGTGATCCTCAAAACTGCAGTTCTGGGTATGCTGCTTCAAGCTTTCAAAAATCCCTTAATGGCGAGACACTGATTGTAAAATAAAGCCCAAACTCCAAAAATGTCAAGTAAGCCTTTCCCTGTCTTCCTGATCTTTCTGCTCTTTACTCACCCAGCCTCACATCCATTCCCTCAGTGTAAACTAGTCCAACCAATGTAAACTAGCCCAACCATAGCAAACTATCTTTAGTTCCTAGCAGTTTCTTTTCATCCCTCCCGTATGTTAGCTCCTGATCTTCCCTGGACCAAAGACGCACCCCCATGCTCACCTCCAGCTCACCCACTGGGCAGTGTCCAAGCAGTACGTAGGAAAGTCAAAGCATGAGCTCACCTGAGGAACTTCGGAATTCCTCTCTCTTCCAAGTGGGCCACTCTCTGTTAGTCCCTGTGTCTTCCTTTGTCATAAAAGTTGTCACCTGGCATTAGAAATCATTAGTTTTCTCTGATCTGATCTGTCTTTTGGAAAAATGACTTCAGATCTTGCAAGAAATAAATGTTGGTTTAAGAAGTATTTACATGTGATGAGGAGAAAGAATATAAAACATTGGCATATTTATCTTCATTGGCCTCAATTATCTTTGATGTAGATCTTATATCACTTGCCAAATTATTTGAGTTTGGAGGAAAACCACTGCCTTTCCTGTGATAAAAATTTTGTGTTTTTAAGGCCTTGTTGAAGAGTTGGTTTCCAATTTCTCCCTATTAAATATAATGTATATTACTATCTTTCCATCTCTGTTGTCATTACCTCAGGAGGCAATTTAAATACAACCTTATAAGTCAAATTTGACCTCAACTTACCACAAACCCCACCTGTGGAACAGTTTAATCAATGGAAGGGCGTCATGTATGTTTTTCTCTTTCCCCATGTAGAAATGACAATTTTGAGACTCTTTAATTGATTTTTTTTTTATTCCTAGTGAGTCCCATTATTTCAGAATGTGGTTAAATTTTGATGCTTCTGATGCAGGATGATGTAGCATTCTCTTTGAAGAGATCTTTTCTTGCTGCTTCCCCTCTAGCTATCCTACCTGGGGCCTGAACAACTCAAAGGCAGTTCAGATCTCCGCTGAAACATCACTGCTTTAAGGAATCTTTTGTGATTGTTCAAGGCAGAGCCTAGGGACTGTAACTTACTCCTGTAAGCCCTGAATTTGCCTTTGAGAGCACTTCCTACTTTGCAACCTGATTGTACATACACATCTTGGTATTGATCACTGAAGTATAAAACCGTGGAGATCAGAGACCATCTCCCGAACAGTTAAACCCATGTTCCTAAAGTTGTGCTTATACAATACATATTTATCACATAACTCTTTTTGTATTAGAACTGAAGTTGTTTTGAAAATTGAGTTTATGTTCCTTGAAATATCCATACAGAAATATAAAACCTAGAACCTGTAAAACTAAGCTTAGTTTACTGTTTTATAATTCAGTATAAGCCTGCTGATGGTCAAAACACATCTAATCTATGTTACCCTCTTGCATTTCATAGAACACAGTTATGTTACTTTTTCACGCCAGGAAGCTTAAACAGTGTTATTGTTTGGTTCTGTCTGAGAGCTCGAGCTGAGCAAAAGTAGACAATCCAGCGGATGCTCAGGCAATGTCAGTGTCAATATCCTGATGAGCCATGGTTGCTTATGAGAAGGACACAACTATGTTTGAGTGAGACATAGCTGAGTGGACAGGTAGCCATCTGGCTGGAGAGTAGACCGGGGGGCTGTCATTTTAGGAAAAAGTGGCAGAAGTAGAAATGAATGTTTTATGAGTATGAGATGGATTTAATTATAGTTAATTAAGGATATCAGGAGAGATACAAAATAGAGTTGACATCTAATGTAACCCTTGACCTTCTTATGCCGTGTGATGACACTCTGGCTGTGAGCTCCCTTTTACTTGATGACACACAGATTTTCCCCTTGAATATACAGGGTCCTATGTACAGCAGAGTTGTAGTACAGACTCATCCTATGAATAGTCTATCTTTTGTCCCTCATCGCCAAGTTTCTCCAAGAAAAAAGGAATTCCATTCAGACATGGAACCAGTTGTCAGTATTGTTCCTGGAGGATTTTGTTCAATGACCTGCCAGTTAGTTGCCCAATGATCTGACAGTTTCTTAAGTTGACATGCTCCTCTCCTTTTTGAATGAATGAATAAACATCTACTTAACTAATGGATGCTCCAGTTAATCTCCCAAATTCTCACAATTCAGTCTATGCCTTTAAAAGTATTTTTCCTGATAACCTTCTCACTTGCAACCTCTTTGTAAATGATATTTAGAAAATAGACATGAAAATGACATAGTGCACACCATCCCGATCCTTGTTGTAACTGCTGTTTCCTGATGTTTAATGAACTCACATTTATATACAGCCCATCCATCTCTTCCCCTCACCAGGGTACAGTGTTGTTTTCATTTTATCCAGGCTCTTTTCCTTTTAACGTTCAGCACATTGTCAAACCTGCCTTATCTGAAGTAAATGATGTTACTTGCTCTCCTGGGGGAACCGAGTAAATATCAGTAAGTAAATAGAAGCTCTGGTAACTTCTGCAGTGTCAGCTTTATCTCTGTCACCATTATGGTGATGGAAAGCATGCAGAGCCTGCTGGTCCGTTCCATCTCCCTGCCTACAGCCCTTGCAGTTGGGGAAATACAACTAATGTGTAATTACATATGAGCTTCAGTGACTTGGAATACCATAAGCAGCAAGTAATGATAAAGTTTCAATACTTACATGTCCTCAGAGACTCAAGAGTCATAAGGACCGGATTGACATTCATTTATCTGTTTATTCATTGGCGTCTCGAGCTTAAGCAGGAAGATTTGACCTATTTAAGGAGTTCAGGAAATGTTTCTATGTGCAAAGTGGTCTTGTTCTACTACATGAATGATTGGGGGCAGTTAACTTGAACAAAAGGAAAGAAAGAGGCCTTCCAAGCAGAGGGTATGTCAGAGGTATTTTAGTGAGGGGACACGCTGGGTACACTGGACAGACAAAAGTTTGGTGTGGCTGGAATAAAGAGGCTGAGGGTTCAGCATGGTTTGAGGTGATGTTGGAGAGACAGGTGGAAGTTATACTGTGCAAACCGTTGTTACCCACGTTAAAGGCTTTTGCTTTTCTGTTCTTTTTTTCCCACAAGAACAAGGAGATGGCTCTTAAATTTTTAAGGAGTGTGAGTGTGTGTGTTTCTATAGCATGTGTGTCTGTGTAATATGTGTGTTTTACTGTGTGTGTGTTAGGATGAGTGATTAATCAAATTCTGTTACTCTAGTCAATAGATATTTGACCACTTTAATGCTGAGTATTGTTCTATGTGCTGAGATGAGATGAATTCTTTACGTGACACATATAAAATCTTAATGGGAACATGCATTCTCCTAGGAAAAGCCAGAAGAAACCAGAGGGGGATAAAAGAGAAAGACAAATAATGAAAGGATATAATTTCACATAATAATATGAAGATTATTAAGAGGAAGATTAAGGAAGAACGATTAAGAGGATACAAAATGATAAGTTAAGGTGATCAGGAAAATAAAAATTAGAATGTAAGCTGTAGGAAGACGTGGGGAAGAACATTCTAGTCTTTGAAGAGTAAGCGGAAGTCTTTCAGGAAGATGTGAGCTTATTGTGTTCGAAGAATGGCAGGAAGGCTATGCAAGAGACGCTTTGGTAGGATAGGAGTTGAGATAAATTAAGATAGTCAGGGGTTAGATATCAAGGTCTTACCTGGTTTGTTTATTAGTGTCTTCCCATCGGGAGTTACGGTTGAGGGGTTATGAAGAGCAGGGGAGCATAAAAGGATTGACGCAAAGGGTTGGATGGCTGTTGCTATGAATCAGCCAGGAGAGGATGGTGGTTTGTGGAAGAGGATCAGAGACTACACAGGTATTCAAGGTACAGCCAACAATATTTGTTGATGGATTAGGTGGAGAATGTAGATGGAGAGAGGATGGAAAGCAAAACTAACCTTGTTTTCGGTCTCTGCAGCTAGGTGAATTGTGATGGCGTATGCTGAGATGGAAAAGATTGGGAAAAGAATGGATTTGGGGAGAAATTAAGTATCTTATCATATCATATTTTGAGCATTTTGCCATGTCAGGGTATGCATTCAGACGTGCCTTTTAAGCGTCCAAGTAGAGATTTGATTATGAAGTTGGGTACAAGTATGGTTGCATTTTAAAAATCTCTGTCTTTGACACAGAACAGATTGTTGGGGAAGCACTCTTATCTCACACCCTACTCTTAGTAACCAAACTGTAGTCAAAGTGTGATTTAAATACACATACTTAAAGGAGGAGGTGGTTTAAGAAGGAGGTGTAGTCATAGTGAAGAGTTCCAAACATCATTTGGGTTTCATAGTGGAGTTGGGTATGAGGGTTTAAATATTTCCCTCGGTGTTAGCTGTCTGCCAGATTAATTTGGTTCTTGTTTCCTGATGGAGGAGGAAAATGAGACATCCACCGCTTTCCATTTAATTATGTAACTCCTCCACAGAGCATCATGTAAGGCTGCAGACTGTGCCTACACAAATTTAGGAGTGATGCTCCAAGGATAAATCCTAACACTACCCCTTGTAGTTGAATAAACTGGTAGACTTTCTCCTACTCTACTGATGAGTATAAAGCTATGCTGTAGAGTACAGTAGTCACTGGGCACACAAGGCTATTTAAATTTATTTAAATCAAAATAATATTTAAAATTCAGTTGTTTGGTGACACTAACTTTATTTCATGTGTTCAGTAGCCACGTGAGGCTAGTGGCCATCATAATGAACAGGGCACACAGACACAATATTTCTATCACAGGAAGTTCTTTTGGACAGAAAGAAATGGATTAGAGTTTGGAGTTATTTTTGTATTTTAGTCCAACCTCTTTCTAGTGAGACTAAAAGCAGATATTTCTTTAGTTTGGATAATCTAGTCTAGATTCAGATTTAACAGGGAGTTTATCATTGGAACTACCAAGTAAGTTGGAGCCATCTATTTCCAAATTTTTCCTTTATGGATCTTACCTTGAAAATATTAAACACACACACACCAGCTCATATAATAAAACAACAAATCATTGCTTTTTGGAATTGAAGCCAGGGATCATGGCTTCTGTATTAATGCAAAGAAATATAATGAAAACTAGAGCCAGTCAAAGATTGTTCATTCTATTTAAATTCCTAGAAATGTACTTTCTATTTCTATTGTCCCAGTTTGGTGAAGCTTTGCCCTTATAGTGAATTATGTAAGTTGTAAACAAAGAGCTGCATCATTATGAGCAGAAACTAATGTAATATCAGCTTTTAATGGTCTTTTTATAAACCTTGTATGAACAGCAGTGCCTCTCAGAAAAGCAGCACAATTGATTTAAAGAAAACTCATTGTACACACTAACTAGAAAAAGAATAAAGGACATCCCACCAAACAGTGAATCGTACTGAAATAGAAAAAAAATATGTGAGGCAAGACTGCCAAATTATTTATCTTTCATTAAAGGAGAAAATCACACATAATTATCTCTGGTAAATGAGCATGTTTGTGAAAGCTGGCAATGAGCTCAGAAATAATAGGCATAAAAAATATCCTACCCTTAATCAACTTAAATAACTGTCTGTTTTTATATAAATTGTAGAAAAGGGACTTCTGATAAGGAGTGCATTCAAAAGGGAGTAGAAATAGTTCCCTGAGCCCTGCTTGATCCTCACTATGGATGGCACACTATGGATCTCCTCAACCAAGCTGAGTAGCTAATCCAGGCTGAAGGGTTCCCAACCCCCCCCCCCCCCCCCCGCCCCTGCCCCGACCCCTGTAACCTAAATTACTAAGAAGTTACAATGTGTAGCTTCATAATTCATATATAAGCAAGTAACAACTAAATGTTTTTTAGTCAGGGACACTTAGAAGCTCATGTTCAGAAAGGATGCAGATATGCAGTACTTTGTGATGTGTGTGTGAGTTTGCAAAATTAAATGGAATGTGCCAGAGTTAGACATCAAGTAAAAATTTGCATTTTAGCATGGAGCTAATGTACAAGTGTCATCTCCTTGCTCTCAGCATCAGAAGGAAAAAGTCTCAGCCTACTAAACCTGAACACTTTCAAATTTTAGAATAGCTTCACTTGGGATTCTAAAGATAAACCTATTGGTATGTAGAAAGCAAGGATCTGCCAAATCAAAAGTTTCTTGGGCTGTTCAGAGAAACTCTCTTTCTCTTTCTTGTCTTTTTAAAGGGGCAAACTACTCTGCCTGTATATATTCCTGGCAGAACTTCTGAACAGGCCTCTCTTGATATCCATTGAAGACTCTTGTCACCTTAGAAAAAATGGAAACAGACTCCAGCTCTTAACTATTCCAGGAGAAACTGAAGTGAGAGTGGAAGAGTTTTTGTTTATCTAGCACGATCTGGCGAAAGCTTTTACAAACTTTGAGGCTTCTGAGAGAGGTAAAAACTCACCTCAGAAGCAAGGTGGCTGTCTCTGGCTGTTGACTACTTTTCCATGATTCACAGTCACTTTAAGAGCTCAGATAAATGTTCCCTGATCCTGTCATGTTAATTAATGATTATGGCACCTCCAGCCCCCTCCTCTTTTCCTGCTGTCCTTTAAATAGAAGACTAGATTCCCTTTTCATGAACAGTCTTTCTTTTAAGGAAATGTGTACATTACTTCATAAAACCATATCTTAGAGTTATTGTTATTATTATTATTTTTTGGCTTGAAGAAGCTCTTGGGCCCTTCTCTTTTTGTGACCACTTCCCAACTTACATAGATGGCCTGAGTTCACAACAGCCATTGTTTGTTACAAGGAAAGAGAATTTTAGGAGCCACATTGGTATCCTTTTTGCTCTCACTGTTATTTTACCTTGACAGATTATTTAGATTTAAAGACTCTCTTTCACTCGCTTGTCAAAGGTAACAACTTGGATTTTAAAGAAACAACTTCCTTCTTCATAGAATTGAATGTCAGAGCTGGAGGAAACCTGAAAAATAATCATGTCTATCTCCTTAAGTTTAAAGATTTTAAAATGATGATCTAGACACAGATGAAAGTCATGAACATGAAAGGAGAGTCTAAGGTTTAGGTCTCTTGATAACCATTTTTTTTCAACACCTTGCATTCTGATATTGATTTCCCACAGTGTTAAATGTCTTACTTATTTCCTTTCCCTCCAAGTGGAGTTGCCAACATGCTCCCTTCCTGGCCTCTGGAGGGCTTGATTCTTTCCTTGTGTGCCCCACCTCATCTTCATGCCTTACTGACCCTCTGTGGCTCCCACCCACCTTCCGTGAAACAGCCCTATTCCTTTCTGTGATCCTCTGACCTCTGTTTCCCAGCCATCATTTTCTTTCTCCTCCTCTGTCTCTGTGCCTAGGAGTTTATCTGAAATCTCTTCTCAGGATAAACTAGGCAGGCTATAAATTTCCCTTATAGGGATTTTTAGACAGGAACAGCCTAGCTTATCTAGAACTTTGCCACATCTAAGAATTAGGAAATGTACTTCATCTTCTCATGGGAGACATCTCTCAGCAAAGCTGGAAAAAAAGAAAAATTAGTGTTTCTCAGGTGTACTCTGTTCTCTTTATGTGTTCCTTTCTAACTTTTTAGTAGGTAATTCACTTCCTGGATTATCATGAGAATACAGTATTGGTAATAAACACAATAATGAGAAGCTTATCCTAGTGAGGGAGAGCATTGGGGGTGATAAATCATACTGAACAGAAGAGGAAACTAGGATCTAAATATATCACAATTATTATTGGTGAAGAGGAGTTGAGTACTGCTATTGGAAAGATCTTCCATGTTGAATTGACCATACTTTTTCAGACAGATTTAATTCCCTCCAAAGGAGGGGAAAGCTGGTTATAAGCAGGGGTTGGGAAGCAGAGAGGTGACCTGACCATGACGCTCCAGGTAGGGAGGAGAAGGGAAGCCCCAGGGAAGTGCCTACTCCAAGGAGGGACCTCTAACCCAGTGACTTCCTTACTCACAAGCCTGCCCAGATGGAAGTGAGGTGACTTCCAGTTATCCTCATTAGGGATGTTCCTCCTGTCATGAGGGCTGAGTAAGGCTCAGGAAGGATTGTTCAAAGATTCATTTTGAGTACCTCTAGAGAAGTCAAAGATGGAGAAGCTCTATACAGTCAGCAAAAACAAGACCGGGAGCTGACTGTGGCTCAGATCGTGAACTCCTTCTTGCCTAATTCAGATTATAATTGAAGAAAGTGGAGAAAACAACTAGACCATTCAGGTATGATCTAAATCAAATCCCTTATGACTATAAAGTGGAGGTGAGAGATAGATTTAAGGGACTAGATCTGATAGAGTGCCTGATGAACTATGGACGGAGGTTCATGACATTGTACAGGAGACAGGAATCAAGACCATCCCCATGGAAAAGAAATGAAAGAAAGCAAAATAGCTGTCTAAGGAGGCCTTACAAATAGCTGTGAAAAGAAGAGAAGTGAAAAACAAAGGAGAAAAGGAAAGATATAAGCATCTGAATGCAGAGTTCCAAAGAATAGCAAGAAGAGGTAAGAAAGCCTTCCTCAGTGATCAGTGCAAAGAAATGGAGGAAAACAATAGAATGGGGAAGACTAGAGATCTCTTCAAGAAAATGAGAGATAACAAGGGAACATTTCATGCAAAGATGGGCTCGATAAAGGACAGAAATGGTATGGACCTAACAGAAGCAGAAGATTTTAAGAAGAGGTGGCAAGAATACTCGGAAGAACTGTACAAAAAAGATCTTCACAACCCAGATAATCAGGATGGTGTCATCACTCACCTAGAGCCAGACATCCTGGAATGTGAAGTCAAGTGGGCCTTAGAAAGCATCACTATGAACAAAGCTAGTGGAAGTGATGGAGTTCCAGTTGAGCTATTTCAAATCCTGAAAGATGATGCTGTGAAAGTGCTGCACTCAATATGCCAGCAAATTTGGAAAACTCAGCAGTGGCCACAGGACAGGAAATGGTTAGTTTTCATTCCAATCCCAAAGAAAGGCAATGCCAAAGAATGCTCAAACGACCGCACAATTGCACTCATCTCACTTGCTAGTAAAGTAATGCTCAAAATTCTCCAAGCCAGGCTTCAGCAATATGTGAACCGTGAACTTCCAGATGTTCAAGCTGGTTTTAGAAAAGGCAGAGGAACCAGAGATCAAATTGCCAACATCTGCTGGATCATGGAAAAAGCAAGAGAGTTCCAGAAAACCATCTATTTCTGCTTTATTGACTATGCCAAAGCCTTTAACTGTGTGGATCACAATAAACTGTGGAAAATTCTGAAAGAGATGGAAATACCAGACCACCTAACCTGCCTCTTGAGAAATCTGTATGCAGGTCAGGAAGCAACAGTTAGAAGTGGACATGGAACAACAGACTGGTTCCAAATAGGAAAAGGAGTATGTCAAGACTGTATGTTGTCACCCTGCTTATTTAACTTATATGCAGAGTACATCATGAGAAACGCTGGACTGGAAGAAATACAAGCTGGAGTCAAGATTGCTGGGAGAAATATCAGTAACCTCAGATATGCAGATGACATCACCCATATGGTAGAAAATGAAGAGGAACTAAAAAGCCTCTTGATGAAAGTGAAAGAGGAGAGTGAAAAAGTTAGCTTAAAACTCAACATTCAGAGAACGAAGATCATGGCATCCAGTCCCATCACTTCATGGGAAATAGATGGCGAAACAGTGGAGACAGTGTCAGACTTTATTTTTCTGGGCTCCAAAATCACTGCAGATGGTGATTGTAGCCATGAAATTAAAAGACGCTTACTCCATGGGATGAAAGTTATGACTAACCTAGACAGCATATTAAAAAGCAGATACATCACTTTGTCAACAAAGGTCCATCTAGTCAAGGCTATGGTTTTTCCAGTGGTCATGTATGGATATGAGAGTTGGACTATAAAGAAAGCTGAGCACCAAAGAATTGATGCTTTTGAACTGTTGTGTTGGAGAAGATTCTTGCAAGTCCCTTGGAGTGCAAGGAGATCCAACCAGTCCATCCTAAAGGAGATAAGTCCTGGGTGTTCATTGGAAGGACTGATGCTAAAACTGAAACTCCAATACTTTGGCCACCTGATGCTAAGAGCTGACTCATTGGAAAAGACCCTCATGCTAGGAAAGATTGAGGGCTGGAGGAGAAGGGGACGATAAAGGATGAGATGGTTGGATGGCATCACTGACTCAATGGACATGAGTTTGGGTGGACTCCGGGAGTTGGTGATGGACAGGGAGGCCTGACGTGCTGTGGTTCATGGGGTCGTAAACATTCGGACACTACTGAATGACTGAACTGAACTAAACTGAGAGAATTCAAAAGTAACAATGGAGCTGACCATTTACAAGTTGGAATCAGGAATATAGAAGTAAAATTTGTATGTGGGGGGGGAGCTTCTTTAAATACTAATGAATGACAACCAATGTTAAGAAAGAGATGTTTCTCATTTAGCAGCATCTCTCAAACATCAGAGTAGTGATGTTAGGGGTTCACATCCTTCATCTCATTTAATACTATCAATGACTCTTTGAAAGAGTATGACAAAAGAATTCATACTTCCCACACCCTCCCCTCTACAATCCATGACAGTGCAGTAGGCCTTTGAATTTAAGTATCAGCCTAAGGAGAAGGCAGGGAGGAAAAAACCTTTAGACTTGAAGTTTAAATAGTTAGTAACTGAATTCACCAAAATGTTACTATTTTTTTTAATGCAGCAGAAGAGGAAAAGAAAAGTCAAGAAAGATGTCATTTTAGTACATCTGAATACTTTTCTGGAAAATTCACAAACTTGCACACAATATATCTGAAAACCTTATGAGCTGAACTTGGCAAGCAGCTCATTCAGGGGGACTGAGCCTGAGAATTGGCCTCTGTGCATAGAGAGGATTCTAGGCATGGGAGGGTTTGCAGGAACATGACAAAAGGGACAAACCAAATCCTCCGTTATGAGATGTGGAGAGAAAATCTAGGCAAAGGGCATCCGAGTGAGAAAGTCACTTGCCTTGCTTTTGAGGTAGAGCTTTTGCCATAGGATTTAGGCTCAAAATTAGTCTGATGCCACAGTGGCAGTTTTATTTTAGAGTGTTCTGAGCTCCTGGCTTGCTTTCTCTCCTTGCTTGAAGAGAATCGATCTTGAAGTCTGAGTCAGAGCTGGGTTGATCCTTGGGGATTATTTGGCCCAGTTCAGGGAAGTAGAGAATGGGACATGTGGTCCCACTGGTTATAATTGAAATCCTTCTGGTTTGTTCTTCTAAAACAACTCTCACCACTTTGAACATTAAAATATAATTTAAAATTTGCAAATTATCTATAAGAAAATATTTATACAATATAATAAAATATTTCAGACTAATACATTTGCACTTTGATAGTATTAAGTTTCCACTTCTTTCCTCGGGCAAGCATCTTTAAGTCTCAGTTTTCAAGATACATGAAGGATTTGTCGACAAAGTGTTAGTCTTGGCCAGGTTGACTTCAGTCACTTTATACACAAACCTTCAGACAATTGTTCCCTTTTCTTTCTTTCACTAAGAATTCGATTCACATGGAAGTTTGGAAAAGAAAAAGACCTCAGGAGAGACACAACACCTTCAACTCGAAAGGAACATCGGAAGCAAATGTTCCAACATCTTAGTCATGTAGGTATAACTTCTGGAGTATCCCTAAGCAAGGTCTGTCTCCCAATCTCCCTTCCATTGGTCCATCTTTCTCAGGTCCCTAGGCTTTGTCCTAGGAATCTAAGGGGAGTATACTTCGCAAAGGGATGCATTCTTAGTAATGTTAAAGAGTAACTTAAATGTAATATAGGCCTTGAGTCAATAATGTCTTTCTTAAACCTTTTCTTTGAATTTAAATAATTTTCTACATTATCAGTTTTCAGTTCTATTCATTAGTTCATAGCTTACCTTACTCCAAAATAAATTTAAAATATCATAGAAGCTCACACACAAAACCACAGCACACCAACAGAAGTGAGAAGAAAATTAAAATAATGATGACAAAAAAAAAAGATGAGAAAAGTGGGTAATACAAAAATCTATAGGTTTGTTTTGTCTACTTAAAATGGTTCGTCGTTATGGAGTGAATGTATCCTTCAGAAGTTCATATGTTGAAAGTCTAACTTTCAATATGATGGTATTAGGACGTGCATCCTCTCGGGGTGATTAAATTATGAGGATGGAGCCCTTGTCAGTGAGATTAGTGTCCTTAAAAGAAGGAACAGTGGAAAGCTTGCTTCCACTCTATTTTCCAACCTGTGAAGACACTGGAAGAAGATGGCCATCTGTAAACTGGGAAAAGAATTCCCAGCCAGAGCCAACCGTGCTGGTACCCTGATCTCAGATTTCCAGCCTTCAGACTTGTGACAAATTTATACATGTTGTTTAAGTCATCTTGTCCAAGTTTTTGAGTTGCAGCAGCCTGATCGGACTAAGATACTAGTTATCAGATGCTATTCATATAGTTTCATGGGGAAATTTTATTTTCTTTGAATTCATTGAATTGATGTAAATGAAGTTTGGTCCTATAGTTTCCTTCTTTAACTTTGTTTCAGACTTCTATTTACAATAGGCACATACTTTGGCCTTTTGTTTCTACTTGTAAATAGGTCCTGGGTATTTTCCATTTATATGTGTTCATTTTTCTCAAAATAAGACTTCATGATGTTGAGGTTAGGTGACATCAGAAGATTCTAAAGGAATAAATCTTTAAAATACAGTATTTATTTTCACAAGTATTTAATGAATTCTAAGCACTGTTACAAGAATTGGAATATATTACTGAAATCAGACAAAAATCCTTGCCTTCCTGAAGCTCATGTATTTCTATGAGCTTTTCTACGAGCATTTCTCTTTCCATAGTTTTTAATGAGTTATACATTGGTATCACTGAGGGAACTTAAAAAAATATTGCTGTTTGTATCCCTTTCCAAAATATTTGATGTACTTGGTCTGGAGTGTGGCCTGGGTGTCATCAGATTAAAAAAAAATCTCCACAGGTGTTTTTAACATGCAGCCAAGAATTGAGAAACACTGTATTAGTATAAAAAAGGGCCATGTACACAATGTAAGGCAAATATTTTTTTATTGACTACTTTGATAAAATCACTCTCATTTTTACTTATGGTATTTAAACTCTAGAAAAGTGAGACAAATTAAAAAACTTTTTTTATGTGAGTTGTTGAATTGTTAAATTGAGAGGCTAGATATAAAACACCAAATGGATCAGTGATTATAAAGCTAAAAGATGGTAATAAAAGGAGAGCTTGAGACTTGTATAAATATCTTCATCAAATGGATGTTCCTTGGCCAAATCATCATACTGCATTTTGACACCCTATTCTTCTCTCAAATAACTCACATACATGACAGTATAGTGTTTTGCTGTAAGATTAAATAACTGGACCTGAAAAAGCTTTTTCTTTTGCATGTTTCCTTTAGCATCAAAGTTCTTCTTTACTGGAAGGCTGTAAATAAATGTCCAGGGCTATTGTTGTTTATTCTTGGCTGGGGGGAGGTGGTGGATGCAGTGTAT
This sequence comes from Budorcas taxicolor, assembly GCF_023091745.1. Lineage (NCBI taxonomy): Eukaryota > Metazoa > Chordata > Mammalia > Artiodactyla > Bovidae > Budorcas > Budorcas taxicolor. Next base: position 35,740,654 of record NC_068916.1, read on the forward strand.
GTATGAAATCTCTTAATACACAATTTCAACTGCAGATCACATGCCAAGTCCCAAGTCCAGGAAATTATGGGGCATCTATTATTTTAATTGTGGATTTATGTTTGTGCTGGCAAGGTTGAAAATAAGGGCTTTTTCTCCCCTCTCTCCTGTCACCCCCTAACCCAGAAAAACAAACAAACAAACAAACAACTTTTTTTTTTAAATTCTGTAAAATCTGACTTGAATGAGCTGAGCTATCCAACTATGTTACCACCTCAGTCTTGTATCAGCACTCTTAATCACATGGACTCCTTCTTTGAAATGATGCCTGTTTAGGTTTTCATTTAAGTGTATCTCCCTCCTGCTTATTTAGCTGGAGAGTCCCATGGACAGAGGAGCCTGGCAGGTAATAGGCCATGGGGTCGCAAAAGAGAGCAACAAAACTTAGCAACTAAACAACAAGAAAAAGATTAATGCATACCTGCACACACCTATACATGAAATGACACACCTAATCTAGTAAACTTTGGACACTATATAATGCCAACACATTCCTATCATCATCAGACCTCTCTGCTAGTTAGGTTTTTAAGGAAAAAATCTTATGCTGTGGTAAAGAGTATGGCCTGGATTCAAATTTGGATTCTGCCAGTTACTAGATCTATTAACTGTGTCTAGTTACTAAACGTCTCTGTGACTCATTTTTCACAACTGTAAAACAGAGATGATATAATCAGTTCAGTTCAGCTCAGTCGCTCAGTCATGTCCAACTCTTTGCAACCCCATGAATCGCAGCACGGCAGGCCTCCCTGTCCATCACCATCTCCCGGAGTTCACTCAGACTCACGTCCATCGAGTCCGTGATGCCATCCAGCCATCTCATCCTCTGTTGTCCCCTTCTCCTCCTGCCCCCAATCCCTCCCAGCATCAGAGTCTTTTCCAATGAGTCAACTCTTCGCATGAGGTGGCCTAAGTACTGGAGTTTCAGCTTTAGCATTATTCCTTCCAAAGAACACCCAAGGCTGATTTCCTTTAGAATGGACTGGTTGGATCTCCTTGCAGCCCAAGGGACTCTCAAGAGTCTTCTGCAACACCACAGTTCAAAAGCATTAATTCTTCGGTGCTCAGCCTTCTTCACAGTTCAACTGTCGCATCCATACATGACCACTGGAAAACCATAGCCTTGACTAGATAGACCTTTGTTGGCAAAGTAATATCTCTGCTTTTCAATATGCTATCTAGGTTGGTCATAACAATTCTTTCAAGGAGTAAGCATCTTTTAATTTCATGGCTGCAGTCACCATCTGCAGTGATTTGGAGCCCAAAAAATAAAGTCAGCCACTGTTTCCACTGTTTCTCCATCTATTTCCCATGAAGTGATGGGACCAGATGCCATATGATCTTCGTTTTCTGAATGTTGAGCTTTAAGCCAACGTTTTCACTCTCCTCTTTCATTTTCTTCAAGAGGCTTTTTAGTTCCTCTTCACTTTCTGCCATAAGGGTGGTGTCATCTGCATATCTGAGGTTATTGATATTTCTCCTGGCAATCTTGATTCCAGCTTGTGCTTCTTCCAGCCCAGAGTTTCTCATGATATAATCAGTAGGTGTCAAGTGTACAGAGAAAAATGTGGTACTTAGTAATAGTTGCATACATATTTGTTGTTATTATTGCTATACCACTAGTACTCTTTTTGGTTTGATATATTCCTTGAAACCAGATTATGAAGTTAATTGGCCAAAGAACATGCTCTGCTACAGAGCAATGCCAAAACTGAACTTATTGTATTAAGAAGTTGTTATCAAATAAATTACAATTCTCATCAATATCATGTTATATTATTAAAGACTCAGTAGTGATAAGTTCTAGTCATTATAAAAGTAGAATTATGCTCTGCTTTAGGAAATGTGGATATATATTTATTATGTGAAATTTCACAGATTAGAATTATAAATACCTTCAGTACCATACCTTCAGTTCAGTTCAGTTCAGTGGTTCAGCCATGTCCGACTCTTTGTGACCCCATGGACTGCAGCACTCCAGGCCTCCCTGTCCATCACCAACTCCTGGAGTTTACTCAAACACATGTCCATTGAGTCGGTGATGCCAACCAAACATCTCATCCCCTGTCATCCCCTTCTCCTCCCACCTTCAATCTTGCCCAGCATCAGAGTCTTTTCCAGTGAGTTAGTTCTTCGCATTAGGTGGCCAAAGTATTGGAGTTTCAGCTTCAACATCAGTCCTTCAAATGAATACTCAGAATGGATTTCCTTTAGGATGAACTGTTTAGATCTAATTGCTGTCCAAGGGACTCTCAAGTGTCTTCTCCAGCACCAGAATTCAAAGGCATCAATTCTTTGGTGCTCAGCTTTCTTTATAGCCCAAATCTAACATCCATACATGACCACTGGAAAAACCATAGCTTTGAATAGATGAACAATTGTTGGCAAAGGAATGTCTGTGGTTTTTAATAAGCTGTTTAGGTTGGTCATAGCTTTTCTTCCAAGGAACAAGCATCTTTTGATTTCATGGCTGCAATCACCATCTGCAGTGATTTTGGAGCCCCCAAAAATAAAGTCTGATACTGTTTCCACTGTTTCCCCATCTATTTGCCATGCAGTAATGGAACCAGATGTCATAATCTTAGTTTTCTGAATGTTGAGTTTTAAGCCAACTTTTTACTCTCCTCTTTCACTTTTTTTTTTTCATATTTTATTCTATTATTATTATTATTTTTTACTTTACAATATTGTATTGGTTTTGCCATATATCAACATGAATCCACCATGGGTGTACATGTGTTCCCAATCCTGAAAAAAGAGGCTCTTTAGATCTTCGCTTTCTTCCATAAGGGTGGTGTCATGTGCATATCTGAGGTTATTGATATTTCTCTCAGTAATCTTAATCTAACGTGTGCTTCATCCAGCCCAGCATTTCTCATGATGTACTCTGCATATAACTTAAATAAGCAAGGTGACAATATACAGCCTTGACACACTCCTTTCCCGATTTGGAACCAGTCTGTTGTTCCATGTCCAGTTCTAACTGTTGCTTCCTGACCTGCATATAGGTTTCTCAAGAGGCAGGTCAGGTAGTCTGGTATTCCCATCTCTTTCAGAATTTTCCACTGTTTGTTGTGATCCAAACAGTCAAAGGCTTTGGCATGGTCAATAAATCAGAAATAGATGTTTTTCTGGAACCCTCTCACATTTTTGATGACCCAACGGATGTTGGCAATTTGATCTCTGGTTGTTCACAGTTCACATACTGTTGAAGCCTAGCTTGGAGAATTTTGAGCATTACTTTACTAGCATGTGAGATGAGTGCAATTGTGTGGTAGTTTGAGTATTCTTTGGCATTGCCTTTCTTTGGGATTGGAATGAAAACTGACCTTTTCCTGTCCTGTGGCCACTGCTGAGTTCTCCAAACTTGCTGGCATGTTGAGTGTAACACTTTCACAGCATCATCCTTTAGAATTCGAAATAGCTCAACTCGAATTCCATCACCTCCACTAGCTTTGTTTGTAGCGTTGCGTCCTAAGGCCCACTTGAATTCACATTCCAGAATGTCTGGCTCTAGGTGAGTGATCACACCATCATGATTATCTGAGTCATAAAAATCATTTCTATATTATTCTCCTGTGTATTCTTGCTAGCTCTTCTTAATATCTTCTGCTTCTGTTAGGTCACATGAAAAGTTCCCTTGGTGTCTCTAATTTTCTTGAAGAGATCTCTAGTCTTTCTCATTCTATTGTTTTCCTTTATGTCTTTGATTGATCACTGAGGAATGTTTTCACACCTCTACTTGCTATTCTTTGGAACTCTGCATTCAAATGGGTTTATCTTTTCTTTTCTCCTTTGCCTTTCACTTCTCTTCTTTTCTTAGCTGTTTTAATATCTGCCTTAGACAACCATTTTGCCTTTTTTCATTTTTTTTTCCTTGGGGATGGTCTTGATCACTGCCTCCTGTACTATGTCACAAACCTCTTCAGGCACTCTGACATAGTTCTGTGTTAGGCATAGTTCTTCAGGCACTCTGTCTATCAGATCTAATCCTTCGAATCTATTTGTCACTTCCACTGAATAGTTGTAAGGAATTTGACTTAGGTCATACCAGAATGGTCTAGTGATTTTCCTTACTTTCTTCAGTTTAAGTCTGAATTTGGCAATAAGAAGCTCATGATCTAAGCCACAGTCAGATCCGTCTTGTTTTTGCTGACTCTATAGAGCTTCTACACCTTTGGCTAAAAAGAATATAATCAATCTGATTTTGGTATTGACCTTCTGGTGATGTCCATATATAAGTCTTCTCTTGTGTTGTTGGAAGAGAGTGTTTGCGATGATCAGTGCGCTTTCTTGGCAAACTCTGTTACCCTTTGTTCTGCTTAACTCTGTACTCCAAGGCCAAATTTGCCTGTTACTCCAGGTATTTCTTGACCTACTTCTTCATTCCAGTCCCCTATAATGAAAATAACATTTTTTGGGTATTAGTTCTAGAAGGTCTTGTAGTTCTTCCTAGAACCATTCAGCTTCTTTAGCATTATTTTATGGGGCATAGACTTGGATTACTGTGATATTGAATATTTTGCCTTGGAAATAAACAAAGATCATTCTGTCGTTTTTGAGATTTCCTCCAAGTACTGCATTTCAGACTCTTTTGTTGACTATGATGGCTACTCCACTTCTTCTAAGGGATTCTTGCCCAGAGTAGTAGATATAATAGTCATCTGAGTTAAATTCACCCATTCCAGGCCATTTTAGTTCTCTTGATTCCTAAAATGTCAATATTCACTCTTGCCACCTCCTGTTTGACCACTTCCAATTTGCCTTAATTCATGGGCCTAACATTCAGGTTCCTATGCAATATTGCTCTTTACAGCATTGGACTTTACTTCCATCAGCAATCACATACACAACTGGGTGTTGTTTTTGCCTTGGTTCTGTCTCTTCATTCTCTCTGGAGTTATTTCTCCACTGATATCCAATGGCATATTGGGCACCTACTGACCTGGGGAGTTGATCTTTCAGTGTCCTACCTTTTTGCCTTTTCATAGGGTTTTCAAGGCAAGAATACTGAAGTGGTTTGCAATTCCCTTCTCCAGTGGACCACTTTTTGTCAGAACTCTCCATCATTACTTGTCTGTCTTGGGTGGCCCTACACATCCAAGGGCAGAGAAGCCCCAGCAAGACGGTAGGTGCTGGAGCAGTGGCTGCATGGTGCTGGAGTGACTTTGAGGAGATACCCCATGTCCATGGGCACAGGTGAAGCCCCAAAAGGATGGTAGGAGGGGTGAAATCGTGTTTAGAATCAAACCCCATACCCCCAGAGAAACTCAGAGGCCTCAAACATACCTTGTGCACACCAGGACCCAGAGACCCCACAGACACTGAGACAGAATTGTGTTTGGGTGTCTCCTGAGGAGGTACGTGTCAGCAGTGGACTGCTGTGGGGGCAGGGGCTCTGGGTGCAGTAGACCTGGGTATGGCATAAGCTCTTTGGAGGTGTTGCCATTAACCCACCATAGCGCCACCAGAACTTACACAGGACTGGGAGACAGACTCTGGGAGAGCACAAACAGAACCTTGTGTGCACCAGGACCCAGGAAAAAGGAGCAGTGACCCCACAGGAGCCTGACCCAGACTTGCCCGTGAGGGTCCAGACGTCTCCAGTGGAGGTGTGGGGCGGTGGCGGCCTGCTGCAGGGTAGGGGGCACTGAGTGTACCAGAGCCTGCATGAGACCTTTTGAAGGAGGTCTCCGTTATCTTCATTATCTCTAGCACAGTTTGGCCTCAGGTCAGATAATAGGGAGGGAGCACAGTCTCCCCTTCAACAGAAAACTGGATTAGAGATTTACTGAGCATGGCCCCACCCATCAGAAGAAGACCTAGTTTCCCCCTCAGTCAGTTTCTCCCTTCAGGAAGTTTCCATAAGCCTCTTATCCTTCTCTATCAAAGGACTGAAAACCACAATCACAGAAAACTAACCAATCTGATCATATGGACCAGAGCCTTATGTAACTCAATGAAACTATGAACCATACCTCAAAATGCCATAAATACACATACACATAATAATGCAAATGACTGTTCTATATCACAACATGATCAGGTTAATATGCTATTGACCCAAGTTAAATAAACATTTAATTAATAGTTTTCCATTTATCAGTACATGTAGAATATCTCATTTATGCCAGTATTTTTAATGCTAGTTTTAAGAATTAATGATTTGTACATGTAACAAATATGTTCAATGTTATTTATATTTATAGAATGGATTTTTGGAAGTAAAATTGCTGGCTCAAAAAATATGTACATCTAAAATTTTATTAGCTACTACCAAAATATCTTCCAAAGAGACAGTACAAATTTATACTTCCAACAAGAATGTGTGAATGCTCACACTGTCTATAATAAACTTTCTTTTTCTAAACTAAGAGAGAAAAATTGATATCACAAAATTTTGATGTGCTTTTCTTTCAATAATTGTGTTGGTTATATAAAGGTTTATGTAAGGGTATGTGTGTGCATAGATTGCTTGTTCATATCCTTAACTCATTTTAAAAATTGAGTTTTTTACCTGTTTTCATCTTAAACTTATTTATCCATATTAATGATCACCCATATTAACAGCTGGGGTCCTTCGGAAATTCTTAGATGCTTTAGAGGATGGCATTAAGTTTTGTCAATATTGATTTTCAGATAAGGAGAGTTAGAAATAAGGAACTTTGTTAAGAGATAGGGAAAGGTCACATAAAGTGATAGCTAAAAGTAACAGGGACATTTTTTCCTTTTCATCAAATAATTAATGCCCCGTTCATACAGTGGAGAATATCTGTGAAAAAATTTCATCATCTTCCTCTTAAAGTTCAACAGGATGCACCTTTACTTATTTTTTGAGTACTTTATAGTTAGGTATTTAAAGTTTATTCTTTCTATCCATTTGTTACAGCTTCTGTGCTAAAATATACAAGGTCAGCAAAATACATCAAAGAGATTCAAAAATATTGTTTCGGTTTTGACCTCTGGATATTGGAATAGATCATTTTTATGTACCCTGGTCTTAGATAAATGTTTCTTCCAAAATAAACTTCTATATCTTTCAGATTTGGTAAAGCAGTTAATTCAAGGCTATTAGCAACTTTCAGAAAAAAATATTATGCCTGCTCTGACTTATTCATTAGATATATTTCCTCTGGAAAATATTAAACAGTATATTCTCAAGACAACAAAATATTATGTAACTATAAATATAATGCACAATGATAATCATATGAAGGCAGATATAAATAGACATTTTAAAATTAGGAATAATTTTATTTTAGAGTATTCATAAGAGATTGATTTCAACAAATAATGCTATACAAGCCACGTAGTCAAACATAACATTTAAAAATATATTTAGAAATTGAAATGTCGTGTGAGAGATTTAACTTGACTCATTCTTTGCAGACCAGGTATTTTTGAGACAGACTTCCATTTTTTGATATGATCCTCTTTATAGTCAAATATAGCAATGATTTTAAGTTCTCAGAAGAAACTTAATATAATCTCACATATGAATCTCCTTTTATATGAAGACATTTCTCATCCACTCTCAGAAAGTTTATTGCAACCTTCTCCTCAAGAAATGATGATAAGCTTGAAGAAACGTATTCACATGATCCAAATAAGATTCCCTTTAAGAAATAAGCCATCCTGTTTTGGAAAGGGTACCAGTTTTTATGAGGAAGTGAGATCATACACTAAAAATAGCTTTTTGAAGTTTAATAGCAATAGATTATGCATTTTATTTTCAATATTTCTTTTAAAAATATAAATAATGTTTCAATGCAAAGGCAGAAAAGTGAAGAAAAACTCAACAAGCTTCTAAGAGATGTTGAATACCGCTGGGCTGTGTAACACAGTGTGAGTGGCAAAGCTTTGGAGCACTTTTTACTTTAGGAGTCGAACTGTGCATTCTAACACGTACCCAGATGGGAAAGTGGGATGAATACACTATGCATCAGTCTCCTAATCTGTAAAATGGGATCTTGATGAGTTTACCTTTATAAGTTTATTGGGAGGATTACATGAGTAAATACACCTAAAGTCCATTTAACAGTCCCTGACAGGTGGTAGAAATTCTTGACACTATCATTTTAATTATTATTTATTTCTAATTAAGCAATAATGTGCTGTGATATTATTGCACCCTTTGTGATATTAGTGCACCCTTTGTGATATTAGTGCACCCTTATGGCAGAAAGTGAAGAAGAACTAAAGAGCCTCTTGATGAAAGTGAAAGAGGAGAGTGAAAAAGTTGGCTTAAAGCTCAACATTAAGAAAAGTAAAATCATGGCATCTGGTCCCATCACTTCATGGCAAATGGATGGGGAAACAGTGGAAACAGTGGCTGATTTTATTTTTCTGGGATCCAAAATCACTGCAGATGGTGATTGCAGCCATGAAATTAAAAGATGCTTACTCCTTGAAGAAAAGTTATGACCAATCTAGACAGCATATTAAAAAGCAGAGAATTACTTTGCCAACAAAAGTCCATCTAGTTAAGGCTATAGTTTTTCCAGTGGTCATGTACAGATGTGAGATTTGGACTATAAAGAAAGCGAGTGCTGAAAAATTGATGCTTTTGAGCTGTGGTGTTGGAGAAGACTCTTGAGAGTCCCTTGGACTGCAAGGAGATCCAACCAGTCCATTCTAAAGGAGATCAGTCCTGAGTGTTCATTAGAAGGACTGATGTTGAAGCTGAAATTCCAATACTATGGCCACCTGATGCAAATAACTCATTCATTGGAAAAGACCCTGATGCTGGGAAAGATTGAAGGTGGGAGGAAAAAGGGATGACAGAGGATGAGATGGTTAGATGGCATCACCGACTCAATGGACATGTGTTTGAGTAAACTCCAGAAGTTGGTGATGGACAGGGAGGCCTGGTATGCTGCAGCCCATGGTGTCACAAAGAGTTGGACATGACTGAGTGACTGAACTAAAGTGATGCTGTGATATGGATATAGAAATGATACAGCAGTGATACACTGCTACCCTCATCAGAGACATTAGAAATAATCTAAGCAAAATCCCTTGTTTACAGTCTCAGGGTTCAGACTGGTTAAATGACAGAAGAAGCAGCATATATTAATCTCCTGGTATATAGACTGGTAGGCTTCTCTGGTGGCTCAGCAGTTTAAGAATCCCCCTGCCAGTTCAGGAGATGTGGATTCAGTCCCTGGGTTGGGAGGATCCCCTGGAGCAGGGAATGGCTAGCCAGGCTGGTATTGTTTCCTGGGAAATCCTATGAGCAGAAGTAGCCAGTGTAACAGTCTATGGGGTTGCAAAAGAGTCGAACATGACTCTCTGTAGTGTATGGGGAATTACAAGTCAAACATGACTTAGCTACTAAACAACAGCAACAATACATACTGTTGTTTTTTGCCACTGTTGCTGTTGCTGTGTAGGGCCACCCAAGACAGATGGGTCATGGTGGAGAGTTCTGGCAAAATGTAGTCCACTGGAGAAGGGAATGGCAAACCACTTCAGTATTCTTGCCTTGAGAAGCCCATGAACAGTATGAAAAAAGAAAAATTACCAAGAGGCAAATCATACTCTCTGTCAGCTAGAAACCCAGATATTTCTTCAAAGTGACATAAGAGCAATTTGCTATTATGTTTCTGTTCGCTATAGTAGTGATACACTGCTACCTTCAAAAGTATAAGCTATATCCCTGATGTTGTATTTTCTTTGAATAAGATAGAGAACTGGAAAAGAATAAGGTGGATGGGATTCTTTTCAAGCTCCTGCAATGCATGCATTGATGGTCATTGCTTACAAGAATGTCATTGAACATGAATGAGGCATACATGTTATGATTGGAAAAGTGGATGAGGAAAAATGTAACTTCTCTGAAGCCCTTGTAGCTCAGTTGGTAAAGAATCCACCTGCAATGCAGGAGTTCAGTTCAGTTCAGTCGCTCAGTTGTGTCTGACTCTTTGTGACCCCATGAATCGCAGCACGCCAGGCCTCCCTGTCCATCACCATCTCCCGGAGTTCACTAAGACTCATGTCCATCGAGTCCGTGATGCCATCCAGCCATCTCATCCTCGGTCGTCCCCTTCTCCTCCTGCCCCCAATCCCTCCCAGCATCAGAGTCTTTTCCAATGAGTCAACTCTTCGCATGAGGTGGCCAAAGTACTGGAGCTTCAGCTTTAGCATCATTCCTTCCAAAGAAATCCCAGGGTTGATCTCCTTCGGAATGGACTGGTTGGATCTCCTTACAGTCCAAGGGACCCTCAAGAGTCTTCTCCAACACCACAGGTCAAAAGCATCAATTCTTCGGTGCTCAGCTTTCTTCACAGTCCAACTCTCGCATCCATACATGACTACTGGAAAAACCATAGCCTTGACTAGATAGACCTTAGTCGGCAAAGTAATGTCTCCGCTTTTGAATATACTATCTAGGTTGGTCATAACTTTCTTCCAAGGAGTAAGCGTCTTTTAATTTCATGGCTGCAATCACCATCTGCAGTGATTTTGGAGCCCAGAAAAATGAAGTCTGACACTGTTTCCACTGTTTCCCCATCTATTTCCCATGAAGTGATGGGACCGAATGCCATGACCTTCGTTTTCTGAATGTTAAGCTTTAAGCCAACTTTTTCACTCTCCTCTTTCACTTTCATCAGGAGGCTTTTTAGTTCCTCTTCACCTTCTGCCATAAGGGTGGTGTCATCTGCATATCTGAGGTGATTGATATTTCTCCCAGCAATCTTGATTCCAGCTTGTGTTTCTTCCAGTCCAGTGTTTCTCATGATGTACTCTGCATCTAAGTTAAATAAGCAGGGAGACAATATACAACCTTGACGTACTCATTTTCCTATTTGGAACCAGTCTGTTGTTCCATGTCCAGTTCTAACTGTTGATTCCTGACCTGCATACAGATTTCTCAAGAGGCAGGTCAGGTGGTCTGATATTCCCATCTCTTTCAGAATTTTCTACAGTTTATTGTGATCCACACAGTCAAAGGCTTTGGCATAGTCAATAAAGCAGAAATAGATGTTTTTCTGGAATTCTCTTGCTTTTTCCATGATCCAGCGGATGTTGGCAATTTGATCTCTGGTTCCTCTTCCTTTTCTGAAACCAGCTTGAACATCAGGGAGTTCACGGTTCACATATTGCTGAAGTCTGGCTTGGAGAATTTTGAGCATTACTTTACTAGCATGTGAGATGAGTGCAATTGTGCAGTAGTTTGAGCATTCTTTTACATTGCCTTTCTTTGGAATTGGAATGAAAACTGACCTTTTCCAGTCCTGTGGCCACTGCTGAGTTTTCCAAACTTGCTGGCTAACTGAGTGCAGCACTTTCAAGGCATCATCTTTCAGGATTTGAAACAGCTCAACTGGAATTCCATTACCTCCACTAGCTTTATTCATAGTGATGCTTTCTGAGGCCCACTTGACTTCACATTCCAAGATGTCTGGCTCTAGATAAGTGATCACATCATCATGATTATCTGGGTCATGAAGATCTTTTTTGTACAGTTCTTCCGTGTATTCTTGCCACCTCTTCTTAATATCTTCTGCTTCTGTTAGGTCCAGACCATTTCTGGCCTTTATCAAGCCCATCTTTGCATGAAATGTTCCCTTGGCATCTCTAATTTTCTTGAAGAGATCTCTAGTCTTTCCCATTCTGTTGTTTTCCTCTATTTCTTTGCATTGATTGCTGAAGAAGGCTTTCTTATCTCTTCTTGCTCTTCCTTGGAACTCTGCATTCAGATGCTTATATCTTTCCTTTTCTCCTTTGCTTTTTGCCTCTCTTCTTTTCACAGCTATTTGTAAGGCCTCTGTAGACAGCCATTTTGCTTTTTTGCATTTATTTTCCATGGGGATGGTCTTGATCCCTGTCTCCTGTACAATGTCACGAACCTCATTCCATAGTTCATCAGGCACTCTATCTATCAGATCTAAACCCTTAAATCTATTTCTCAGTCATTCCTGAGTCAGGGAAATCTACTGGAGAAGGGATATGCTACCCACTCCAATATTCTTGGGCTTCTCTTGTGGCTTAGCTGGGAAAGAATCCGCCTGCAGTGTATGAGACCTGGGTTTGATCCCTGGGTTGGGAAGATCCTCCTGGAGAAGGGAAAGGCTACCTAGTCCAGTATGCTAGCCTGGAGAATTCCATGTACTGTATAGTCCATGGGGTCACAAGGAGTTGGACACATGACATAGTGACTTTTACTTACTTTCTGCAGCCAGAGGATGCTTCTATGGCTCAAGGATATAACATGGCACTGTTGGAAAAAGCATCTGTGTTCAAGTGCCTGCATAAATCTAAAGCGAGAAAGAACAAAAGCTGCTTCTTGTTTTTTCTTATTCCTTTATTATAGCAACTGGTATTTACTCTCCAGAAAAGATAATTTCTGCTAAGATTGACAGGATTGATCTCCTTGCTGTCCAAAGGACTTTCAGGAGTCTTCTCCAGCACCACAGTTGGAAGGCATCAATTCTTTGGCACTCTGCCTTCTTTACAGTTAAGCTCTCACAACCATATGTGACCACAGGAATACCATAGCCTTGATTATACAGACCTTTGTCAGCAGAGTCTCTGCTTTTCAACATACTGTCTAGGTTTCTCATAGCTTTCCTGCCAAGAAGCAATTGTCTTCTTATTTCATGGTTGGAATCACCATCCGCAGTGACTTTAGAGCCCAAGAAGTGATTTCATAGCCCAAGGATAATAATTTAAGAGTTACTAAATAATTACTGGGGTCAGGTACTGTATTTAGCATTGAGGAAGGTGCAGATATATAGATAAAGCAAAGTTCAGCTTTCAGGAGATTCATAAACTATAAAAGTATACAAGGCTACTCACATTTAGTTACTTCTAAGGAACAATGAGACAATTATTACAAAAGAAATATTGGTAGTATTCTGAGGTGGACGTCAGTTTTTCAGGGGAAACTTCCAGAAGGAAGGGATACTTAAACTTACCTAGAAGACAGGAAAGAATTTTAATATATAAACAGAGGGAAGCATATCAGATGGAGTGTAGGTGACAAAGAGAAAGTCCTGGGAAAGTTCTGGTTACTCAGACATTCACATTTTGGCATCAGCATAAATTGTATAGTTAATGGTGTGAGAGGAGGGCATTTTAAGACCAGGTCTTAAGGAAATTTGTTTGCTGTGTTAAAGAATTTGGAAGAGACCTTGCTGATGGGAAAGACTGAAGGCGAAAGGGGAAGGGGTAGCAGGGGATGAGATGGTTAGATAGCATCACTGACTCAATGGACATGAATTTGAGCTAATTATTGGAGATAGGGGAGGGCAGAGGATGTGCCCATGGTGTGCTGCAATCCATGGGCTCGCAAAGAGTTGGACAAAATTTATCGACTAAACAATGACAAAGAATTTGGACTGTTTTTCTTCTAATAGAAATGGGGAAACACTAAAAGATTTTACACAGCAAAGGTGACATATTGGAATTGTGTTTCCTGGGCATGCCCAGATGAACTGGTGGATCTGGGACAAAGATTAGTGAAAATACAACTGGGCAAGACAGGATAATCTGTGGCTGTAGGCTTCTTCCTGCTTTATGATATGTCAGAAGACTGAGACTAAATAACCCTTAGTTACTACATAAATCTAATTTCCATGTAACCCCGATGTCATATCTGTTAAACTCTATGATTAAAATCTATTTTCCACTCTGTCAGCACAACAGAGTAAATATGTAGTGTAGAAACTGTGGTGTGAGCACCATCTGAAAAACAGCTTTGCTGTATTCTGAATCTAGACAGAAGCTTACCTCTTAGTCAAATCTAAGGGAAAAGAACATCAGCTGCAACAGAAGATATTGTGTTTCTAATGGTAACAACTAGTAAGGAAATTGTTTTAATCAGTCAAAGTTGATGGAAGTCAGAGGAGAGATTGAAAACAATATAGTAAGAAGTTTATAAGATTTAAGGATCAATTAGTACATTAAAAGGCTAGCATGTTAGCATGTTTTTTTTTTTTTTTTTTTGCATCATGTACCTAATATTAGCCTAAATTATAGACTTTTTATTTCATTTATATAAAGCAAAAAGATTTGTTTTAAATCTGGGGTCAGAGGAACTGTATGAAATCTTGATGACTTGTCAAAAACCATTTGGGCATATCTTTCAATTAGTTCTTCAGTTCAGTTCAGTTCAGTCGCTCAGTCGTGTCCGACTCTTTGCAATCCCATGAATCACAGCACGCCAGGCCTCCCTGTCCATCACCAACTCCTGGAGTTCACCCAAACTCATGTGCATCGAGTCGGTGATGTCATCCAGCCATCTCATCCTCTGTCATCCCCTTCTCCTCCTGCCCCCAATCCCTCCCAGCATCGGGGTCTTTTCCAGTGAGTCTTAACACAGTTCTATTTCATAGTTGCTATTAACTCCTACTTCACAGATGAGGAAACAGTCTTGGAAATAAAAGCATTTTTCTGTATTCATACAGTTAGCAAATAATAGAGCCAAAGCTAGAACCAGATTTACGGGCTCTAAATCCCATATTTAAAATGTTCACTCATGTTGCCTCAAGCTCCATTAATCTATTTTACAAAAGAATTATAAAGCAGGTTATTTCAGTCATTGAATTTGAGTCTGAGTAGCCAAGTTTATGTTTGGGCTCTGCTCCTGAACTAACTTGGTGTGATCATATATGAATTGCCAATTATTTCTGGACTTCTTTGTAAGGTCATGGTAGGTGTCACCTGCCTTGTGGATACTGCTAGACTAATGGAAAAACTTGATATCATCTTGATCTTGGGTGGTGTCAGCCCGCAGCAGCTACAAGTGAAGCTTTGTGCCCAGACAGAGATTGAAGTCGGGGAACACTGAATTCTAGCCACAAGACCACTGGCCCTTTGCTTTGCAGAAAAGCATCCCTACAAAGACAGAAAATAGTGAAACAGACAATTTATTAGCAGGGAAAAAGAGTACAGCACATGTAGATAGACACATGGGTAGATTCAGAGATAATTTCTCTTTTGTGATAGTGTGATAGTTTAAATCACATTTATGGAGCATTTCTTCTGGATTTCCTTTAATCAGTCATCTAGCTTTTCCTGGTTCAGAGTTTGTATTTGACTTATCTCAGGGTCCTTCCATGAGTGTGCGTGCATCTCTTAGCCAAGATAGACTCTAGCAAAGAGGCCTATGGGTAGGTTGACATCACTTACTATGAGGTGACGTTCCCTCTCTTTTGACTTCCAAGGAGCCTTTCTGTGCATGTGTAGTCGAAGAGGTCTCCTGACTCTGAGAATAAGAAATATATGTGGTCTCTTCTATCTGGGCAGGGCCCAGCCTCCTCCTTTGATTATCCTGCTGTTTTTGTCTTAGAGTATACAGAAAATGAACTCCAACTCTTTGCCCTGGGAGCTCATCTACATCTTGCCTCAAATTCATCTTGCAGTGTCAGTTAAGCTTAATATTATATAAATAATATCAGTGTCTAATATTTCATTAAACATTAATGATAATAATAAGAATATTGACTGGGTTTTGTGAAGTTTATATATTGCTGTTAGTATGTTGCTATTGGTTCTTACGTTTAAATAGAGTTGTTTCTGTCTGTCCAAAATATATACAATATCAATTTAGAGGCAGAAAACCAAATATAAATGGTAGATAAGAAGCAGCTTGGGATATTGGTAAGCATTTGGTTTAAAAAGTCCCATAGACTTGGTTTGATTGTCAACTCAGACAACCCTGGCTGTATGTATGCAGGTAAATTACCTAACTTGAAATATTTCCATATTTACAAAATGAGGATATTAAAACATGTGGTTAAAATTGTTTTGAGGATCTGAGATCCCGTACTTAAAAAATCTGGCAAATAGTGAAAAGCAGATACTACCATAGTTACTAAATTAATTTTCTATTTAATTTCCTTTTGTAGATGAAACTGTCACAATGATGTGGCAAAGGAGATAGCTGTAGCAAAGAATATTTTATTTTCCTTCTGAAAAATTAATGACAACTAAGATAACTAAAAATTAATAACAAATAAGGTCCAAAATTCATAATGTCCACATTCTCGAGTCGTTTCTTGACCTTTACTATCATGTCAGTCCTAAGAGATGTAAAATTATATACTGACCAAAAAAAAAAAAAGGAGGTGATGTGTTCATGTGGTTGAGGTTCCTTTACTACAAAGCAGTCTTATGTTTAGGTACATATATGATAACAGTTTTTTGAGATCACATGTATATAGAAACTTTGTATATTACTTAATTTATAATCTGTTATAGGACTCATACTCTCTCAGAAATAATGTAAAAGGAAGTAATCAACAATAAAATTAACCCAAAAGACAACCTCCTTTGAAGATTGCTCATATACGTTTTCAGCATCATAAAATAAATAATCTCAGGTCAGACCACTTAGTTTTATTCTGGCTTTTTTTCTGCTACTTGCATGAGGTTCTGTATTGTCATTCTTTCTGGAGTTATTTCTCCACTGATCTCCAGTAAGCATATTGAGCACCTACCGACCTGGGAAGTTCAGTGTCCTATCTTTTTGCCTTTTTATGCTGTGCATGGGATTCTCAAGGCAAGAATACTGAAGTAGCTTGCCATTCCCTTCTCCAGTGGACCACATGTTGTCAGAACTCTTCACCATGACCAGTCTGTCTTGGGTGGCCCTACCTGTCATGGCTCATAGTTTCCTTGAGTTACACAAGGCTCTGGTCCATATGATCAGATTGTTTAGTTTTCTGTGATTGTGGTTTTCAGTCTAGCTGCCCTCTAATGGAGAAGGATAAGAGGCTTATGGAAGCTACCTGAAAGGAGAAACTGACTGAGGGGGAAACTGGGTCTCGTTCTGATGGGCAGGGCCATGCTCAATAAATCTCTAATCCAATTTTCTGTTGAAGGACAGGACAGTGTTCCCTCTCTGTTACTTGACCTGAGGCCAAACTGTGCTAGAGATAATGAAGATAACGGAGACCTCCTTCAAAAGGTCTCATGGAGGCTCTGGTACACTCAGTGCCCCCTACCCTGCAGCAGGCCGCCACCGCCCCACACCTCCACTGGAGACGCCTGGACCCTCACGGGCAAGTCTGGGTCAGGCTCCTGTGGGATCACTGCTCCTTTTTCCTGGGTCCTGGTGCACACAAGGTTCTGTTTGTGCTCTCCCAGAGTCTGTCTCCCAGTCCTGTGTAAGTTCTGGTGGCGCTATGGTGGGTTAATGGCAACACCTCCAAAGAGCTTATGCCATACCCAGGTCTACTGCACCCAGAGCCCCTGCCCCCACAGCAGTCCGCTGCTGACACGTACCTCCTCAGGAGACACCCAAACACAGTTCTGTCTCAGTGTCTGTGGGGTCTCTGGGTCCTGGTGTGCACGAGGTATGTTTGAGGCCTCTGAGTTTCTCTGGGGGTATGGGGTTTGATTCTAAACGCGATTTCGCCCCTCCTACCATTCTTTTTGGGCTTCACCTTTGCCCTTGGATGTGGGATATCTCCTCACAGTCGCTCCATGCTGCACTGGAAAACAATAGAATGGGAAAGACTAGAGATCTCTTTAAGAAAATTAGAGACACTATGGGAATTTTTCATGCAAAGATGGGCATAATAAAGGAAAGAAACAGTATGGGCCTTAAAGAATCAGAAGATATTAAGAAGAGGTGGCAACAATACACAGAAGAACTATATGAAAACGATCTTCATGACCCAGATAATCATTATGGTGTGATCACTCACCTAGAACCAGACATTCTGGAATGCAAAGTCAGTGGGAAGCATCAAATGGGATGCTTAGGAAGCATCACTATGAACAAAACTAGTGGAGGTAATGGAATTCCAGTTGAGCTATTTCAAATCCTAAAAGATGATGCTGTGAAAGTGCTGCACTCAATATGCCAGCAAATTTGGAAAACTCAGCAGTGGCCACATGACAGGAAAATGTCAGTTTTCATTCCAAGCCCAAAGAAAGGCAATGCCAAAGAATGCTCAAACTACCATACAATTGGACTCATCTCACACATTAGCAAAGTAATGCTCAAAATTCTCCAAGCTAGGCTTCACCAGTACGTGAACTGTGAACTTGCAGATATTCAAGTTGGATTTAGAAAAGGCAGAGGAATGAGAGATCAAATTGCCAACATTTGTTGGATCAATGGAAAAACAAGAGAGTTCCAGAATAACATCTATTTCTGCTTTATTGACTATGCTAAAGCCTTTGACTGTGTGGATCGCAACAAACTGGAAAATTCTGAAAGAGATGGGAATACCAGACCACCTTACCTGCCTTTGGAGAAATCTGCATGCAGGTCAAGAAGCAACAGTTAGAACTATATATGGAACAACAGACTGGTTCCAGATCGGGAAAGAAGTATGTCATGGCTGTATATTGTCACTCTGCTTATTTTACTTCTATGCAGAGTACATGATGAGAAATGTTGTACTAGATGAAGCACAAGCTGGAATCAAGATTGCCTGGAGAAATATCAATAACCTCAGATATGCAGATGACGCCTCCCTTATGGCAGAAAGTGAAGAAGAAATAAAGAGCCTCTTGATAAAGGTGAAAGAGGAGAGTGAAAAAGTTGGCTTAAAACTCAACATTCAGAAAACTAAGATCATGCCATCCGGTCCCATCACTTCATGGCAAATAGATGGAGAAACAATGGAAACAGTGACAGACTTTATATTTTTGGGCTCCAAAAATCACTGCAGATGGTGATTGCAGCTGTGAAATTAAAAGATGCTTGCTCCTTGGAAGAAAAGCCATGCCCAACCTAGATCACATATTAAAAAGCAGAGACATTACTTTGTCAACAAAGGTCCATCTAGTCAAGACTGTGGTTTTTCCAGTAGTCATGTATGGATGTGGGAGTTGGATTATAAAGAAAGCTGAGTGCTGAAGAATTGATGCTCTTGAGCTGTGGTGTTGGAGAAGACTCTTGAGAGTCCCTTGGATAGCAGGGAGATCCAACCAGTGCCTCCTAAAGGAAATCAGTCCTGAATATTCATTGGAAGGACTGATGCTGAAGCTGAAATTCCTGTACTTTGACTACCTGATGCAAAGAACTGACTCATCTGAAAAGATCCTGATGCTGGGAAAGATTGAAGGTGGGAGGAGAAGGGATGGCAGAGGATGAGATGGTTGGATGGCATCACTGACTCAATGGACATGACTTTGAGTAAACTCTGTGAGTTGTTGATGGACAGGAGCCTGGTGTTCTGAAGTCCATGGGATCGCAAAGAGTCTGACAGGACTGAGAGACTGAACTGAATTGAATGTGAGGTTAGATAATTTTAGTTTCAATTTCAGCTTGTTCAGTTGTTTAAAAAATAATGTAAAAATGGACTAACATCTGCTCTTAAGGCTGTAGAGATTAATAAGAACATTTATGCTGAGTATATTATGCAATGCCCTTCCCAAATGCCATTGTTACTACCATAGTCAGGAACATCAGCAATCATTGTGGAGCCTCTGGTCTTATAGAAAATACTGGGCACAGGGCTGCCTCTGCCCTGAGTAGAATAATCCTTTGGGTTCAGTATGTAGTAATCATTTATTTGCTTGCCATTTTTAAAATCTTTCTTCCCAAAATAGGTTAGAATGCATTATGTGTATTTGAAATTTCTCCATCTTTGATTACAGACTGATGACAGTTTTCTATTTCTGTCTATAAATGTCTTAGTCTGTTTGCAGTACCAAATTTGGAATGTTTTACTAATTAAAATCAATTTACAAAAGCAAAATCAACTTTTAGCTTTTGAGATAGACCCGTAATTTTTCACCTCTGGTTTCTCTGCATGCCAGAGTGCACACTTCATGGGCAAATCTCATTTTCCCTTGAAAATCTGCAGGCATAAATTTGCAAGCCACTTTCAAAATGTTGCTTCATTATGCCTAATCCTTTTTGGAATCATACTAAACTATTTGCTTCAATAATTTCCTTTGGGAACTAGTTCCATGGGTTAACTCAGCTTTATGCAGAGAATTATTTCTTTTTATCTATTCTTAATTTCTTGCCTTTTAATTCTATTGTGCCTTACTAAAATGGAACACCTAATTTATATTCTCTGTACCACTTATTCAAACTTAAAAATCCTGTGTGTGATTGACAGGATATATGCATATATTGATAGTTTGTTAAAATATTAAGAAAGCATGTAAAAACAGCATAAACAGTCTACAACTTACTCAGAAACTAGACATCCAAGTCTTGTTTGTAGTTTTATTTTTTGCAATAGGGAATGGATTTTCCATAATAATGATTGAAGAAATAGTAATTAGAATATAGTTAATTTAAATTTATATTTATGGCACACATACTATGTATCAGGCTCTGTGTCCTATTCCCTACTGGGGACATGATTTCTTACCTAACATATTCTACAACATACTTGTTTAATAATAATAATGAGTGACCATTTACTGAGAACTTATGCTAAATATTCTACAATAAAAGCTATATGTACATTATCTCATTTATCCTTCCCAAATGCCCAAATGAAGTAGATGCAAATGTTATATTCAATTTATAAATGAAGAACCAAGACTTACAGATATTTAGTGTGCCACTAGCCGTCTATGGGGTCGCACAGAGTCGGACACGACTGAAGCGACTTAGCAGCAGCAGCAGCAGCATTCAGGAAGTGGCCAGAGTCCTTATTTGAAACCAAGCCTGTCAAACATCAAAAATCATATTCTTACCCATTAAGTGGTAGTCTCATTTGCCTTACATTACTACTTCTAAGAAACACTATTCGCTGGATATATGTAGGTTAAACTGAGTACCTAATTACCATGTATGGCACCACTTTCGTCAAAAGTATCCCTCAGAATGTCAGTACTGGAAGTTAGCAGGGACTCCTTCCTTCCAACCTCAGGTCTAAAACTGAGTCCTGCTGGCTTTGTCTCAGTGATGATGGCAAGAGCAGGCATGCCAGTGGAAAGGAGTACAAAGCTGTTAAGGTCCCACATGAGGTCAATATCTTTGCCCTGAAGAGAGGTTTGCATTCTAAATACAAATGGATGAAAAGGGTGATTCCCCAGACACAGACTTGTTCATCTACTTGTTCCATGTACATCAGCTTGAGTTGGTATTTTAGGAAGCAAATTGTAAATGGGAAGGAGTTTCAAGGAAAAAATGGTTAACTAATGGAATAATAAAATCGAGAGAAATTAGGAGAATATAGTGTTGTTCAGTCACTCAGTCATGCCTGACTCTTTGCAACCCCATTGACTGCAACACACCACACCAGGCTTTCATGTCCTTCACTATCTCCCAGAGTTTGCTCAAACTCATGTCCATTGAGTCAATGATGCCATCCAACTGTCTCATCCTCTGTCTCCCCCTTTTCCTCCTGCCCTCAATGTTTTCAGGCATCAGGGTCTTTTCCAGTGAGTTGGCTCTTCATAACAAGTTGCCAAAGTACTAGGACTTCAGCTTTAGCATCTGTCCTTCCGATGAATATTCAGGGTTGAATCCAAATCTCCTGCTCTGGCAGGTGGTTCTTTACCACTTAGCACCACCTGGGAAGCCTGGAGAATACAGTGAAAGTTAAGTCACTCAGTCGTGTCTGACTCTTTGCGACCCTGTGGAGTGTAGCCTACCAGGCTCCTCTGTCCATGGGATTTTCCAGGCAAGAGTACTGGAGTAGGTTACCAATAGTAGGAGTCTCTTAACACCAAATTTTAAAACACAGCAAAGCAAAACACTTTCCTAAAAATATTTCTCAAACTTAGATATGTGTTTTTTTATTGCACAGACATTTCTATTACACATGAAAATCTCATGGCTTTCTGATTTTGACTCAGATTCAAAGTATTTAAACAGGAAAAGCCAGATATAATGGGATACAGTCCAAGAGATTACATTGTTATTCACATGCAGATAACTGCACAGTGAATGGACTGTTAACACTAAGGAGTGCTGTAAACCTCTTCTGGAAGCTTCATGGGTTGAATTGGATGGAAGAGTTTATGAAGCAAACCTGGATGCCTGTATACATTTTAAATTGACAGAACAAATTTGAATATTTTCCTGATGGGAGGTGAATAGGCTAATCTGTGGAACCTTTTATTTATCTCTAGATTATGCAAACCTATGATTCTGTCATTAGACATTTTCTGAATAATTACTAAAACATAAAAGCTGCATCATGATTAAAACATGAAATATAGAAGATGTTTATCAGAAAAATTATCCAGATCTCTTTGAACTTAAAATTCCACAAGAGTAGATTCTTTTGAGATTACCTCCTGGGGAAAGCATGACTATCTAATCATAATAAAAGTTTTTCTTTCTCTGTTTACAGAATTGACTTTATGTGATTTTCAGAAAATCAGACAACTCAGAAGTTAAGGAAAAGACAAAAAATAAATGGTAAGTTTGTAAAATGGCCTAAACTTTTTCACTTTATTTTTTCTTTACCTTAGTGTTTGAATTTGAAGAAGTTGCAGACATTCTTTTGTTGTTGCTCCTGTTATAATCACACATGAATAAACTATCTAAAAGAAATAAAATTATAAGAATTTTAAAATGAATAAACCATTTGGTGAATGTGTTTGAATATTGGAAACCCAGGGTTCATACCAGTTAGTTAGATTTGTCTCAGCAACATTGTTTGATAGCTTAAAGCTCATGAGATTATGAAGCTGGAACATCTTAGAGATTATTCTAAGTGTCTTATTTTTTAAAATAAATTTATTTATTTTAATTGGAGGTTAATTACTTTACAATATTGTATTGGTTTTGCCATACATCAACATATATCCACCACAGGTATACACGTGCTCCCCATCCTGAACCCCCCTCCCACCTCCCTCCCCATACCATCCCTCTGGGTCATCCCAGTGCACCAGCCCCAAGCATCCAGTATCATGCATTGAACCTGGGCTGGTGACTCATTTCATATATGATATTATATATGTTTCAGTGCCATTCTCCCAAATCATCCCACCCTCTCCCTCTCCCACAGAGTCCAAAAGACTGTTCGATACATCTGTGTCTCTTTTGCTGTCTCGCATACAGGGTTACCATTACCATCTTTCTAAATTCCATATATATGCATTAGTATACTGTATTGGGGAGAAGGCAATGGCACCCCACTCCAGTACTCTTGCCTGAAAAATCCCATGAAAGCCTGGTGGGCTGCAGTCCATGGGGTCGCTCATGCATTGGAGAAGGAAATGGCAACCCACTCCAGTGTTCTTGCCTGGAGAATCCCAGGGGCGGCGGAGCCTGGTGGGCTGCCGTCTACGGGGTCACACAGAGTCGGACACGACTGAAGCGACTTAGCAGCAGCAGCAGCATACTGTATTGGTGTTTTTCTTTCTGGCTTACTTCACTCTGTATAATCAGCTCCAGTTTCATCCACCTCATTAGAACTGATTCAAATGTATTCTTTTTAATGCTGAGTAATACTCCACTGTCTATATGTACCACAGCTTTCTTATCAATTCATCTGCTGATGGACATCTAGGTTGCTTCCATGTCCTGGCTATTATGAACAGTGCTGCGATGAACATTGGGGTACACGTGTCTCTTTCAGTTATGGTTTCCTCAGTGTGTATGCCCAGCAGTGGGGTTGCTGGGTCATAAGGTAGTTCTATTTCCAGTTTTTTAAGGAATCTCCACATGGTTCTCCATTTTTACAAATGAGAAAATTGAAACAAGACATTATGGCTTACCTGCTGCCGCTGCTGCCAAGTCGCTGCAGTCTGACTCTGTACGACCCTATAGACGGCCTCCTACCAGGCTCCTCTGTCCCTGGGATTCTCCAGGCAAGAACACTGGAGTGGGTTGCCATTTCCTTCTCCAATGCATGAAAGTGAAAAGTAAAAGTGAAGTCGCTCAGTCGTGTCAGACTCTTAGCGACCCCATGGACTGCAGCCCACCAGGCTCCTCCGTCCATGGGATTTTCCAGGCAAGAGTACTGCAGTGAGGTGCCATTGCCTTGTCTGAATGGCTTACCTGCTGCTGCTGCTAAGTTGCTTCAGTTGTGTCCAACTCTGTGCGACCCTATAGACGGCCTCCTACCAGGCTCCCCAGTCCCTGGGATTCTCCAGGCAAGAACACTGGACTGGGTTGCCATTTCCTTCTCCAATGCATGAAAGTGAAAAGTGAAAGTGAAGTCGCTCAGTCGTGTCCGACCTAGGTGAAATAAATTGGCAAAATTTTACTGGAAGCCAATTGTTAGAATTCTCAGTTGACCTTTTTTTCTATGATTTTTTTCTTATGTTTATTCCATTAAATTGCCCTTAATATGAAAAATAAAAAAAAAAAAACTTCTCCCTTTACTCATTATTTATAAGAAATGCTTAACAGTAAACATAGCGAGTAAATGCTTTATAGAAAAACCCAGTAATACACATTTTTTTTTTTTTTACTGCTTTACTTAAAGATACCATTTAACTAAATGAGAAAAACAACTGGCTTTGTTTGGACAAGTCTGCCCATATATTCTATTTATATTCTATTGTCTGTGCCAAAGTGATGAAAAGATTAGGTCTAATTTTCATGTGTCAAAAGAGGCTTTTGAACTGTAGTGTTGGAGAAGACTCTTGAGAGTCCCTTGGACTGCAAGGAGATCCAACCAGTCCATTCTGAAGGAGATCAGCCCTGGGATTTCTTTGGAAGGAATGATGCTAAAGCTGAAACTCCAGTACTTTGGCCACCTCATGCGAGGAGTTGACTCATTGGAAAAGACTGTGATGCTGGGAGGGGTTGGGGGCAGGAGGAGAAGGGGACGACCGAGGATGAGATGGCTGGATGGCATCACCGACTCGATGGATGTGAGTCTGAGTGAACTCTGGGAGTTGCAGATGGAAAGGGAGGCCTGACGTGCTGCGACTCACGGGGTCGCAAAGAGTCAGACACGACTGTGCGACTGAACTGACTGAAAGACTCAGGTGGCTACTGGTTTAGAGATATCTTCTAAAAAAATAGCAAAATTAAATATGAACTAATAATAAAAGAGAAACTTCATGTGTTGCTTAGTCACTCAGTTGTGTCCGACTCTTTCTGACCTCGTGGACCAGTGTAGCCCACCACGTTCCTCTGTCCTTGGGATTCTTCAGGCAAGAATATTGGACTGGGTAGCCATTTCTTCTCCAGGGGAACCTTCCTGACCCAGAGATCAAACCCAGGTCTCCTGCACTGCAGGTGGATTCTTTACTGTCTGAACTACCAGGAAATCTCCAAACATTCATAATAATGCTAAGTAAATAGGAAAATAAGAAGAGGGACTGAAAGATCTAAATGCAGATGAAAGGAATTCTCCCATTTCCCTGTGGTCTTTCTGTGGAGAGGCAGGGCAGATGTACTTCAAGAGTGTATGTGTTTCAGAGCCAGCTGGTTTGATGACGCATTCTGCTGACTAACTCTCAGCTGATGCAAGAGGGGACCTCTGGAGATCCTCACAGTCGTGTGTCTGTGTAGCCCTGTCTTTCTTGTGCTTCACCTTGCCACTTCAAGCTGACTTGGCTTCCCTGTACTTCTAACTCAGCGTACTTCATGCAAGGAAACGACGATGTTCTTCTTGGGTTTCTACTTTCGTCATTGAAGATATGATTTTTAATCATTCCAGGTAGTATACCGGGGTTACTGTGAGGCTGATCTTGTTTGTTTTCTGTGCTTTCCAATGTCTGAACACTATTGTTTCATATTTTTTGTCTGGTTTTTCAGTCGTATCAAGTGAGAGGGTAAATCTAGTCTCAGTTATGCCATTTTGGTTGACAGAAAAAGTCCTTTTCATGTTTTGATGCACAACTTGTGACATAGTCTAGTTTACCCATCTCTGACCATCTCCCTAAGCCTAGATGAGAGTGAGAGAGGGAAATATAATTCAAGACTGAGGAGAGTTCAAGAACTGGGGAAAAGAAACCTGAGATCAGGAATATATTTTTAGCATCTTAGATAACATTGACAGATGCTTTTATATTTTGTTATTGAAAAACAAATGAATCAAGTTGTCCAACTCTCTGTGCTCATGGGCTCAATCATGTCTGACTCTGTGACCCTTTGGACTGTAGCTCACCAGGCTCCTGTGTCCGTGGGATTTTCCAGGCAAACACACTGGAGTGGGTTGCATTTCCTTCTCCAGAGGATCTTCCTGACTCAGGAATCAAACCTGCGCCTCCTGCATTGGCAGGTATATTCTTTACCACGGAGCCACCTGAGAAGCTCTCTCTTGACTTTTCTCCTGTAAATTATTAGAACTACTAGCTTGAGAGAAAAATACAGAGATTGAGTTTCACATTGTTTTGTCTCCCATAACCATCCTCCCTTATGCACACACCACACACACACACCCTCTTGTTAACTTTTGCTCAGTTGAATGTTGCACAAAATACCAGAACTGAGCATTCTATTGAAAACTGTGAACTCTCTCTCCTTGTGCTCTACTGTGCTTAGTTGCTTCAGTTGTGTCCGACTGTTTGTGATCCCATGGACTATAGCCCACTAGGCTCCTCTGTCCATGGAGATTCTTCAGGCAAGAATACTGGAGTGGGGTGCCATGCCTTCCTCCAGGGGATCTTCCCAACCCAGAGATCGAACTCAGGTCTCCTGCATTGCCAACAGATTCTTTACCAGCTAAGTCACTAGGGAAGCCCAAGAATACTGGAGTGGGTAGCCTATTCTTTCTCCAGGGGAACTTCCCAACCCAGGAATTGAACTGGGGTCTCCTGCATTGCAGGTGGATTCTTTACCAGCTGAACTACTATGTTATACAAATACACAAACAAACAAACAAAAAAAGACATTTGACAGAACTTCTCCTTCTCCCCTGAAGTTCCTTTGTGTGTTTTTATGACAAGCTCAGCATCCATTTTTCTTATCTCATGGCTTTTCTTCTGCTTAACTCATTTACAAAAAATTGATGAATAAATTACCTAGTTAACCTCAACTTCTGTTTTGGCATACTTCTATATTTATTGGCTAGAAAATCACTTCTTGTCTATTTTAGCTGTAACTCACAAGCTTTTCAAATTTTTATTAATTTTAATTGGAGGATGATTATTTTACAATAGTGTGATTTTTTTTTTTGTGCCGTACATCAATCTGAGTCAGCCATAGGCATATGTGTCCCCCCTCATCCTGAAACCCCTCCCCTTTCCCTCCCCACCCTATTTCTCCAGGTTGTCACAGAGCACCGGATTGTCTCATGTTTAGAAAAATGCATCCAGATACAGTTTTTGCTTTGAAACCAATCAACTGAAAAAGTCACAGGTAGGCAATAATGATTTAAATGGTTGTGTTTCACATCTTTGCTTTTTAGTGAAAAAGCAGTTAATATCTTCAGAGGTAAAGGGGGACATGATAAAAGAAAACTATCTCTGTCCCTCAAAACCTACAAAAGAAACTCAAATAAATAAAAGTCAGAAAAAAATGATAAAAGAAATTGCGTTGTTATATATATCGAAAAGACATAGTCAAAGATAAAAGAGGTTTTACATAACTATTGCTTAATCAGTCCAATTCCCTTCCTATGCACAAGTTGGGCTTCCCAGGTGGCTCAGATGGTAAAGAATCCTCCTGCAATGTGGGAGACCTGGCTTCTATCCCTGAGTTGGGAAGATTCCCTGGAGAAGGGAAAGGCTACCCACTCCAGTATTTTGGCCTGCAGAACTCTATGGACTGTATAGTCCACCGGAGTTACAAAGAGTCAGACATGACTATAACTTTTACATTCACAAGTTGGGAAAAAAAGGTTAAGGGACAGATCATGAAAAATCTCCTCATTATCTGGCCCCTGCATTCAATATGGAGACAAATAGAATGAACCAGAGGAAAAATTCCCCCTAAAATGAAGATCAGAGCAGAAAATTTTGCATTTAGAACATATCCTAAAATCTTTGCTTGGCCCATAAAGTGTTACATGGCCTGATGCCTGCCTACCTTGCTTTACTATTTCAAATCAGTTCAGTCAAACCAATCTAGGAACTTGGTCTTTGCCAGAAATGCTCTTATGCAAGATCTCCATATAATTAGCTTCTTTTATTTTTGTTTAGATCTTTATGCCAAAGGTGATTGTTTTGGCAAAAATTCATGGTAAAATGAGCAGAATTCATTTCAGCTACCAAGTCTGAATAGAGCTTTCCCTGGCAAGCTTAGTGATGGAAGAGGACGATGACAAGAAGTGCTTCCATGTGGAAAGGGGATGCAAGTGTGTCAGTTTCTTAGTCTAGCATGTGGTTGAATTTTGTGTCTAGGCTTGGACATTGAATCTTTTAATTTTTTAAATTATAAGATAATTGCTTTACAATGTCATGTTGATTTCTGCATAATAGAAACCAACAACATGAATCAGCCAAAATTCCTCTCCCTCTTGAATCTGCCTCCTACCCCCTCATCCTGCCCCTCTAGGTCATCACAGAGGGACAGGTTGGGCACTAAGTGTTCTTTAGCAGCCCTCACTATCTATTTTACGTATAGTAATGTATATATGTCAATGCTACTCTCTCAGTTCATCCAGTTCTCCTTCCCCTGCTGTGTCCACAAGTCCAGTCTCTTCATCTGCATCACTATTTCTGCCCTGCAAATAGATTCATCAGTACTGTCTTACTAGATTTCATATATATGCATTAATATATGATATTCGTTTTTCTGACTTACTTCACTCTGTGCAACTGGCTCTAGGTTCATCCACCTCAGCTCAACTGACTCACATGCATTCCTTTTATGGCTGAGTAATATTCCACTGTATATATATATGCCACAACTTCTTTATCCATTCATCTGTTGATAGACATCTAAATCGCTTCCAGGACATTGATTCTTGAATATGTTTAGTTTGAAAAAATCCATTGATCTGCACAATTATTTCTTCTAGTTCCATGGAAAATTTCATGGGCATTTTGATAGGGATTGCATTAAATCTATAGATGGCTTTGGGTATTATGGCTATTTTAACAACTTTAATTCTTTCAACCAAGAGCGTGGAATATCTTTCTATTTCTTTGTATTATCTTCAGTTTCCTTCGTTATTGTTTTATAATTTTCAGAGCATAATTCTTTTACCTCCTTGGTTGAGTTTATTCTTAGATATTTACCTTGTTTGATGTGATTTTAAATGGGATTTTTTTGTTTTGCTTTTTTTCATATAGTTTATTAGTAGTATGTAGAAAAGCAACAGATTTCTGTGTATCAATCTTATATTCTACCAATACCTGTACTGGATTTATTAGTTCTAATAATTTTTGGTGAGGATTTCAGTTTTTTATATGAAGTATCATGTCATCTGCAAATAGTGACATTTTTACTTTTCCCTTCCAATGGAAGATTTTTATTTCTTTTTCTTGTCTGATTGCTATGGCTAGAATTCTCAATAGTATCTTAAATAGAAGTGGAGAAAGTGAACATACTTGTCTTATTCCTCATTTTGGAGGAAAGACTTTCTGTTATTCATCATGATGATAATGTTAGCTGTGGGTTTGTTATACACAGCCTTTACTATGTTGAGACATGTACCCTCTAAACCCACTTTAATGAGAGATTTTATAGATTTTATGGATTTTGAATTTTGCCAAATGACTTTTTGGCATTTTTGAGAAGATTATATGCCTTTTACTCTTGATTTTGTTAGCGTGATGGACCACATGGTTGATTTGTGAATATTGAACTATCTAAAGGTCCTTAGAATAAATCCCACTTGATCCCTTTTCATATGTTGTTTAATTCAGTTTGCTAACATTTTGTTGAGAATGTTTATATCTGTATTTATGAAAGATATTGGCCTGTAATTTTCTTTGAATGCAGTGCCTTTGTCTGGTTTTTGTATCAGGGTAATAGTGGGTTTGTAGAATGAATTTGGGAGTGTTGCAGTCTCTTCAATTTTTTTTAAATAGTTTGAAAGGACTAGTTATTAGCTCTTCTTAATATGTTTGGTAAGACTGTTCTGAAGCCATCTTGTCCTGGACTTGTGTTTGCTGGGAGTTTTACTTTATTTAAATATTATTTTATTTCTGATTTTCTTAAAATTCATGGGTAGTGATTTGTTAGTTTAAATTGTCTGCTTCTTCATGCCTCAATCTCAGCAGGTTTTATGTATCTTGAAATCTGTCCGTTTCTTTTAAGTTCTCTAATTTATTGGCATACATCTGCTTGCAGTATTCTCTTATGAATGTTTTTTCAACCTTTGTGGTATCCATTATTTTTCTCTTTTCATTTCTTATTTTGCTTAAGGCCTCTCTTTTTTCTTCTTGATGAACCTGGCTAAAAGTTTATCAATTTTTTTTTGTCTTTAAAATTAAAATAACTCTAGGTTTCATTGATCTTTTCTTGTTTTTATTTTGTTCTCTGTTTCATTCTCTGATGTTTATTGCTTCCTTTCTCCTGCTGCCTTTGTGCTTTATCTCTTCTTTTTTTTTTCCTTTAGGTGGTAGATAAGGTTGTTTATTTTTCTTATTTCATGAGGATGGCCTTTACCACTATAACCTTTCTCCTTAGAACTGCTTTTACTAAATTTCATAGATTTTGGAGTGATGTGTTTCTGCTTTCATTTTTATCAAGTATTTTTGAGTTCCTTTTGATTTCTTCATGACTCATTGAGTTTTTAGTAGCATGTTGTTTAGTCTTTATGTTTGTTCTTTTCCCATTTTTCTTTCTGTGGTTGATTTTTTAGTTGCATACCTTTGTGGTCAGAAAAAAAAAAATTGACATAATTTCCATCCTCTTAAATTTGGTGAGACTTCACAGACTTAGGGAAAAATCTTATGGTTGCTATGGGGAAAGATAGGGAGAAGGGATGGTTTGGGAATTTGGGGTGGACACGTACACAATGCTATATTTGAAATGGATAACCAACAAGGATCTACTGTATAGCACATTAAACTCTGCCCAATGTTATGTGGTATCCTGGAAAGAAGGGGAGTTTGAGGAAGAATGAATGCATGTATACGTTTGGCTGAGTCCCTTTGCTATTCACCTGAAATTATCACAACATTCTTAATCAGCTATACCCAATATAAAATAATAAGTAAAAAAAAAATTTGGTGAGATTTATACTGTGGCCTAGTGTGTGATCAATCTTGGAGACCATTACATGTGCACTTGAAAAAAATGTGTATTTTGCTGAGATCCTTTAAGCTGTTTTCATTTTTTAATATTTGTTACCTCTTGGTTGTATGGGAGTCTTTCTGCTATTTTCCAGTTATTTTCAGTGAGAATTAAAATATATATAATTACAGATATATAAATACATATATCTATATGTAGATATATTTTTGACCTGTTCATGGTAGAGGCAAATTCAAATCTTTTAGTCTGCTGTTTCGCTCAGTTTCTCTCTGAATTTGATGAGTAATTCCGTCAGAACAATCGTATGGTTGGCGCTAGATCTCATTTGTCCTCTGAAATAGTCCCTCCTGTGGCCTCCTGCTCTAAAAGCTCAAGAAGGCTCTTGAGACAGCGGCACAGGCTCACCTTAGAGCAACAGTGACGGGGAGACTCACCTTTGGTTCCAATCACCCTTGCCTATTTTACCTAGCTGAGCTTTAAAAATCAGGAGTTATTATCATTTTTTTTTAATGCACACATAATGGAAGGAAAATCCAAGAGGATAAGGATGGGGAAAAAAGAAGCCCCTAGGACACCAGAGCCTATGATGAATCCAACTGAATTTGATCTATTAATTCAATGCTTTAGGTATTCTTATTACAATATTTTAGTTTTCACTTATAATATGGAATGTATCACAGGATAGAAGGTGACTTC
This sequence comes from Budorcas taxicolor, assembly GCF_023091745.1. Classification (NCBI taxonomy): domain Eukaryota; kingdom Metazoa; phylum Chordata; class Mammalia; order Artiodactyla; family Bovidae; genus Budorcas; species Budorcas taxicolor. The sequence continues at coordinate 35,772,323 of NC_068916.1, forward strand.
TATGGGATGTATTATAGGATAGAAGTCTCAAATGACAATTGTACAGAAGCCTAGCCTAGAAGTATGCAGTATCTCAGAACAGAAAGTAATAAGCAATCAGAAAGAGGCAATAGAAGTGCTCTTCTTAGTGAGTGAACATTGCTCAGTCGTGTCTAACTCTTTGCGACCCCATGGACTATAGGTTTCACGGACTTCTCCAGGTTAGAATACTTGAGTGGGTAGCCTTTTCCCTCTCCAGGGGATCTTCCCAACCCAGGGATAGAACCCAGGTCTCCTGCACTGCAGGTGGATTCTTTACCAGGTAAGCCACAAGGGAAGCCCAGGAATACTGGGCTGGGCAGCGTTTTCTTTCTCCAGCAGATCTTCCCAAACCAAGAATCGAATCCTCCTGAATTACAGGTGGATTCTTTACCAACTGAGCTATCAGGGAAGCCCTGATAGTCAAAGAGCAGAGAAGTGGCCTAGGCATGAAACTGTGACTGTTTACTATGCATGATTGAACTGGACCGTTTGGATTCAACCAGTCAAACAAGCGATACTCCAGGGATAATATGATTTAAGGTTGCTTAGGAGATATTCACTAAAAAAATAAAATAAAATAAAATAAAATCCTACTCGTTTCTTTCCCTGAAAACCTCATTCCACAAGGTCTAACCCTTCTGTGTTGTATTAAAGTTTTCCTGCTTTTTCTAGCAATAAATTCAGGTGAAGTTTTGTTACATATCAAAGGTTTTATTTTTTCCTTATCAACTCAAAACATAGTTTGTATCTTAAGTTGTATTATTGTATTCTAAACAGAATTTTTATTTATCTCTCATATATATATGCCTTTGTGTGTTTAATTATTGAATAATTGGATAATGAGTGTTTTAAATGTATTACACAGTAAAGGAATTCTCAGTAAGTTATTATGGAAGTACTTAGGGTGTATAAGTAGTATTTGGGGAAAATTGGTTGAGATTTTGAAATAGACTTGGAACAAAATATTTTTCACATTTAAAATAATAGAACGAAGACTCCTGTTATTCAAAATTTAATATTCAATGACTTTTCAGAATTTATTCAGATAAAGAAATGCCTGTATTAGCAAATTGAATTAGATGATGCAGAAGTATAATATGTCAGTATATCATGGCCAGTTAAAGTTCATGCCATGTATAAAAAGAAGAAAAGAAAAGAAACCATCACTCAATGGTAACAAATACAATACTGTAGAGAATGAGGCAATTTAAAAACTACTAATGTTATCACCATGCCAGTTACTAAATTCCTATATTTTGAATAGTTTGTCAGTTGATTTTATGAGGGAAATTTCTAGTATTGCAGTCAAATTATCTGAGAGAAAGTGAACATTTTTTCTACTCTTGTATAAGTTTTATATTTCTTATTTCTGTATCTTGTCAAGTTACATCATGATCTTTTAGAAAGGGTAAACAACAGTGGTGACACAATGGGGATTGATGTCTTGTTCTGGACTTAGTAAATATGAATATACTTTATGTGAGCAAGTTGCATTTCATATAAGTGGGGAAATATGAGGATTATTCTATACATAGGATAGAGAAATGACCAGCTACTTCATTTTATATATGTCTTTCTTCATATACCCAAATACATTTCAGGTGCAGTAAAGCTTTAATTGTAAAGATTTAATTTATAAACTTGTTAGAAGGTAAGAATGAATTTATTTACTGGAATAAGGTAGGCTATTCACACCAGCATTCTTGCTTGGAGAATTCCATGGACAGAGGAGCCTGGTGGGTTATGGTCCGCAGGGTCGCAAATAGCTGGACATGACTGAAGCGACTTAGCACGCTCACGCACACACACACAAACACACACACACACAGGCTATTCTGAACAATAGAGGAAACTGAGAGTCTATAAAGAGAAAGATTAGGGTAATTTTACTGCTTTTAGATGATAAAAATAACCAAGAAAATGTTAAATGATACATCATACATAATGAAGAATGAATGTATTGCAAATTTCAGTCAAAAAGCAAATTTTCTTGATTTACAGATCCCATGCAAGTTAATGAGAAAAATACAAAAAAAAAACTTATAGAAAATAAAATGTACGAATTATATGCATGATTATTTCATTGAATAAAAACTAAAGATATTAATAAATATATTAGAAACTCAGTCTTACTTATAATTAAATAAATATAAGGCAAAATAACAGATAATACTTTAATCCATAATATTGGCAACTATTTAAAAATCTTAATGATATTTGGTGTTGACACATAAATTGGCAAGCAGAAACTCTTATATTTTATGAAAGAAGCCAAAATGCACAATATGATATGCCTTGTAGCATTATTTATAATAGTAAAAAGCTAGAATATTAGCTAGGAAGTGGGTAAAAATTTTAATTGTACTTATCACATGTTAAATAGAATGAAGTAAAATCTGCATGTTTTGACATAGTGATATGGGATCCTTTTGATAAAAATAAACAAGTAAATACTATATATATGCCAGTATATACACTCTATCAGAAAAATACATTTGTAAAAATGTCCTTACCTGTGAGGAAATACACAGAGGAAATTGGGTATAGGAATTTAAAAAAGGATATTCGCATTTCATATCAAAGACTTTTGTAAGTATTTTCTGACCATTTACATGCAATATGCATTTTAATGTCAACAGGGGTTCTTTGAGTAATGAGATTAATAATCTTTTTTTTTGGTTTATTTCTGTATAATATTCTTTAATAGCAGAATAAAAATATAAAGATTAAAGCAAAAGTTTGCTACCTCAGATATTTTTTCATGAATGAATATTCTTGCAGACATTTTCCCCCAACTGAACTTTAGGGTGATTTTTCTAGATATTTTAAATATCAGAATTGTAAATTAAACCATCTATTGAACAATCTGAACTTGAAGTCATATTAAACATGAAGTAGAATTATTTTTATCTCATCTCTCTTTCAAATAGTATGTATTTATGCATATCAAATCATCCTTTATCATCACTAAACTATCATACAATTTTCCTGTCAGTTTTGTTTATTTAAAAGCACAAGTAGGCCCATTTTAAACCTCTGATCTCATCTTCTTCACTTTGTCTTGACCTTGGCTTGGAGGGAACTGGGGAACGGACCATTCTTTCCATTCTGTTTCTTCTTTTTCTGGTACTGGAGTAGGAAGGATGCATCAGAGGAAAGAAAGAAAGTATTTTCCCTGAAACCAAGCATGGAAATGTGCCATTGTTCTGAGGTGTCTGAATCCAAAAACTCCTTGGAGCACATGTGTAAATTTTTTGGAATGTCCTTCAGAAGCCTCTGCATTACCCAGTTTCTTAGTATATGAAGTCTAACTCCATCATCCTTTTCCAATCCTATGCCCTTTCTTGGTAGAGTGGAAAGTGGTAGGCATCTAAACCCCACTGAGGCAAAGCACCCTTGATTCTCCTGACTACCTTTCACTCTCATTCTAATTCTTTCCTTCCGTGTTACAGTGATGAAGACAAGAAGTACAGGTTATACACACAGATGCTGTTAACCAGCTAGTTCTCCTTTGATAAGATGGAAGAAGGACAGGGTGCTGACTTCTATTGGGTCCAGTTCCAGGACAGTAAGATTACCATCCATTCTTATTTTCCACTAAATTCTCTCATCAGTTCAGTTCAGTTCAGTTCAATTCAGTCGCTCAGTCATGTCTGACTCTTTGCGACCCCATGAGTCGCAGCACGCCAGGCCTCCCTGTCCATCACCATCTCCCGGAGATATATCCCAAATGCTAGCTATCTTTTTACATTTGAGTAAGTCTTTGATGTTAGGGATCTGACAGTTTATTCTAAATCTCTTGTTAGATACAAGATTTCTTGAGGATATTACTAAGTTGATAGTGCTAATAGTTATTCTGTGCCTATAAGAGATGAAATGATAAGACATAAAGGCTGAAGAGATAAACTAGAATAAGATCCTTAAAAGTATTTATTCCACAATAAAATGAGAATTTTGCCCTGAGAACTCTCTTAAAAATCTAAGTTTACATGCAGTTTCAGAGAAGGAAAGTCACAGGATTTGTGAAATGATAGAATTTAAAAGAGACACAAATGATACCCCAAATACCATTTTGAGAAACTAGCAAAATGATATTGCCATTTATTTTAATAATGAAAATTTTAGCAAGTTGGAGGGGATATTATAATTTCAATTTTTAGATATAGAGTGGTTGACTAGATTAGGATTTCTCAACCTTGACATCCTGTACACGACGACTCTTTGTTGTGGGGTAATATTCTGTGCATTGTACATGCTGTGCAGTGTCCCTGCCCTTTTCTCTCTAGGTGTCACAGATCCTCAAGCTGTGAAAACAGACTCCAGACCTTGTCAGCTGTCCCCTGGAGGTCAAAATTGCCCCGAATGAGAAGCACTGACATAGAGGATATGAAAAAAGAATGAAAGTAAAAGTTGCTCAGTTGTGTCTGACTCTGCAAGCCCATGGACCATACAGTCCATGAAATTCTCCAGGCCGGAATACTGGAGTGGGTAGTGTTTCATTCTCCAGGGTATCTTCCCAACCCAGGGATCAAACCCAGGTCTCCTGCGTTCCAGGTGGATTCTTTACCAGCTGAGCCACCAGGGAAGCCCATAGAGGATATAACCAAGGCAAAAAGTTAGTTGGGAAATTTACTAGGATAGGGAAAAATTACCAGTTATATCAACATTAATTGTATACATAAACAAAGAACCATTTTCAAAACATAGTGAAGAAAGTCTACCCCAACAAAGGAAGGAAACAGAGGAGTATGGAATCATAAAATCATGAGGAGAGTTCAAGAAAGAAGTGCTAAATTATATGGAAAACATAAAAATAAGGTAAACATTGATTTCCTATTGATACTGCTGTTGCACTACAAACTTGGTGACTTAAAACTACAGAATTTTATTTTCCTATGGCAGAAGAGTTCCAGGAAGACAAGGGTCTTGCTGAGCAAACATCAAGGACTCTTCAGAGCTGTATTTCTTTCAGAAAATTCTAGGGGAAATTTGTCTCTTCACCCTTCCCAGTTTCTAGAGTCCCCCCACTTTCCTTGGCTTGTATCCGCTCTTCTGCATCTCTGAAGCTGGTAGCATTGCATCTCTTTGACCCTTCCTCCTTTGTCATATATCATATCTCTATTTCTGACCACAGCTTGGAAATTTTCTGTTTTAAGAGTCTGTGCAATTATATTGGCTACCGTAATCACAGGATTGCTATGGATAATCCAGACTACTCCCTCTATCTTATTGTCCTTAATTTGATAGCATGTACAAAGTATCTTTTGCCCTGTTATGTGATATATTCTCTGATTCTGGACTTAGGACATGAACATCTTGAGAGAGGGATTATTTTGCCTTCTGAAATGAATCAGTGAAGGACATTCAGATTTAGAGAACCCACACTACTCATTTTCCTTTAAGTTCAGATATATTCTAATTAATAGTCCATGCTGACCATTTTTCAAAGCAAATGCAGTGAAAATGTATGTGTGTGTGCTCAGTTGTGTCTGACTCCTTGTGACCCCGTGGACTATAGCTGACCAGGATCCTTTGTCCATATTAATTTTCCACACAAGAATATTGGAGTGGCTGTCTAGCCATGGTCAAGCACATGAAAAAAGAAATCTTAAAAAATTAGAAAACTATTTCAATTAAAAATAAATATTATATATAAAATTTTGTGAGATGCAGATAAATCTTTGCTGTGAAAAATATCTGTTTGTATTAGAATAAAATACAGATTTATATTAGCATAAAACATAGGCTTATATTAGAATAGTGAGCAAAGAGTACATTTCAAGTAATTAAAAAAGAAACAGAAAATAAAAGAAGGTAGAAGAAGAAAATAAAGATTTAAAGGGAATATGGTTGAAAGCAAGAATATATGAAAGGAGATCAGAAGAAAAGAAAGCTAATTCTTCTTTCTTTCTGTTTTTTTTAAAGCCTTTACAGTAGAAAATTTGGGGGGAGTGCTGATCAAGAAAATAAAAAAAGAAAAGAGGAGCAATTAAATAAAAATAAAATGCTAAAGGAAGGGGAAGTAGGGTGTGAGAGGGAAATGGAATAGTGTGAGTTCCCTGGGAGGTTGGATGGTGATGAATTCTCCAGATTTTGTTGAGCAATTTGTCTTAGAAAGGAGTATACTTCATTGTAAGAAGAGAGAATGAGGAAGGATGGGTGTGAATGCAGGACAATTTGTTAATTAGGTGACTGAAAATTTACAGAATGCATTTACTTTATCTCAGATAAATACAGCAAAAATAATTTTTTAAGGTGAATATCAAAGATTGGTAGGAAGTTTTGAGGTAGGAGGCAGATGGGTCCAGGGTAAAGTAATTGGAGATTCATTCCCTGTTAACCAAAACTTCAAGACAGGAACAGCAGATAATTAAGGCAGGGAGGCTGAGCCCTGCCCAGACCACATGTTTCTTGTTCCTGAAGTCAGGAGACCTCCTCGACCAAACCCGCACAAAAAGGGCTCCTTACAGGCCAAAGGAAGAGTGATGTCAAGGGATGCTCTACCCAGATGCTTGTGTTAGGATCTATCTTGGCTAAGAGATGTGTGTGCAAACATGGAAGGGTCCTGAGATGTACCAAATATGGACTATGAATCAGGTAAATCAAAATGATTGGCTGGAGGAAAACTGAAAGAAATGCCCTATCTAAGCAATTTAAACCACCACACAGGCGCAACTCAGGGACTCTCCCTCTGAGTCTGCCCATGTGTCTATTCACACGTACTGTACTCTCTTTCCTCTTAATAAACACTTTACTTGCTTCCTTACTTTCTGTCCTTGGGAATATTCTTTTCTGCAAAGCCGAAGAGCCAGGGCCCTTGTCACTGACTGCTGGTCTAGTAGTTAGGATCTGGTGCTTTCACCACCACAGCCTGGCCTCGCTCTCTAGCTAGGAACCCAAGTCCCACTCTAAGCTGCTGCAGGCCAAGACCACTGGTATCATATTGAGAAAACTGGAAAACATATGAAATATTTCACTTAGGAGATCAAACTATGGTAACATAAGAGGTGTTGATGGACATTGTTGAGTAGCTAGAGCAGTTCTCTTTGATATCTTTGTGAGCTTAGTGTATTCCTGAGTAACTTTCCATAGGCATTCACCCAAAACTCTGTTACTGAAATGACAGGGTCTGCTTGTTCCAATTCTGACACCTAGTTGTTATGCTTTATTGACTATGCCAAAGCCATTGACTGTGTGGATCACAATAAACTGTGGAAAATTCTGAAAGAGATGGGAATACCAGACCACCTGACCTGCCTCTTGAGAAATCTGTATGCAGGTCAGGAAGCAACAGTTAGAACTGGACATGGAACAACAGACTGGTTCCAAATAGGAAAAGGAGTACATCAAGGCTGTATATTGTCACCCTGCTTATTTAACTTCTATGCAGAGTACATCATGAGAAACGCTGGACTGGAAAAAACACAAGCTGGAATCAAGATTGCTGGGAGAAATATCAATAACCTCAGATATGCAAATGACACCACCCTTATGGCAGAAATTGAAGAGGAACTAAAAAGCCTCTTGATGAAAGTAGAAGAGGAGAGTGAAAAAGTTGGCTTAAAGCTCAACATTCAGAAAACGAAGATCATGGCATCTAGTCCCATCACTTCATGGGAAATAGATGGGGAAACAGTGGAAACAGCGTCAGACTTTATTTTTTTGGGCTCCCAAATCACTGCAGATGGTGATGGCAGCCATGAAATTAAAATATGCTTACTCCTTGGTCATTAAAAGTTATGACCAACCTAGATAGTATATTCAAAAGCAGAGACATTACTTTGCTGACTAATGTCCGTCTAGTCAAGGCTATGGACTGTGAAGAAGGCTGAGCGCCGAAGAATTGATGCTTTTGAACTGTGGTGTTGGAGAAGACTCTTGAGAGTCCCTTGGACTGCAAGGAGATCCAACCAGTCCATTCTAAAGGAGACCAACCCTGGGATTTCTTTGGAAGGAATGATGCTAAAGCTGAAACTCCAGTACTTTGGCCACCTCATGTGAAGAGTTGACTCATTGGAAAAGACTTTGATGCTGGGAGGGACTGGGGGCAGAGGAGAAGGGGACGACAGAGGATGAGATGGCTGGATGGCATCACTGACTTGATGGACGCGAGTCTGAGTGAACTCTGGGAGTTGGTGATGGACAGGGAGGCCTAGCGTGCTGCGATCCATGGGGTTGCAAAGAGTTGGACATGACTGAGCGGCTGAACTGAACTGAACTGAACTGATGGTGTTTATTTGCATGACAACAGGCCAGGAACAAAGGGCAACTCTTGTTGAAAAGACTGGAACTCCCTGATAGCATTTAGGAAAGAGTTTTAAAAGATAGCACTTGGGGTGAGGGTTTTAGTCATGGAGTTCATTCTGATTGTGAATTCATTCTTACTGCCAAGTGAGATAACAGGGTGACTTTTCAGGACTCTCAAACTTCATCCTTCTGGTTTCAACCAGTCTAGGGTCTGCATGCTTGTGGTCAGCAGTGGTCAACTACCTGGATGGAGTGGTTATTTTCTGCAGAACAACTCAAAAATATGCATCAGACATCCCTTGAGTAGTAACTAGGACTTTGTTTGATTGCTAAACTATAGTTTTTTGATTGCTTTTCCTTTGTTTTTACATTTCTTCATTTCCCTAATTAGTAGGGAGTCTGCTTGAGTCTGCTCTTTGGAACTCAGGGAAGGCCTAGGAAACTAAGCCTTTCCTACAAATAGCAATGAGAGACCAGAGGGGCTTTTGTACCCAGGAAGGCCCCATAGGGTCCTGCTCAGTTTCAAGTTCCCCTTTCCTTTAATACTCCTCGATACTGAGGGGAACAAGGGTAGGTAAGAAAGGAAATAAGTTTTGGATGGAGAAGTTCATCATAAACTTGTTAGGGGAGCTCAGTTTTAGGGGGACTCAGATTCAGCTGCTGTGGAACACTGGGTCTAATCTTCCTTCAAATCCTATCTAATTCTATTCCACTGTGTCTAGATATAGATCTTTGGGATGCATCCTTAATGTCCCACTCTATGCCTGTGTCGAGGAGGAAAAGTAATTTTTCTCCTATATATCATTTTAGGCTTTTAGCTGAGATCCTACCTCTCCGCCCAAAGAGTAACAGAAAAACAAATAGAAGTTTAACAACGTGTATAGTTTCTGGATACATGGGAGATACCCAGGAAAACTGAGAAACTCCCTGAAACAGTCCAAGACTTTGTTCACTCAGTCATGTCTGACTCTTTGTGACCCCATGGACTGTAGCACACCAGGTTCCTCTGTCCATGGATTTCTCAGGCAGGAATACTGGAGTGGGTTGCCATTTCCTTCTCAGGGGATATTCCCAACCCAGGGATTGAAGCCAGGTCTCCTGCATTGTAGGGAGATTCTTTACCATCTGTGCCATGGGGGAAACCCTGAATTGGTTTACCACCTTAAATACCGTCTTAAGTTAAAGACAGAAGAAGATGTTCGGACTGGGGAGTCAGTTATGGGAGGTTACCAGGAAAAGCACAATAAACCGAGTAAGGTTGTTATGGGGATATAAATCATTGCCTGATGCATTGATGAGCTTCTGCAGATTCATAGTCAACATTCTCTTACTAGTACAAAGAGGAAGACACTCTTTTAAATGGAAATTTTCTTTATAAATATAAATATCTCCTGAAAAGGGTAACTCCTACTTATTTTACATAGCTTCACCTTAGTTTGCTGTTTCTTAAAAATAACCAGCTCACAATAATCAGTATGCCAAAGAGGCGTATTTGGGTTGTAGATTTTGCTCCCTCTCACCTGGAACCATAGACATTTCACATCTTTTCTTCAGACAGAGAATTTCATTCTAGAAATTCTGGCAGACCTTTGTGTGCCCAGTCGTTTCAGTCATGTCGTCAGACTCTTAGTGACCCCATGGACTGCAGCTCTCCAGGCTCCTTTGTCTGTGGAATCCTCTAAACAAGAATACCAGAGTGGGTTGCCTTGCCTTCCTCCCAGGAATCTTCCTGACCCAGAGATTGAACTCACATCTCCTGCACTGCAGGCAGATTATTTACCGCTGAGCCTCTAAGCCCTGCTAGTAGGCCATGGTTACATTAAATTCAGAAATGTTTAAGGTATTCTATAAGATTTAATTTAGGATTCAAATTGTTCATTTAGCCTGTACACTATTACACAGGTCTCATTTTTGAACTGAATGCTATTTCTATTTTTAAATCATTGTTAGTCTCACTGCTGCCCCAAATATCATATTCATTTTGCATCCATGCAACTATTTAGAATCATAACTGTTTAATTTTTTGAATTTTTCAAAATGCTTTCTTTGCCTTTTTCTTGACTATGCATATACATGCTGCTGATTGAAACAGTATCCAATCATAAACACATGTTACACGATCAATGATTTCCAACTTGAAGTCTGAGACAGTTGGTCAATGTAAACATTTCTGAATAATCAAAATATGCAGCATATTTTATTACTGTAGCCCTCAAAGGGCTTGTCTGTTTTATCCACCATATTGATGTTTTTATGCTGTTGCTCTCAAGGTAGATGATTAAGACTTTCTGCTATAAATTGTTTTTGATGTTTTGCGATCTCTTTTGGAAATAAAGTGAGTAATGGCCCAGAACTGAGGCGTTCCCAGACTGTGAGATTTCTTAGCTTTAAAACAAGGACAATCCTGGGCAAACTGATAAAATTGGTCATCCTATCTGAAAGCCAAACTGGGTTCAAAGTTTGTATTCTTTCTTTTTCTGGTCAGAATTCAATCTGTCACCAATTTGTCATTATTTCATTTTTTCTTATACTAATAAATATGATGGGCTTCCCAGGTGGCAGAGAGAGCAAAAATCTGCCTGTCAGTGTGGGAGATGCAAGAGATGTGGGCTCAGTCCCTGGGTTGAGAAGATCCCCAGAGGAGGAAATGGCAACCCAGTTCATTGTTCTTGCCTGGAGAATCCCCATGGACAGAGGAGCCTGGCAGCTACAGTCGATAGGGTTGCAGAGTCAGAAACGACTGAGTGCACACACCCACAATAAATACGATAGTTACATTCATGTGTTATACCTTATATGATTGACTTAAAAAGTCTTACAAAATGTGCATTTTAAATGAGATACACACACAACAAAATTTAAGAGACCAGTTCGAAGAAATAATATTTGTTCTGTAAAACTCATGCACTTATATGTATGAAATTTTACAGAGAAGAGCATATCAAAAAGTCTGGAAGTAATTTGAAGTTGCAGACCGTGAAACCCTTTGCCTTACATCTGAAGTCAAACGTCAAGACATTTTACCAGATTTGTCTGACACAAAAAAGAAGTGAATACATATATGAATTGGGGGAGCAGGGTATTGTTGACTTGCAGAAAGATATGCAGCATAAGAATTGTGAATTTAAGTTTTATTTAGAGTCTTACCTGGGACTATTGCCTGAAAAGACAGCTCTGAGGAACTGCTATGACGAGGTGGGGAAGAACCAGTATGTGTGTGTGTATATATACACACACACATACTGGATATATATATATATATATATATATACATATATAGGCTAGGAAATACGTGTAGTCAAGCACACATTTTGGTAAAAGTTTACTGCTAATCTCAAAGAATAGATATCCCAAACTAATGATTTTAGTGCTTTCTTAAGTATAGGAAGAAGAATCTGTGGTCACTGAAATTCTTCCTGGGATATGCATCTAACTGTCTAAAGGCATGCTTCAAACAAAGCATAGAGTGTCTCACCCTGTTTTTCATCCTGAATTCCTCTCCCTCTTGGGGTGCACTCTCAGTGGGCTGAAACATTACCCTTGTGTAATTGGATGTTGGTAAGGCTCTTTGTCCTTTTATGTTGTTACTATTCACAGTACTATCTAAGTTATGCGAGAAGAAATTGTAAGGGTGGAAAAAATTTCCCTTATTCCTTTCTAAGTTTTTTGGCTGATCTAATAATTAAATTGACATGAGAGATTAACTGGAGAAAAAAAAACAAAATTACTTACATACAGGCGTGCCATAAAGGTATGAAGACTCCAAAGGCAGCCAGATAATTAAAGCTTACATAACATCATGTGCTAAAAGAAGGAAAGGGGTCTGGGAATACAAAGGAGAGAAAGAACATTCCCAGGAGGGCAGAGGGGATGTTTAGAAAACAAAGGTTTCTCTGTTATACAGGTAAGTTTCTGAGCTCAAAAGGTGTCTCCGGTAGTGGTTCTCTTCCTGGTACAGGCCCCCTTTCCAAAGAAAATGTAGGCAGTTGACACAGTAAAGAGCTTTTCCTGAATTTGCTGGGTTTCCATTGCCTTTAATTCAGGATAATCCTGATGCCAAAGTGACGTATTTTTGGAGTGACAAATTCTGCTCCTCATGGAGAAGGATGTAACTTTGGTATCACTGCCTGGGAGCCCACCTTCTTCCTCTGCATTCCAGCTTCCTTTGCCTCCTGGGACATTACCTAGTAAACTTTCTGCTAAATTCTGCCACTTGGTGATTTTGGTTCAAGGAGAATGGAAAAAAAAAAAAAACCAACACACAATTATACAGAAACAGGTATATTGTGCAACAGGTGTATTTCTGCACACTGTGGTTAGGGAAAACTTTGAATATGGATAAATATTTACATCACTGAAAGACAGGATAATCTGTTAGAAAGAAGCCAGAAGTGATATTTTTGTACATCTTTCTTTTCCTTCACGGTAATTAATGCCAAGGATAACTACTGTTCAGGGGAAGAATGTGAGGATGGTCATGCTGTGATTCTGTGTGAATCATTTCTGTGTGGATGAGATCTAAAGATTTCCCAGGAAGGATTAGTGACTTTTGAGGAGACTGTCTCAAATAAAATTACTCTTTCTTGATATAGGAGAATGAAGGAAGAGGAGAAGATCTGTAAACAGCATGTAAACAAAGAGGGTAAGGTCAGAGGAGAAGATTCTTGATAACGACAAGCTTTTCTGACAAGGCCCTCAAAACCCATCAGAGAGCTGATGGAGCTCCAATTGTGGCCAGGCTTGCAGAGTGGTAGCTTTCTTTGCAGAGAGCACATGAGAAACTAGTATCACCAGGTGACTTGTTTAATTTTCACCTGCTTTCCTTGAAGCGGGTGAATGAATGGGAAGGGAGACTCAGCAGTACCTGTCGTTGCTCTCCTCCCCCCACTCCCCATCGCCTGCCTTTTCATCTGGGTGAAACAAGGCAGGTGAAACAGCTTGAGAGATTCACATTATATAACACAGTTTCCTTGACTTACGGGTATGTCCACAGCGTAAGCTAGATGTATGTTGGCTGGTAAGGTTAATTCATTTTTCTAATCATAAACCAAGGACCTAGGGAATTCCTTCCCATGATCAGCGTTTATGAAAAAGGCTGAATTTTTATGTGTATTTCCTCCTTCCACCTGCTAATTTTTAATCAGCAAATTCACAAATGACAAGGCCAGGACATGGTGCAGCCTTATTTCGCCCTGGCCTCTTCTATCCCTAAATGTGAGGGCCTCATGATAGCCAGCCTGTTTTATCTAAATCCAGAGAGTGCGTCTGACCATTTCTTGAAAGCCCAATTTTTCTTCCTTTTTTATATTGATTTGTTTACAGCACTGCCAAATGCATTGATTTATCCTCTTACCTACTGTCAAAGCAGCCCTGTTCTGATGTTGAACACGGGCCATTTCAGGTAATCTATCACGAAGTGGCTCAACAGTGCCAAGTTTTTCTAAACTCCTTTTCTGAATGTTTTCTTACTCCACAGCAACCACTTTGTGGAGTGACCCCTGCACCTGGTATGTCAAGATTCGATAACTAATTGAATACATAGTAATTTCAGTTTTCCACCTGAGACAGTCCTGATAATCAAACTGAGGCTTATCTCTCACAGCGGGTTCCATAAATTAGTTAGTCCATCAATCCAGGCTCTGTCAAAAAAAAAAAAAAAAAAAAGGAAGGAAAGGAGAGAAAGAACTGTTAGCAAAATTGCACCCTTCTACATTTGTACTCAACAAGCAAATAATCATCAGCACACTGATGCATGTTAGGAAGTGGAATAAATATAGCCCTCTATTGAAATCCTTGGCACGTAGAAGGAAAAGAAAGCACTCATTTGGGTTGAACATATTTTACTTAACAATGAAGGTCTAAATCCCAATTTCATCTTCACTGTCATGAGCCTTACCTATTTTTATATACAATAGCCATTATTGTTGTATAAAATATATGCTTGTTACAGTATAAAAACAAGGTGATCTAATAAATCTGGGGCTGCAGGTCAGTTCTCTGAGATTCTGAAATGAAATTTAGCAGAAAGTTTTCCAGGCAATGTCCCAGCAAGTGAAGGAAGCTGGATGATACAGAGGAAGAAGGTGGGCTCCCAGGCAGTAATACCAAAGTTACATCCTTCCCCACGAGGAGCCTGATGCCTTGGATGCCCACCCAAGATATATAGATTTGGGGTTAGGTCCTGTACTCTTGATCAGTCACTATATACAGGATGGTCAGGGGAAAGGGTGTGACGTTGGCCAAGGTGACTATCCTCAAGTTCAGGACAGAACTTAAATGACAGCACTCCCAACAGCTGAGGGAACAAACCTATGAATTCTGAAGGGGGATCCCAGCTGCACAGCAGAGTGTTCACTAGATGAGGCTAATGACAGTTATAACAATCCAGTTGAAGGATCCAGGCAGATGCAGGAATTTTAAAAAAAATCACTTGGATTTCAGGTGAAATCCAAGTAAATTAACTATCATATTTCTTCCCAAAATAAATACTGGTGAAAATCCTTGAATACAAATGTCCCACTATTGAATTCCTGATTATTTCAATCTTTTAAGCATACTTTGGTTGAGATGAGGGTGATTTGACTCCACAAGATATATCACAAATTTTGCCTGATGATTTAACTAACTAACAAGCCAAAAGATTTTTGATAGCATCCTCAGGAGCAAAGGGCATTTTGAGACCCAGAGAATGGGCAGCCACAAATGTCATCACTTTGCCGGATATTTTGTTGCTGTTGTTCAAGGAATATTATAGAAATAGGTGAGTTTCCACAGACCACAGACTCATATTATATAGTTAGAAGGCCATCAGTGCCTTGCACTCCATTAAACTGGAGATAATAAGTAAGAACAAGTTATAGGCGTTAGAAGAGTTGATTGAAATTAGTTGGCACATAGACAACTAGTGCTTTGCAAGAAACATTCTATTATAGGAGGCAAAAGTTTGCTGTGAGAAAAGACATGGAGAAGACCAGATGGGAGTGATGTGGGGTGAAGTATCTCTCTTGGGCAGGTCTTGTGGCTCAGATGGTAAAGCGTCTGCCTGCAATGCGGGAGACCCAGGTTCGATTCCTGGGTCGGGAAGATCCCCTGGAGAAGGAAATGGCAACCCACTCCAGCACTCTTGCCTGGAAAATCCCATGGACGGAGGAGCCTGATAGGCTACAGTCCATGGGATCGCAAAGAGTCGGACACGACTGAGAGACTTCACTTTCGCTTTTCTCTACCTCAACATTATTGACATTTGGGGTTGGATGATTTTTTTGTTGTGGGGGATGCCCTATCCACTGCAGGATATTAAGCATCATTCCTGGGCTTTAATCCTGTAAACCAAAGACTATTGCCCACTATTCACTTCTGCATGGTTTAAATCACTAGCCACTGTACTCACTGACCAACAATGCAGCATGGAAGGAATTCAGGACAAAAAAACATGTGTAACTCTGGGCTTTGGGAAAAACAGTTGCCTTAGATAGTTAGATGTATATCTCAGAAAGCATTTTAAGGAACCAAGGTTTTGGATCTTCTCATACAGAGGAAGGCACTAATATCAATGGCTTGAGATATATGTTCTTTTAGACTAGCAGTGACCTTCCACCAGGATATAAGCTTTAGTGCATGTATTCCTTAGCCCCAAATCCTATATATTCCGGCTTCTCCCTCTGTCTATTCAGAAGAGGGCTTTCAGATGTTCTGGGAGGCTGTTTCCTAGGCTGCTGTTGTTTAGTCACTAAGTTCTGTCCAGCTCTTTGTGACCCCATGGACTGCAACATGCCAGGCCTCCCTGTCCTTCACTATCTCCCAGAATTTGCTCAAACTCATGTTCATTGATCAGCGATGCCATCCAACCATCTAGTCCTCTGTCATCCCCTTCTCCTCCTGCCTTCAGTCTTTCTCAGGGTCTTTTCCAATGAGTCAGCTCTTTGCATCAGGTGGTCAAAGTATTGGAGCTTCAGCTTCAGCACTAGTCCTTCTGATGAATATTCAGGACTGATTTCCTTTAGGATTGACTGGTTGGATCTCCTTGCAGTCCAAGGGATTCTCAAGAGTCTTTGCCAACACCACAGTTCAAAAACATCAATTCTTCAGCACTCAACTTTCTTTATAGTCCAACTCCCACATCCATACATGACTGCTGGAAAAACCATAGCTTTGACTAGACAGACCTTTGCTGGCCAAGTGATGTCTGTGCTTTTTAATAAGCTTTCTAGGTTGGTCATGGCTTTTCTTCCAAGGAGCAAGCATCTTTTAATTTCACGGCTGCAGTCACCATCTGCAGTGATTTTGGAGCCCCCAAAATTAAATCTCTCATTGTTTGCATTGTTTCCCATCTATTTGCCATGAAGTGATGGGACCGCATGCCATGATCTTAGTTTTCTAAATGTACTCTTCATATAAAAAATTAAATAAGCAGGGTGACAATATTTAGCCTTGAAGTACCCCTTTCCCAATTTTGAACCATTTCATTGTTTCACATCTGGTTCTAACTGTTGCTTCTTGACCTGCATGCAAGTGTCTCAGGAGACAGGTAAGGTGGTCTGGTATTTCCACCTCTTTAAGAATTTTCCAAGTTTGTTGTGAGCCACACAGTCAAAGAGGTAGTCAGTGAAGCAGAAGTAGATGTTTTTCTGCAATTCCTTTACTACATAGCCATATATATATATAAGAATATATATATATATGTATATATATTCCTCGGCTATAGTCCTCTGTAAAGTCCCTGAACAAAACTGAGACTCATATCTCTTATATTAAGCCTTTTCCTTTCAATCAAGATCTACTAGGTTTCAGTAGTAACCCCCACCTAAAATCATGATGTTCAAAAATGTTTCCAAATTGCCATTTGTCCCCCAGAAGTAAAATTACCTTCCACTCTCATCTTCCACTAAGAACAACTGATCTGAGAGAAACTATATTTTAATTACCCTCTCAAATTGTTTTAATCGTATATTCTGTTTTTGTTGAATAATAGTATTGTCTGTTCATCTAAGAAATGTGTTCCTCACTTAATATTTATCATTTTTTAGGTCATGGTAGCTGTGAGTGTAGAAGAAACCATCTAATTGGAAAAAGATGGAAATTGGGTGCAGAAAGAATGAAAAGTGTAATGGAGAGAGTCAATGGCTGTTTAATCCTCGGGAGATTTGTAAAGAATTTCAGGGGTGGTTTATCACTGGAAATATCTAATAGTTGTATTCTAGAGGCATATATGATAATCAAGTCTTTCTTGGACTACATGATTGGAGCTCAATCATTTCATTCTTCATCTGAATTTTTAATAGAAGTTTTCACTGTTATGCATATATTAGGCATCCTTTTCTCATTTTCCAAATGTGTGAATTGGAGTAAATGCAATTCAGTGTTACCTGATTCTAAATGGCTCTATATCATGTTGTGTGAAACACTAAGACAACATAATGTTACATAATATAAAGGACACGTCAAATTATGCTATCACTTTTTTCCATTTCAGGGACAGTTTTATAATATTGTTTAGATTTATAATGCTATATGAGTTCTATGAAGCAGAAGTGTCCCATTTCCTTTCACACACTTAGAAAATAAACATTGTGCCAGATTTATCTGTTCCCGCAGCTGTGTGTTTGTAAATGTCAAAGTAAAACATGTTACTTTAGATCAGAATCTATTATCATTCATGAAAATAAGTTGCATTTGTATAGTTACAAAAAAGGGACAGAAAGCTTAAAAAAATTAAATTCTTCTAGAATGTAAAGCAATAATAAAGACAATGTATATTTTAGCTGGCTGTCACAAAGACTTTGCTTTCAGATTCCTTATGGTTGTTGGTGCCGTGTTCAGTCTTTGAAAATCCAAGTAGGTTGCTATTACAGTTTCTTTTAGCCAATGGAAATATTAAATATCTTTGTAGTGTGAATTGTATTCAGCTTAGTTCTTTACAGACTCAATTCCTCCTCCTTCATGTATGACCAGTTGAAAGCAGCATTGCTGCTCATTGTGTGTATGTGTTATGTGCTAAGTCGCTTCAGTTGTGTCTGACTCTTTGCTACCCCATGGACTGTAGCCCACCAGGCTCCTCTGTCAATGGGATTCTCCAGGCAAGAATACTGGAGTGGGTTGCCATGCCCTTCTCCAGGGAAACTTCCCTACCCAGAGATCGAACCCGAATCTCTTATGTCTCCTGCACTGCAGGTGAGTTCTTTACCACTGAGTTATCTGGAAGACTGCTGCCCATTTCAAATTACTATTGGGTTGGCCAAAAGTTTGTTCAGGTTTTTCTGTAACATCATATAAGAAATTCAAACTTTTTGGCCAATCCAATACATGACCAGAGAGAGGAACAAGGATATAGTATTTTGAGAAATAAGAATTTAAAATGTTCATCAAAATAATTCTTGAATTTCCTTTCGCTAACATTGGATTCCTTTCTGTTCCCCAAACCACACCTTGATTCCCATTTTTGACTGCATATTCTCTTCCAGCTGAATATGTTCAATCTCAACTCTGATCAACTCATTCTTAATTTAAAGACCATATTTTTCCTGGTGTCTTAAATAAGTTATAATTCCTCCTTTGCTGGGTCTCTCAGGCTGCAGTGCCCATGAATAAGATGATGCCTTCCCTTTTGCTAGTGGTTTCCATCCTCAGCATCTGGTTTTCCAGGGTTGATCACCCACCCTTGCCAGACTGTCCTCCTTCAGCTGGATGTAAGCTGGCTCAAGGGTGGATCTATTTCTCAGTATTTCATATCTGTGTTGGGAGACAGTTATCCAAGTGTCTGTTGTGTTCATGTGTGTCTTTTGAGCCGAGGCACCATCTGTCTTTGTTCCAGACTACCTTTCCAAGAATGTTTGTATAGGGAGCACTCTTGGAAAACAAAGAATTTCTAACTCCAGGGCAAAGAGGGATTGGTTTGTTGTTCAGTATAATACAAATAATATCTGCCCCTGGGGTAAATATCATACGGAATACTGCTAGCTCTAAAGCCCTGTGTTCTTTAAGCTCAGGGTTCCTCTCTTGTGATCCAGCCCAATGCCTGTGAAAGTGTGTCTTAGTTTTCTTGTATCACCCTGTGGGTGCTGGGGCTTGGGCAAGTAGTTCAAACGCTGATTCTCCAGCTATTACTATTTCTGTGACTAGTAAATCAGCTTTTGTCTCTGACTCAGGACTCTTGTTTCTCCTGTTAGTTTACAGGAAATTTGGGCAGCATGCCTTGTTAGCTCAAAAGTAAGCTAAAGTCTCAGACCCTTCACACTCTTGACATTTTTGTCGAGGGAAAATGTTAACCTCAACTTCTTCACCTGTCAGTGGGTTATTACTCCTTAGACAATGCCCTCTTTTCTCTCTTCTCTGATGCTTCCCATCTTTAGGTTCATCAGCTATGTGTCAGCTCAGAGTCAAGTGAAATTTCAGACTCAAGGGCAACATCTCTGACTCTCCCAAATGGTTCTTTCAAAGCCTCTTCTTTCTAAGGTTATGCTGAAGGAAGCAGCATCCCCTCCCCCTGGAAGGCAGATTATATTATGGAAGTAATTCTCTCCAAAGAATCTTTTCAAAAATTTATTTTTTCTTCTCTAATCTGTAGAATTTTTATTTTATTAATCTAAGAGTACCTAAGAAGGACCCCAAACTAATACAATTACTTTTTGAAAACCGACATTGGAAAATGTGCCTTTTGATATACATCCTAACTGTTGTATTGGGTATCTATCACATTAAGGCCTTCATTGAAACTGAAGCAAGAAAAATCCCATTTTCAGTTTCTTTTTATATATAGTTTAAAACATGCAGAAGTTTATTATATTATTTAATAAACATTTTAAATAAGTTCCTGGAGCATTCATGGGAAATATAAACATTAAATTCAGACAAGCATTTACACTTAGACATGAGTGGAGAGACAGTGGAATGAGAGAGTTCAAGAGGAAATAAGTTCAGCTGTATTTGTAAGAGGTGGGGCAGAAGTGGGGGGAATAGATAAAACATGAAGATTTGACATAGAATGGAACTGTTAAATATGTGGTATTTGCTATTTTAATCTCTGTACTGTTCTGTATTCTAGACAGACTTTAACAAGTAATAAGTAATGTTTATGGTACTGTATTGGCTTGATTATTTCAACATTACTATTTGTTTTCCTAATAATTGTGTGACACCCTATCATGTTATATAGTCCTTGGAGCACACTTTGTTTCTCAAAGTTCCTAATTCTCTAGTGTCTTTTGAGGTTAAATGTTGCCATGGTTTAACGCTGATGCCACCCACATCATCTTTTTCAACTTAACTACATTCCTTCCTTATTCATACAAGATTCTCCTCTGATGCCCTATTTGTTATTATCATCATCATCCTCAAAATCATCTAATATGAAGATAATAATAGTAAATGTTTTTAAATCCTTTCTTTTTGTTGAGGATGACTCTAAACAAATAGCTTATATTCGTTCATTTAATTTTGCTTGTAACTCTCTATAAGGTGTGAGTCATTGTTATTCACCTTTTATTCACCTTTTATTAGACACACAGAGTACATTACACAAGGCCATACAGAGTGTTAATCTGGGTTTGAACACAGGCAATATGGCTCCAGAGCCTGTAGTCTTAATCACTATGGTATGGTGCCTTTTTGAGTTATATAAATTGTCCAAATAACATAAGTGCATGCACAATTCCTAAGCATTAGAATAATACATATACAGACAGCAAAAGCTGAAATTCCTTTGCTTACCAGTTCTACTTCCCTCTGTAGAAACAAACAGATCTTGTATCCTTAATTTTTATGAATCATACAAGCATGCACTCATATATAGCAGAGATGTTTTCTGCAATCAGTAAGATCATGGCATAATGTTCTACAATTTAAAATACGAAAATACATATTAGAATTCCTCATGTCCATGAACTTGGAACTGCCTAACGTTTTTAAGTATTTCTGAACAATCCAAATGTCAATGAACTATAAACTTGCTGCTAAGTCGCTTCAGTTGTGTCCGACTCTGGGTGACCCCATAGACGGCAGCCCACTAGGCTCCCCCATCCCTGGGATTCTCCAGGCAAGAACACTGGAGTGGGTTGCCATTTCCTTCTCCAATGCATGAAAGTGAAAAGTGAAAGTGAAGTCGCTCAGTCGTGTATGACTCTTCACGACCCCATGGATTGCAGCCTATCAGGCTCCTCTGTCCATGGGATTTTCCAGGCAAGAGTACTGGAGTGGGGTGCCATTGCCTTCTACAGAACTATAAACTTATTCAACCACTAATCTATTTATTACCATTCTCCTACTGCATCTTAAATACATGCATAAAATAATTATGTCTTCAATGTGACTTACACTTATTTCATAACAGAAGCAGATATGTGTGTTAGATTCAGTTGAAGGAAATTATAGAGGGATACTAGGTGGTTCTTTCATATGCATCTTTCTTTGATGTCAGACACATACTAGAAATACTAGAAGAAAAAATGAGATGCCTATGGATTGAGCAAACTTAGACCATGTGGGCTTTTTCCTAATTTCTTGCCTCTCAAGACTGGAATGATCAGCCCAGTGTATACATCAATAACTATCACCAAAATATGTACTTAAGAGGACCATTCATTAGCTGCACTTAAGAGGTAGTCAAGCTTAAGAGCTTGTCACATTGCCTTTTCAGAAACCTCATTCTCCGAAGTTCAGCCTTATAAGAATTTTGTCTGAATAGTGTCACTTGGGTTCTTCATTTGCAAAGGGTTAAACTTTTGGATGAAGCACAGACATTATCTCATCGATTGTCCTTGAGTAGGGGAACTTAACCTCTACATTATTTTTTGTCTTACCACCTATCAGTCTATTGTAGCTTTGTGCCAATTCATGGTTGTCAAGCTCTTTAATATCCTTAGCTGAAAGGTGTTTTAATAAATAGATAATATTAACATAATAATGTGAATAACAATAAAGAGATAGGAAAAATGAACTCAGAGAACCTTTAGTTAGCTTATTTTAAAATGAAAATATCAGATGAAGATCCCTTATAAGTATCGTATTTGCATATAGAGTTATAAGGATTTAATAGTGAAACTGAGCACAGTAAAGCCTGACAGTTTTATCCAGAGACTTTCCATGTTTAAAAAAAGCCATAATACTGAGTTCTGTTCTTTTCTGTGGTGGTGAAACATGATTTAAATGAATTCTGAGACTGGATCTTTCTGCTAATTTCAGAAATAGATAGCATGTCTTAAGCAATTAAATAAAAATCCATTTTCCTTTAAGCTGATGGCAGAGGACAGGAGGGAGTCTTGTTTCAAAATAAGTTAAACATTTTCAAATATTTGTGCTTACCACTCTGACAACAATAGAAAATAAAGTTTCCACATAATACCAGCTCCTTCAAGTAGAAATACCATGAGAATTTTCTTTACTTCACTAAAACTATCACAAGCTAAAGAAAAATGGGCAGTATACCAGCTAATGAGACCTTATATTTGAAAAGAGTTTCAGATGGCTCACCCAAAATTTTCTGAATTATCTCATTTGAGTATACAAATTTGTGATGTATTTAAACCAATTTAGATTGTATATTCTACTAGTTTTCAATATGATACTGCTTTTGCCAGGTTATTATCTGAATGTAAGGCTGTGTGTGTACTCACTCACTCAGTTGTGTCCGACTTTTGCAACCCCAAAGACTGTAGCCCGCCAGGCTCCTCTGTGCAGGGATTTCCCAGGCAAGAATGCTCAGGTGAGTTGCCATTTCCTTCTCCAGGGCATCTTCCCAACCTAGGGATCAAATCCACATCTGCTGCATTGGCAGTGGATTCTTTACCATTGAGCCACCCAGGAAGCTGTAAAAGTATATAGTAAAATGCTACTTTGGAATACTAACAGACCAGATGATGGAAAGTGTACTTGGAAACTTATGGAATTTGGAAACTTTTTAGAGTACAAAGGTTCACTATATGCTATTTAGGTTTGATTATCAATGCTTTTTTAAAAATAAGATTAAAGAACGAACGCTAATGGATACCACATGGTAGTTTAACTATTCTTGGTTCCATTAGCAACTCTGTGTTATTATACAAAGAGAATAACTCTGGCTCTATTTCCACATCAGTGAAATGACAAAAGCGCATTTTTTTGCACCAATTCTTCTTTATTTTTGTTCTTTACTGCAGTGTGTTTTCTGATCAAGGGAAGGTGACTATCTTGACTGTTTGGTATTGATTTTGTCCCTCATCTATTAGCCTTTATTTGTCTTTCAATGAACAGCCATCGTAGGGCATTTACCATACAAGTGTGGCTACAAAAATTGTAGGGATTATCATGTTCCCTCAGGATTTTTGAGGTTCTCCAGGGAAAGCTTACAACTCCCCCATTTCTTTTCTGCTACATTCTCCTAAGCATCCAGTGTGAGCAGCAAACTTCAGATGTCCTGGAGTCTCACTAATTTCATGCCTTTCCCAGAAATCATCCTCTTGTCCAACTCGTGACGATTCCCAACCTTCTTGGAGAAAGCAGTTTAGCTACTCTTCTTCTCAAGCTCTTCTTTTGGAACTGGATCTATGCTGTTCTAGCATAAGTAGAGGTTCTGGTAGTGGTTTTGTTTGGTTTTCTTTGCCTCCTAAATGAAATATCCAGATCCTGCAAGTGGAAATTTAACTCTCTATCTTCAGTAAAAAGAAGAGACCATTGGCATTAAAAGAACGATGAGTAGAAACCAAAAACCGTATTGACACGTGCTTGTATTTCTTGGCTTCTAAGAATTTATTTTTGATAAATAATCACCCCTGCATATTTAAAGAGAAACTGTATGATTTTGAAATTAGGTCAGGTGGACCCAGGGTCCTACAGTGTTCTGTTTCTCTTCCATGTACCCCAGGTTCCTAAGGGTCCTGCGAGATCCCCAAGGGCCTAAGGCTGAATATGGGCGAAGGTCACACCCGGATGTATGGGGGTACTCA
Source organism: Budorcas taxicolor (assembly GCF_023091745.1). Lineage (NCBI taxonomy): Eukaryota > Metazoa > Chordata > Mammalia > Artiodactyla > Bovidae > Budorcas > Budorcas taxicolor. The sequence goes on from NC_068916.1 coordinate 35,796,505, forward strand.
TCGAAGAGAGCATAGACACGACATACCTCAAGCAGAAGCTGGGATTTGTATACTGTCACAGAAAGACAATCCTCAGAGAAAGCAATTAAGAACAGAGAGGGTTTTGCAAAGCAGCCCTGGGTCTTCACACGGCAAAGCTCTGCCTCCCCTGTCCCATTTGCTCCCACATCAGACAGAGGGTTTGTGTGAAGGGAAACCTTGCTTTTCTCTCTTTGTCCCTGGGCAGCTACCGATTTAGTCTCTGTAACCATAATCGCTGTAGTGGTGAAGATTGAGGAAAGAGAACAGGAAAGTCTGTTGATGCTATTTAATTAAAAATAAGATTATAAGTTAAAAAGAACTGGCAAAACTGAGTCTCAGTAAAAATGTATTGAGATTCTGAATGGTCAGGAAAAGGGAGAGCATAAAAAACTCAATACTTATTAACAAAGTCATTATCCTGTAAGAAAAAGGACTGGATATAATATACCTAGGGCAGACGTTTGAGAAAACTGCTTTTGGGTCTATTTTCAGCAAGTTGAAATTCAAGAATAAATTGGTTATATAATCAAGGAAGGTGATCATGGGGAGACTGAAAATAAGTGCATTTTAATTTTTTCCCCTAATGCAGATGTAGAAAATAAGTCCTGGCAACTGAGAATCTTGGTGCAAGTTTAACAGTCTCTGAGGTATTTATTATTGTCACTGTCCTATCAAATGACTTTCTGTTTCTTTTATCTTGAATTTGAGAACCCTTTCTTAATACTTTATAGCCCCAGGAAATCTGTTTTTGGATCTGGTTCCATTTAACTGTGCCTCAGATTTGCTTAATTAGTACTTTCCTTAGCATCGACACTGTAAACTCATCCAGAACACTTTGGGTTCTGTTTCTCAGGATGCCTTCTCTCTCCTGATTATGGGTGACATGGAGGAGCATTTAGACAGTGAGATCAATTCCCAAAGATGTAGAATAGTGACAACAGTTAGTGGAAAGTTGCTCCTAAAGTTCAGACATTTGGATGGAGGGAGTCAGGGGTCAAGGATTATGCTCCGAGCACTCTACCTTATTAAGTCAAAAGTAGTTGCATTGGTGCAAAGATTCAAGCAGTGGTTCCCCAGAGGATAGGAGGGTGCAGGAGAGAAGCCACTGGGATTGCCTATTAGCTGTGTTCAGTTACAGAGTTAAGGAGTTGATTCTCAGCTACGGAGCCTAGAGAGTGAGCTGAAAACACAATAGCATGCAGAGATAACACAAGGTTCTTCTAAGCCCTGGACCAAGGCAAATCATGGTCTGGGATTAAATGACTCAGTCACTGAAATAGCTGCAGCTGGTTGATGGACAGGATAAGAGTGATTTTACTTAGAATGAGGTATGTTGCAGGTGGGAACAAATGAAGGCATTAGGTGCAGAGCTATTTTCATTTAAAAAAATTACTCTGAAAGGGAGAAAAATTTAGATTTTAGAGACTTGGGTCTTAGTGATCTTGAAATATATACTTTTGTTATCATAATACACTAAAGCTTATTATATAGGCTTTTGTGATGAAGGGCTTCCCTTGTGGCTCACCTGGTAAAGAATCTACCTGCAGTACAGGAGACCTGGCTTCAATTCCTGGGTTGGGAAGATCCCCTGGAGAAGGGAACAACCACCCACTCCAGTATTCTGGCCTGGAGAATGCTATGGATTCTATAGTTCATGAGGTGGCAAAGAGTCAGACAAGACTGAGTGACTTTCCCTTTCACTTTGTGATGAAGACTGCTTAATCATTCAAATCTATTTTATTTCCCTCCTATGCTTTTAGCTACATAGGATACTATGTTACTGAAGTCTGTAATTGCATCAGCAAGGATATAGAGAACACTGGGTTTCCGTGGTGGCTCAGCAGTAAAGAATCCACCTGCCAATGCAGGAGACGCAGGTTCAATCCCTGGATCAGGAAGATCCCCTGGAGAAGGAAATGGCAACCCACTCCAGTGTGCTTGCCTGGGAAATCCCATGGGCAGAGGAGTCTGGTGGGCTACAGTTTATAGGGTCACAAAGAGTAGGACATGACTTAGTAACTAAACAACAATATGAAAGAACTAGTAGGACAGCCGGCATCGTCTACTTTAGTAATTTCAATTATAGTAATTTCTACCTTAAAAATACATTTTTGGAAAATTGATGGAGATAGGGAAGAAAAGAATGAAATATGCATCTATTTCTAGTGTGTGTCAAAAGCAGGGTAGAAAGTTAATCATCAGATACCTTTTTTAGCATTTATGGTGAGGATCACAGGTGATTCCTAATTGGATAGGCTCATAGAAAGATAAATTAGCACATAGATGTGATTCAAAATATTTTCTCAACTAGGCTGGGTCCTGTATGGTCAGGCCACTCAAGGTGACTGTTCTCTCGCTCTCTGTACATCTGCTTGACCAAGGCCTGCTTCATGTACATGCTCTTCACATGATTGATCTTACTACATACTTGCTCCGGGCCCCAGTTGGTGATTGTTTTAATCAAAGGGGTGGTGAGGGGCATGCCCCTTTGCTGGTTTCCCTGGTAACTGGTGAGCCCACCTGATATCTATTCCCCCTGTAACTGGCAATCTGGCAATCTCACCCTCACCCCAGCAAAGACAGCTCCCATGTCCTTCCCACCCTCTACTGCGCGTTGTGGGGTGTTGCTCCAGGACCTTGCTTCAAACATGTAAGCTCCCTGATCCATTAAACCACTGATATTTGTTTTCTCCTCAGTTGCCCGAAACTCAGCGTCATGCCAAGTCATAATTAGCTTAATGCTTTATTGGGTCACTTTTTCAATAGCCTCTATCCATTAAAGTTATTTTGGTCTCCAAATATGTACATATGTCCTTAGAGGTTATCCTGAAATAACAGGAGATAGTTCACAAAGTTTGAACCATTGAATTGGATGTTTTGAATTAAACAAAGATCAAAGCAAATATGTGAATATGAATTTCAGACTGGTTTAGATAGAATGCCATTGGAAATAATTAACAAGAAGCATTCATTGGTATCCCAGGTTTATAGCAGTTGAAGACCTTTACTCAGGGCTCAGTGAGGGCTCTTGTTTTGGGCGATGAAGTGGAGGTAAGGGAGGAAGACATGTCAAGAGCCAAGAAAAAAAAATGTTCCTTTACTGTATGCATTTTTATAACTCATGCCATTTTTGATAGCGTTAACTGACTTCTGCTTGTTACAGTAGATGAAGTTAAACTCCTTTCTTTGAGGGTAGGATGAAGTCTCAGTTTTTAGATTCTAGTACAAGTATTGAATTTGTCTGCACACTCAAGGTCAGCACCCTGTGTCACCTTGCACACTCAGGCATTTACTCTGAAATTGCCCGAGTGCCTATGATTTCTGTTCTGTGTTCAGACTGCAGCTGGCTTTCTTCCACTCACTCTGAGTGTTGAGCAGGCTTGTGATTGCCTGCAATCAGAATAAATAAGGAGATTACTGTGGCACAACAAATAAATTATGGGCTAAGTCCTGTCATAATAATAGTTTTCATGTTTATAACAGATTGACTTGGGAGATCTTGAAGAATTTGCAAATATGGTTTCCCCTGTTTTGCTGATAGGAAAATAGTCCCTGGCACCAGTTTAGAATGACAAATCTCAGGGACCAAAGTTTAAAACCAACAACTCACATTTTAGAGATTTGGACTCTGTGCATTAGAGCAAGATGATAAAACATGACCAGGGTCTGCATTCCTCTGTCATTGGGAGGAGGTGGATTTGCTGATTCCGCTAAAGAAGTACTTGACAAAGTATTATTGTTTCCTGTGTTGAGACTCCAAAAGCGTCTAGAAAATGTGAAATGTGAATCCTAAAAACTAATGGCAGAGGGTCATACCTACCTAACTGCCATCTCCTAGGAAAATCTGGAAGCACATTTGCCACTTTGAATAAACACTTTTATTTATGGAGTACAATCTATCTGTCAACACAGCAAGAGGCTCTGCTTGGTTAAATATTCTAATACAATTAGCAAGCTAATGTAATTGGCTGGCCTTAATAGACTTCAGCTCTATGGGCAGTATCACTAAAATTAACAGTTATTCTGGAGATGGGACCAAGAAGCTGCAAATGAAGCCAGATGTGCACACGGAGGGGCTCTAGACTCATCGGGATTTCATGGGGGAAATAGTCATTAGACTGTACATCTGGCAGAGTTCTTCAGAAACCTGTGCCTCCTAAATGATCCTTTGGTACATGTGTTTGAAAATACTCCCCACCCCCACATCCATTTGAAAGGCAAACATACGTATGATCTTAAATTAATATTTTCACTAAAAGCATTGCTCAAGACAACATGATAGCTTCCTAAAAGGAAGAGGAATGGAAACCCTCCCAATCTCCTACTGTTAGAGAAATTAAAAAGACATGTACAGGAGTAGATTAAAGAGGGTTGTCCATTCCTTGACACTGTGCTTATTGAGAAATGGAGGTCTGTGTTTCTTCTCCTTAAGTATGAGGAGACCCTGTGACTGTGTTGGCCAATAAAATATCGCGAAGTGATTTTGTGGCAGTTTTCAGACTCAGGCTCTAGATGTGGCAAGTGTCCATTTGGTATCTCTGACAGTCACTTTTGGAACCCAGGTGTGAGGAAATCAAAGCAATGCCATTGGACAGGCTCCTGTAGAGAGGAGCTGGGGCCCCAGATCACAGTTTTAGATGAGTTTTTTTTTTTCAATTGGAGGATAATTTCTTTACAATGTTGTAATGGTTGCTGCCCTACAAAATTACTTAGCCATGAGTGTGTGTATATGTGTGTATGTGTGTGGTGTGTGTATGTATATGTGTGTTTGTGTATATATATGTATGTATGTATATATATCCCCTCCTTCTTGAGCTTCCCTTCCACCACGCCCTCTCAACCCACCCCTCTAGGTCTTCACAAAGCATAGGGATGAGCTCCCTGTGTTATGCAGCAGCTTCCCACTAGCTAGCTATTTTACATCTGGTAATGTATATATTTTAACACTACTCTCAATTGATCCCACCCTCTCCTTCTCTCACTGTGTCCACGAGTTCATTTTCTGCATCTGCCTCTCTATACCTGCCTTGGAAATAGGTTCATCAGTATCATTTTTCTAGATCCCATATATGTGCATTAATACACAATATTTGTTTTGTTTTTTCTGACTTCACTCTGTATAACAGGCTCTGCATAACAGGTGGAGCTTCCTCCCCCTCAGTTCAGTTGACTCAGATTCATTCCTTTTTATAGCTGAGTAATTTTCTATTTGATATGTGTACCACAACTTCTTTATCCATTCTAGATGAGTTTACATTAACAGCCAGTAGGAAAGTGCTATCTTTGAAACTGTCCCTCTACCCTGATCCAGCTGCCCTAGCTGATTTCTTATGGAGCAGAGATGAACTTGCCCACCTTGCAGAATTTTGACTCAAATAATTTAGCATTATTATTTTAAGCGACCACGTTTGGGGACGTTGTTAGAGCAAATGGTAGATAATTGGAATGATCCACAAGGAAAGGTATCAGCAAACGGATATTTTCTTTTACTTCACAATTTATATTGCTTTGCTTGATCTGAAAATACATTTCCCCCAATAAAGTACTCACCAGCTGTTTCCTCTAGGTCTGTGTTCCTAATCGATAGCTTAGAATCTCTTTTTAAAACTCGATTCCCAAACGTGTTAGGTCTCTAATTCATCTATTGCCATTCACTCTCTGGATATACATCCCTTTCTTTGGCTTTCTGAAACTCTCATCAGGGTAAAGAAGACTGCTGACAACACCTTCGCTCATGATCACAGAGAATGTAGAGAGGAAAAGCTTCTTACAAGAATTAGAAGGGCTTTAACTGTATCATTAGTAATTGAAGTATTTTTTTTTTCTTTGTGCTCTTTCTTTTTTATTGAAGGATAGTTGATTTATAATATACTAGTTTCAGATGTACAGCAGAAAGGTTTAAGTGTTTTTAGAGATTATACTCCATTAAAAGTAATTACAAGATAATGGCTATAATTCCCTACGCTATACAATATATCCTTGCTTCTTACTTATATTATACCTAGTAGTTAGTATTTTGTAAGATCTCATACTCCTGTTTTGCCACTATACCCTTCTTTCTTCTCACTGGTAAACAGTAGCTTGTTTTCTGTATGAATGAGTCTGTTTTGTCTTGCTATATACATTCATTTATTTTATGTTTTAGATTCGACATATAACTGATACCATATAACATTCATCCTTCTGTGTCAGATTTCACTAAGTATAATATTCTCTGGGTCAATCGATGTTTCTACAAATGGCAGAATTTCATTCTTTTTATGGCTGAGTAATATTCCATTGTGTCTCTGTGTTTGTGTGCATACATCTAACTTCTGAATCCATCCTTTTGTTTATGGATGCTTTAGTTGCTTCCATATCTTGACTTTTAGAAATAATGCTGCTGCGATCACTGGGGTGCATATATGTTTTTCAAGAGTGTTGTTTTTTTCTGGCTCTATACCCAAGAGTAGAATCGTTGAATTGTATGGTAATGTTTTGTTTGTTTTCTGAGGTACCTCTATATTGTTTTCCATAGTAATGGCACCAATTTGCATTCCCACCATCAGTGTAGCAGTGTTCCCTTTTATGTGCATCCTTGCCAACATTTTTTACTTGTAGATTTTTTGATGATAACTATTTTGATGGGTGTGAAGTAATATCTCGTTGTTTTGCATTTCTCTGATAACTAGTGATTTGAACATTTTGTCATGAGCCTGTTGGCCAGCAGTATGTCTTCTTTGGAAAAATGACTATTCAGATCTTCTGCCTATTTTTTGATTGATTGCTTGTTTTTGTTTTTTGATATTGACTTATATGAGCTGTTTATATATTTAGAGTATTAACCCCTTGAAGTTCGCTTTATTTTTCTTTTTGCCTTGGAGATAGATCAAAAAAATATTGCTACAGTTTATTTTAAATTGCCTCTGTTCTCAAGTCTGCATTTTATTATTTCAGATCGTATATTTAGGTCTTTTTGTTGTTGTTACTATTCATTTACTTATTTGACTGTAGTGGGTGTTGGTTGAGGCATGCAGGCTCTTCACTGCAGTGCGTGGGCTTCTCTCTAGTTGTGGCATCAGGGCTCACTAGTTGTGGTTCATGTGGGGCTTAGCTGCCCTGTGGCATGTGGGATCTTAGTTCCTTGCTGCTGCTGCTGCTAAGTCGCTTTAGTCGTGTCCGACTCTGTGCGACCCCATAGACGGCAACCCACCAGGCTCCCCCATCCCTGGGATTCTCCAGGCAGGAACACTGGAGTGGGTTGCCATTTCCTTCTCCAATGCAGGAAAGTGCAAAGTGAAAGTGAAGTCACTGAGTCGTGTCCAACTCTCAGTGACCCCATGGACTGCATCCCACCGGGCTCCTCCGTCCATGGGATTTTCCAGGCATGAGTACTGGAGTGGGGTGCCATTGCCTTCTCCACTTAGTTCCTTGACCAGGGATCAAACTCATGTCTCTACCTTGGAAGGCAGATTCTTAACTACTGGACCACCAGAGAAGTCCCACACACTATGTCTTTTGATTAGAGCATTTAGTCCATTGATAATTAGAGTAATTATTGACAAGTATGTACTTATTGCCATTTTATTACTTATTTTCTGATTGTTTTTGTATTTCTTCTATGTTCCTCTCTTTTGCTTCTTCTCTTTCATTGAAAAGGAAGTTTTATTAGTTTTATTTAATAGTTTTATTTAGTAGTATGCTTGTGTTCCTGTCTTTAGTTTCCATGTATCTGTTGTAGGTTTTTATTTGTGATTACCATAGTAGTCATATATGTTTGAGCTATAACTTTATCGTCTTGTTTGAAACTAATAGTCATTTAGTTCAAACACTTTTCAGAAGATATACCTTTTTCTCCCCTCCCCCACATCATGTTCCTGATATCATATTATATCATCTTATGGTTACCCTTTTACTGTTTATTGTAGTCATAGTTGCTTTTACATATTTTTGTTTTTTATATCTTTGTTTCTTTGTTTTTTGTACCTTTATAACTTTTTTTTTTTTAAACCATGGTCAATCCTGAGCCCATACTATATATTTGCCTTTCCTTCTGGGATTCTACCTCTCTTATTGATTCTTTCTTCTTTCCCACTTAGATGAGAGCTGTTAACATTTCTTTTAGGATTGCTTTTGTATTGAGAAACGTTTTTAGTTTTTGCTTGTCTGACAAGTTATTTGTCTCTCCTTTATTCTAAAAGATAATCTTATTGGGTAGAATGCCTCATTTGCAGGTATTCCCCTACAGCACTTCAAGTATCTTATACAAATCCCTCTGGCCTGCAATTTTTCTGCAGAGAAATAAGCTAATAGTCTTCTGGTAATTCCTTTGTATGTGACTCTTTGTTTTTATATTGCTGACTTTAGAATTCTTTATCTTTAAATTAGCCATTTTAATTATGATATGTTTGGGTTTGACTCTGCTTGGGTTTATATTGTTTGGGGACCTCTGTGCTTCCTGTACTTGGATATCTGTGTCCTTCTTTAGGTTTGGGAAATTTTCAGGCATATGTTTCTCAAGTACATTTTTGATTCTCTTCTCTTTCTCCCTCTCTTTCTTATCCTCCTGGGGCCTCTATAACACAATATTGGTATTCTTTTTTTTTTAACATTTATTTTTAATTGATTGGTGATTGCTTTACAATATTGATTTGATTTCTGTCATATATCAAATGAATTAACCATCAGTGTACATATGTCCCCTCCCTCTTGAATCTCCCTCCAACCTCCCACCCATGGCCACCCCTCTAGGTTATTACAGATCCCCAGTTTGGTTTCCCTGAGTCATACAGCAAATTCCCATTGGCTGTCTAGTTACATATGTTAGTGTACATGCCTCCATGCTTCTCTCTCCATTCATCTCACCTGCTCCCTCTTCTCCCCCACCCTTGTCCATAAGTCTGTTCTCTATGTCTGCATCTCCATTGCTGCTTTGAAAACAGATTCATCACTGATATCCTTCTAAATTCCATATATATGTGTTAATATACGATATTTGTTTTTCCTTTTCTGACTTACTTCACTCTGTATAATAGGCTCTCGGTTCATCCGCCTTATTAGAACTGACTCCAAACTGTTTCCTTCTATGGCTGAGTAGTATTCCACTGTGTATATGTACCACAGCTTCTTTATCCATTCATCTGTCGATGGACATCTAGGTTGCTTCCAGGTCCTAGCTATTGTAAATAGTGCTGCAATAAACAGTGGAATACATGTGTCTTTTTCAGTTTTGGTTTCTTCAGGGAATATGCCTAGGAGTGGGACTGCTGGGTCATATGGTGGTTTTACTCCTAGTTTTTTACAGAATCTCCATACTGTCTTCCTAGTGGCTGTATCAATTTACATTCCCACCAACAGTGCAAGAGTGTTCCCTTTTCTCCACATCCTCTCTAGAATTTATTGTTTGTAGACTTTTAGATGATGGCTATTCTGACTGGTGTGAGGTGATACCTCATTGTAGTTTTGATTAGCATTTCTATAATAATGAGTGATACTGAGAATCTTTTCATATGGTTATTAGCCACCTGTATGTCTTCTTTGGAGAAATGTCTGTTTAGGTCTTTCCCCCACTTTTTGATTGGGTCATTTGTTTTTCTGGTATTGAGTTGTTATGAACTGCTTGTATATTTTGGAAATTAATCCTTTGTCAGTTGTTTCATTTGCTATTATTTTCTCCCATTCTGAGGGTTGTCTTTTTACTTTGTTTATAGTTTTCTTTGGTGTGCAAAAGCACTTAAGTTTAATTAGGTCCCATTTTTTTCTGTTTTTATTTCCATTACTCTAGGAAGCGGATCATAGAGGACCTTGTGCATCCTCACCACTTCCAGCCCCCTACTTATCCCTGGAATGTTTGTCATAGCTTCCATCCCCAGGTCCTGCCCTGCATTGCAGGCCGAAGCTTGCTGGGAAGGCGATTGCGTGGTGTACTTTTCTCAGCTACTGAGCTTGCCCTCTGCTTAGTGGAGACTTGTGTGTGCTTCCCTTGGCACTCTGAGCTTGCCCTCTGTGCCATGGGTCTTGTGTGCACATCTCTTGGCTCCCAGAAGCCACTCTCTGGTTGGAGCCAAGGTCTGCTTATAAGCTGAGAAGTGCAGCTTTCTTTGCATTCTGCCCTCTGGGTCCCCGCCTTGCCCAGCTCTCAGAGGTTTTAAAGCTCCCCCTTGGTTCCACCTGTGAGGGAGCTCCCCGGGGCCTGGAAACTCTTCCTCCTTAATGACTCCCTTCCCTGGGGCACAAGCTCCTATAGCAGTTCTCTGTCTTTTTCCTTTTTATGTCTTTATCCTCTCTCCTATATAATTCCAGGGAGCTTAGACTGCCCCCATGGAGGCCTGGGGTCTTCTGCTGTCGCCTAGAGGTTGCTTTGTAGAAGTTGTTCCATATCTTGATGAGTTTTAGATGTATTTGTGTGGAGAAGAAAAGGGCAACCCACTCCAGTATTCTTGTCAAGAGGATTCCATGGACAGAGGAGCTGGTGGGCTGCTGTCCATAGAATCACACAGAGTTGGACGTGACTGAAGCGACTTAGCATGCATGCATGCATGCAATGGAGAAGGAAATGGCAACCCACTCCAGTATTCTTGCCTGGAGAATCCCAGGGACAGAGGAGCCTGGTGGGCTGCTTGCTGTCTATGGGGTCACACAGAGTCAGATACGACTAAAGCGACTTAGCAGAAGCAAGAGCAGATGTATTTGTGAGAACCTGGAGATCTTCCCGTCTTATTCCTCTCCCATCTTCTCACAATGCTCTCAATATTGGTATTCTTAATTTATCTGAAATGTCTTTTATACAGGTTTCATTAAAAAAATTTTTTTTAATCTTCTGATGAGATGATTCCCATTATTCTGTCTTTCCGATCACTTATGCATTCTTCTATATAGGTTAGTCTGCTATTCATGCCTTCTAGCGTGTTTTTATTTGGGTATTCTTCGTATCAGATTGGGTGTTTTTTATGATTTCCAGTTCATTGTTAAATATTCAGTGTGCCTATCTCTTGTCTTCCTTCATTCAGTTCATATTTTTATTACCATTGCCTTGAATGTATTCTCTTAATCTAGTTGATCATTTATTTCTGTTTCATTATTTACTTATTAGGAGTTTGCCCTTGCTTTTTAAGTTGAGACCAATTCCTCTGCCTCTTCGTTTTTCTTAATTCTTTTTGCCTTTATTGCAGTCTTGAAAGGGTTTTCGTGTATCTTTGTGAGTGGGGCCTGTGTGGGGCTATTGGCCTGTGTTGGCTCCAGACAGAGGTCTAAGTGGTCTTCAATGAGCTACCTGTGTAGATGACTGCGGCTGGCTTTCCTCATTCCACTTAGACTCAGCCTCGGGTGCAAGTCCCCTTTGTCCCTCACAGCTGATTGCTGCCTCCCACTTGTGCCACCCCTGCCTGGTTGTGGGGCTACATTGCGGGGCTGTGGGCACCAGCAAGGACTCTCAGCATACATCAGTGGGTGAGCTGTGATGGAGTGGCTGCTGTCAGAGATCTGGACCGTTTCTGATGCACTGCTTAATTTGTGCCAACAGTGCTTGTATCTACCCACTCAAGTTCTTCTTCAGACCAGGTAACCTCTGTGTCCGTGGTCAAGTATTCTTCCTGGTCATGACTGCCCCATATCCAGTTCTGCTCTGTGATATGACATAGTGCTGCTCAAACAAGGTTAGATTGTTCACTTGACTTGGGTCATGGGAAACCTATCATCTAATCTGGCAGACCTCTCTGCCTTGCCGAGGGGCAAGCCAGCATCCCTGTGTTCCTCCTCAGTAGTAGACTCCAGGTTTCCTTCAGTCTCTCTATTAATCCCTGAGGTCTTTCAGCTAGCAAAGTGGGCTTGTCTGTTGTGCATAGGACCTCAGGCTTAGGGTGCCCAGGCTATGGTTCTCATCACTCACTCCCCAGGGCAGGTGTCTGCCCGTATATTCTCCCTTTTCTTCTGGGTCCCCTCCTAGGGTACAGGTCCAAGCTTGATTGCTTTTCTTCCCTTCCTACATGGTTGATTACATATATATCTTTCTTATAGCTTTGGTTGTACAGAAGCTCTACTGCCAGTTTCCAGTTAGTTTCCAGTGAGAATTATTACACATGTAGATAGATTTTTGATTCATTCATGTGGGGAGGTGAGTTCCATATTCTCTTACTCTGCCATCTTTTTTTTCCTAATTCGTTAATTTTTTGGCTATACTGGGTCTTCATTGCTGCACCAGCTTTTCTATAGTTGCAGTGCACAGGCTTCTCATTTCAGCGGCTTCTCTTGTCGTGGCGCACAGGCTTTAGAGTGCACGGGCTTCAGTAGCTGTGCTTCCTGGGATCCAGATCATAGGCTCACTCAGTAGTTGTGGTGCATGGGCTTAGGTTGCTTCGAGGCATTTGGAATCTTCCTGGATCAGAGATCGAACCTGTGTCTCCTGCATTGGCAGGCAGATTGTTTAGCACTGAGCCACGAGGGAAGCCCTTACTCTGCCGTCTTGATCAATCTGCTACATTGCTTCATGTATTTCTGTAAGATGTGAAACGTATTTGAAGACTCTTCACCATCTGAGCCACCAGGGAATCCCTTGGAAGAACACAGTTACATGTAAAAATTACTACAATGATAACACTCTTACTAAATTAATAGAATTCATCTCTATGCTTGTACCCTGAATCCTAGCTCTTATAGTTTCTCTGTGAATTATGACTTCCTCCATGTCCAACTTCTTTATCTAATATGCATTCAAGTCTTTACCTTATTTTAAGTAAACTGATTCCTCCCTCAGCCTAGTTTCATAGTTTTTATTATAAACATTTTAAAAAGAATAATTTCTGCTCTTGATTTATCTCCCTCATTTCTGTCACTATTTCACTGATAATAACTCTCAATGAGTCACCAACGCCCGTTTATACTCTGAGCCTAAAGGATTCTTTAGTTCCAGTATAATCTTCTGCATAGTAGTTAACATTGATAACCATTTCTTCCTTCTTAAAATACTATTTCTTTGACCTCTGTGACATTGCTATCACCACATTTTCTCTTATTTCTGTGATTGCTCATCCTTCAATTTTTTTATTCCCATCATATTCTTTTCTCTTTCTAGATGGTCCTCTTTATACCTGTGGCAAAAAAAAAAGAAAAAAAAAATGCTCTGTGGGTCAGAACTCTCTGTTGAGCTTCAAACATTTATAACTACTTTCCTACTGGATATGTCCACCTTTCTCTTATTGAACTGGCATTTTTCTATTTTCCACTTCTGACCAAACTGTCCTATCTTTTATGTTACCAATTTCAGTGAGTGAAAACATTTTCATTTGTCAAAGAAAAACCAGGAATCAAGTTTGACTCTTCGCTATCTGTTACATCTCCCAAGTTCAATCAGTCACTAAGGGCTGCTTTTCCCATGCTCTTTAACTCATCCAATGGTCCACTACTTTCCAGTTGCAGTGTTCCAGCCCTAGCTTAGGCAATCATCACCTGATATTTCTTACCCTGTCCCTCTGACTCCTCTATTGATCACTCCAGTCCATATTTTTTTTTCATTCCACTCAAAATAATCATTCTAAAATGCCATTCCCATAGATCAAAATCTTCTCTGATACCTATACCCTGTTTGAATGTAGGATCTTTCACATTTTCTGCTTCCCAGAGTTCCTTTCACTCTGCTTGCTTTCATTGGCTGTGGACTTTGCACAGGTGCCATTCAAATTCCTTTTCTAAACCATCATTGAAAAACACCAGTTTGCAGTTCAAGTCACTGTGATAAATGACAGAGGGCTAGGTTACTTTTCTTCATAGACTGCTTTTCTGTGACACGCTGGGCAAACCTCAAGCTGTACCACATATAAAATGAGACCAAAATCATTTGAACTTTGGCACAACATCTCTTGAGAATCCCACGTGCTAAGCTTAGAGCACCATTTATTTTGATTAAATATCCCTTTTGAACCGCATCCTTGTGTTTCTCTATGAGACAGTTCTTAACTACATTTTGCTGAATAATAGCAGTATGTGTCAGATTAAATTTTTCTTTGTCTTGTTTCTCTTTTCAAACTAAAGTCAGTCTGTTTCTGGAGGTTGCTTGTCCATTGACAGGGCATACTAGGACTCTGTGATAATCCAAATCCAGTTTCATCCAAGTAAGAATGTACTCATTCATTTTCATTTTCAGTGAGAGTCACCAAATGATGGCTGTTTTGTGGGTGTAATCTGATCTTTAAAAGACAAATCTGTATGTTTATTTACTTTTTTTTAGGTTTGTATAGTTCAGAATGTGTGGTGGCAAGTTAAAATACATCTTCTCACTGATTTTTTTGTTTACTCTTAGAGCTCAGGATTTTAAATCAATGTTTTTAAACAATTCTAGTTACACTCCAGTGCAATAGCAAAGCCCAAGGAAAAGCTCAAAACAACTCAGCTTTCACTTATTGATTTACAAATTGAGTAGCTGATCTCATAAACAATGCATAGAGCCATACTCTGACTCAGATTTCTCTAAGCTTAAATTTTGCTTTTAATATCCTCATAGAATGATACTGTGCTAGTTATAAATGTTTAAAAAAAAGTTTTAGAAGTAATTTCTCCTCACTATAGAAAGTAGGATATACAAAAAAAGTGAAAAAATATTAAAATTTTGTATATTCTTTATGTATTAAAATAAGATCTGTTAACATTTTTAGTGTTTTTTTAACTAAATATAATTTCTATCACATTATAAATACTCAATAAGTATAATAAAGTTTGTTGAATGAATGGAGAAAAGTATATAGATGTAAATAATGGTATTTTCTCATATCCTAAAGTTGTTCCTTAATATCACAATAACAAAAGCATACTCTCCATTATATAAGTGATAATTTTCCTATGGGTAACATGTTTTCTATTATTAGGCATCTGAATAATTCCATATTATAGATAAGAGTAATTATGAAATAACTTGGGCTGTAGCTTATCTGAATTTTAAAATAAAGATTTTCTTGTCTATTATGTTTGAATATATGTAAAAAGTTGTTGATATATATTATCAAATTGCTTTTCAGAATGATTGTATTCATTTCAAACAAAAAATGGTTGAGAATATCTGCTGCATAGTAATTTTATTCTATTAAACATTGTTATTTTAAAATATGGATTTCATGGCACAGTCATTTTATATTATTTGAGTTACAATGTTTTTTAGTACTATAGTTAAATATTTACCAATACTTTGACTTCTGTGGGTTTTTTGTGTGAACCTATTGACAAGATTTTTTTCTAACACTTAATATATACCAGGGACTATTCTGAGTGTTTAACATTTATTGATTTATTTGATCCTCACAACAACCTTTTAAATCATGAGATGCCCCTATAATCCCCATTTTAAAGATGAAGGAAATAGATTGCTGGAATGATTTCTGATGTTGTCTAATAAGATATAATAAGATATTTTTGGTTATGGATTTGTAGAAACTGTTCGCATGTTGAAAATATTAGCCAGGGTAGAGAAATGTATTTCAGATGATTCCCTATCACATGGATTGTCTTTTGTTAGTTTACCAATACGTTTTATTTTGTAAGTTCAGTCATTATACCATCAAGTTCATTAAAAGTTTGAGTTCATAGGGTTAATTATTTATACATTATCCCTATAATTTATAGGTTTTTTTGTTTTATTTTGTCTCTGTTTCTTCTGTTTATTTATAACTCTTATCCATTTGGAAATTATGTGTTATGTTAAATGAGAATCTCATTATATTTTCCCTCAATAATCAATAAATTCTCTACTGATTTGTAATACTCTATGAAGTATACTGAGCATATGTACATCTCCAGCTTCAATGAAAAAAAATTTTTTTTTTCTCTTACCATATATGATCATTATGTACCATCTGGATGTATTATGCTCTCTTACACAGTGGCATAAATATGTATCTAACATTTGACATTTATTTGTTCTATTAAAAACTTCTTTAGTTGGTGCTACTTTTAAGTAATTCTGAAACAAAATGAAAATTTATGATCTATATATTTACATGATTTATTCTTTAATTAGTTTTAGCTCTTTCATGCTTCAGTTATGTCTTAGATGAGCCAAGTCAACATTCATTCTAAGGCCAACATCTAAATTCGTATGAGAATGCATGGGGGTGTGAAAGTTTTTATATGGCAAATAGAATGTCAATAAAGACAGTATTCTTGCAAATTTCAAGACATCTAAAAATGCCCTCCAATGTTATTTAATGGGATTTAGTTGATTAGTCTCTATTTAAAAGTTGTGAATTGTATTCTAATTGTCACTGTTCAAAGAGTACGTCTCATTGACAGTGTGTATATAATATGTCATTATAGTTCAGTAAAGATAGACTTTGATCATATATAATGTTTTTCATGAAATAATGATAAGTAATTCATTTATTGTCTGCTTTATAATAGATATTTTGCTAGATTTTTAATATATAAACTTGATATCAGTTTTATCAGTTTCATTTTTCATAACTACTGTAATCCTCGGTATATTCGTAGATACAGATATTAAAACATATAGAAGTTAAATAAAGAAGTAGATTATAAAAGAAGGAATATCTCAAACACCTTAACTTTATACCTCAAGGAGCTAGAAAAACAAGTCACACCCACATTTACAAGGGGGACAGGAAAAAAAAAAAAGACAAGAGCACAAATAAATAAGATAGAAAAACAAAAGAAAAAAATAATTGAAACTGAGTTGGTGTTTTGAAAACATAAAATTAACAGAACTTGAGCTAGACTGACTAACAAAGAGAAGAGATTAAATAAAATCCAGTGAAAGAAGAGACATTACAACTGATGACACAGAAATTAAAATGATTATAAGAGATTTTATGCCAACAATTTGGAAATCCGAGAACAAATGAATAAATTCCTAGAAATGTATAATATGATAAAATTAAATCATAGAGAAAGAGGGCAAGCAAACAGATACACTAGTATGGAGATTGTATCAGTATTCAAAAACCTTCCTACAAATGAAGAAAACCCTGGGACCAGATGACATCACTATTGAATTGTACAAAGCATTCAAAGAAGAATCCTTTGAATCAAGTCAGTGCTTTTCAAACTCTTCCAAAAAAGTCACACTTCTCTAAGTGAGAGTAGTTTCTAAAGTATTAATAGCTGATTACCAAGATCACTAAAGAGTTTTTAAAAGACAGAGATTATTAAATCTCTTCCCCAGAGGTTATGATATAAGTTGAGGCCTTGAATTCAGTATTTCAAAAGTCTGACTCCGACACAGAGTTGGTTTTCACTAACGTGATCACCTCTTATGGACTGTTGTCTCTTGTCGAGAGAATGGTGGGCAGGTGCTGATCATATGTGATACTTTGTGTTTTCTTCACCTTTCATCTGGTGATTCAATACCTTTCCTCATTTTCAAGCTGTATTGAGATATGTCTAGATTTAGCTAAGAGTCTTCCTGAAAATACTCCTCAAGAATCACTTCTGGGTTTAGGGATGGCTTCCTGAATACTTCTTAGATTTTTTTTGTTGTCTACCATAGGAATTGACCTGTTTCTCTGAACCATTGCTGTAGAAAAACTGCAGCTCTTTCTTCTTATAACTATCCTTCTTTTACAGTCTGAAACCAAATGATATAAAATCTTCTCCTTCCCATACAGTAGCTATTTAGGAATGAATACATTTTCAAGTTTATTGTCTGTTTCCTTTCAGCGTTTTCACTAATAATAACATGTAGAGAACAAAAAGAATGAAATAAAGTTCACCAACACTTTAAGATCACCTATCCAAGTTGTTTTCTAAGTGTAACTGTGAAAACAATCTTCTTTCTTATCCTTTAACTCCTCCTGGGATTTAGAGATAGCCAGACAAGCCTTCTAGCTAACATTTTATTACTTAGATTAATATATCACCTCTCTTTAACCTCTTAGATTCTCTTTTTCATTCTTATCTTAGACATTACCATAATTCACATATGTATGTGTGTGTTGTGTGCTAAGTTGCTTCAGTTCTGTCTGACTCTTTGCAACCCTATGGAGTAAGCCACCAGGCTCCTGTGTCCATAGGGTTTTCCAGGCAAGAATACTGGAGTGGGTTGCCATGCCCTCCTCCAGGAAATCTTCCCAACCTAGGGATTTAACCCACATTTCATGTGCTTCTACATTGGCAGGTGGATTTTTTACAACTAGCATCACCTGTGAAGCCCTCAATTCACATGTGGGGGCAAGCAAATACAGCACTATGGGCCCTTGGCTTGAAACCAAAGAAGCAAGACGGTTTATCTTAAACACTAAAATGGAAATGTTAGCATCATTTGTGGTCCAAGAAAGAATCATTTCAGATTTCAGGTTAATCACTTCCAAACTCTCATGGTTCTCACGTAATGGAGACATTTGGAATAATGCACTTTTGGAGTTGGTTAGAAAGATCCCCTGGAGAGAGAGATGGCAACCCACTCCAGTATTCTTGTCCAGCAATCCCATGGACGCAGAAGCCTGGTGGGCTACAGTCAATGGGGTTGCAAAAGAGTGGGGTACAACTTAGTGACAAAACAACAACTTTTGGAGTTAATGCACAATACACAAAAAAAGTTAATGCACAAATATTCATTTGAGGTGATTCCTAGATAATAGTTTCCTCTTTCCTACATTTTCTGGTAATCAGTGTCAAACCTCACATTCCCTATTGATGTTTGATTTTGTTAGGTAATGCTAGAAACTACTCACATAAACATACTGCTTTACATGTAAAGGAATTTCAAGATAGGCTGGTTGATGATGTTTGTCATGTGTCAAAATATATTATTACATGCAAATAAGTCAACCAATTTTAAATACATATCCTCAAAGACTATCTTCCTCCCTTCAGATTTTTTCTCTAAGTCCTTTTGAGTTTCGACGGTTTTTATTTCGGAAAAGAATTAAAGGAGAGTTCTGGGAAGGTACTCTAGAGAAAATGTATAACAATCTGGCTACTGGTTATGAAAATTTGATATCTTCAAATGAAATGCCCCATAATATGTAGAAATATGAAAGTATTTCCAAAGTGATTTATCAACATATTTCCCAATTCTTACAATTAGAAAATCATTTACAATGGAAACACTTTATCATTCTTTGTATTTCATTTTAGTACATCTCAAATAATATGATTTATGATATATAATGTATTTCTACAAGAAAATTATGTTTATACAATATATATGATTTCCCTTTTTGTCTTGCCCAGGATTCATATATATGTTCAGTAATTTTCTGTGCTATGGGGAGTTAAAGAAGTCTCATCCTCTGAAAGCTGTTATGCTTGCTGGTGCCTCTTAGCTGTGTGCTCCACAGGCACCTTCTGAGCACCAGAAGAGTGGACACATGTACAACAACTCCCTTTGACTGTTTTGTTTTGTTTTGTTTCAGATCTCAGGCTGAGAAACCTGTTGTTGCTTACAGCAATGTCTCATCACCTCTGCAATAACTCAGCAACTCTGTGCACAATGAGGTACTATGACCTTTTTTTTTTCCTCTGCTCACATGTTGGGATATAAGATTGTTTTTCTGTAGAAAGATTGCATTATTCCAGATCAAGCCCTCAAGAGCTTTAGAAATACCATTGTCAATACCTAGATGAAGTAAAAGGATGGCCACAAGGTACAGTCTCTGAGAAAACATCTTGTTGTTCTTTCTCCCTCTTTTAGATGAGTGTGTTTGTGACTTTTCTTTAAGAGGAGGATTCAGGAAGGCTATCATCAGTGGTCTAAGATGATTTAGTTGATTCTGAGAATTAAGCAGGGATGATTGTGATAATTTTTTCAAGAAATTAATCATGATGTAATTGAGTAGAACTGGGCAACATAGCCATAAGGAAGACAATATGACCCACTTGTTTTTTACACTTTAGTTCTTGGAGTTGATACTTCTTTCAGCCTTTCTTACTTGTCAGCTTATGCTTTGGCTTGATTAATTCAATTTGTTTCCTCAATATTTATTTGTGCCTGTTTTGTTCTAAGGTGGCAAATTTTCTGTTGCAGTTTTTAAATGTCTCATCAATAAAAAGTGGTTTGGGATGTAAATTGACTTTGGCTGGGAGTTGACTCATCAGTAAAAATTGTTTTTGGACACTAATAAGGCTTGGGCATGATTTGGCTCAAGTATGAATTTTACATTATTTTAAAAAATTGTAGTTCTACTGTGAGATACTAAAGTTATAAAACTATGAAGAAAATGTTCAATTCTGTAATAAATACTTCAAATTTAGTTGGATATATATGAGGCGTGAATTACTTTGGAAAAAGCAAATATATGGTTGATATGTCTAAAGTTACAAATACTTAATAGTTAGAGGACTACATAATGGAGAGTAGTGTTAGTTTTCAAAGAACATGTTTATTGATGCTAATTTTTGCACGTTCTGTGAGACCAAGTTGTGACGTGTATTTGTTATATATTCATAATATCCAAACATCTTTTTTGTCCCTGTTCTTAACTTCTGCTCAGCTATTTTAAAATGTATGGTTTGTTTTCTAACTGGCTGTTGTCTTATAATATGCTAGTGATAAAGACAATCAGTTCTATGAAATGGAAGCTGAAACAGTGAAAACTACATCATCATTAGGCAGAAAATATTGAAGGGGGAGGGTTTTCAGAAGAATCCTGTGCATGAGATCCAAGATGATTGGGACAGGGCAGAGAAGTGAGAAGCTACTCCAGGCAGGAACAGGAGCAGAAACTTAAGTCTTCAAGGGTGGAATGAGCATGATAGGATTGGAAAGTGTGGAGATGGATTGTCTGCAGTAGAAGGTGACTCCATCCCAGTCATGGAATTCATAGGCAGAGAGGTTCTGATAATAAAATATGGGCTTTTTAGATTGGGTGTTGAAAAGCTTGATAGGTTAAGAGAAGCTTCTGTACAGACTCTGAACGAGGAAGAAGCACTGTGAATCAGGAAGTTTCTGGGAGAAGTATCTGTTTACAAAAAAAGTGAGAGAAGATATATTTGGGTTCATATACAAGAATAAGCAGTACAGGAGATGGAAAAAGCTGTAAGGTCTATCTCTGACAAGACAGCTTTTGAACAGTGGGCAGGTGGTAAAGAACACTGTAAATGTTGAAATAAAGAGGCAAGTACATAAAAAAGTGATACTGAGTTGAACATTCAGATAAATATAACAACTGGATGTGTGCAAAATTTAAAGAGAAGGAGATAGAAAAGAAAACAGAAAGAACAGGATTTTAGTTCAGACATGAAGACAAAGGAAGGAAAAAAGCATATCAGATTGACTCAGCATATTTTAGGTCCATGAAGACAAGCATTATACCTTATTCCTTTTTTAAAGTCACAAATAATACTTTGAACCTGAAGTCACTCTGTAGGTACTTGTTAAATGATGAATAAATGAATAAAAGGAGCCTTGTCATTAACAACTGATGATAGTAGAATTGAAACAAAAGTGGCTCCTAGATTTTGAGATGGAATGACTAAAAGATGGGAAGCATTTGAAGTGGAGTGATACAGTAGGGAGGATCAGTTCAGTTCAGTTCAGTTCAGTCTCTCAGTCGTGTCCGACTCTTTGCGACCCCATGAATCGCAGCACACCAGGCCTCCCTGTCCATCACCAACTCCCGGAGTTCACTCAGACTCACATCCATTGAATCAGTGATGCCATCTAGCCATTTCATCCTCTGTCGTCCCCTTTTCCTCCTGCCTCCCGTCCCTCCCAGCATCGGGGTCTTTTCCAGTGAGTCAGCTCTTCACATGAGGTGGCCAAAGTACTGGAGTTTCAGCTTTAGCATCATTCCTTCCAAAGAAATCCCAGGGCTGATATCCTTTAGGATGGACTGGTTGGATCTCCTTGCAGTCCAAGGGACTCTCAAGAGTCTTCTCCAACACCACAGTTCAAAAGCACCAATTCTTCAGCGCTCAGCTTTCTTCACAGTCCAACTCTCACATCCATACATGACCGATGGAAAAACCATAGCCTTGACTAGACGGATCTTTGTTGGCAAAGTAATCTCTCTGCTTTTCAATATGCTATCTAGAGGAGAATAATGGCCCTCAAATTTATATACCTGTTATGAGACCTGTGAATATGTTAGGTTATATGGCAAAGGGGAATTAAGGTTGCAGATGGAATTTAGATTGCTAGTCAGCTGACCTTAAAATATGCAGATTATTTTGGATAATCTAGGTTGGCCCAGTGTGGTCACAAGTGTCCTTAAGTTTTGGAAGAAAGAAGCAGAAGTTTCCATATCTGAGTGATACCATGTAAGACAGACTTGAGGGGCCTCTCTTGGCTTTGTAAATGAAAAGAAGCCACAAGCCAATGAATGTAGGCAGTTTCTAGAAGCTGGAATAGGCAAAGGAATAGGTCCTACTCTAATGCCTCCAGAAATGAGCCAACCCTACTGAAATGTTGCTTTTAGCTTAGTGTGACCCATTTCAGACCCCTTGTCTCTAGAATTGTAAGAGAAATGCACTTAATTTTGTTAACAATAGCAAACAGGAAACTAATGGAAATTGTGAAGGAGGGGTATGTCAGGATTTAGTAGTGCTAGATTTGATATCTGGAAGAATGACTCTGTGATTATCTAGCTGGAAGGTCTTGGGGAAATTGCTTATCTTCTTAGGATATTATTTTCCTTATTAATGATTAATGTGGTACCCAACAAAACTTGTTCTTGATTGTATTGCTGCCTTTCTGACTGATTTTTCTTTGATTTCTCCTTTCTATCTCTTAAAACTCTTAACTTGCTTCTGGTCTCCAGTATTTGGATTTCCTCATTTCTGATTTCCTTTTTAATAAATTGACTCTTATACTCTGGTAGTTCCAATTGTCACATATTTTCCCAAACGTGAAGCATGTTTATCTACTCAAAACCCAATTGTTTTTTCAAATTACTTCCGTATTTACAAATGACTCCCTAGCACCATTAGAAGCTCAGCTTGTATGTAAAAAAAGAAAAAAAAAAGAAAGAAATTACCACATTCTCTTCCCCTGAGATTCCTTTTAAGCATTTCAGTTTCACTTAAGCAAATGCCTTTTAAGCACCTAAAATAACAATGTTTTGATCTTTTTGGTTTAAGTTACATACTTTTATTCTTTCTCATCATCCTCATTGAGAAGAAGAGGTCTGGAAAGGAAATGAACATTTATTGAACACTCAGTATATGTCAGATATTGAAATAGATCTTTTCTTATCTTTGAAATGGGGATTTTTTTAAAGTGTTAAACATTTACCAAGCTTTACTGTGCCTTTCCAAGCATTTAAACTAAGTCATTCATAACTTCTGTAGGAGAGAAGATACCAAATACAACAAGGATTGGCAAGCTTTATCTGTAGAAGACTCATTAAGCCAAGTATCATTTTTGTCTCATATTCTTCTTTGACTTTGGGTTCTTTGGCCATTTGTTCGTTCTTTAGCAACTTCTTTAATTTATTTATTAAACTGTATTGAAGTATAGTTGATTTACACTGTCATGTTAATTTCTGTTGCATAGCAAAGTGATTGAGTTATGTATACATACTGTTTTTCATATTATT
Organism: Budorcas taxicolor; assembly: GCF_023091745.1. NCBI lineage: Eukaryota > Metazoa > Chordata > Mammalia > Artiodactyla > Bovidae > Budorcas > Budorcas taxicolor. The sequence continues at coordinate 35,819,979 of NC_068916.1, forward strand.
TTCCATTATGGTTTATCACAGGATATTGAATATAGTTTTCTGGGCTATATGATAGGATCTTGTTGTTTATTCATTCTATATATAATAGATCTAGAAACATCTGTGAAATGTAAAGTCTATTCTTAGTACATGGACCATTCAAAAGCAGACTCAATTTAGCCCAGGGACTGAATTGGGCTTGCATACTATAGCTTGGCTTCCCTGGTAGCTCAGACTTTAATGAATCTGCCTGCAATGCAGGAGACCTGGATTCCGTCTCTGGGTTGAGAAGATCCCCTGGAGAAGGGCATGGCAACCTACTCTAGTATTCTTGCCAGGAGAAAACCCATGCACAGAGGAGCCTGGTGGGCTATAGTCCATGGGGTAGCAAAGAGCTGGACACTACTGAGCAACTAAGTACACCCCTGTAGCTTGCCTGCTACACAAATAGGGCAATGATGAATTTTATCATAGTGAAAATATTCTTGCAATTCAGATTTCATTGAGGAAAAAAAGTAAGAACTAGTTCTAAGGAAATGAGCATTTTTACAATTAGCTATTGAACAGAGGAATGGATTTATGGGATATTCCTAAAAGACAAGAAAGCGAAGTAGAAAGACTTTCTGGATCTGAGAGGTGAAGCCAAAGAAAAAGATGAGAGAAATGCAAGTGGAGATTAGAGCTCTTGCATTTTTTTTTCAAGGTCTTAATTCAAATTACAAGGATAAGGGTAAAAAATATGGAGGGAAAGATTTCAGAAGACTGGAAATTGTCATGAACTCCCAATGTATATCCCCCCAAATTATAGCTCATTAAAGAGGTACCTTATCCCCAAATTATTAAATGTTGTCGAGCAACTTTGGCAGCAGGTGGTGGTTGACATGGCCTGAGTATCTCTTCTGGCATACTTAGTTGCTGATGGCTTAGAGGAGATTTACAATATCCTATTGCCCTGGAAGCAAGCAGCAAGGTGCTGAAAGGACAGGTAGTTAAGAAGCCTGGTGTTTGAGATGAAGGGGTTTCATAGCTTCATAATAGTGGAATCTATAAGGGACCATGAACTTCAAAAGCTGATACACTTTTGATGCTCTGATAAACAAATTTAGCAGTAGAGTACCAGGGACCAGATCAGAGTGACTATTTTCCAGTGAGTGTCCACAGGACAGTATGGTGGACATTATTGCTTCTTGAGATTCAGCCAAGCAATAATAGAATACAAACAACCAAAATTTTCTTATATTCCTCCCATCATGTAGTGGGGATTATATCACCCTGCCCTTATATCAGATCAGGTTCTGTAAATGTTCTGACCAACATAACGTAATGGAAATAACATGCCAGTTTTCATACCCAGGCCTTCTGGGGCAGGCACACTTTTCTTCCTGTCTCTTGAAACACATGCTCTTGGGACACACCCTCTGAGAATCTCTAAACTCATTGTTTTGAGAAGCTCAAACTACAAGAGAAAGTTTCATGCAGGTGTTCAGGTCAACAGCCTCAGCTGACCTGCCAGGTGCATCCAGTGATATGAGGGCCAGATCGGATGCCTACCCAGCTGCTCTCTTAAGCATATCTGTAACCTCAGTTGATTTCAGATGTTTCTATATAAGGAACCTTAAGTTATAACCCTTCAACAGAGCTGTTAGTCCACAGATCCATGAGAGACAGGACAACAGTACAATAGATAATTGCATGACAGGCCAGGAACACTTCATCCTACATGGAGAAGAATTCTCCGGGTGAATCTCCTACCCCAGGAGTGGGCATTTTATGAGTGAGAAGTAGTCGTTTGTGTATTAAATCACTTATATTTCAGGGTTAATTTTTGCCACAGTCAAACATATAGTTTCTCAAAAGATGTAGGCTTTGGAGCTTAGCAGTTATCAAAATATGGTCTGCAGAACTGGGACTCCCGAACAACACAACTGTGAGGTCATAAACTAGTGGTGATTTATTATGGCAACAACAGAAAACTGATACATTTGGAGAACTTTTATTTGTTACCTTATGCTCAAGAGACATTGCTCATGAGATCAGTGGTATTACTAATGGATTTTATTTTTGACTCTGTGTAATGAAATGTGTCAACCAAATGGAAGATCTGCATAAATTATTCAACCAATATTTTCCAAGAGATGTTGGGAAATCATGCATGACTAGAAGAGCTATTCAAATTGCAAAGTAAACTTGAGAACAAAGAAACAAACAAAAGATTATTGATATGGTTTCCGATTACTTAGCTATTATTTGCTTTTAAGATGTTCTCACCCATTGAGTTGGGTTTTGTTATAGTATCAAAGAATACCCAAAATCATATGAAAAGACTATTATAATACTCCTTCTTTTGCTAATAAAATATGTGTATGAGCCAGGATTTTCTTCAAATATTTCAATTCAAAGAACATATCTCAGTAGATTGAGTGAGATATTTATGAAAATCCAAGTATCTTCTATTAGGTTAGTTAGCCAGACATTAAAGAGATTTGTAAAATGTAAAGGAATGCCATTCTTACCACTACTTTTTGGAAAATGTTATTTTTCATAAGAATATTTTTATGTTAATATAATGAATTTTTAGTGTTAATTTAAAATTAATGTGCATTTAACATTTTTCTGTTTTGATTTCTAATATGGTGATTATCAATGACCCACATAATCACAAAAGCAAAGCAACCCACATAAACACATTTTTTTTTTGGTTTCTTTTTTTTAAAATTGAAGTATAGTGTACAATATTATATCAGTTACAAGTGTACAGTATAGTGATCCACAGTTTTAAAGGTTAGACTCCATTTATAGTTACATATCCTTGTAGCTTGTCTTATACATAGTAGTTTGTACCTCTTAGTCAGCTACCCCAATATTGCCCCTCTGCCACCCTGTCCCGCTCCCCACTGGTAGCCACTGCTTTGTTCTCTATATTCGTGAGTCTGTTTCCTTTTTGTTATATTCACTAGTTTGTATGGATTTCTTAATAGTTTTTAATGTGAAGGGGATCCTCAGATCAAGACATTTAAGAAACAATGCCTTCATCAATTCCCACAAATACACATTGCATATGAACCAGAGAGCCCTCCTCCTCCTCCTTTAAGAGGAGATGAGCTCTTTCTTCTCTCTGCGCCTGGGACATTTTAAGCAAGAGGAAAGGGAAGAAAATGCTTTCAGAAGGGGAAGCAGACTTGGTTTTGAACCTGAGCTTTGAACTGATAGAAAAAGTAAAGCTAAAAAACTCTATCTTAAACCAGAATAACCAAGTTGTTTTTCACTGGGCAGGTTTAAGTTTATTTACCTTGCACTCCTTTTGTTATCAGCAAAAACAGAATCCAGGATATCATAAAATCAATTTTAAAATTCTACTTTAAATTTTATCATTTATCATTTTTATACATCACTCAATTTTATCATTTATAAAAATGGAGAGAAAATATAAATTATACTTTTGCATTAATTTTTTAAGCTATTTATTTTGTATTGGGGCATAGCTGATTAACAATGTTGTGATAGTTTCAGGTGGACAGCAAAGGGACTTAGCCATCATCTACATATACCCCTTCTCCTCCAAACTCCCCTCCCTTCCAGGCTGCCACATAACATTGAGCAGAGTTCCGTATTCTGTACAGTAGGTCCTTGTTGGTAATCCATTTTAAATAAAGCAGTGTATACCTGTCCATTGCAAACTTGCTAATTGTCCCGTCCCCCTGGCAACCATAAGTTTGTTCTCTAAATTTCTGAGTCTCTTTCTGTTTTGTAAGTTCATTTGTATCATTTATTTTTATATTACACATATAGGAGATATCATATGATATTTCTCCTACTCTGGCTTACTTCACTCATTATGACAATCTCTAGATCCATCCATGTTGCTACGAATGGCATTATTTCATTCTTTTCAATGGCTGAATAATGTTCCATTGTATGTATGTACCACATCTTCTTTACCCATTCCTCTGTCAATGGACATTAAAGTTGTTTCTGTATCTTGGCTATTGTAAATTGTGCGGCAATGAACACTGGGGTGCATGTATCACTTTGGATCATGTGTTTCTTCAGATATATGCCCAGGAGTAGACTGCAGTGTCCTTTCCTGTTGGCTCAGATGGTAAAGAATCCATCTATAATGTAGGAGACACAAGTTAAATCCTTGGGTTGGGAAAATCCCCTGGAGAAGGGAATGGCTACCTACTCCATCATTCTTGCCTAGAGAATTCTATGGACAGAAGAGCCTGGTAAGCTATTGTCCATGGGGTTGTAAAGAGTTGGACATGATTGCGGAACTAATACTTTCTTTCCCTTTCACTCTCATGGTAGCTCTATTTTTAGTTTTTTAAGGAATATCCACTGTTCTCCGTAGTGGCTGTACCAATTTGCATTCCCATCAACAATGTAGAAGGGCTCCCTTCTCTCCACACCCACTACAGCATTTATTGTTTGTGGATTTTTTGATGCTAGCCTTTCTGGCTGCTGTGAGGTGATATTGCATTGTAGTTTTGATTTATATTTCTCTAATAATTTATGATATTGAACATCTTTTCATGTGCCTCTTGGCCATCGATATGTCTTGTTTGGAGAAATGTCCATTTAAGTCTTCTGTCATTTGTTGACTGAGTTGTTTGTTTTGATTCTGTTAAGCATCATGAGCTTTCTGTAAATTTTGGAGACTAATCCCTTGTCGATCACATCATTTGCAAATAATTTCTCCCAATATGTGGGTTGTTTTTTGTTTCATTTATTGTTTCCTTTGCTGTGTAAAAGCTTTTAAGTAGGTGCCATTTTTATTTCCATCATTCAGGGAGACAGATCAAAAAAGATGTCACTGTGATTTATGTCAGAGAATATTCTATGTTTTCCTCTAGGAGTTTTATAGTGTCTGGTCTTACATTTAGGTCACATTTTGAGCTTATTTTTCTTTATGGGGTTAAAGAATGATCTAATTTTATTTTCTTACATGGAACTGTTCAGTTTTTCCCAGCACCATTTGTTGAAGACACTTTCTTTCCAATATTGTGTAATCTTACCTCCTTTTTCATAGTTAATTGGCCATAGACACATGGGTTTATTTCTGGGTTTTCTATCCTGTTCCATTGATCTATATTTCTATTTTTGTGCCAGTACAATACTGTTCTGATGACTAGCTTTGCAGTATAGTCCAAAGTCAGGGAGCCCAATTCCTTCAGCTCTGTTATTCTTTCTCAAGATTGCTTTGACTATCAGGCTCTTTTATGTCTCCATAGTTATATAAGATTTTTTTGGTTCTAGTTCTGTGAAATATGCCATTGGTAATTTGATGGGGATTGCATTGAATCTGTAGATTGCCTTGGGTAGTATAGTCATTTTGGTAGTATTTATTCTTCCAACACATGTTTGCAAATTGGCACTTCTTGCTTAAATAGCTTCTCATTGCCTTCTGAATGATGTATTGATCCCAGCCTGGACACTGTCTAGTATGGGTGGTTTCTTGGCAGTGTTTTCTGCCACCAAAATTTTATATCTTGTGTGTATACTTAGATTCTATTCAAATATGGTGACTTTCTGTTTCCTAAATACAACAGTTTTCTTTCCTGCCAAGCCCTGTGCATTTCTTTTCTGTCTTTAAAATGTCCTTTTCCTTCTTATACACCCAAGGTTCTTACTTTAAAAAGACAATTATTATGTCACCTCTTGTGTGAAACCTACCTTGATTAATTCCCCTAAGATCTCCACCAACCATGATTAATTCCTTCTTTCTCTGTCTTCTTTTATATTTCACATTTATTTCTAAATGGAACTGTACAGTGTTTAGTGGGGTTTCTTCGTGGGTGAAAGATGAGATAGCATGCTATTTTCTTGGTAAATGGTAGAATTCTACCTTTCCACTTTTGACTTCTATTGTACTTTTATTTCTTGTCAGCTCATCTCATGTCGCTACTCCATTCATGTTGGCAGCAGAACTTTTAGTCCACCTGAATATGTCAGTCAGGATGGAATTGCGCAGGAAACAGAAGACGTTCTGTGAAACTGGGGATAGGTGAAGGTTGTTTATTTGTTAATTGTGCCACTGCACTACAAATCCTTAGAATATAGTATTCTATCTTTGTGTTCTTAGCACAGTTCTTGGCACATTTAAATGCAATGCTGAGTAAATATGTGGCTGATAAGTGTCTTAGTGTTACAATGTTTGAACTGGATAATCTCTCACTCTTTCCAAAGGTCCTTCCAACTCTTTATATCTTTTTCTCTGAACTGGCTTTCTCATTTTCTCCATGAATTATTCTTTTTATTTCTGGTTTTATTTTCCTTTGTCATTTTTGTATCTAGATATCTTTCATTTTCTCTGATTTTTCCCTACAACAAACAAATGTACAGACTTCTAATTTAAAATGACACTCAACAGTTTTCCCTGTAGACTTTCTTGTGTCCTATTTTCCCACTGATGCATGCATGGAAGTAAAGAGGGAATGTTGCCTTAAGTAAAGGTGAGCAGAGTACCTCTTGTCATTATAATGAAGGTATGTTTTAATTAAGATAAATTATCAGGGGCCCATTCATGGCTTAAATGATTAGGTTGGTGATGATGAGAATTATGACAACCATAACCAAGGAGAGCCACCAAATATACTTTAACTATAAACACTTAGCAGCATATAATATTTACTAAGCCTTTAGGAAACCAGGAATATGGTTTAATGCATTTACCATCTGGGTCCAATAAACCTGTTTAGGTTGTTATAAATTTTTGTCATTTTATGAAAATTTACAGCAGTAAGAATAAGGAGATAATAAAAATAACTAGATTTGTTAATGTAAACATGGCAACATTTTTGGTATCAAAGAACTGTGGTATACAACCAGATAAAAGGTGAAAGAATATTGTCACATATATTTTTAGCAAAATGGGATCATCTAGGTTTTGCTGTGAACTATTTCGTGGATAGTTAGGTTAAGGTCCTACTTGTTTTATGAGTAACTCGTTGGTAATATGTTTTTTCTTTATGTTCTCACAAAGGCATTTTTCACTCAGAACTTCTTTAGTTTTAAGAAAATTCATCTCAGATTTCACTTATAGGAACAATTTCACTGTCATTATTAAAGTCTAGGGTTCTGCTCTCAGACTTGTGAGACATCTCCTTCTATCAGTTTTCTTCCTTTGGTGGTTTAGGTAGAAATTTAAAAATTCTGAATTCTCATTTGTATCTAATATAAGTAAAAAACAAAATACAACAAGTGTCTTCAGCCTTCTTTTATACTTTCTTGAAAGGTGGTATAAAACTTTAGACAATATAATAAGAAAACTAAGGAAGGAAATATATCATCCTTCTGGACTCTTCTATCCTGTTTTCTCTATTCCTGTTTCAAACATCAGTGGTGATAAGTGATGTATAATGAAGATTAATGATAAAATAAACTCTAAAATGATTAATAATCTCTAAAATGATTAATAATAAACTATATGAAGATATAGAAAAATTAAGCCCAAAAGTTCCATAATGTAGCAAGCATATAAAGGGCTCTATGGATGGATTGGGTAATAGCAAGACTGAATATGTATTTTATATTTTGCAAAATGAGTAAAATTTCTCTCTGATACCAGGAAAAATTTAAGCAAGAATAAAAGTTATTAAATATTAATTCTCACAAATATTTAGACCTGATTAAAAAAATTCAAAAACTAAAATTTGATCTGATGGATTCTGATCATATACTGAGGGTTTATACATGCCAGCATAATAGTAGTGCTGAGAAGACATTACTCATCTTTGTACTTCATCTTTCTTATTCTATTCAGAACAACTAATCAAGACAGAAAATGGAGTTTGCTGGAAAGGGGAAGGGCAAGGAGGTTAGTGGAAGCACATTTTATCATAAAAATTATATAATTAAAGAGTCTGTACATTCAGTGTTATAGGAGAATTGGAACCTGGAGGAAACTCAGTAGCAATGTGAGCTCCAGACAGCTCTTATTTTGTCATCTTGTTCTCAGTGATCACAACCACAGTATCACATTTATACAGGACACTGAGCATTTCACTGGGTACCGTTCATATAAAGCTATTCTACTTCTTAAATCTAAGTGAAGCTTTTCATCAGAATAAGAGTACAGATCTAAGATCTGAGCATAGTTCTAAGGTCCACCTCTCCGAGCAATCACTGCATCAAGAGTTTTCTCCTTCAAATAAGAGAAATAATAAGTTGTTTGTTTTTTAAAAAACTAACCAATATGGGACCTACAAACAGATACTATAGTACAAAAGATAGAAAATATAATCTTAAATATTCTGAGGAAGAGAATTTCAAAAGTGATTTTTGGTATAATCCATGATTATATGGTCTATACTAAGCAGAAGCAAAAAAAAAAACAAAACAAAAAAAAAAAACCCAGAAGAAATTTGAAAAGGAATGTGCAAAATAAAGAAGAATTTCAAGGAGACTAAAATTGTAGTATAATTCAACTCATCATAGAAGACAAAGAAGGGATCTGACATTGCAGAAAATGAATCCATGATGTGGATGATAAACTTTAAAATAGAAATAAAAGACATAAAACTAAGAAAGGAGATGAAAATGCAAGGTGCAGAAAATGGCATCCAACCTAAAACTTTTCTTAGGAAGTTCAGAAAAATTACAAGGGAAAAAAGTTTAAATCAGTAGTATTTACTACAAAAGAAACAACTATATACCTTGCTCCTAGATCATGACTGGATAATATAGTCACTCAGTTAATACTTGCTAAATGTTTGAATTAAGGAAAGATTAATTGATGATAATTACCTAAATGTTGTCAAATGATAGTTTATAAGCAAATAAGACTAGCAGGTATATTTTACTTGGCTCGTGCAATGTCACTCAAAGAGAAACAGATTTAATCCAACATGTAGACATTGTGATTTAATACCTTCTCTTGAAAAATGAGACTGTTTGGGTACACTTAGACCCCATTTCCAAATGGCAACCATTTCTTAAGTTTGAGTAGCAACTGCTCCCTTTAGGTAGGGCCTGTATTTTCCCTCAGGATACATTTTAATGTTTACATTACTTGCCTAGACACTGGAGTTATTGGAATTTATGAACCCTGCTTTACAACAAAGAAAAAGAATCAGTAAGAGCATATTAAAATGGCTTATAACAATGTAAGTATATCTGAAGAGAGGTCAATGAGTCTAGACACATTCTGGCAAAACAATTACAGAGATCGAAAACAAATTTTTACAAGCATCTGTGCTAAAAATATGGTTTCCTTACCAAATAAGAGAAGTCAGAATGAATTCCGAGTTTTACTCTTTAGCAATAAATATGGAACAATAATGGAGCAATAACTGCAAAGTTTCAAGAGAAAATTTTACAATTTGTAAAATATATACTGAAATTATCTTTCTGAATGCAACATTTTATAGCAGAAACAAAGCATTAAAAACATTATCAACCTGCTACTGAAATACACACACACACACACACACACACACACATATTTTACAGTGACATTTTAATTAAGTAAAGCTCAAGAATAGTGAATGTTTGTTTAATGGGATGGAGATGATCTCTGAAGCCATTTAAACATACAATTTCCCATGTAGCCATGACAATTATTACAACATATAGCCATATAGTGGCAAAATAATTTAAAACACAGGAAGTAACAACACAGACACATATGCCAAACTCCAAATCCCATACTAACAAATGTTAAAAAAATAGACATATCATCAAAGGTCAGTGAAAACCTGGTGAGTTACTAGTTTTATATAAAAGGAAGAGATTCAAGAGATACCAATTAGTTCATGACTTTGATAATCAGGTAAATTCACATGAAAGAAGGCTTTCAAAAATTTTGAAGCTGAATAGTAGTGTCTATAAAACAGTAAGCAAACGAAATAGCACATAACAGTGATGATCTTGCCTAACCCAAATGGGAAAATTCACTCAAAGAGAACTAGAACCATCTATAATCACAAAGCATCTACTGCAGTTATCATGACAACAGTTAACACTCATTGAGTTCAAGATTTATTTTTGAATGCTGCAAATTGAGCACCTCCTTTGCACTAATGGGTTCACTTCTATTTGCTAGCCCATTGAATTCTCAACCGATACAGATGCTGTTACCCACACCTTTAAAACGAAAAAACAGAATTTGGACAATTTGAAACAGTCCACACATATAGTCCTTGATAGCATGAAAATTCAATCCCTAGAAACATCAGGCCACTCTTTCCACTAATTGACATTCGAATTCCCTAGGAATGACTCAATAGGCAAACTAATTGCAGGAAGCAACAAATTCAGAACTCCACCCAACAGAGGGATAAACATTTTCAGGTGACATTTCAAAAAGAGCTTTGAAATTGCTTTGTAAGTAAAAAATGGAATTTTGTTACATTTGTTTATACTTATTTTAAAGTCTAATATTCTTATTTTTAAAAACATTTCAGTGTGTGTGTGTATGTTTTGGGAGTGGGGACTATAGTTAATTCAATGCTTAGGTCATGAAAAAAAAACCATTTACCTGGATCACTGTTCCCTCAAATCATGGTCTGCACATCATTTATGCTGTAATCTCTAGAGGGAGTGATAAAAATATGGGTCCACCTCCCCCTGGCTTTAGCCTCTTGAATTGAGCTTAATAGTGATGAGATATAAAAGCTAAGGGTTTAATATGCTCTCCAGGTGCCTTTAATGCACACTGACATGTAAAGACATGTATTTAGATAAAATCTAAATGAAGCTAGGCTTTTTCTGGCTGGATAGTACTTATTCTAGTTTTTCTGTTATCCTTTTTGGTAGATATCTTCTAAAGTAGCTGCCAACTGCACTTCACTCCTGGTAGTCACTCCCTTGTATATCTCCTTTCTCAGTGTTAGCTGAGCCTCATAACTTGATTCTGTTGAATGACAAAGTAAAGGGACTTCTCTTCTGAGATTAGGCTACAAAGAGAACATAACTTAGGGCTCCAGTGTGTTCTGTTCTCTCTTCCATTCTCTTAGACAATCACCCTGCAGGAGGCCAGCTGCATGTTGTGAGGCTGATCTAGAGGCTCAAGAGAGTGGGTCTGGAATTGGATCCTTCAGCCCCAGGCAAATCTTGAGATGAGGGCAGTAGCCCGGCTGACAGCCAGTCTGAGGACCTTGTACCAGAGGCACCAGCTGCATTGTGCCCTGACTCCTGACCCACAGAAACTATGAGATAATCAATACTTAGTATAAGGTGCTAAATTCTGGGGTCACTTGCTACACAAAATATAACTAATGCTCCTTGGAGGCATAAAACACATAGGATTGTTCATTAGCATTATTATGATCCCACCTGTCTTTATATCCGTCTCTTTAGACTGTTACTTCCCTAACTCGTCCTTCTTAGGATCCCCATGACCTAGTTTCCTTGCCATCTAGTGATCTCTGACTCAGATTTGTATATTCAATCAAGTCAACTTCTGGATTAGGTCAGCCTGGACAGTAAACCTGGTCTCTCAACTTTGAGATCCAGGTGGACTGGCACAAGATGCTGTTTACTGAAGTTCTGAATGTCATTAAAATTCAACATCAAGTGTCTCCCTTTAACTGTATCCCAAGGGACCTATAAAAGATGCCAAAATAGTAGTCTCCTTCCAAGAAGTTGAGTTGCTAAGGCCTACTAATTTTATAAACTTAGATATTGTTTGAGGGTTATTCACCTAGAGCTGATAGTCAAATTAAAACATAAGGGATGAACCTTCTAAATGTGGAATGTAGAGGCTAAAAAAGTTTGGTGGTGTATATGTGTGTGTGTGGCAGGTAAGTATGATAGTCTTTGTACATCTAGTCTTTCTGACACCCAACCATTCTGTAACATTTGCTATCACACCTAATTTGTAACAAAAATGCATGTGAACTTCATTTTGAAAAGCTCTGTTACCACTAACCTATTTAACTCTTCTAGGATTTGAAAATGTTCTTTGTGTAGCCAAACTCCTAAAGTCATGTCTCAGAGTAAATCTGTTGAGATGGCAATAAGATGATGTAGAGGGCATGGTACTGTCCTCTAAATTTCCCTGAAACCCGCTGAGCTGTGAAGACTGGGGCTGATGTACTCTGCTCTGGCCTGAATCTCTGCTGGGAATACATGACTCACGGTGCTGTGAAACAATGCTGACGGAGACTCTGGCCAAGAACCTCCCTATAGTATATGGTGGCTAGACAATGACTTTGCCTGCTGATGCCAAATCAACTGATGTGCCCTGTCAAAACTACTAGTCAAGCTGTTTATTTGCCATTGGGGAGAGAAAATGACCTGAAGGTTGCCTGGAGTTTGCGATTTACAACTGCCTTTGCTGGCACCAACAAGACAGACTTACAGCTGGAGCTCTTTACTTCAACCTTTTATTCCCCAAGCTAGTACTTTGTGTTAACACTGTAGAATTGAAAACATGGGCTTTGAGGTTAGAGTACAAGGGTCAGGATTGTGGCCCCATCACCTATCAGTTCCGTGTCCTTGCCCAGAGTGTTTGAATTTTCAGTCTCAGTTTTCTCATCTGTAAATGGTTATCAAAATAGTAATTCACACCCGAGGAGAGAAAATAAGAGAAAAATACATGGAAAAAGCTTAAAATACTAGCTGGCACACAGCACTTAATAAATGTTAGCTATGAATATTTTAATATTATAAATATTATTGATAACTCAATTCTATAAAATTACCCATAAGCTTCAGTGAACAATCCTTTCTATAAACAATCATTTTAAAATTCCACTTATCTTTACTTTTATAGTTAGGACATTGAGCACTTTTGGAGACTACTGCTCTGATCAATGTTGAAGCCTTTAATTTTAAAAATTTAAAATGTTTTCTTAAAGTTAAAGGCAAAATTAAATATATGATTATGATATACTATTAGTACTTAACTATAAACTTGGGGTGTTTTAAACTGTATATTTCTCCATGTAGTTTTTAATATAAAATGTAAAAAGTTTTACATTTGTCAATTGCAAATACTTGTTTATTAAAATTTTTAAAAAATTGGTCCCTCTTTACATCTGAAAACAGATTGTCCCAACCATAACAACTTTTATGTATTTTTCCTCAAATAAATTATTCTTAGAGCTTTATTCATTACTAATGAAAAAATTTTATATTTCCCCTCTACATTTGCATAAAAAAGAAATCATGTATTCATAATGCAGGTACATACCCCAAGTGTAGATGCTTTTTTCATGAAAAATTGGCAGATGTAGCCAGATGTTCATTTTTCTGCCAGCATGATCATCATTTAACCAGGAATCCTAAATGTGTTTCTTCTTTTTTCTTTTCTTTTTATCGTTGGAGACAGCTATAATCAAACTACCTTGCTGCACGAGGTCAATGTAGTCAAGATGCCTTTTCATTATTAATGACATCCACACCCTATATTTAGATAAGGTAATGCAGATTGGCAAGTAAGTCTGGATCCTTAGAGGCCTTGACCAGGTCAGTCCATTAGCCACAGAGTCTGGCTGATTAAATACTACTTAGCATTCTTGATTTAGTGGCATTTATCCTAATATTGGCATAAGATCTTTGCTTACTTAGTTCAAAAAGAATTTTTAAACTCTACTGTATTTTGAGAACATCCTATCCTGGTCTATCTTCCTTGCAAACTAATATGTACCAGAGTCATTATTGTAGTAACTGAACCTCCTAACCTTTTCTTAAAATAGAAATCTAGATAAAACTTTACTGTCATCTCCATATATAATGACAGCATTCAGAACAGCCCTGGAACTTAGAAATGTTCCCAAACCAAAGGATGTTTGGTGATTCTTCCAATAGCCACGGTTTTGGAAAGGCATTTACTCAGAAAGGATGTCAAACAATAGGTGAGTGTTTCAGATACATTCACCTCATAAGTGTATGAGATTGCTGTGGATTCACAGCATATAGTAAAATACTAGACTACAATATATTTTATACCCAATGTAGCTCTATTATCATTCCCAAGAAGATGCATTGAATTCTCAGAAGTTGATTCCTCCATTAATTCAGTCATTCTATGATTATTTGTTAAATTTGTGGAATTTATTGAATTATTTGCATCCTGTGATTACAATAGTGAACAAACAAGTCCTTTTGCTTTATGGAACTTACTTTTTAATGGGAAGAGACAAACAACAAATCAACACTTTAAAAATGCTATGGTAAAATAAAGGTATAAGAAATAGAAAAGCAAGAAGGTAGGAAGGGGTGGTATAAAAAATGTAGCTAGATGAAATCACTCTACAAAGGCACTGTTAGAATATGGGAGGAAATGAGGGGGCTAGTCATAGTGCAGTTCAGTTCAGTCACTCAGTCATGTCCAACTCTTTGCAACCCCATGGACTGCAGCAAGCCAGGCTTCCCTGTCCATCACCAACTCCCAGAGTTTACTTAAACTCATGTCCATTGAGTCAATGATGCCATCCAACCATCTCATCCTCTGTCGTCCCCTTCTCCTCCTGCCTTCAATCTTTCTCAGCATCAGGGTCTTTTCAAATGAGTCAGTTCTTCATATCATGTGGCCAAAGTATTTTTCAGCTTCAGAATCTGTCCTTCCAATGAACACTCAGGACTGATTTCCTTTAGGATGGACTGGTTTGACCTACTTGCCATCCAAGGGATTCTCAAGAGTCTTCTCCAACAGCACAGTTCAAAAGCACCAAATCTTCAGCGCTCAGCTTTCTTTACAGTCCAACTCTCACATCCATATATGAATACTGGCAAAACCATAGCCTTGACTAGACAGACCTTTGTTGGCAAAGTAATGTCTCTGCTTTTTAATATGCTATCTAGGTTGGTCATAGCTTTTCTGCCAAGGAGTAAGCGTCTTTTAATTTCATGGCTGCAGTCACCATCTGCAGAGATTTTGGAGCCCCAAGAAATAAAGTCAGCCACTCTTTCCACTGTTTCCCCATCTATTTCCCATGAAGTGATGGGACCGGATGCCATGATCTTCGTTTTCTGAATGTTGAGTGTTAAGCCAACTTTTTCACTCTCCTCTTTCACTTTCATCAAGAGGCTCTTTATTTGTTCTTTGCTTTCTGCCAGAAGGGTGGTGTCATCTGCATATCTGAGGTTATTGATATTTCTCCCAGCAATTTGATTCCAGTTTGTGTCTCATCCAGCTCAGAATTTCTCATGATGTACTCTGCATATACGTTGAATGAGCAGGGTGATGACAATATGCAGCCTTGACATACTCCTTTGCCTATTTGGAACCAGTCTGTTGTTCCATGTCCAATTCTGACTGTTGCTTCCTGACCTGCATACAGATTTCTCAGGAGACAGGTCAGGTGGTCTGGTATTCCCATCTCTTGAAGAATTCTCCACAGTTTGTTGTGATCCACACAGTCAAAGGCTTTGGCATAGTCAATAAAGAAGAAATAGATGTTTTTCTGGAACTCTCTTGCTTTTTTGATGATTCAACGGATGTTGGAAATTTGAACTCTGGTTCCTTTTCCTTTTCTAAATCCAGCTTGAACATCTGGAAATTCACGGTTCACATATTGCTGAAGCCTGGCTTGGAGAATTTTGAGCATTGCTTTACTAGTGTGTGAGATGAGTGCAATTGTGCAGTAGCTTGAGCATTCTTTGGCATTGCCTTTCTTAGGGACTGGAATGAAAGCTGACCTTTTCCAGTCCTGTGGCTACTGCTGAGTTTTCCAAATTTGCTGGCATATTGAGTGCAGCACTTTCACAGTATCATCTTTTAAGGATTTGAAACAGCTCAACTGGAGTTCCATCACCTCTACTAGCTTTGTATTTAGGATATGCCAATAGACAGAAGTATGACTGGCATCATCATACAGTGGGTCAAGGAAGAGTATTACGGCTAATGTGACTGAAGCAAAATGAACAAGAGGAAGAGTAGTAGGGGATGAAATCAAAGGGTTGGAGTGAAGGAGTTACTATGTTGAACATTGGTGAGAAAGGGAAAACTGCTACTAAGATCAAGCAGGCAAACATTGGAGAGTCTTGAGCAGAAGAGAGAGATGAGTTTTCTTATATTTTATAAAGGATTGCTCTGGTTGTTATATGTGAATAGAATGAAGAATTTAGGGCATGAGAAGAGGACAAAAGCCAGTTACTAGTCTAAGTGGATAAGAACTGAAGGGTGGTCATTAGACTTAGCAGCATGATGGCCATATTCTGACTTTGACAAGAACTTCCCAGCATGGCATTCTACATAAGCAGACACTGATATGGACCTCAGCATCCTAGGTATACATTAGAGATCCATCCCTGTGGAGGGAGAATAAGAAAGCAAAATGGAGTAGAGGATGAACTTGAGCCATGATGCATTTGCATGTTGAGGCAGGTTCTAAAAAGGATTGGGCAGTTCTATGGAGTGCTAAGAACATAACTGGAGTGTCAAGGGTGTTTTCATTGGGCTCAAATATCTGGATATTAATAACCTGGTGCAATCAGTCATTGGATGCATGTGCACTGGGAGGGGCATGTGCTTGGTTGGGTAAGGCAGCTTTCTGCAACTGAAACAAATCCTGAAGCTGGTCGCTGGAGTTTTTCTGTGCAGTGATCCAGCATCAAGGGAAAATATGAACACAAGAGAGTGGGGAATTGCTGGAGTGATGTACCTTTGAAGGTGAAAGAAACTGGCATCTAACTGATCTTTGAACAAAGTAGTGTTAACCAGTGGTTATCAAAATGTATGCATCTGATTATAAAGTGACCTATTTCTTATCCCCATTAAATATTTCAGGGACATTAAATTTATGCTTATTAGAGGAAAACCTAGGGAAGGAAATCTCAGGTTATTTCCTACTCATTTTAAAAAAGTCATTTTTAGAAGGTGACTCTAGAAGAGTTTCCTTTCATAGATCTCTCATCAAATTATTGAGTTCAGCAAACTATAACAATGTTATTCTGCTGTTATACTTAACATTTGAAGAGAAGTTGGAAATCATGTTGGAAAAAACGTTTGTTTTTCACATTTGTGAAGTTTGGCCTGAAAGCTTCTGAAATCTGTTGCAGTGGTATCGTACTGTACTACCGCTCCCCAACCCCAGGGCCCGAAACACACATTTTAGTGGTACAAATGAGGTGGTATAGAAATCTGGAGTAGAGGAATAGGGTGATGTTCTGTGACTCCTACTGGGATGACATGTGTTTTTCTTGTCAACTCAATTGCTTTTCAGCATAGAGCATGCTAGTCACATGAACACACTATACTGAAGAGAAAAAGAATATGTAACAAGTCACATACATTCAAATTTTGTGTGTGGTAACTTAGTTATACCTTATTTCATGTATTCAAGTCCAAAAACAACCGCCTAAGGACTCCCCTGGTGATCCAGCAGTTAAGACTCTAAACTTCCACTGCAGGGGGCACCAGTTCAATCCCTGGTTGGGAAACTAAGATCCCACATGCCACCTGATGTGACCAAAAAATAAAAAATCCTTCCTAACTTTGTAGTGGACATGGTTTTCAAATTTACATTGGCAATGAATCAAACTGGCAGTACTGTGCTTTATGTGCAAGCAACTGAAATACTAGGAAACACATTTGTTGGAGAGATATTCACTCTAAGTGGGCTGCAGTCAGGCAGGAGCAGTTCTAGGAGAGATAACTAACATGGACTTGTAAACTTTGGAGAGGTCAGTGAAAAAGGACACAGAAATGTCTCCTCTGGAGGGCACTGAATAACACAGTTAGCAGTCCAATAAGAATGACAGTTGATGACCTCTGACTGTTTCTTTCAACCTTAGGATTCTCTTCCAGTCTGTCCCAGAAGCACTGTTGGCTGATGGCTGAACTACTTTATTTCTCTACACCTCATTTCTCTTCCTAATAAATCTGTGAATGTTCTTCTAACACATCTGGTGGAATGGTTGTAAGGAAACCCACCGCAAAGATTATTTTCACCTTAAGTTTGGATTCAAACTTCGTTCTATCACCTGACATTACAACAGCCCTATACTTTTGCAAGCTTTTTTTTTAAGAAGTGAAAGAGAAAGATACAGGTGTGTTAAGAGCTTATAATTATTGGTTAATCAAGGTTGTAACCAGAAAGAAATCATAAAAGTTTAGGGTTTTTTAAAGACTAACTAGAGTTTGTGTTAGATTCTACTATATCCCCTATTTTATTTTAATCCATACCTATTTCCACTTTTCTCCAATATCATCAGCCATGGCAGTTAGGGGATTCCATTGCCAGGAATGCACTTCTTGCTATAACATATGCAAGCCCTATTCACTCTTCAAATCACTCTCATTACATATTCTTCTGTTACTTCAGGTCTCATTGATCATTTTTTTTAATTCACAAATCCAATAGGATTTATAGTTTGCAGAAGACTCTTCTAGATTTAATTACACAAGGTCATGTATTGTTCACCAGAGTTTCCATTGTCTCATTTTATTCCCAACACCTACCACAGTGCTCTGCCATTAAAAGATCCCTGATAATTGCCCTCTTAAAACACTGATTTAGTCATGAGGTTTCTAAAGGAACACTTTGTGCATCTTTCAAGGGCATAGTCCAGGTCCAGTTAGACCTGGACTTCTAATTAATTGCATTTCTAAGGAATGACTGCAGTTTTCATTTTTCAAAGAGCTTTGGACTAGATAATTTGGATCAATTATCATGAAAGTAAAATTGGCAGACAGTATTTATTTATCTGTGGAGTCAGAGAAAAGGAATTAAAAAAAAAAAAAAA
This sequence comes from Budorcas taxicolor, assembly GCF_023091745.1. Taxonomy (NCBI): domain Eukaryota; kingdom Metazoa; phylum Chordata; class Mammalia; order Artiodactyla; family Bovidae; genus Budorcas; species Budorcas taxicolor. The sequence continues at coordinate 35,838,591 of NC_068916.1, forward strand.
AAAACCTTTCACAAAGGCATGTAATTTTCCTCTGAAAAAGAGTCCAGAAATAAAATATAGCAAAAATAATTATCTACTTAAGAAATATTCTTTGTTGTTTCATGGTTCAAAATGGTAAGCAAAGTCATTCATTTAGAACTAAAATCTTGACAAATATTAACATAAATGATTGAATGTACACATGGATAAATCACCTCTGAACGAGTTTTTGTCATAATAGTTAACCTTAAAAACATACTACTGTGAAAATTGAAGTGTAAGTAAGGAGGCATACAATGTCAGGGTGGTTGTTCCTTGAGGGGAAATGAGACTGGGGAAGGTTTGAAAGGTAATCCAACTGAATATGTATGATTTATTTAAAAAGGAATGCTCTGGAGCAAATATGGTAAAAGAGAATAACATTCTTTAATTTAGGGTTAATTGGGCTTCCTTGGTGGCTCAGCTGGTGAATAATCTGCCTGCAATGCAGGAGACTTGGGTTCAATCCCTTGGTTGGGAAGATCCTCTAGAGAAGGGAAAAGCTACCCACTCCAGTATTTTGGCCTGATGAATTCCATGAAGTGTATAATCCATGGGGTCGCAAAGAGTCAGACACATCTGAGTGACTTTTACTTTGACAGGTATGAAAATTACTGTATTATTCCCGGTGTTCATTTTCTAAGTTTTTGTTAAGTAAAAAATGTTAGTAATCTAGTGTCTTCAGGTCTCCTATTTTCAAAGATAACAGTCATATTTCATTGTTAATTGACACTTTGATGAGCCAATTAAATCTGCCTAATATATATTAAACACCTGACATATACATAGAACACACTCTCAGGAAGTTAATGGGGTGGGAGAATAAATAAATGAATTATAGGAATAAAAATGACTGAATGGATATTAGGAATGGTAAGATCTGCAGTAATTTTAAAGGTGGAATGGAGTGAAATGGGAATTCTGGAAAGGATATAACCTGAAAAAAGCAAATAGGAAACTCAGTATATGTTTGGGAAACAGTGAATCATACATTTTAGTTTAAACCTTGGAAGCAGGAAGAAATCAGGCTTGCACTGTTCCTTAGAGTATTAAGTATACATTCCCCCCACCCCCCATACACTAGGAGAATTAAAAACTAGATTATAAGCAAGTCACAGTAGGAAATAAAAGAAAATAAAACATTGTTTTCCAATTTTATTTTATTTTTTTGCTATATATCATTGTCCTCAACCAAAAATAGGATCATAGTCATTTTGGAATTTTTTTTAAGATAAATAGGGCAAGGATGAATTTTCTATTAATGAAAGTTATAAGTCAATCAGAAAATATTATAGCTCTCAACTTCTAAGCAGTAAATACATTGGCAATATAGCATTTAAGGAAAGATTGTTAAACATGCAAGTGTAAATTAACAGGAACCCAATTAGTAGTAAATTTTAATGCATCATTTTCAGTTCTGGCCAGGAAAAATGTATGCAAGAAAGTAGTAATGCTTTTTGCTACTCAACTGATAAAAATGAATATATGTATCTTGTAAACATGGATTATGGTTCATTCAAACATTCACTTGATGTAGATAAAATCAGAATAAAAATTAGTCTGCACATCATTAGAGCCAGTCTAATAGAGAAGTGTATATTGGCCACTGTAGCCCAGCACTGTGTAATAAAACATTCAGCAATGATGAAATGCTCTGTATTTGCATAATTCATATCAGCTTTCTATACACTATTATAACTACTAGATATATGTGGCTATTGCATACTTCAGATGTGGCTAGTGTGACTGAAGAACACAATTTTAATGCTATTTAATTTTAATTGATTTAAATTTAAATGGTCACATGGAGGTTACTGGCTTATATATTGAGTAACCTACCTCTAGCATTTTATATGTTTATGTTTTCAAGTGATTGAATTAAAAAACTTCCCAATCTACCATTAATGTCAGGTTTTGCTAATAGGTGGATTCAGAAGTGATGTGCATTATTTCTGACTTTTTAAATAATGAATGCTTTGTGTCCTAAGGTAGATTCCAGTTTTGTAAATGTTCTTCAATGCACATAGTTCACTGTATATGCACTGTTGTATATAATATCAGACAGTAATAGCTCAGTTGCTGAAAAGAAAGTAGATGTGATTTCGAAGACTCTACATATTAGTACTGTTGTATTAGAAAGTCTGTACAGACACTGTGCATTTAAGATTGTCTTATTGTAAATAGTTTTGGTAGGTTGCAAAATGAGAATCAAATGGTGCTTAGTTAACAAAAAAAGTAAGAACTGAGAGAGGTCTTTTCTCTAAAAACCTGATCAGCAATCAAGGTGACTTAAAGCTTCCTAGTTTTCTGAGAGCTAATGAAAATAATTTAAGGATTTAAGAATATTTTTTATTCATGTATTAAATATATCTTGTGGATGTTCATGCATTTTCATATCACTTGCTATTGCTGCTGCTAATTCACTTCAGTCGTGTCCGACTGTGCGACCCCATAGATGGCAGCCCACCAGGCTCCCCCATCCCTGGGATTCTCCAGGCAAGAACACTGAAGCAGGTTGCCATTTCCTTCTCCAATGCATGAAAGTGAAAAGTGAAAGTGAAGTCTCTCAGTAGTGCCCAACTCTTAGCACCCCCATGGACTGCAGCCCACCAGGCTCCTCTGTATGTGGGATTCTCCAGGCAAGAGTACTGGAGTGGGTTGCCATTGCCTTCTCCATCATATCACTTGACTAAACAGAAAAGCAGGCCATCATTCCCAATGCTTTGAAATTCTGAAACCTGAAATTACTCAATACCTGCACCATTTAGTTTTGATTGGTTTCAGAAAGCAGAAAGTGATTTATTACGACAGTAATTTAATAGAACTCACTTAAGATTAGTTTCCTAAACTAAACATTTAACATATTCCTCCTTGTAATACTTCTCGAATCATGTGTTCTCTTTTCAAATAAATGCAAATATAAATCTAAGCTATCAAGGAAATAAATGACCCAAATCATGCCAGTGACCCATACATGAAGCGACTATCATAACAAATGAATTTAGATCTTTGAGGAAAACCATGTACATTCAAATGTGTTCAGGAAAACAGAATATAGCTACAGATGATATTAGGAAAGTAGTGTAGGGATATTTCTGAAATAGCAAGAGCAATTTGATATTTTTCTTTGTATTAAAAATAACTATGAATATTAAGTAGTTCAGCTATAGAGCATTTGAAATGCAAAAGCAAATTTCTAGAAGAATTTTCTAAATCTGTGGACCAAGTATAAATTATAATTTATCAATAAATCTCCTGAGGATAAGAAACTGGGAACTATCTAGTGAGACCTGAACACTCATCAAATAGGTGTCTGAGGCATGCGGGTTAGATTTGTAGGTCAGGAAGATCCAGTGGAGGAGGGAATGGCAAGCCACCCCAGTATTCTAAATGTGATAATCCCATAAGGGAGCACTGCAGGCTACAGTCTATGAGGAGGCAAAGAGTCAGAGATGACTGAGCATACACACACACACTATAAAAAAGAGAACTTAATGACCCAGATAACTATGATGGTGTGATCACTCACCCAAAGCCAGACATTCTGGAGTGTGAAGTCTAGTGGACCTTAGAAAGCATCACTATGAACAAAGCTAGAGGAGGTGATAGAATTCCAGCTGAGCTATTTCAAATTCTAAAAGATGATGCTGTGAAAGTACAGCACTTAATATGCCAGCCAATTTGGAAAACTCAGCAGGGGCCATAGGACTGGAAAAGATCAGTTTTCATTCCAATCCCAAAAACGTTCAAACTACCGCACAATCGCACTCAAAAAAAGAACATTCAAACTACCGCACAATCGCACTCATTCCACAGGCTAGCAAAGTAATGCTCAAAATTCTCCAAGCTAGGCTTCAACAGTATGTGAGCTGAAAACTTCCAGATGTTCAAGCTGGATTTAGAAAAGGCAGAGGACCAGAGATTAAATTGCCAACATTTGGATCACAAAAAAAAGTGAGAGAATTCGAGAACATCTACTTCTGCTTCACTGACTACACTAAAGCCTTTGACTGTGTGGATCATAGCAAACTGTGGAAAATTCTTCAAGAGATGGGAATACCAGACCACCTGACCTGCCTCCTGAGAAACCTATATGCAGGTCAAGAAGCAACAGTTAGAACCAGACATGGAACAATGGACTGGTTCAAAACTAGGAAAGGAGTATATCAAGGCTGTATATTATCACCCTGCTTATTTAACTTCTATGCAGAGAACATCATGCGGAATGCCGGGCTGGGTGAAGCACATGCTGGAATAAAGATTGCCAGGAGAAATATCAATAGCCTCAGATATGCAGATGATACCACCCTTATGGCAGAAAGCAAAGAACTAGAGAGCCTCTTGAAGAAGGTCAAAGAGGAGAGTGAAAAAGCTGACTTAAAACTCAACATTCAAAAAACAAAGATCATGGCATCTGGTCTCATCACTTCATGGCAAATAGATGGGGAACAATAGAAATAGTGACAGACTTTATTTTCTTGAGCTCCAAGATCACTGCAGATGGAGACTGCAGCTATGAAATTAAGACAAAAAAAAAAAAAAAGATGCTCGCTGCTTGGAAGAAAAGCTATGACTACCTTAGACATCATATTAAAAAGCAGAGACATTATTTTGCTGACAAAAGTTTGTCTAGTCAAAGCTACGGTTTTTCCAGTGGTCAAATATGGATGTGAGAATTGGACCATAAAGAAGGTTGAGCACTGAAAAACTGATGCATTTGAACTGTGGTGTTGGAGAAGACTCTTGAGAGTCCCTTGGACTGCGAGGAGATCAAACCAGTCAATATTAAAGGAAACCAATCCTGATATTCATTGGGAAGGACTTATGCTGAAGCTGAAGCTCCGATTCTTTGGCCAGCTGATGTGAAGAGCCAACTCATTAGAAAAGCCCCTGATGCTGGGAAAGATTGAAGGAAGGAGGAGACAGGGATGACAGAGGAAGTGATAGTTGGATCGTATCACTAACCATATGGACGTGAGTTTGAACAAGCTCTAGGAGACAGTGCTGCAGTCCATGGGATCACAATGACTGAACATCAGTGATATACACACACACACACACCCATGCACACATATTATATACTACACTGCCAAACCAACATCAGTGACATCAGATATTTTTCTCAGCTTCACTTTTACTGTTTTACTTCCTTGACCAGATTAAGATTATAAAATAAACGATATACACACACACCCATGCACACACATTATATATTGCACTGCCAAACCAACATCAATGACATCAGATATTTTTCTCAGTTTCACTTTTACTATTTTACTTCCTTGACCAGATTAAGATTATAAAATAATGCCCCAACATGGAAACTTATATTCACGTCAGTATATGTTTGCTTATGTATGAGTATGTTTGTAGGTACATATATACACATGTGTATTTTATGTGTGTATTTTAAACTGAAAAATTGCACCTTTTTACTCTATACTTCCCATGTCCGGGAAATATAGTTTGCAAAATTCAACTATTAAAAAGTAATTTGAAGAAATTCCCTGACAATCCAGTGGTTAGGGCATGGTGTGGCCCAAAAAAGAAAAAGTAACTTGATTTTATGAGAATTTAGAGAAGTATTTTGTTGTATTTTATATAACCCATTAATATATGTTGTATTTAACATTAAAAATAAACTTACTCTTTTGTTAAAGTAACTTAAAACCTGGAAATAAGGCTTAAATGGTTTTATGTTCTTTCAAGGTCATATTAGAGTTTTACCTATCAAACTAGGTCATCTGAATTTCTAAGGGAATGTGACTTATTTGACTTTCTGTTTAGGATTAATCAGGACCCAGATTCTTTAACGTTAAAGTTTAACTTGGAGAAAACAGATAATATGCAAGCTATTTTGGTACAATACTGATTTATTGATTTCTGTCTTATAAAGAAGATATGTTCCAAGATTATTATTTTTTGAATCATTTTAAAAAATCTAAACACATTTTTGCAAAATTTTTTCCATTCTTATATGTCTTTTTGCATTCTCTCTTGAACCACTTTTGTCATTCTGCTGGCCCATCATTAGTGAGTCAAACAAAATTTTGACACATGCTCACTGTGAATTTATATGACAATTAGGCTTTCAACATTTTGTTTGAGACCACTATTATATGTTGGTGATAAGATTTTTAAAAGCTAAGAGAATTTCATGGAATGCTTGGCACAATGTATCATTAGGAAAAAGCCATAAGGTTACATGATATTTCAGGCTGAGGAAACCTGAGAAGGAACATCATCTCTGTGGGAAATAGTTTACAATTCTCCACATACCATCTGTTCATCACAGTCAATGCAATGACCATCAGAAGTAAGAGGAGGCAAATCTGTAAACTTCCCATTTAGTACTGTTTTTTAAAACTCTAATTATCATTAAGGCAAAATTCATTAAATTATCTTTTGTGCAGAGTAGTGGATACATCAATTTAACATGTCTCTTGCCTCCTGGGAACAGATTAAAATAAATACTAGTGATAAATCCAAGGGCAAACTGACATATACATAAGATTAGCACCATGAACAGAGTAAATGGATAAGATTAATATTTGTTTTAGAAAGAATAGAAAATGTGACTCTCACTCAGAAGTTACAGAATGCTGTGGTCTTTTTTCAGTCTTGTATCTGAATTATAACTTCCAGCCCCATTGTACGGACTTAATCATGAGAGGCCACTGGAGAAGGGAATGGCAAACCACTTCAGTATTCTTGCCTTGAGAACCCCATGAACAGGATGAAAAGGCAAAAGATAGGACACTGAAAGATGAACTCCCCAGGTCAGTAGGTGCCCAATATGCAGCTGGAGATCAGTGGAGAAATAACTCCAGAAAGAATGAAGAGATGGAGCCAAAGCAAAAACAACACCCAGTTGTGGATGTGATTGGAGATAGAAGTAAAGTCCAATGTTGTAAAGAGCAATATTGCATAGGAACCAGGAATGGTAGGTCCATGAATCAAGGCAAATTGGAAGTGGTCAAATAGGAGATGGCAAGAGTGAACGTCAATATTTTAGGAATCAGTGAACTAAACTGGACTGGAATGGGTGAATCTAACTCAGAAGACCATTATATCTACTACTGTGGGCAAGAATCCCTTAGAGAAAGTGGAGTAGCCATCATAGTCAACAGAAGAGTCCAAAATGCAGTACTTGGATGCAATCTCAAAAACAACAGAATGATCTCTGTTCATTTCCAAGGCAAGCCATTCAATATCTCGGTAATCCAAGTCTATGCCCCAACCAGTAATGCTGAAGAAGCTGAAGTTGAATGGTTCTTTGAAGACCTATAAGACTTTCTAGAACTAACACCCAAAAAAGATGTGCATTTCATTATATGGGTCTGGAATGCAAAAGTAGAAAGTCAAGAAACACCTGAGTAATTGGCAAATTTGGCCTTGGAGTACAGAACGAAGCATGGCAAAGGCTAATAGCGTTTTGCCAAGAGAACACACTGGTCATAGTAAACAACCTCTTTCAACAACACAAGAGAAGACACTACACGTAGACATCACCAGATGGTCAATACTGATATCAGATTGATTATATTCTTTTTAGCCAAAGATGGAGAAGCTCTATAGAGTCAGCAAAAACAAGACCAGGAGCTGACTGTGGCTCAGATCATGAACTCCTTAATGCCAAATTCAAACTTAAATTGAAGAAAGTGGGGAAAACCATTAGACTGTTCAGGTATGATCTAAATCAAATCCCTTACAATTATACAGTAGAAGAGACAAATAGATTCAAGGGATTATATCTGATAGACAGAGTGCCTGAAGAACTGTGAACGGGGGTTCGTGACATTATACAGGAGGCAGTGATCAAGATGGTCAACAATGCAAAATGGTTGTCTGAGGAGGTCATGCAGAGTTCTAAAGAAAAGCAAGGAGAGATAAGAAACCTTCCTCAGTTATCAATGCAAAGAAATAGAGGAAAACAATAGAATGGGAAAGACTAGAGATCTCTTCAAGACAATTAGAGATATCAAGGGAACTTTTCATGAAAAGATGGGCACAATAAAGGACAGAAATTGTGTGGACCTAACAGAAGCAGAAGATATTAAGAAGAGGTGGCAAGAATATACAGAAGAACTATACAAAAAAGATCTTAATGACCCAGATAACTATGATGGTGTGATCACTCAGCTAGAGCCAGACATCCTGGAATGTGAAGTCAAGTGGGCTTTAGGAAGCATCACTATGAGCAAAGCTAGTGCATGTGTTGGAATTCCAGTTGAGCTATTTCAGATCCTAAAAGAGATGCTGTGAAAGTGCTGCACTCAATATGCCAGCAAATTTGGAAAACTCAGCAGGGGCCACAGGACTGGAAAAGATCAGTTTTCATTCCAATCCCAAAGAAAGGCAATGCCAAAGAATGCTCAAACTACCGCACAATTGCGCTCATCTCACATGCTAGCAAAATAATGCTCAAAATTCTCCAAGCCAGTCTTCAACAGTATGTGAACCATGAACTTCCAGATGTTCAAGCTGGATGTTCAAGGGGAACCAGACATCAAATTGCCAATATCCATTGGATCATCAGAAAAACAAGAGAACCAGAATAACATCTGCTTCTGCTTTATTGACTATGCTAAAGCCTTTGACTGTGTGGATCACCTCAAACTGTGGAAAATTCTTAAAGGGATGGGAACAACAAACCACCTGACCTGCCGTCTGAGAAATCTGTATTCAGGTCAAGATGCAGCAGTTAGAACTGGACATGGAACAACAGACTGGTTCCAAAACAGGAAAGAAGTATACCAAGGCTGTATATTGTCATTCTGCTTATTTAACTTATATGTAGATCATGAGAAATACTGGACAAGATGAAGCACAAGCTGGAATCAAGATTGCTGGGAGAAATATCAGTAACCTCGGATATGCAGATGACACCACACTTACGGCAGAAAATGAAGAAGAACTAAAGAGCCTCTTGATGAAAGTGAAAGAGGAAAGTGAAAAAGCTGGCTTAAAGCTCAACATTCAGAAAACTAGGATCATGGCATATGGTCCCATCACTTCATGGCAAATAGATGGGTAAACAGGGGAAACAGTGACAAACTTTATTTATTTACTTACTTGGGAGAGGATGCAAAAATCACTGTAGATGGTGACTGCAGCCATGAAATAAAAAAGATACTTGCTCCTAGAAAAGTTATGATCAACCTAGACAGCATATTAAAAAGCAGAGATATTACTTTGCAAACAAACGTTGTGTAGTAAAAGCTATGGTTTTTCTGATAGTCATGTATGGATGTGAGGATTGGATTATATAGAAAGCTGAGTGCCAAAGAATTGATGCTTTTGAACTATGGTACTGGAGAAGACTCGAGAGTCCCTTGGACTGCAAGGAGATCCAACCAGTGCATCCTAAAGGAAATCAGTCTTGAATATTCATTGGAAGGACTGATGCTGAAGCTGAAACTCCAACACTTTGGCCACCTGATGAGAAGAACTGACTCATTTGAGACAATGCTGATGGTGGGAGAGATTGAAGGAGGGAGGAGAAGGGGTCGACAGAGGATGAGATAGTTAGATGGCATCACCAACTCAATGGACATCAGTTTGAGTAAACTCAGGGAGTTGGTGATGGACAGGGAGGCCTGGCGTGCTGCAGTCCGTGAGGTCGCAGAGTCAGACATGGCTGAGCAACTGAATTGAACTGAACTGAATCATGAGAGGTGGTTGTGGACATTTTTAATAATTTTTTTTTTTTTTACTCTAAGTCAGAGACCCAGTGGTCTTAGTTGGGAATGTAGCACTAAGAACTTGAAGGGTAGAAGGGATCACTGAAAACTATACAAGTTACTTTCTGTGCTTAATGAACTTGTCCAAGTAATGTGTTCCATTAATCGGGTTTGTCTCAGTTGCATTTTTTTTTGTATTTTTACTGCAGTTTGTCAATAATTGTGAAATGCTGCAATATCCTTTGAAATAGTTATTTTGAAGCCAAAATCTGGGTGCTATGTGGGTTCACTGATATTTGGATGTGATGGCCTCTAGGGCCTTTCCAGGGAAAGAGCTGAGAAATTTAACTGTGACCTCACTCTGACAGCTCCAATTTTAGTGCAACCCCATAGGTTTCTCCTTAGTTTTCCACAATTCATATTTTTCTCCCCTATTCCACATTGAAGCTGACTAGAACTTATAGTGATGTCACCTCTTTCAATTCTTATGTTATTAACATACATCTTTTCTTTCATGGTTAATCTGATAAGGGATTTATAAATTTATTTCCTCTCAAAGAATCAGCTTTTGATTTTAATTTTAATTTTATATTATAGTTGTGCTAGTTTCAAGAGTATAGCCAAATGATTCAGTTATCCACATACATATGTTAGTTCTTTCTCAGTCTTTCCATAAAGGTTATTGCAGAGTATTAAATATAGATCCTTTTTCTATATGGTGGGTCCTTGTTGATTATCTGTTGTATATAGTAGTATGTATATGTTAGAATCTGCTTTTGCTGTCTATGAAGGCTCATGGCAGAGACAAGGTGGAGCAGGAATATGTAAGATCATGCTCTGGGATGTATGGGGGATTGTTCTCTTCTTAGTTATGTGTATTTTGTTGTTTGTTGTTCAATCGCTCAGTGATGTACAACTCTTTGCAACCCCATAGACTGCAGTAGGCCAGGACCCCTGTCCTTCACTAACTCCCGGAGCTAGATCAAACTCATGCCTACTGAATCAGTGATGCCATCCAATCATCTCGTCCTCTGCTGTCCCCTTCTCCTCCTGCCTTCAATCTTTCACAGCATCAGGGGCATTTGCAATGAGTCAGCTCTTTGCATCAGGGGGCCAAAGTATTAGAGCTTCTCCATAAGTTGTTCCAGTGAATATTCAGGGTTGATTTCCTTTAGGATTGATGGGTTTAATCTTCTTGCAGTCCAAGGGACTCTCAAGAGTTTTCTCCAGCACCACAGTTCAAAAGAATCAATTTTTCAGCACTCATCTTTCTTTATGGTCCAAATCACACATCCATACATAACTAGTGGAAAAACCATAGCTTTGACTGTTCAGACCTTCGTTGGAAGAGTAATGTCTCTGCTTTTTAATACACTGTCTAGGTTGGCTATAGCTTTTCTCCCAAGGAGCAAGTGTCTTTTAATTTCTTGGCTGAAGTCACCATCTGCAGTGATTTTGGAGTCCAAGAAAATAGTCTGTCGTTGTTTCCAATTTTTGTCCATCTATTTTGCCATGAAATGGTGGAACCAGATGCCATGATCTTAGGTTTCTGAGTTTTAAGCCAGATATTTTACTCTCTGCTTTAACATTCATCAAGAAGCTCTTTAGTTCCTCTTTACTTTCTGCCATTAGGGTGGTATCATCTGCATATCTGAGGTTATTGATATTTCTCTCCCTGCAACCTGTAGGCCAGCTTGTGCTTCATCCAGCCTGGAATTTCACATGAAGCAATCTGCATATAAGTTAAATAAGCAGGATGACAATATACAGTCTGACACACCCCTTAAACAATTTGGAACCACTCTGTTGTTCCATGTCTGTTTCTGTTGCATCTTGACTTGCATGCAGATTTCTCAGGAGCCAGGTAATGTGGTCTGGTTTTGCCACTGCTTCAAGAATTTTCCACAGTTTGTTTTAATCCACACAGTCAAAGGCATTAGTGTAGTCAATGAAGCAGAAGTTGATGTTTTTTTTTTTCTGGAATTCCCTTGCTTTTTCTATGATCCAATAGATGTTGGCAATTTGATCTCTGGTTCCTCTACCTTTTCTAGATACATCTTGAACATATGGAAGTTTTTAGTTCATGTGCTGTTGAAGCCTCGCTTGGAGAATTTGGGGCATTAGTTTACTAGCATGTGAAATGAGTGAAATTTTGTGGTAGTTTGAACATTCTTTAAGGAAATGGCAACCCACTCTAGTACTCTTGCCTGGAGAATCCCATGGAGGGAGGAGCCTGGTAGGCTACAGTCATGGGGTCGCAAAGAGTCGGACACGACTGAGTGACGTTACTTACTTACTTACTTGAATATTCTTTGGCATTGACCTTTTTTGGGATTGGAGTAAAATTTGACCTTTTCCAATCTTGTAGCAAATGGTGAATTTTCCAAATTTGCTGACATATTGACTGCAACACTTTAACAGCATTGTCTTTTAAGATTTGAAATAGTTCAGCTGAAATTCCATCACCTCCAGTAGCTTTGTTCTAAGTAATGCTTCCTAAGACCCACTTGACTTCACCCTCCAGGATGTCTGGCTCTAGGTGAGTGATCACGCCATTGTGGTTATCTGAATCATTAAGACCTGTTTTTTAAAGTACTTCTGTGTATTCTTGCCATCTCTTCCTAATATGTTCTGCTTTTGTTAGGTCCATACAGTTTCTATCCTTTACTGTGCCTATGTTTGCATGATATATTCCCTTGGTATCTCCAGTTTTCTTGAAGATATCGCTAATCTTTCCCATTCTATTGTTTTCCTCTGTTTCTTTGCATTATTCAATTAGGGAGGCATTCTTATCTCTCCTTGCTATTCTTTGGAACTCTGCATTCAGAAGGTTATATCTTTCCTTTTCTCTGCCTTTCACTTCTCTTCCTTTCTCAGCTTTTGTAAGGCCTCCTCAGACAACCATTTTGTGTTTTTGCATTTCTTTTTCTTGGGGATGGTTTTGATCACCACCTCCTGCACAGTGTTACAAACTTTCAAGTCCATCATTCTTCAGACATTCTATCAGGTCTAATCCCTTGAATCTGTTTGTCACTTCCACTATATAATCATAAGGGATTTGATTTAGGTCATACCTGAATGGCCAAGTGGTTTTCCGTGCTTTCTTCAATTTAAGTCCATTTTTGCAATGAGTTCATGATCTGAGCCACAGTCAGCTCCTGGCCGTGTTTCTGCTGACTGAGTAGAGCTTCTCCATCTTCTGCTGCAAATAATACAATCAATCTGATTTTGGTATTGGCCATCTTGTGATATCCATGTGCAGAGTCATCTTTGTTGGAAGACCATGTTCTATGACCCATGCATTCTCTTGGCAAAAAACTCTGTTAGCCTTTGCCCTGTTTCATTTTGTAATCCAAGGCCAAACTTGCCTGTTACTCTAGGTATCTCTTGACTTCCTACTTATGCATTCCAGTCCTTTATGATGGAAAGGACATCTTTTTTTAGTGTTAGTTCTAGAAGGTCTGGTAGGTTTTCACGGAACCATTCAACTTCAGCTTCTTCAGCATTAGTGGTTGGGGTGTAGACTTGGATTACAGTGATGCTAAATTGTTTGCTTGGAAACAACTGAGATCCTTCTGTTGTTTTTGAGGTTGAACCCAAGTACTGTATTGTTGGACTCTTTTGTTGATTATCAAGGCTACTCCATTTCTTTTAAGGGATTATTGCCCACAGTAGTAGATAGAATAGTCATCTGAATTAAGTCTGCCTCTTCCCATCCATTTTAGTTCACAGATTGCTAAAATGTTGATGTTCACTCTTGCCATCTCCTATTTGAAAAGTTTCAATTTATCTTGGCTCATGGAACTAACATTCGAGTTCCTATGCAATATTTTTCTTTACATTATCAGACTTTACTTTTACCATGAGACACATCCACAGCTCGGCTTCATTTCTGCTTTGGTCCAGCCTCTTCATTCCTTCTGAAGTTATTTCTTCACTCTTTTTGAGTAGCATATTGGACACCTACTGACCTAGGGGGTTCATCTTTCAGTGTCATATATTTTTGCCTTTTTAATATTTTGATGTTTATGTGTGTTCTATATTCAGTTATGTTGAGGACATGATTTTTGTATAGTGTTTTTTTTTTCTTGTTTTGTACTGTTTTTGAAGGGATTATTGAGAAATGCCTGAAATCTACTATTGTCTTTCAATATCTGGAAATCCAGAATGTAAGTTTTCATCTATTAAACCAATGATAGTTTAATAGTATTTTAATATAGATTAGCTATTAGTTATATTACTACCCTGACTTTATTAATGAATATTTGAAAGACATGAATTATTTTTCTTTCTTTACAAAGTCTTAATAATTTTGGAATCATGGGTATTCTTTAATGAATTTACCCCAATATTCTGCCTCCATCATAAAATGATCCAAAACTATCATTTCAATTAATATCAGTAATAAGCAAAGTACATTAGCTATGTAAATTATTATTTAATATTGTTTTAGAAGTTATTTTAAAAAGTAATAAGTCTTGAAGCAGTAATAGAGATATACAAGTTGTAGAAGATGAGAAAAACACATTATTTCAAATACTATTTATATAATTAACAATTAACCACTTAAGGACTTAATGTCTAGCATAGAAAGACAAATTAAATGCAGATATTTCAGACTTAGTTAAAATAGTAACAACCTTCTGGAAAATTACTGAAAATAAAATTTCCATTCATACTTTAGCAGAATTAAATTATTTGCATTTCAAAAGAAGAGATAAATGATACAAAAATCAGTTCAGTTCAGTTCAGTCCCTCAGTCGTGTCCGACTCTTTGCGACCCCATGAACTGCAGCACACCAGGTCTCCCTGTCCATCACCAACTCCCAGAGTCCACCCAAACCCATGTCCATTGAGTCAATGATGCCATCCAGCCATCTCATCCTCTGTCGTCCCCTTCTCCTACTGCCCTCAATCTTTCCCAGCACCTGGGTCTTTTCAAATGAGTCAGCTCTTCACATCTGATGGCGAAAGTATAGAAGTTTCTGGTTCAACATCAGTCCTACCAATGAATATCAAGGACTGATCTCCTTTAGGATGGACTGCCTAGATCTCCTTGCAGTCCAAGGGACTCTCAAGAGTCTTCTCCAACTCCACAGTTCAAAAGCATCAATTCTTTGGAGCTCAGTTTTCTTTATAGTCCAACTCTCACATCCATACATGACTACTGGAAAAACCATAGCCTTGACTAGATGGACCTTTATTGGCAAAGTAATGTCTCTGCTTTTCAATATGCTATCTAGGTTGGTCATAACTTTCCTTCCAAGGAGCAATCACCACCTGCAGTGATTTTGGAGCCCCCCAAAATAAAGTCTGACACTGTTTCCACTGTTTCCCCATCTATTTCCCATGAAGTGATGGGACCGGATGCCATGGTCTTCATTTTCTGAATGTTGAGCTTTAAGCTAACTTTTTCACCCTCCTCTTTCACTTTCATCAAGAGGCCCTTTAGTTCTTCTTCACTTTTTGCCATAAAGGTGGTGTCATCTGCATATCTGAGGTTATTGATATTTCTCCTGGCAATCTTGATTCCAGCTTGTGCTTCCTCCAGCCCAGAGTTTCTCATGATGTACTCTGCATATAAGTTAAATAAGCTGGGTGACAATATACAGCCTTGATGTACTCCTTTTCCTATTTGGAACCAGTCTGTTGTTCCATGTCCAGTTCTAACTGTTGCTTCCTGACCTGCATATAGGTTTCTCAAGAGGCAGGTCAGGTGGTCTGGCATTCCCATCTCTTTCAGAATTTTCCACAGTTTATTGTGATCCACACAGTCAAAGGTTTTGGCATAGTCAATAAAACAGAAATAGATGTTTTTCTGGAACTCTCTTGCTTTTTCCATGATCCAGCAGATGTTGGCAATTTGATCTCTGGTTCCTCTGCCTTTTCTAAAACCAGCTTGAACATCTGGAAGTTCACAATTCACGTATTGCTGAATAAATATGTCAAAAACTGAAAATTTATTGAATTAAAAAGAAAATGAAGTATTTATCAAATTTGATTACTTAGTATCATAATGCCATAAATCATTTTCCATTGAATTTGAAATCATTTTGGTAAGTTAAAAATTAAAAAATTAATTTTACTCTTTTGCTTTATGTTTACTGGAGAAGGGAAAGACTACCCACTCCAGTATTCTGGCTGGAGTATTCCATGGACTATCTACCTAGTCCACGGGGTCACAAAGAGTTGGACATGACTGAGCGACCTCACTTTTCACTTGATGTTTACATACTTCATCTATTAGAATAGCTATTATTTTGAAAAAGTGTTTTAATAGGAAATACAATGCCAAAATTTAAAACATACTAGTTAAGGCATTCTGTTATTGGAGCAGGACTATTCTTATAGTGAATGTATGAGAGATAAGTACTTGCTAAGGTAAAAAAATGATATTTTTGCAGAATATTAACTATGCAATGAAATTATCAATATTTTTTCATTCTTTACATAAAATATTTGTCATGAAATTAGCATGCATGTAGTAATTTAAATATTTTTAGAAATGATATGCGCATTCAAAAAGAACTTTTAACATTAAAAAAAATCTTTGCATATTTTTATATTTTCTAAAATGTATATAGTGAAATTAAAAATAATTGTTTTGAAAATCTTTACCTCATTATTTTATTGCCAGATATGAGTCCTATTAATAATAAGGGATATTCACAAGGATTTATTTATAAGTATATTAATTATAGTCTTATTTACAATTAGTAAGATAATTATGTTGGATAAACAAGAGTTGTTATTATACATGCTGTCATAACATTAAGCAACATTACCTTTTAAAGTAAAAATTCAAATTTGACTTAATGGCAATTTCAAAATATTGAGTGAGAAAGCAGTGTACATCATTATGTATTATAGATAATTACAGTAAACAAACCTGAAACCAAAACAAGAGTCTTGCATACACACACTAAATGTAGGCACTTCTGCATGGTTGTATTAAAGGTGATCATAAAACAACTTTCTGTCTGAAACTTTCTAAAATAAACTGTTTAATGTATTATCAGAAGTAAACCAGTAGATGATAGTTTGTTTAATAGAGTGATAAATCAGTAGTGTCAAATGCTGCATAAATTTTAGTGAAATAGGAATGGAAGTGTATCAAGTAGAATTTAATAAAGAAAAGGCCTGGAGAGACCCTTTACTCTGGAGTCTGATGGCACACATCAGTAAGCAGATGAGCAAGCAGTGAATGGATATTAAAGAGGAGTCTACTCTTAAAGACCTCAGCAGTAAAGGGAAAGGGTGTTAGAGCAATGGTGGGAAACGTGGAGTAGTAATAAAGAAAAGTTTTGAGCCAAATGAAACGCTGAGGAAACGACCCTTGAAAGAGGAGAAAGGAAAAGAATGGGGAAGAGGACATGTGAATCATGATACCAATTCCTTGAGCAAAAAGAAGGAAATAATTGGGATGCAGCATATAGGTGAAATAATTACGTAAGAGGTTGGATATCTTAGTCACAGTACCTAAAGAAAGAAAGTGAAAGTGAAGTTGCTCAGTCGCATCCGACTCTTTGCAACCCCGTGGACTGTAGCCTGCCAGGCTCCTCCGTCCATGGGATTCTCCAGGAAAGAATACTGGAGGGGGTTGCCATTTCCTTTTCCAAGGTATCTTCCCAACCCAGGGATCGAACCCGGTTCTCCTGCATTGCAGGCAGACGCTTTATGCTCTGATCCATCCGGGAAGCCCCTAAAGGAAAGGATAAAAGATGGAAAAAAGACTCAAATATTCAGTAAATATTTAAGTTGGGGCCAAAATATGGATGATTGTCATCTGATATTTGTGGCTCTCTTTGTAAGAGAAAATGCGTGTTGTGGTAAGTTGCTTCAAGCATGTCCAGCTTTTTGCGACCCTATGGACAGTAGCCTGCCAGGCTCCATTGTCCATGAAATTCTCCAGGAAAGAATACTGGAATGGGTTGCCATGCCCTCCTCATGGGGAATCTTCTGGACTTAGGGGTCGAATCTGTATCTCTTATGTCTCCTGCATTGGCAGGAGGAATTTTAAAAGAGAAAATAGGAGAGAAAAACATCTCTTCATACTCACTAGTCTTTCCAGAGTATTTAGCTAGCATGCTGTGTTATACATACAAAAAAAAAAAAAAAAGGTCTGTGTTGGTGATTGGTCTAATAATACCACTTTTAAAAATTAAAATATAATTTTGGATTTGACAGTTTAAGACAGGTAGAAAAGTCAAAGTGAAAGTGTTAGTTGCTCAGTCCTGTCTGACTCTGCGACCCAATGGACTGTGGCCTGCCAGGCTCCTCTGTCCATGGAATTCTCCTGGCAAGAATATTGGTGCCATTCCCTTCTCCAGGGGATCTTCCCAACCCAGGGATTAAACCCAGGTTTCCTGCATTGCAGGCTGATTCTTTACCATCTGAACCAGGGAAGCCCAAGGCATGCAGAAGTTTTCTTTTTCTTTTTTTTGACCTTCAAGTTTCTTGACTACTCTGTTCAAACTTGACTACTCTGTTCAGTGCTTTGGAACTATAGATTTCTCAGTCCTCAGTTTAATGACACAATATTTGAGAATGCTAACTACTGATAAGGTTTTAAGAAAGGAGAATTGTTGCATATTGTTATTTTAAGTAAAATTAATGTAACTACTCTGGAAAAATGATTTGGAATTCTGAATAAAGTTAGAGACAGCACTTTTGAATTCTGGCCCACATAAACTTTCATATGTACAAGGAAATGGCTATAAAGATGGTCTTTAGAGCACTATTATATTAACAAAGAAATGGAAAAACTTCATTTCCTAAAAAGGGAATGGAGGAACTATGATTTATTTACTAAAATACAAATGAAATACAAAGATACAAAAATAAATTTACCACATAAAACAATTGCCAAATATATACTAAATAAAAAATTAAGTTGTAAAAGGATACATATAGTATGATATAGTCATCTTACTGATGATTATAAACATCTATTAAAAAAACATGGATATACATAGGGATAATTTAGAGAACTTTAGGGATAGGATTACCAATTATTAGAAAGGGAAAAATGATAAGGAGTGGAGTTTTTGCTGCATCTGAAACCTTTTTCACTTAGAAATTTCTTAAATTTAAAAAATAATTTAAAAGTTATTTGCATAAGTCAAACACAGTTTTTAATCACATAAACAAACTCTTACTTCTGTGACTACCTATGTTGAAGACAGATGAACTTTAACTAAAATTATCACTCATTAATTGGGGACTTAAAAATTAATGTGTAATATCAAGTATTTTTATATTTAAGATTAAGTATTCATGAAGTAATATATTTGAGACGGTAAATGAGGCAAATCAGCATTCAGGTGGGAGGAAAACAAACTCCACCTATGATCTTTCAAAGAACTCGACTGACCTTCACCTAAGAACTACTGATTGGTGATCACTAGTTTTGAAATTCAAACTCAAAAAAAAGAGTTTAAAAATCTGCTTTTGAAATGTAAATTAAATTATTGTATTGTTGTAAAATATTATATTAGGATTATTTACTGGAAGCTATAGACAGTTATAAACTCAAGGAAACACTGCTTAATAATGTAGAGATAAATCTATATGAATGAATCCCAGTGATGGAGAATTTTATAAGTCCTAAAAAATTAAATCAATTGAATAATACTATAGGCTAGGGTTTAGAATTTTATGGAAAATATAAATAATTAGTTCCTCTAATTCAAAGATTTCAAGATGTTTTTCTCTGGGGTTTATGAGTATGTATACAGATTCAATGGATATGAAGGTTGTAGTTTAATTTATATTAAAAAGAATGAAAGTGATATTAATCCCTTACCAGTCATATCATTCACAAATGAGGGGAGGGACAATATAGGGGTCAGGGAGTGGGAGGTATGAACTATTGTGTGTAAGATATTCTGCAAGGATGTATTGTACAACATGGTGAATTTAGCCAATATTTTGTAATAACTGTAAATGTAACCTTTATATTTATAAAAGATAAATTAAAAATAAAAATGAGAAGAAAGAAGAAAAAGGATTCTTTTATGTTAGAGAAATGATGTTCTAAGGTGTTGGTACATTCTATTTCTGGAACTGGGTGGGCTTTCACAGATATGCTCAATTGTGATAATACATTGAACTATCTCTTAATGATCAGTGCAGTTTTTTTATTTGTATCATACTTCAGTTAAAAAAGAAAAGACTCTGGCATTTAAATTTTGCAAGTTCAGGGTCAAATAGCGGGTCAAAATAAAGTCAATGAAGTAGATCTTTTGTGTAATACTGTAGGTGTGAAAAGTACCATGACCTCAAAAGTCATTAAATCTCATTTTTACTCTTCAAGATTCACAGATGAAAATCCCAACATGGAATGAGATAATGAGTCTGCAAAGCTTCTCTGAGGGCTTAATGAACTCAATGAGAGAAAGGACATTTTGAAATTTCTATCACTAAAATATTAATGCCAATATTTAATCAAGCACAGTGATTTTTTTCATAGGTTCCAATTTATATTGATCATAGTGATGAGATGGCTGACATTTCATCATTATTTGAGTGCATCTTGTCCATGTGTTGACCGAAAGTATTTACTTCTCAAGTCTGCGTAAACATGAAACAATATGGAAACAAAAGCTACAATATGGAAATAAAGGCTACTGTACTTTCAAATATATGGATAGAATAGAGTTACAAAAGTCCACATAAAAATTTTGGATATGAACTAATAAATGCAGTTACCAACTTGATGCCTTTTGTGAAAAGCTTTATGAATTTTAATTTTATCTCCTTTCAGAACCACTTACCTTAAATATAACTTAGATTACAGCCAGCTATGATGTATCACAGCCATTTTCTGGGGCACTTCCCCAGCATACTTTTAATGGAGGATAGAGGAGAAATTATTTCCTTTATAATTTACATGGACTTATACCAGAAATATGCTTGGATAATCCTAGAAGCAACTTGTTCTATGAGTTAATACAATTTATATCTTAGCTGAGCTTCTTTCTGAAGGTATTGTTTTGAGAGCACCCTGATTCCTTAGCCAATTAAGCTTTTGTCTAACAAAGCCAAGCATTTTTGTCAAGACTTTTTAATAGAACAAATTCAAAAAATTGAATATTTAAAATAATAAAATAACTCTTGCTCTTCTCCTTTTTAATAGTTTTTCTAGTCATCCCAGGGACATGTATTTGGTCCTGCTAAAATAGTGATCGGAGAAGGCAATGGCAACCCATTCCAGTACTCTTGTCTGGAAAATCCTATGGGCAGAAGAGCCTGGTAGGCTGCAGTCCATGGGGTCGCTAAGAGTCGGACACGACTGAGCTACTTCACTTTCACTTTTCACTTTAATGCATTGGAGAAGGAAATGGCAACCCACTCCAGTGTTCTTGCCTAGAGAATCCCAAGGGTCAGGGAAACCTGGTGGGCTGCCGTCTATGGGGTCACACAGTCGGACACAACTGAAGCGACTTAGCAGCAAAATAGTGATAAAAATAATAGTTAACATTTGCTATATACTTTACATCGTCACAACAATCTTAAAAGGCAGTTAGATTCATTTATCCTTGTCTTTTTATGAGCTGTAAATTGAAAGTCCAGGCAAATAAGTAACTTTAAGGCCCCTTAAACAAAGTCTCTTCTAATATGGAAAGTGAAAGTAAAAGTTGGTCAGTAGTGTCTGACTCTTTGTGACCCCATGCACAATACAGTCCATGGAATTCTCCAGGCCAGAATACTGGAGTGGGTAGCCGTTGCCTTCTCCAGGGGATCTTCCCAAGCCAGGGATCGAACACAGGTCTCCTGCATTGCAGACAGATTCTTTATGAGCTGAGCCTCCAGGGAAGCCAAATACTGGAGTGGGTAGCCTATTCCAATACTGGAGTGGGTAGCCTATCCCTTCTCCAGAAAATCTTCCCAACCTAGGAATTGAACCAGGGTCTCCTGCAATGCAGGCAGATTCTTTATCAGCTGAGCTACCAAGGAAGCCCAGGGATACTGGTCAAAACTTCCTGCATGTTTTCTGTTGAGAAATAGCATGTTTAGCCTCTTACTCCAAAAGTTTAATTCCTAGGGACATCTTTAATTATTTCTTCCATGATTCCACTTGGCTATTCTAGTTGCATAAAAATTATATTAAAAAGGAAAATAAAACCAAAGAAATAATATGTCCATATTGTTGTTCAGTCACCAAGCCATGTCCAACTCTGTGACCCCATGGACTGCATGCTAGGCTTCCCTGTCCCTTACCTTCCAGAGTTTGCCCAAGAACAAGTACATTGAATTGGTGATGCCATCCAACCGTCTCATCCTCTGTTATACCCTTCTCCTCCTGCCCGCAATCTTTCCAGCATCATGGGCTTGTCCAATGAGTTGACTGTTAGGGTCAGGTGGCCAAAATATTGGAATTTCAGCTTCAGCATCATTCCTTCCAGTGAGTATTTAGGGTTGATTTCCTTTAGGACTGACTGGTTTGATTCTCTTGCTGTCCAAGGGACTCTCAACTCTTCTCCAGCACATTTCAAAAGCATCAGTTCTTTGGTACTCTGCCTTCTTTATGGTCCAATTGTCACATTTATACATGACTACTGGAAAGACCATACCCTTGACTATACAAACGTTTGTCACCAAATTGATGTCTTTTCTTTTTAATACACTATGTTTGTCATAGCTTTCCTGCCAAAAAGCAATTGTCTTCTAATTTCCTAGCTGCAGTCACCATCTGCAGTGATTTTAGAGCCCAAGAAGAGGAAATCTGTCATTGCTTCCAACTTTTCCTCTTCTATTTACCATGAAGTGATGGGACTAGATGCCATGATCCTAGTTTTTTTAGAACTGAGATTTAAGTTGGCTTTTTCACTCTCCTCTTTCACCCTCATCAAGAGGCTCTTTAGTTCCTCTTTGCTTTCTGCCATTAAAGTGGTCAGTCAGTTCAGTCACTCAGTCATGCCTGACTCTTTGTGGACCCCATGCACTGCAGCACATCAGTGTTCCCTGTCCATCACTGGCTCCCAGAGCTTACTCAAACTCATGTCCATTGAGTTGGTGATGCCATCTATTTCACCCTCTGTCATCTCCATCTCCTGCCTTCAGTCTTTCCCAGCATCAGGGTCTTTTCCAATGAGTCAGTTCTTCTCATCAGGTAGCGAAAGTATTGGGACTTCAGCATCAGTCTTTCTAATGAGTATTCAGGACTGATTTCTTTTAGGATTGACAGGTTGGATCTCCTTGGAGTCCAAGGACTCTCAAAAGTCTTCTCTAACACCACAGTTCAAAACCATCAATTTTTCAGTGCTCAACTTTCTTTATAGTCCAACTCTCACATCCATACATGACTACTGGAAAAACCATAGCCTTGACTAGATGGACCTTTGTTGACAAAGTAATGTCTCTGCTTTTCAATATGCTGTCTAGGTTGGTCATAACTTTTATTCCAAGGAGCAAGTATCTTTTAATTTCATGGCTACAGTGTAATGTCATCAACAGTGATTTTGGAGCCCAAAAATATAAAGTCTGTCATTGTTTCCCCAACTATTTGCCGTGAGGTGATGGGACTGGATGCCATGATCTTAGTTTTCTGAATGTTGAGCTTTAAGCCAATTTTTTCACTCTCCTGTTTCACTTTCACCAAGAGGCTCTTTAGTTCTTCACTTTCTGCCATAATGGTGGTGTCATCTGCATATCTGGGGGTATTGATATTTCTCCTGGCAATATTGATTCCAGCTTCTGCTTCTACCAGCCCAGTGTTTCTCATGATGTACTCTGCATAGAAGTTAAATAAGCAGGGTGACAATATACAGCCTTGAAGTACTCCTTTCCTGATTTGGAACCAGTGTGTTTTTTCATGTCCAGTTCTAACTGTTGCTTTTTGACCTGCATACAGATTTCTCAGGGGGCAGGTTGGGTGGTCTGGTACTCCCATCTCTTTAAGAATTTTCCATAATTTCTTATGATCCACACAGTCAAAGGCTACATATCTGAGGCTGCTATTTCTCCCAGCGATCTTGATTCCAGCTTGTAACTCATCCAGCTCTCATTTTGCATGATGTGCTCTGTGTATAAGTTAAATATACAGAGTGACAATAAATAGCTTTGTCATACTCCTTTCTCAATCCTGAACTGGTCAGTTGTTCCATACAGGGTTCTAACTGTTTCTTCTTGACCTGTATACAGGTTTCTCAGGAGACGGGTAAGATGGTGTGGTATTCCCACCTCTTTAAGAGTTTTCCACAGTCTGTCATGATCCACACAGTCAAAGGCTTTAGTGTGGTCAATGAAACAGAGGTAGATGTTTTTCTGGAATTCTCTTGCTTTTTCTATGATCCAGCAAATTGTTTGCAATTTGATTTCTAGTTCCTCTGTCTTTAACCCAACTTGAATGCCTAAAAGTTCTCAATGCATATAACTGCTGAAGCCTAACTTGAAGAACCTTGAGCATAACCTTACTAGCACGGGAGGTGAGTGTAATTATCTGGTAGTTTGAGCATTCTTTAGTACTTCCCTTCTTGGGAACTGGGCAGAAGACTGACCTTTTCAAGTCTTGTGGCCACTTCTGGGTTTTCTAAATTTGCTGACGTACTGAATATAGCACTTTAATAGCATCATCTTTTAGGAGTTAAATAGCTCAGCTGGAATTCCATCACCTCCACTAACTATATCAGCAGCAGTGCTTCCTAAGGCCCACTTAATGTCATACTCCAGAATATCTGGCTTTGGGTAAGTGAACACACCATCATGTTTATCCAGGTCATTAAGATCTTTTTTGTACAGTCCTTCTTTATGTCAGTGGTTGCAAGATACTCAAAATTTATAGGTATTTCATTGTATTCTGGGTTCTACTGTTTAAGGCTCTTAATGTCCTTTTTTTCTGATCTTCATCTCCCTCCCTCCTTTTTTTTTTCAGTTCTTTCAGTTCTTCTACTGTGCACATTAAGAGCAAACATCAATCATTAGCCAACTCCTCTGTGATCTCAATGTTTTCCTCTCTTCTTGTTCTAATAAAAAAGCCATCTTTTCCTAAGTTAACTCTTCCCCTGATGTCCTCTCACACAGTGGTTCTTCTTTTCCTCCCACATCTGTCATCCTCTTGGACCTTAAGTAGAACATATATCCTTCTTGTTCCTCAATGCCATTTTCAGACTATCTTGCCTCCTTTCTTGCAAAAAAACTTCAGTTCTGAATAGCATATCACCAGACCATACAATCCAAGAACACCTCAATCATCTACCATTAAAACAATTCATTAGTACTTTCTGTATGGAGCACTGCATTCTCTTGGCTTCTAGTCACCAACTATTTTTGCACTCTTAACTCACTCACTGATTTTTTTTTTTGTCTTCTTTGAAGATCTTTCCTCACATATACAATCTCCAGATTGTAGTTTGCTAGTGATCAGCCCTTAATCCTTTTTATCTCTACTATATTCACCCAGTTGATTTTTGCTTAATTCTTATCAGTTGTACATCTCTACTCTGAAGATTCCACTGAACTCCAAACTCACCCATCCAACTTCCTATTAAATATTTACATTTGGGTGTATAATAGACCCCTTAGCTGGTAAAGAACCTGCCTGTAATGTGGGAGACCTGGGTTCGATCCCTGGGTGGGGAAGATCCCCTGGAGAAGGGAAAGGCTGCCCACTCTGGTATTCTGACCTGGCGAATTCCATGGACTGTATATCCCACAGGGTCACAAAGAGTCAAATACTACTGAACAACTTTCATTTTAAACTTGACATCAGTGGCAACTTCTTCCTCCCAAAGCCTTGGAGTCATTCTAGATTACACTTTTTCTTATATATGTCCTAATGCATTTCTACTATCTGTGCTGTTATCACCCTGGTTCAGTCCATCATTTTCTCTCAACTGGATTATTGTAACAGCTTTCTTACTCATTTCCTTGTTTCTCCTGCAACCTTGCTCACCATGTGCCACATATTCATTCTATTCGCAACACAGTATTCAAGATGGTCGTTGGACATTATAAACCAGAGTATGCCACTCTTCTGCTCAAAACTCTGGAATGGCAAACCATTTCATACCATCGTCAAAATTCAACTGCTTTAGTGGCCTTTGAAACCCTACCTTATTACAATCCATCCCCATCTCCTACACTTTTCTTCCTTACCTATACTGTTCCTGCCACTGACTTTCTTCCAAACATGAGTGGCACTCATTTCCTGTATACTCTGCCCCTAAATTTCAGTGTAATTTTTCTTCCTTACCTTCTTGAAGTCTTTTCAAAATACCCTTGATAGGAAGGCTTCCATGACCAACTTATTTCCAACTGCAACCCCTCCCCACCATCTATTATTGCCTCTATATTCTCTTCAACTGCTTCATAGCAATTATCTCTTCCTAGCATGTTCAGTTCAGTTCAGTTCATCTTAGACACTCAGTCATTTCCGACTCTCTGCGACCCCATGAACTGCAGCACACCAGGCATACCTGTCCATCACCAACTCCCAGAGTTCACTCAAACTATGTCCATCGAGTCGGTGATGCCATCTCAACCTCTGTTGTGCCCTTATCTCCTGCCCCCAGTCCCTCCCAGCATCAGAGTCTTTTCCAATGAGTCAACTCTTCCCATGAGGTGGCCAAAGTACTGGAGTTTCAGCTGCAACATCAGTCCTTCCAAAGAACACCCAGGACTGATCGCCTTCAGAATGGACTGATTGGATCTCCTTGCAGTCCAAGGGACTCTCAAGAGTCTTCTTCAACACCACAGTTCAAAACCATCAATTCTTCAGTGTTCAGCTTCTTCACAGTCCAACTCTCACATCCATACATGACCACTGGAAAAACCATAGCCTTGACTAGACCGACCTTTGTTGGCAAAGAAATGTCTCTGCTATTGAATATGCTATCTAGGTTGGTCATAACTTTCCTTCCAAGAGGTAAGCATCTTTTAATTTCATGGCTGAAAACACAATCTGCAGTGATTTTGGAGCCCCCCAAAATAAAGTCTGACACTGTTTCCACTGTTTCCCCATCTATTTCCCAGGAAATGATGGGACCAGATGCCAGGATCTTAGTTTTCTGAATGTTGAGCCTTAAACCAACTTTTTTTACTCTCCTCTTTCACTTTCATCAAGAGGCTTTTTAGGTCCTCTTCACCTATTGCCATAAGGGTGGTGTCATCTGCATATCTGAGGTTATTGATATTTCTCCTGGCAATCTTGATTCCAGCTTGTGCTTCTTCCAGCCCAGTGTTTCTCATGATGTACTCTGCATAGAAGTTAAATAAGCAGGGTGACAATATACAGCCTTGACGTACTCCTTTTCCTATTTGGAACCAGTCTGTTGTTCCATGTTCAGTTCTAACTCTTGCTTTCTGACCTGCATATAGGTTTCTCAAGAGGCAGGTCAGGTAGTCTGGTATTCCCATCTCTTTCAGGATTTTCCACAGTTTCTTGTGATCTACACAGTCAAAGGTTTTGGCATAGTCAATAAAGCAGAAATAGATGTTTTTCTGGAACTCTCTTGCCTTTTCCACATTCCAGCGGATGTTGGCAATTTGATCTCTGGTTCCTTTGCCTTTTCTAAAACCAGCTTGAACATCTGGAAGTTCATGTTTCATGTATTGCTGAAGCCTGGGTTGGAGAATTTTGAGCATTACTTTGCTAGCGTGTGAGATGAGTGCAATTGTGCAGTAGTTTGAGCATTCTTTGGCATTGCCTTTCTTTGGAATTGGAATGAAAACTGATATTTTCCAGTCCTGTGGCCACTGCTGAGTTTTCCAAATTTGCTGGCATATTGAGTTCAGCACTTTCACAGAACCATCTTTCAGGACTTGAATAGCTCAACTGGAATTCTGTCACCTCCACTAGCTTTGTTCATACTGATGCTTTCTCAGGCCCATTTGACTTCAGATTCCAGGATGTCTGAATCTGAATACCAGGATGTCTGAATTCCATCGTGACTAGCTTGGCTGTGAAGCTCTTTTTTGTACAGTTTTTCTGTGTATTCTTGCCACCTCTTCTTACTATCTTCTGCTTCTGTTAGGTCCATACCATTTCTGTCCTTTATCGAGCCCATCTTTGCATGAAATGTTCCCTTGGTATCTCTAATTTTCTTGAAGAGATCTCTATTCTTTCCCATTCTACTGTTTTCCTCTATTTCTTTGCATTGATCACTGAAGAAGGCTTTCTTAACTCTCCTTGCTATTCTTTGGAACTCTGCATTCAGATGCTTATATCTTTCCTTTTCTCCTTTGCCTTTCGCCTTTCTTCTTTTCACAGCTATTTGTAAGGCCTCCCCAGACAGCCATTTTGCTTTTTTGCATTTCTTTTCCATGGGGATGGTCTTGATCCCTGTCTCCTACACAATGTCACGAACCACATTCCATAGTTCATCAGGCACTCTATCTATCAGATCTAGGCCCTTAAATCTGTTTCTCACTTCCACTGTATAATCATAAGGGATTTGATTTAGGTCATACCTGAATGGTCTAATGGTTTTCCCTACTGTCTTCAATTTCAGTCTAAACTTGGCAATAAGGAGTTCATGATCTGAGCCACAGTCAGCTCCCGGTCTTGTTTTTGCTGACTGTATAGAGCTTCTCCATCTTTGGTTGCAAAGAATATAATCAATCTGATTTCAGTGTTGGCCATCTGGTGATGTCCATGTGTAGAGTCTTCTCTTGTGTTGTTGGAAGAGGGTGTTTGCCATGACCAGTGTGTTCTCTTGGCAAAACTCTATTAGCCTTTGCCCTGTTTCATTCTGTACTCCACGGCCAACTTTGCCTGTTACTCCAGGTGTTTCTTGACTTCCTGCTTTTGCATTCCAGTCCCCAATAAGGAAAAGGACATCTTTTTTGGGTGTTAGTTCTAAAATGTCTTTTAGGTCTTCATAGAACCGTTCAACTTCAGCTTCTTCAGTGTTACTGGTTGGGGCATAGACTTGGATCACCATGATATTGAGTGGTTTGCCTTGGAAATGAACAGACATCATTTTGTCGTTTTTGAGATTGCATCCGCGTGTTGCATTTCAGACTCTTTTGTTGACCATGATAGCTACTCCATTTCTTCTAAGGGATTCCTGCCCGCAGTAATAGATATAACGGTCCTCTGAGTTAAGTTCACCCATTGCAGTCCATCTTGTTCACTGCAATGAACTTGTTCACTAGTTCACTGATTCTTAGAATGTCGATGTTCACTCTTGCCATCTCCTGTTTGACCACTTCCAATTTGCCTTGATTCATGGACCTAACATTCCAGGTTCCTATGCAATATTGCTCTTTACAGCATTGGACTTTGCTTCTATCTCCTGTCACATCCACAACTGAGTATTGTTTTTGCTTTGGCTCCATCCCTTCATTCTTTCTGGAGTTATTTCTCCACTGATCTCTAGTAGCATATTGGCACTTACCAACCTGGGAAATTCCTCTTTCAGTATCCTATTATTTTGCCTTTTAGCACTTATCTGAAGGTCTGTCAATTACACACCCATACCCACACCCACACATACTCCCTGGTATGCCTCCTTCCACATGGAATGTAAACACCAGAAAGATAGCTTTTCCTGCCTTCTCTACTGCTTTTTCCACTTTCCAAGAATAGTAGAAGTATAGTAGATACTGAAAAGATCTGTGCTGAATGAATATATGAATGACTAACCCAATATGGAGTGGATTAAATATAGCCATAACAGCAATGACAACTACTATCACTGCTGGGCACATTTTAAGTAATTTTCTAATTTTAAATCTCATTTACATAAAGAAGAAAGAATTACTAAGAATGTCTATAAAATCATTAACGAAAGTTATCTTTGAGTTTTGAGGTTATCGAATTTTTTGTCTATTTTATTTTCATGCCTACCTCTCTTTTCTAAATGTTCTGCTGTACACCTATCTCATGTTCTACTGTTCAGTTCAGTCCCTGGTGGCTCAGATGGTAAAGTGTCTACAGTGTGAGAGACCCAGGTTCAATCCCTGGGTTGGGAAGATCCCCTGGAGAAGGAAATGGCAATCCACTCCAGTATATTGCCTGGAAAATCCCATGGACAGAGGAGCCTGGAAGGCTACAGTCTATGGGGTCGCAAAGAGTCGGACACGACTGAGCGACTTCACTTCACTTCAGTCGTTCAGTCATGCCCAACTCTTTGCGACCCCATGAATCGCAGCATGCCAGGCCTCCCTGTCCATCACCAACTCCTGGAGTTCACTCAGACTCACATCCATCGATTCGGTGATGCCATGTAGCCATCTCATCCTCTGTCATCCCCTTCTCCTCCTGCCTCCAATCCCTCCCAGCATCAGAGTCATTTCCAGTGAGTCAACTCTTCGCACGATGTGGCCAAAGTACTGGAATTTCAGCTTTAGCATCATTCCTTCCAAAGAACACCCAGGACTGATCTCCTTTAGGATGGACTGATTGGATCTCCTTGCAGTCCAAGGGACTCTCAAGAGTCTTCTCCAACATCACAGTTCAAAAGCATCAATTCTTTAGTGCTCAGCTTTCTTCACAGTCCAACTCTGACATCCATACATGACCACAGGAAAAACCATAGCCTTGACTAGACGGACCTTTGTTGGCAAAGTAATGCCTCTGCTTTTTAATATGCTAGCTAGGTTAGTCATAACTTTCCTTCAAGGTAGAAGATTTTTAGTTCTTTTTTTTTTCTTCTTGCTTTCCTTTTTATTTTTCTTATAATCAGTATCTCTTCTAGAGACCAAGATTGATTTTGGAAAAAGATATTTTAAAAGTAATATTTCACAAACAAGGAATAGCTCTTGACCTGGATTTTATTTGATATGACGTTTGCTTACTATATTTATTCCAAACACCTGTTGTGAGTCTTTAAGGGAAAAATAAATAAATAAATGAGAACATCTCTGCATAAAACAGTTGTCAGATAACAAGTAAGGCCTACTTGACCAGACACTTCTAGCTTGTATAAGGCAAGAAAAAATTAACCATAGTTTCCCTGATTTCAGCACTGAAATGAAGTTATTAAAGAATGCAAAATCTGAAAAGGATCAAATAAAAATCCCCAGTCTCCCAAATTTCCAATAGTGCTACATTTGTGATTTTAAAAAATGAACTGATCTACTCCCTGAAACGCAGTAACAATTTAAAACACAAAGCAAAATTAAAATCTCACACACTAAAATGTACTGAGGCCATTTTAAAATAGGCTTATAGACTCAAGTTTTGCTTAGAATATGACTTTGCAAGAATTGAAGCTAATTGAATTTGGGATGTGTCAGGCACTATTTATAAGCAAAACCAAATGCTATGAGTTTTTCAAGCTTAAATCTGATTTAAGCTTCAGTGAACTCAATTTACAAATTCACTTTTTATTTGCTGAATAAAATGCATATAGGGTGTGGGGGACATGATTTCATCAGTAACTTATTGGGAGTTTATACATCCTATTCTGTTTTTTCCAAATTATAGAAATACTTTTCAACCTTGAAGTAAAGATTTTAACAGAGACGTTACTTTGCCGACTAAGGTCCATCTAGTCAAGGCTACGGTTTTTCCTGTGGTCATGTATAGATGTGAGAGTTGGACTGTGAAGAAAGCTAAATGATGAAGAATTGATGCTTTTGAACTGTGGTGTTGGAGAAGACTCTTGAGAGTCTCTTGGACTGCAAGGAGATCAGCCCTGGGATTTCTTTGGAAGGAATGATGCTAAAACTGAAATTCCAGTACTTTGGCCACCTCATGTGAAGAGTTGACTCATTGGAAAAGACTTTGGTGCTGGGAAGGATTGGAGGCAGGAGGAGAAGGGGACGACAGAGGATGAGACAGCTGGATGGCATCACGGACTCGATGGACATGAGTCTGAGTGAACTCCGGGAGATGGTGATGGACAGGGAGGCCTGGTGTGCTGTGATTCATGGGATCACAAAGAGTCAGACACGACTGAGCGACTGAACTGAACTGAACTGATGCAAAAAAGCAAATCAAATCTGATTCAATTTTTCTATTAGTTGGAAATATTTTTCAGGAATGTAATTGGGGGAATGAAACACTTTGACATATTTTTCTTAGGAAGTACTTTAGGCCATGACTGCCAAATGGTTGATGCACCTCAGTTGTTAACCTATTCAAATTGCAATTAGAAGGTGTCGCTATCATGAATTAAGATAGTATAAGCCAATTCAAAGGAGTCTTATTTCTGGCCCTTGACATGTGGCTCCAAAGAGCAAAGGCTTAGGAACAACACCATTCATGAAGGGCAAGCAAAATGACAAGATTAGCAGGAGCCCTTGGGCCCACAGTATGAAATGAAATGAGGGATAATGGATCTAAAGTCTTGGATGCCAATAAAGAGAATACAAAATGATGGAAGGGACCAGTTAAAAGGGCTTCCCTGGTGGCTCAGATGATAAAGAATCTGCCTGCAATGCAGGAGACCCGGGTTCGATCCCTGGGATGGAAAGATCCTCTGGAGACGGGAATGGCAATCCACTTTTGTATTCTTGCCTGGAGAATTCCATGGACAGAGGAACCTGGTAGGCTACAGTCCATGGGGTTGCCTAGACTCAGACACTACTGAGTGACTAACACACATACACACCAGTTAGAAGGGCTGAGATGACATGCTCTTCTGATGACAATGCACAAAGGAAATATACTATAACAGTGAATCTAGAACCCTCACTATAGACTCTGTGTGCATCAGTTAATGGCCTTGTCAGATGTAATATCTTTTCTTTATAAAGCCTCACCCTTTGGTGCCACAGGAATAGGAGAATCAGAATGAAGATATTTTATTAGAAGGCTGAAGAAGAGAGACACCCTTACAAGGACAAGAAGTTGTGAGAATGCCATGAGAAAGAGCTTCATTCATCTTATTTCCAGGAAATTTGCACGTGTTCATTTCACCTGGTCCTATTTATTCCCCTTTCCCCAAAAACCATTTTTCCTACTTGTTAATGGTTTACCTGATTTATTTTAGGATCTGTCCCCCTTTCTTCAGTTCTTTGCCACAACTTGAAAGATGACTCAATACCTCTATTCTCTTTATGGGTTTTGCTCTGTTGTTCCATTAGTGATCTCAATTTCCAGGTTCAGGTCAGTTTCATTTTACTCACTAAACTGTCTTGATTTCTGCCTCACCTTTTCTGGACCCCCATATTGCCAAAGCTGTAACACCCACAGTTACCTAGGCAGCTATTCTAACTCAGGCATGAGCTTGCAAGAATGGGAGTTAACAACTTGTCAGCCAACCTTTAATACACAGGGGACTACAGAATCCAACAGATGAATATTCCTGTCTCTTAGGTGGGCAATTCAAAAATGCATTCCCCATGAAGAGATTTTAACGATGGGAAATTTTAGCTACATCCAATCAAATATTCTTTCCTTCCTCACTCTATTCCTTCCTCCTTTCTCCTCTTTTTATCCTCATTTCTTTGTTACTTCCTTTTTCACTTTATTCTTTCTTGTAAGACTTTATTGAGATGGAGGATAATGGCTGCACAAAATACCATCTTAGAATGAATCTGAAAAATGAAATTAACATATCAAGGTGCTATGATTTTGAGAAAGTGTTTATAGTTCCATACACCAGGATTTTTGAGACTTCTATTTGGATGTATATGTCAGTTCATGAATTGATTGTGGTTAGAAAAAACACTTTTCCCACTTGACCAATAATTTTTTTCTTTATAACTTTACCTTTTATTATAAAAGTTTCAAACATTGAGAAAAAGAGAATTATATAACGAATACCAATACACCCATTGCTTGATTTAGCAACTGTTAATATTTGGCATGTCTGCTTCATCAATTTTTTTTTTTTTTTTGCAAAAGTGATTTTATAGCAAATTTTAAAAATCATGGTTTTCATCTCTATTTACTTCAGTAAGATATTACTAGTAAATAAAACTTTATGCTAAATATCACCAAATACCTTTATGTATGTATGTATTTTCTCACAGTAAATTTATTCATAATAGCTAAAAGTTGAAATGAGCCAAATAACATCCAAAAGTAAATCCATTAACACACTGTGGCATATTTATACTACAGAATATTCCTCAGCTATAAAAAGGAACAATCTCATACATGCTAATATCAAATTGTTCATTAAAGTGATTGTATCAATCTATATTCCTGCCAGTACTTTATGAGATCTTCCAATTCGTTTGCCACTTCTGGGTTTTTAGATTTTTGTCATTCTGATAACTATAATACTTAAAACAGTATTTAAAAAATATAACTGGTATAGGAATATACAAATTGATGAAAGAAAATGGAGAGCCAGGGATAGACTCACACTTTGGTGGAAACTAAGTAAATGCTACTCAATACCTTTATCACACCTACCAAAAATACCATCTAATACTTACCACATATTCTGTTTCATTCCAAACCTCTTGATAAGATCAAATTAAGGATCAGATGAGATCAAATTGAGGATGTCATGCTATATTTAATTATTTCTCTTGTTTATTTTCATTTTATTTCTTTTAATGACTTTCTGTGGTAGTTCAGACGGTAAAGAATCCGCTTGCAATGCAGGAGACCTGGATTCAATCCCTGGGTCAGGAAGATCCTCTGGAGAAGGGAATGGTAACCCATTCCAGTATTCTTGCCTGGAGAATCCCCTGGACAGAGGAGCCTGGAGGGCTACAGTCCGTGGGGTCACAAAGAGCTGGACACGACTGAAGAGACTTAGCACACAGCACAATGACTATTTTTGATTTTTCAAAAAATTCTGCCAGATGTCTTTTATAATGTTTCGCCTTGTAGATTTCTCAGATTGTTTCCTCTGATGCTATTGAGTTTGTTCCTCTATACCTTGGATTTTGTGTAAATCAAAAATTAGATGTAAATAATTGATTATATTCAGGTTAAATATTTTCAAGAGGAAGTTTCTTAGATGATGTAGCATTATAATATTTCATCAGATTCCCATATGAAATACTGTATTTATTAACAGTCTATTTTATAGTGAACATTGCACTCAGAATTGGCAAATATCGCAGGAAAGAAGACCCATTAAACCTTTGCTCACACAGATCTCAAGCTCTTTCACTTCCCAACTTTTCTCAGGCATAGGACACTTTCTGACTGAAAAGAGACATTTCTCTTCAAGTAGTTGTCCTGCTTCCCTTTTTGTAGTTAGTTAGTGAATGTGTGAGTGATTTATTTTTGATGTGTTTTATAGATAGCGTTATTTTTATTGAGTTATAATTAGCATACATTATATTAATTTTAGGTGTCCAGTATAGTGATTTGGTATTTTTATATATTATGTAAGGATCACCACAATAAGACCACTACCATCTGTCACCATACAAAGTTGTTACAATATTGTTGACTATATTACCTATGTGTACATTATATCCCTGTGTCTTATTTGTTTTAATTACCTTTCTTTTTTCTCCCTACTACCCTCCTGCTTGGCAAACATCAGCTTGTTCTCTGTATCTGACTCTATTTTTGTTTTATTTTATTTGTTTTGCATTTTTAGTACAATGACTTTTTGTATCATAAAGTTCCATAATTGATGTACCTTTGCTTCTCTTTCTTAAATACATTTACAAAGGTGTTATCTTCTACTTTTCTTCTTATTGAATAAGAAAGCACATTTGTTGTTTAGTTGCTAAGTCATGTCCAGCTCTTTGCAACCCCATAGACTGCAGTATATCAGACTTCCTTGTCATTTGTTAACTCCCAAGGTTTGCTCAAACTCATGTTCATTGAGTCAGTGATGCCATCCAACCATCTCATCCTCTGCCACCCCTTTCTCCTCCTGCTGTCAATCTTTCCCAGCATCAGGGTCTTTTCCAATGAGTTGGCTCTTTGCATTAGGTGGCCAAAGGATTGCAACTTCAGATTTAACATCGGTTCTTCCAATGAAACAAGCGCATGGAGCCTGGAATTTCTGGAGCCTAATGCATGTAGACATGGTCAGGTTTAAAACTGTATTGCCTAATTATTTAATTATATTCATAGTGAGACCCTTAGGCATGCTGATGGTCAGATAACTACACAATGCATGTGATATTCTATTAACCATCTCATCTTAAATAATCCAACATGTTCTGCATTCCAACCAGCAGTTTTCATTTAATTTATTGTTTTCTCACTATCACAATTTTCCTTCTTGGAACTGTCCCACTTATTTTCCTTTTACCTATCAAATCTATTTTTAAATCCTTTTCCTTAACTTTATATTTCTTCTTAATAAGGTAGTGTACTTTCTTCATAAATATTCAGTAAAAAATAAAATTTCATTCTGTGGATTTATCATATAATTGTTAATTCCCAAACCACAACCTACTTCTTCTTCCCATGCACCAAATCCCTGCCAATAGGGTAGAGATGTTCTTTTTACTTTTTATATACTAATATATGTAATTTACTTATCCACCCAAAGTTGACTTTACTGTTTATTTTGATACAAGTTGATCAGAAATGTAATGTTCAGTGTTGGACTAAAGATGATGTCTTTATTCTGCTCAGGATTCTTGAAAATGGATCTAACTATTCGGTCAACATTAAGGAATCTCTTTCAGTAGAAAATCTTTTATTTCCATAGAATAAGATGTAGTTTCTGCTCTCAAGGAACTTCTGGCTTAGTGGTTATCAAAGTCTTAATGGAATCATCAGCATTAGCATCACTTGGAAAACTGTTGGAAATGCAAATTTTGGGACCCCACCTTAGCCTCACTCAGTCAGAAATTTTAAGGGTGTATCCCAAGAATCTGTGTTTATATAAGCCTTCCAGGTGATTCTGCCATATGCTGAAGTTTGAAAAATACTGCTGTTGCCTAAGAGATGGGCTGTCCTGGTGGCTCAGAGGTAAAGAACTCACCTGCAATGCAGGAGATGTGGGTTCGATCCCTGGTTGGGAGGATCCCCTGAAGAAGGAAATGTCAACCCATTCCAGTATTCTTGCCTGTGAAATCCCATGGCAAGAGGAGCCTGGTGGGCTACAGTCCATAGTGTGACAAAAGAGTAGGGCAGGACTTAGTAACTAAACAACAAGTCTAAGAGATACTATTATGTTAATATGCAAATAGTATGTTAGGTTGCAAGCAGTCTAAATCCCTTAGTGTAATTTCACTAATCAGCCTAACTAAATTGCCTCCAATTACTTCATTCATTCAAAATGCAAATCTAAGTGACTTCCTTTGTCCTCTTCTTGGATCATTTGTGAAAAATATAAAAGTGCAAAAGAAAAAAATTGAAGGAGAATAAACATAACATAGTTTTTCCGGAAAAATATTGAAAGTGTATTTCCTTCTAAGTTCTTAGTTGTAAGTTTTCCTCTGTGAATTACATTGTTAAAATAAGGGACAGAATGATTACTATATTCATTTTCTTGAGCTACTGGAAAAAAAGTGAAGTGACTCATAAAACAGATGTCAGAGATGAAGGATCTGGGACCTCATATATCATCCAGTCTGTTCACTTACTTGAACAAAATTATTTATTTCAGTGTTATTTTCTGGTGTTTTGTTGAGCCTAATTTTTTCAACTGGATAACATATTTGGTTGTATATGAAGCAGACTTTTATACAAAGTCTATCTTCTATATATACAGATTCAACCTGGCATTTTTCTGTTTTCAATACATTTGGATTGATGGATCATAAGCGCTTGATCTGTTGTGCTTATAGGGATATTTGGCTCTTTCACTCCCCATGGCATAACCTGATTCAGTCCTACCCTAGTGCTCTTCTCAAAATGAGTTTCTCGGGTTGGTCTTCCTGACATATTCTTCAGTACTTTTTCAGGTATCTAGCTTAAGCAAAACATGCAAGTAGAGGAGCCGAGAATGTAAAATGTCTCAGAGTATTTGCACCATTGAGATAAAAGAAAACCAAATGAAAGCGGAACAAAATAAAGTGCCACTTTAATGGAATTTGACAGAATATTGAATTGCTATGAAAAACTTTAAGTAGGTACTAAGTGCTTAAGGAAGCTAGTCTTTTAACACTGTGAGCAGACCTGCAGTTCAAGTGTACATGCTCCCTCCTTCTTCCCCCGCTCTTTTCTCTCTCTCCCCTTGCCAGTGCCTCCCCTGTATTTCTTCCCCTTCCTTCCTTCCTTTCTCCTTTCCCTCCTTCCCTTCTCTCCCTCTTCTTTTTTATGTCATCATTTATTTCACAAACGTTTATTAAATAACCTATAAGTCATATCAAACATCCTCTTTCAACAACCCAAGAGATGACTCTACACATGGACATCACCAGATGGTCAAAACCAAAATCAGACGGATTGTATTATTTGGAGCTGAAGATGGAGAAGCTCGATACAGTCAGCAAAAAAAAAAAAAAAAGACCAAAAGCTGACTGTGGCTCACATCAAGAACTCCTTATTGCCAAATTCAGATGTAAATTGAAGAAATTAGGGAAAACCACAAGACCATTCAGGTGTGACCTAAATAAAATCCCTTACGATTAAACAATGGAAGTGAGAAACTGATCAAGGGATTAGATCTGATAGAATGTCTGAAAAACTATGGATGGAGGTTCATGGCATTATACAGGAGGAAGTGATCAAGACTATCCCCCCAAAAAGAAATGCAAAAAGAAACATGGTTGTCTGAGGATAACCTTACAAATAGCTGAGAAAGAAAGAGAAGCTAAAGGCAAAGGAGAAGAAGAAAGATATACCCGTCTGAATGCAGATTTCCAAATAATAGCAAGGAGAAATAAGGAAGTTTCCTCATTGATCAATGCAGAGAAATAGAGGAAAAAAATAGAATGGGAAAGACTAGAGAGCTCTTCAAGAAAATTAGAGATACCAAGGGAAAATTTCATGCAAAGATGGACATAGTATTGGGCAGAAATTGTATGGTCCTAACAAAGGCAGAAAATATTAAGAAGAGCTAGCAAGAAATACACAGAACTATACAAAAAAGATCTTAATGACCCAGATAACAATGATGATGTGATCACACCTAGAGCCAGATATGCTGGAGTGCAAAGTCAAGTGGGCCTTAGGAAACGTCACAGAACAAAGCTAGTGGAGGTGATGGAATTCCAGTTGAGCTATTTCAAAACCTAAAAGATGATGAAAGTGCTGCACTCAATATGCCAGCAAATTTGGAAAACTCAGCAGGGGCCGCAGGACTGGAAAAGGTCAGCTTTCATTCCAATCCCAAAGAAAGGCAATGCCAAATAATGTTCAAACTACCACATAATTGCATTCATCGCACATGCTAGCAAAGTAATGCTCAAAATTCTCCAAGCCAGGCTTCAACAGTACATGAACCGTGAATTTCCAGATGTCCAAACTGGATTTAGAAAAGGCAGAGGAACCAGAGATCAAATTGCCAATATCTGTGAGATCATCAAAAAAGCAAGAGAGTTCCAGAAAAAACATCTACTTCTACTTTATTGAGTACACCAAAGCCTTTTACTGTGTGGATCACAACAAACTGTAGACAATTCTTAAAGAGATGGCAGTATCAAACCACCTTACCTGCCTCCTGAGAAACTTGTTGTAGGTCAAGAAGCAACAGTTAGAACTGGACATGGAACAATAAACTGGTTCCAAATTGGGAAAAGGCTACTTCAAGAGTGTGTATTGTCACCCTGCTTATTTAACTTCAATGCAGAATACATCATGCAAAATGCCGGGCTGAATGAAGCACAAGCTGGAATCGAGATTGCAGGGAGATGTATCAATAACCTCAGATATGCAAATGAAACCACCATTATGGCAGAAAATGAAGAGGAACTAAAGAGCCTCTTGATGAAAGTAAAGAGGAGAGTGAAAAAGCTGGCTTAAAACTCAACTTTCAAAAAAGGAAGATCATGGCATCTGGTGTCATCACTTCGTCGTAAATAGATGGAAAGACAATGGAGACAGTGAGATACTTTACTTCCTTATCTCCAAAATCACTGCAGATGGTGACTGCAGCCATGAAATTAAAAAACGTTTACTCCTTGGAAGAAAAGTTATTATCAATCTAGACAGTATATTAAAAAGCAGAGAATTACTTTGCTGACCAAGTTCTGTTTAGTCAAAGCTACGATTTTTCAGTAATCATATATGGATTGAGAATTGGACCATAGAGAAAGCTGAGTACCAAAGAATCAATGCTTTTGAACTGTGGTGTTGGAGAAGACTCTTGAGCATCCCTTGCACTGCAAGGAGATCAAACCAATCAATCTTAAAGGATATCAGTCCTTAATATTCATTGGAAGGTCTGATGCTAAAGCTGAAGCTCCAATACTTTCACAACCTGATGTGAAAAATTGACTCATTGGAAAAGACCCTGATGCTGGGAAAGATTGAAGAAAGGAGGAGATGGGAACAACAGAGGATGAGATGGTTGGATGGTGTCACCCACTTGATGTACATTAGTTTGAACAAGTTCTGGGGGTTGATGATGGCCAGAGAAGCCTGGCATGCTACAGTTCATGGGGTCGCAAAGGGTTGGACCTGAATGAGTGCCTGGACTGAACTGAACTGAAACCTGTATGTAAAAAAGGGGCTTTTGGAGAAGGAAATGGCAACCAATTCCATAGTCTTCTCATGAACAGAGGAGCCTGGCAGTGTACGGTCCATTGGAGTAGCAAAAAGTCAGATTTGTCTGAGCGACTAAACAACAACAAAGGGCTTTATCAGCTGTGTACATTTAGATGGCACTGAACATTGCTATACTACAACTTCCTTTTCCCTAAAAAATAGTAGCAACTTCCTAGAATTGTTAAATGACACCCTGCATGTGAACATATTTACAAACTACTTCAACACATGGTAAAATTTGGGTGTCATCCCTCATTTAAACATCAAAATATCATTGTTTAATCAGAATGATGATATTCCTACTTGAGATCTAATTAACAGTCTGTAGTAAGTGTCTTACACATCCAAACTATTGCATCTTTTAAAAATACACAGCTATGGAGAAACATGTGTCTGTCTGTGCACACATGCATGGATGCCTGCTTGTCTGTTTCAGGAAGATTTGGAATATCCTAATGCTAAGCAAAGCTCTGGGGAATCACTTATTGAAGCTGGTTTAGTGGGTAACCATGCATTTCTAAAAGCCTTGAAAACAGTAGATTCGATGCACAAAGAAAATGTGCACATCAGATTGCCATATTTAGTGAATTTAGAAAGTTGGGGCTTTAATTTAAATTATACACAGGAGAAATTTTAAAAAATATTTTCTACTTTCTTGTTTTAAGAAATAGCTCTTAGAACTGAACGAGTGTATGGTGTGACTTGATTACACATGTTTTTGAGCTTTTGGTTTTTATATTCAATATATTTAAAATATCATGACTATAATTTAAATCTTATTAATACTATTTTTAAAATTCAATAATAAAACATTTGAAAGACTTTTGCTTTTATGAGAACTATAAGATGTTTGTTCCCAGTGTTTGTATTACAGACCATCACTCATTCCATTAATAATTATCAATCTTTTTTGGTG
The DNA here is from genome assembly GCF_023091745.1 of Budorcas taxicolor. Classification (NCBI taxonomy): domain Eukaryota; kingdom Metazoa; phylum Chordata; class Mammalia; order Artiodactyla; family Bovidae; genus Budorcas; species Budorcas taxicolor. The sequence goes on from NC_068916.1 coordinate 35,879,632, forward strand.
CATCACTAATATTGCTGGTGAAATGCTAAATCTGAGGCTATCTGGAAACAGAATGACCCAGTTGGTCGATATCCTTCCTTGGAAAAGTAACTTGAATCCTTCCCTCACTTTTAGAAAATTTTTGAATAATCACTTGATTGGGGGATACCTGATGACTAATTACTGTCAGGTTAACCACCACAACAAAAATTCTTTTTTTTTCCTGCTACTATTAGTGACCCGAAAGTGATTTCACTCAGCCGTGCCCGACACTTTGCAACTCCATGGACTATATCATGGAATTCTCCAGGCCAGAATATTGAAGTAGGTAGCCTTTCCCTTCTCCAGGGGATCTTCCCAACCCAGGGATCAAACTCAGGTCTCCCACAGTGAAGGTAGATTCTTTAAAAGCTGAGTCACAAGGGAAGCCCATATTAATATAACTGAATGTGTTTCTGTTTGTTACTTGAGCAAATCAAACATGATTTTCTAGATCTTGTGCTCAGTTGTGTCCAACTCTTTGTGGCTCCATGGACTATAGCCCCCCAGGCTCCTCTGGCCATGGGATTTTCTAGGCAAGAGCATTGGAGTGGGGTGCCCTTTCCTACTTCTGGAATCTTCTGACCAAGGGATCAAACCAGCATGTCCAGTGTCTCCTGTGTTGGCAGACAGATTTTTTATTTTTCTTTTTACCGCTAGCACCACCTGGGAAGCCGATTCCCAACCTGGGGATCTGTCAAAGGGACTGAGAACCCCCAGAGAATTTGACTTTGGAGGCCAGTAGGATTTAATTACAGAACTTACACAGAACTGGGGATACAGACTCTTGGAGGGCACAAACAAAACTTTGTGTGCACCAGGACTTAGGAGAAAGGAGCAGTGCCCCTGCAAGAGACAGACCCAGGCTTGCCTGTGAGTGTCCAGGAGTCTCTGGAGGAGGCATGGGTCAGCAATGGCCTGCTGCAGCGTAGGAGGCACTTAGATCAGCAGTGTGGGCCCAGGACCTTTTGAAGGAGATCACTATTATCTTCATTACCTCCATCTAGTTTGGTCTCAGGTCAAAAAACAGCCCCACCCATCAACAGAAAACTAGATTAAAGATTTATTGAGGATGGCCCTGCCCATCAGAATAAGACCCAGTTTCCACCACAGTCAGTCTCTCCCTTCAGAAAGCTTCCATCAACCTCTTGTTCTTATCCCTCAGAGGGCTGACAGGATGAAAACCACAATCACAGAAAACTAATCAAACTGATCACATGGACCACAGCCTTGTCTAACTCAATGAAACTATGAGCATTGCCATGTAGGGCCACCCAAAACACACAGGTCATGGTGGAGAGTTCTGACAAATCATGGTCCACTGGACATGGGAATGGCAAACTACTTCAGTATTCTAGCCCCATGAACAGTAGGAAAAGGCAAAAATATAGGGCAATTAAAGATGAAATCTCCAGGTCAGTAGGTGCCCAATATGCAACTGGAAATAAGTAGAGAAATAACACCAGAAATAATGAAGAGACAGAGCTAAAGTGAAAACAATGCACAGTTGTGGATGTGACTGGTGACAGAATTAAAGTCCGATGCTGTAAAGAGCAATATTGCATAGGAACCAGCGATGTTAGGTCCATGAATCAAGGTAAAATGGAAGTGGTCAAACAGGAGATGGCAAGAGTGAACATTGACATTTTAGGAAGCAGTGAACTAAAAGGGACTGGAATAAGTGAATTTAATTCAGATGCCCATTATATCTACTACTGTGGGCAAGAATCCCTTAGAAGAAATGGAGTAGCCCTCATAGTCAACAAGAGAGGCAGAAAGCAGTACTTGGATGCAATCTCAAAAATGACAGGATGATCACTGATCATTTCCAAGGCAAACCATTCGGTATCACAGTAATCCAAGTCTAGGCCCCAACCAGTAATGCTGAAGAAATGAAATTGAATGGTTCTGTGGAGACCTACAAGACCTAGAACTAATACCTAAAAAAGATGACCTTCTCATCATAGGCGACAGTAATGCAAAAGTAGGAAGTCAAGAGACAACTGGAGTAACAGGCAAATTTAGCCTTGGAGTAAAATGAAGAAGGGCAAAGGTTAAGACAGTTTTGCCAAGAGAACATAATAGTCATAGCAAACAGCCTATTCCAATAATACAAGAGAAGACTCTAAACATGGACATCACCAGATGGTCAGTACTGAAATCAGATTATATTATTTGTAGCCAATGATGGAGAAGCTCTATACAGTCAGCAAAAACAAGACCAGGAGCTAACTGAGGCTCCGATTATGAACTTCTTACTGCCAAATTCAGACTTAAATTGAAGAAAGAAGGAAAACCACTAGACCATTCAGGTGTGATCTAAATAAAATCCCTTATGATTATACAGTGGAAGTGATAAGTAGATTCAAGGGATTAGATCTAATAGACAGAGTGCCTGAAGAGCTGTGGACAGAGAATTGTGACATTGTACAGGAGGCCATGATCAAGACCATCCCCAAGAAACAGAAAAACAAAAGGCAAAATGATTGAGGAGGCCATACAAATAGCTGAGAAAAGAAGAGAAGCGAAAGGCAAGAGGGAAAAGGAAAGATATATCCATTTGAATACAGAGTTCCAAAGAAGAGCAAGGAGAGATAAGAAAGCATTCCTCAGTGATCAATGCAAAGAAATAGAGAAAACAATAAAATGGGAAAGACTAGGGGTCTTTTCAAGAAAATTAGAGATACAAAGGGAATATTTCATGCAACAATGGGCATAATAAAGGGCAGAAAAAATATGGACCAAACAGGAGCAGAAGATATTAAGAAGAAGTGAATACACAGAACAACTATACAAAAAAGATTTTCATAACCCAGATAACCATGATAGTGTGATCAGTCACCTAGAGCCAGACATCCTGCAATGTGAAGTGAAGTGGGCCTTAGGAAGTGTCACTATCAACAAAGCTAGTGGAAATGATGGATTTCCAGCTGAGCTTTTTCAAATCCCAGAAGATGATGCTGTGAAAGTGCTGCAGTCAATATGCTAGCAAATTTGGAAAACTCAGCAGTGGCCACAGGACTGAACAAGGTCAGTTTTCATTGCAATCCCAAAGAAAGGAAATGCCAAAGAATGTTTGAACTACCACAAAGTTGCACTCATCTCACATGCTAGCAAAGTAATGGTCAAAATTCTCCAAGCCAGGCTTCAGCAATACATGAACCGTGAACTTCCAGATGTTCAAGCTGGTTTTAAAAAAAGCAGAGGAACCAGAGATCAAATTGCCAACATCCATTGAATCATTGAAAAAGCAAATTCAGTTCAGTCGCTCAGTCGTATCCGACTCTTTGCGACCCCATGAATCACAGCATGCCAGGCCTCCCTGTCCATCACCAACTCCCAGAGTTCACTCAGACTCATGTCCATAGAGTCCGTGATGCCATCCAGCCATCTCATCCTCTGTCGTCCCTTTCTCCTCCTGCCCCCCATCCCACCCAGCATCAGAGTCTTTTCCAATGAGTCAACTCTTCACATGAGGTGGCCAAAGTACTGGAGCTTCAGCTTTAGCATCATTCCTTCCAAAGAAATCCCAGGGCTGATCTCCTTAAGCATGGACTGGTTGGATCTCCTTGCAGTTCAAGGGACTCTCAAGAGTCTTCTCCAACACCACAGTTCAAAAGCATTAATTCTTTGGTGCTCAGCCTTCTTCACAGTCCAACTCTCACATCCATACATGACTACTGGAAGCAAGAGAGTTCCAGAAAAACATCTATTTCTACTTTATTGACTACACTAAAGCCTTTGAGTATGTAGATCACCACAAACTGTAGACAGTTCTTAAAGAGATGGGAATGCCAGACCACCTTACCTGCCTCCTGAGACCTGTTGTAAGTCAAGAAGCAACAGAAATGGACATGGAACAACAAATTGGTTCCAAATTGGGAAGAGTCTTCAAGACTGTATAATGTCATCCTGCTTATTTAACTTCAATGCAGAGTATATCATGCAAAGCGCTGGACTGGACGAAGCACAAGCTGGAATCAAGATTGCCAGGAGAAGTATCATCAATAGCCTCAGATATGCAAATAAAACCACGCTTATGGCAGAAAGTGAAGAGAAACTAAAGAGCCTCTCCATGAAAGTGAAAGAGGTGAGTGAAAAAGCTGGCTTAAAACTCAACATTCAAAAAACTAAGATCATGGCATCTGGTCTCATCACTTCATGGCAAATAGATGGGGAAACAATGGAAACATTTTCAGACGTTATTTTCTTGGCTCCAAAATCACTTCAGATGGTGACTGCAGACATGAAATTAAAAGACACTTGTTTCTTGGAAGAAAAGCTATGACCAACCTAGACAGCATATTGAAAAGCAGAGAATTACTTTGCTGACAAAGTTCTGTCTAGTTAATGCTATGGTTTTTCTAGTACTCATGTATGGATGTGAGATTTTTACTGTAAAGAAAGATGATCACCAAAGAATTGATGCTTTTGAACTGTGGTGTTGGAAAAGACTCTTGAGAGTCCCTTGGACTGCAAGTAGGTCCAACCTGTCAAATCTAAAGGAAATCAGTCCTGAATATTCATTGGAAGGACTGATGCTGAAACTCCAATAATCTGGCCACCTGATGCAAAGAGTTGACACGTGGAAAAGTCCCTGATGCTGGGAAATTGAAGGCAAGAGAAGGGAATGATAAAGGATGAGATGGTTGGATGATATTACTGACTCAATGGACATGAATTTGAGCAAGCTCCAGGAGTGGATGACGGGCACAGGAAAAGCTGGCATACTGCAGTCCATGGGTTCACAAAGTGTTGGACACAACTGAGTGAGTGAACTCATTATTAACCTATTCATTCCAATTTCATTCAACCTAATTCTTGACAAAGTATAATAACTTTTTATAAGCACAACTTAGTTCTTTAACAAAACATTCAGTCAAACTACCACCCACTGGTCTTAGACCTCACCTTCTTATCCAGGTTTCTACCCTGTCCTCTGTTTTTCCCTCTTTAAAAAATAAAAAGTTTGCCTCCAGAACTGCTATCCCAGCTTAACAAGCTCAGAAATACATTCTTTCTTAGTTTAATGATATAAGGAACTAGAGAAGGAACTAGATAATAGCTGAAGGGAAGAGAGTGGTATTTATAAATGAAGGTATCAGTGTTCTGGTAAAATAAAAAGAATATTAAAATTGTGTTAAACAATTATTCCTTAAAGTATTTACAAAAGGAGAACATATTCAGATTTCAGTGGTACCAAAATGTGAAGTGACTTATATATACTGATCCCCAAACTGAAGATGCTGTAAGAAATCATTGCTGGAGAATTATATAACCACATTTTATGTATTTGTACACTATATAATCCAGCATCTTTAATTGATTTCAATATGGTTAGTCATTCACTTTTCAGAATGTGACTAAGACAAAGAAACACTTAATTATATCCTTAAGAAATCTTTCTCTATAATATTCTCCCCATGATTCAAATTACATATTTATACAATCTTGATATCATTGGGACTTGGTGACAAACTGATAACAAAGTCTGTGTATGTGTGAGAGAGAGAAAGAGAGGGAAAAGGGAAAGTGTTTGTATAGGTATGCTGCTGCTGCTGCTAAGTCGCTTCAGTTGTGTCCGACTCTGTGCAAACCCATAGACTGCAGCCCACCAGGCTCCCCTGTCCCTGGGATTCTCCAGGCAAGAGCACTGGAGTGGGTTGCCATTGCCTTCTCCAATGCATGAAAGTGAAAAAAGAAAGTGAAGTCACTCAGTCGTGTCTGACTTTTTGTGACCCCATGGACCGCAGCCTACCAGGCTCCTCCATCCATGGGATTTTCCAGGCAAGAGTACTGGAGTGGGTTGCCTTTGCCTTATATTAGGATCTAAAAGGATGATTAAATAAATGTAAAAGTTGATTAAATAGAGATTAAAACAGTTAAGATTTAACATACATATAAAATTATGTAGAATGCAAATATATGTGTTTATGCTTGTATATTTTCTACATTTAGTTTCAATTTTTTTTTCAGGTAGAATGGTATATGAAAAAAATCTAGATTAAGGCTTTATTCCCTTTTCAGCATTTTATTAACAAGTGAAAGCTACACAGGTAGGTTTATTTTTATTTAATGTGTAGATTTTTCATTAAACAGAGTAAAAGGACCAAAGATGGAAAACTTACTTCTGTTTTTTGAAGTAAACATTTTATTGAGATATAAATCTTTAGAAATGCCCAAATCACAGTGTAGAGCCCAAAGATTTTTTTTTAATTGATAGGTAATACTTTAATGTGATTATAAGCATACACAACCAGCTCATTCCACAGCATCTTACTTAATGCAGTAAAGCCAGAGGCATTCCTATGAAAATCAGGAACAAGACAATGATATCCACCATTCTCACTGCTATTTAACACTAAATATAAGGTAGCAGCCATACAGTTACATAAGAGAAGGCAGTAAGAGGCCTAAGAATTGGAGAGAAAGGAGGAAACATAGCCTGGTTTTCAAATATATATATCTGGAAAATAGTATAAACAATAACTGAGTTTAGTAATTAACATACAGAAATTAATAATCATATATACAAGTGATTTTTTTTCATATATACAAAGATTTTTAACAAAGTGAACATAATCTTGTAAAGAGTTCCCTATGAAGAAATAGCACATTACTCTCACCACTCAAGCCCCTCCCATGCCTCAACCCAGGCTCATACCCAGTCCCCCAGAGGTCTGCCAGTACCAAAGAGACCACTATTCTGACTTGCAGCACTAGACTTGTTTCTGTTTTTGAAATCCATTTATCCATAAATCAAAGTATATAATTTGGCTTTTATATTTTAACATTATGTTTGTGAGAGTCATTCAGGCTGCTGCTTTAGCAATAATTTGCTCACTGGCTTTCATTTTTTTGTATTTCACCATGTGAACACATGCATCAGAAATTATTTATACAATCTCCTGGTAAGAGATTTTACATGTTCTCAGTTTGGGGTGATTATTAACATTATTACTAATGTGGTTATAAATGTTATTTTACATGCCTTTCATGTACATATGTATGTTTTTTGTTAGTTGTTTTCCAAAAATGAAATTTGTGTATCGTATGGTATACCTGTGTTGGATATACCAGCTTCTAACAATTATGTAGCATATGCACATTTTTCTGAGTGTGATAAACCATTTTAGAAGGCAAAAGAACATAGGATTTTATGTATTATATCCTGTTCTTATGAGAATAGTGTCTCTGTGGTGAATTTTCCATGAAAAAGATAGCTTCTGCCATTGGGTAAACTGCTACTTCCCTCAGAAAGTAAATTGACTTTTTCTTTCTATTTTTTGAAGCAATAACTATGCAGTAAATTCAGTATCTATTTTCCTCTGTGAAATATTAATAAATGTTCCTGGCATATAATGCAGTGAGTAGTAAACAGTGAGTATTCATTAGAAATGTGTTCTTCAACAAAGAAGATATACAGATGGCAAATAAGCATATGAAAAGATGTTCGATATCATATGTCATTAGGGAATTGCAAATTAAAACAACAATGAGATACTACTACACATTAGTAGCATGGCTAAAATTCAAAACATCAATAACACCAAATGCTGGCAAGGATGCAGAGCAATAGAAACTTTCATCTATTGCTGGTGGGAATGCAAAATGGTACAGCCACTTTGGAAGACAGTTTGGCAGTTTCTTGCAAATGAAATATTCTCTTGCCTTATGATCCAACAACCATGCTCCTTGGCATTTACCTAAATGATTTGAAAACATATGTCCACACAAAACCCTGCACATCAATGTTTATAGTAGATTTATTTACAACTGCCAAAACTTTGAAGCCAGTGAGATGTCTTTCACTAGATGAATGGATAAACAAACTATCATGCACCCAGACTATGGAATATTATATAGCAATAAAAAGAAATGAGATGTTAAGCAATGAAAAAACATGGCAGAACTTTACATACAACCCAGTTTAATAAGAAATCAAAAAAATGGGCAGAACACCTAAATAGACATTTTTCCAAAGAAGAATTACAGATGGCCAACAGGCACATAAAATGATGCTCAACAGTGCTAATTGTTATAGAAATGCAAATCAGATCACTTCATACCTGTCAGATGGTTATTGTCAAAAAGTGCACATGTTGGAGGGGATGCAGAGAAAAGGGAACCCTTGTACACTGTTGGTGGGAGTGTAAATTTGTGTAGCCATTATGAACAACACTATGAAGATTCCTCAAAAAGTTAAAAATAGATTTGGCCTATCATCCTGAAATCTCGCTTCTGGGCATATATCTGAAGAAAACTATAATTCAGAAAGGTACATATATCACAATTTCATTACAGCACTATTTACAATTGCCAGGACACGAAAGCAACTTAAATGTCCATAGACAGATACATGGGTAAAGAAGATATACATACATACACACATATATATATATACAATGGAATATTACACATCCATAAAAAAGAATGAAATAATGTCATTTGTAGCAACATGGATGAACCTAGACATTATCATACTAAGTGAAATAAGCCAGACAGAGAAATGCAAATATCGTATGATATTGCTTATATATGGACTCTAAAAAATAATACAAGGGAATGTATATGCAAGATAGAAACTGACTCACAGATATAGAAGGTAAAGTAGTGGTTATCAAAGAGGGCAGGGAAGGGGCAAAGGCATATTGCTAAATCAAAGAAACTGATCTGAAAAGACAACATACTATATGATTCCAAATATGACATTGTGGAAAGATTCAGTAAAAGGATCAGTGGTAGCCAGGGTTTCAGTAGAAAGGAGGGATAGACAATGAATAGATAGAGAATTGGGAATTTTTAGGACAACAAAACTCTTTTGTATGATATAGTAAAGATATAGTAACATTATATATTTGTTAAAACCCATAGAAAAAATCCACAACAGAGAGTGAACCTTAATGTAAACTACAGACATTAGTTAAGTATAATGCGTTTATGTACTTTCATCAATCATAACTAATTAACACACAAATATACCACATAAATAATAGAGAAAATTCTATTGGAGTCAAGAAGGAGGTATATGAAAACTATGTGCATTTTCTAATCATTTTTTTCTGGAAACTCAAAATTGCTGTAATTAATAGATCTGTTAATTTAAAAACAGTACTCCTAATGAAGGCCTCAATATTTCCTGAGCCAAGAAGAAGTAGAAGTGGCTTTTTCAACCTTTATGTATACAGTTCTGCTTATCACCTATCCCCTGAATCCACTTTTAAATGAAGGAAGTTTGAGTTATTTCAAATGTAAGACAAAAAAGTTGTAAATCTTTTTGGGATAGTATGATTATGGAATTTAAAGAACAAAATTCTATGATGTTTGAATGAATAACAATTATCATCCAGAGTTTAATCTTTTTAAAGCCCATTTACATGGAAAATGAATCATAAGATGTCAAGCCCCAGGGAATATAATAAATTGTTACTATCTCTATGCTTTTGGATGTTTTTTCATGCTCTAGTGCTTTCCACCTAGAAAACTTGTTGGAAATGTTTCTCATATTTTAGAGAAAGTACATTTAAAAAATTGAGCTCCAAACTCTTCTAGAATGTCAGAAATTTCCAATCTGTTCAACATCTTCCACTTGATATATAAAATTTTAGGCCCCATGTGTACACTGGAATAAAAAACAATCAATAAATGGAGAGAAGGTTCATAATCAATCTAATATTTTAATGCATATGATTTTAAATATTTTTTTTTCTGCTTACATTCTGAAAAAACTAAGAATGTCTATACCATTTCATTGATGTGTAGATCAAAGACACAAGTGGCCTTTTAACCATGTAACCTCAGGAAATGAGCACTCATTGGTAAAAATCAAATAGGTGTGGTTTCATGAAAATGTGAATGGTAAGATATAGAATACAGAGAAAAATGTTCTTTATGCAAGTGTGCTATAATGAGAATCTTAAAAGTGGGGCTGCTGAAGGGTAATAGGAGGTCTAAGAAAAGGTGTCCTCAGATGGGAGAAGTTAGAGCATGTTAGTATGCTAATAGAGATGATACAGCAGAGATGGAAAATGCACGGTGAGAGGAAGGGGCAGGGCTGCTGGAGAGATATCCTTGAGTATGTGAGAGGGAATGAAATCCAGGGGCACGAGTCTCAAGACTGGCCTCAGATGTCAGCATGGACAACTGATTGAAAGTAACCGGAGAGAATATGGAATGTGTGGCTGCAGAGGCAGGAAGGTGGGGAGGGAAAGTAGTAGGAACCTGTGGATGGTCTCTAATTGCACCTCAGAAAAATAGGAAACTCAGAAATCCATTAAATTATGACAAAGGACTTGGAGCTGGAAATTTGCAAAGAGAGGAGAATTTAGAAAGATTGCCGTAAGAATGGTAATATAAATAGGAAAACATATAGCAAGAAATACATCCTGTAGTGCATATTATTGGATTTATACAGCTAATCATAGCCTAAGTACTTTGTTTTGAATTCTAAGAAATAATTCTATTAACTCACAGTACTGAGACTGGATATACAAATAGACCATAGTGAGACCACATATGACAATAGATTTCTGATTCACAGTTTCTTCAGTAATTGATCAGGGAATCAAACGACCATCTCTGCAGAATGGTTAGGACATGAGTGAATGCCACCTTCCCTCATGTTTTGTTCCCAACGTCAACTCAAACAAAGAGGAAAAGCCAAACACACTTCACAAACCAATCACAAAAGATGCCCTACTCTAGTTAGTAAGTCTCCAGCTTCTCTTTGTTTTTTTGTTATTTTTAAACTATAAAAGCTTTCCTTCAACCCTTCCTGGTTTGGTTATTGTTCAGTTGCTAAGTCATGTCCAACTCTTTGCAAACCCATGGACTGTAGCACGACAGGCTCCTCTGTCTTCTACTATCTCCTGAAGTGTGGTCAAATTCATGTCCATTGAGTCCATGATGCTATCTAACCATTTCATCTTCTGCCCCCTATCCTATTGCCTTCAATTTTTCCGAGCGTCAGCATGTTTTCCAATGAGTCTGCTCTTTGCATCAGGTGGCCAAAGTATCGGAGCTTTAGTTTTAGCATCAGTCCTTCCAATGAATATTCAGGGTTGATTTCCTTTAGGATTGACTGGTTAGATCACTTTGTAGTCCAAGGGACTCTCAATAGTCTTCTCCAGCACCACTATTTGAAAGCATAAATTCTTTGGCACTCAGCCTTCTTTATGGTCCAACTCTCACATCTGTACATGACTACTGGAAAAATGGTAGCTTCGACTATGTGGACCTTTGTTGGCCAAGTGATGCCTCTGCTTTTTATATGCTGTCTAGGATTGTGATAGCTTTCCTTCCAAGGAACAAGTATCTTTTAATTTCATGGCTACAGTAACTCTCTACAATGATTTTAGAGCTCAAGAAAATAAAATCTGTCACCGTTTCCACTTTTTCCCCTTCTATTTGCTATGAAATGATGAGATCAGATGCCACAATCATAATTTTTTTAATGTGTTTTAAGTCAGCATTTTTGCTCTGCTCTTTCACCTTCATCAAGAGGCTCTTTAGTTCCTCTTCACTTTCTGCCATAATGGTGGTTTCATTTGCATAGCTGAGGTTATTGATACTTTTCCCTGAGATCTTGATTCCAGCTTATGCTTCATCCAGCCTGGCATTTCACATGATATATTCTGCATATAAATTAGATATGCAAGGTGACAATGGAGTCTCTTCCAAATGCAAGTCATGATGGCTTATTCCTACTCTATGCTCTTTATACATGCTCTGAATAAATACTCTGTTTGTTCTCATTTGAGTGGTCTTCATTTATCTCCAAGTAACTTTTAAGCCATATTGTGTAAATATTACATTTCAAAAACTATATGCAATCAATTTATCGGAAAAAAAGACAAACTGCTTGATATTTTAATAGTAACAAAACTTGTTGATTATTCACATTTTTCAGTTAATTGTGGAAGAGAACATGGTGTAGAGGCAAGAGGGTGGACTTTGAAATAGGCATCAGTTTAGTTCAGTCCAGTTCAGTCACTCAGTCATGTCGGACTTTTTGCGACCCCATGAATCACGACACGCCAGGCCTCCCTGTTCATCACCAACTCCCGGAGTTCACTCAGACTCACGTCCATCGAGTCAGTGATGCCATCCACCCATCTCATCCTCTGTTGTCCCCTTCTCCTCCTGCCCCCAATCCCTCCCAGCATCAGAGTCTTTTCCAATGAGTCAGCTCTTTGCATGAGGTGGCCAAAGTATTGGAGTTTCAGCTTTAGCATCATTCCTTCCAAAGAACACCCAGGGCTAATCTCCTTTAGAATGGACTGATTGGATCTCCTTGCAGTCCAAGGGACTCTCAAGAGTCTTCTCCCACACCACAGTTCAAAAGCATCAATTCTTTGGAGCTCAGCTTTCATCACAGTCCAACTCTCACATCCATACATGACTACTGGAAAAACCATAGCCTTGACTAGATGGACCTTTGTTGGCAAAGTAATGCCTCTGCTTTTCAATATGCTATCTAGTTTGGTCATAACTTTTCTTCCAAGGAGTAAGCATCTTTTAACTTCATGGCTGCAATCACCATCTGCAGTAATTTTGGAGCCCAAAAAAATAAAGTCTGACACTGTTTCCACTGTTTCCCCATCTATTTCCCATGAAGTGATGGAACCAGATGCCATGATCTTCGTTTTCTGAATGTTGAGCTTTAAGCCAACTTTTTCACTCTCCTATTTTATTTTCATCAAGAGGCTTTTTAGTTCCTCTTCCCTTTCTGCCATAAGGGTGGTGTCATCTGCATATCTGAGGTTATTGATATTTCTCCCAGCAATCTTGATTCCAGCTTGTGCTTCTTCCAGCCCAGCATTTCTCATAATGTACTCTGCATAGAAGTTAAATAAGCAGGGTGACAATATACAGCCTTGACATACTCCTTTTCCTATTTGGAACCAGTCTGTTGTTCCATGTCCAGTTCTAACTGTTGCTTCCTGACCTGCCTATAGGTTTCTCAAGAGCAGGTCAGGTGGTCTGGTATTCCCATCTCTCAGAATTTTCCACAGTTTATTGTGATCCATACATGGACTCAAATCTTTATTTTTCCATATATTAGCAGAATGACTTTGATAAAGTTACGCACTCTCTGAATGTTATAGGTTTCTCATCAGTAAAATGTGGTAATAATATCTGAGGACTTGTCAAAAGAATATATAAAGTATACATAATTCTTATAAAAAGGATAGTGTGTGTGTGCATATCTATGAAGCCATGGTTATCTGATTTGCTTTTCAGTTAAAAGATTTACATGCTTGAAAAAGTTTAAACACTTATTTATTCATTTATGGCTGTGCTGGTTCTTTGATGCTTTATGCAAGCTTTCTCTAGTTGTGGTGAGTGGGGTCACCTCTCCAGCTGTGGTGCACAGGCTCCAGGGCATGTTTGCTTCAGTAGTTGTGGTACACGGGGGCTTCGTTGCCCAGATCAGGGATCGAACCCATGTCCCCTGTGTTGGCAGGAAGACTAACTACTGAACCACTAGGGAAGTCCCATACTTGCTTTTTAACAGAGCTAAATTTCTGTGTTCAATTACTAGGAAGAGGAGAGTACCTTATCTTATTTATTTTATAGGTTCAGTATTTGAAGTTCTGGACACAAAGTGAGTTCCAGCATATTTTGGAAGAAAACAGGTGTAGAGGGATAGCTCATCTTTTCCCCATAATCCACTGAGAATCTCAGAGCAAGTTTTCAAACTTCCCTTACACTTTGAAAAAGAGTTCTATTTAATTCAATGAATCACAATAGATACCAGTAGGTCTAATTCTAGAAATCAAATAACTGACTGAAAAAAGAGTGTTTGATAGGCTTCTGAGTGTTAAGAACAAAGTATGTTTATGGGCTTCAACCAGCTCTTTAATTGTTGGCATATGAAAGTCTTTAGGACTTACAGAAGCTCATTAATTTATATCTAGCTTTCACAACTGGCTTAGCTCTGTACATGCAGCAGCCGTATTTGCAGCATTTAAAACTTCCATTTCGCAGATCCAATTATACTTAATTAGATTCATGAAAAGAAAAAATTCAATTCTCATTTGTATTCCATATGTAAACTGAATTACTATTCATTATAGATATTTTACTAAATTTTAGTTAAAAATACTCATGGGAATGTATATTGTTACAAAATTGGTACTTTAAAAATGATACTATGATACAGTTTATATAGTATTATTTTTTCCACAGATGCCATAGAATATGGAATATGAGGAGCTTTTATTGATGCAATAAAAAGCAAATTTTTGAAATGGAGAGAAGGGGATTCATTTGAATTTTATTTGCAAAATGTATTTTAGTGAGTTTTCACAAAGTAAATTTCTCTGAACTACCAACTGTGATATTGCCTGTGTGCTTAGTCACTCAGTCATGTCCAACTCTTTGTGACCCCCATGGATTATAGCTTGCTAGGTTCTTCTGTCCATGGGATTTTACTTCAGATGAATTCTGGTCATTAATTTTTAAAAAAATGCTATACAAATCAGAGGTATCAGTTCAGTTCAGTTCAGTCACTCAGTCGTGTCCGACTCTTTGCGACCCCATGAATCACAGCACGCCAGGCCTCCCTGTCCATCACCAACTCCTGGAGTTCACTCAGACTCACGTCCATTGAGTCAGTGATGCCATCCAGCCATCTCATCCTCTGTTGTCCCCTTCTCCTCCTGCCTCCAATCCCTCCCAGCATCAGAGTCTTTTCCAATGAGTCAACTCTTCGCATGAGGTGGTCAAAGTACTGAAGTTTCAGCTTTAGCATCATTCCTTCTAAAGAAATCCCAGGGCTGATCAATTTTTGTTTCTCTGTGCTACTGCTAAGTTGCTTCAGTTGTATCAGACTCTTTGGAGTATAGCCTGTCAGGCTTCTCTGTCCATGGGATTCTCCAGGCGAGAATACTGGAGTGAGTTGCTATGCCCTTCTGCAGGGGATCTTCCTGACCATGGGTTAAACCTGTCTCTTGCATCTACCTGTAGTGGCAAGCAGGTTCTTTACCACTAGCACCACCTGGGAAGCCCTCTAGTCTTTCCCAAAATAGTTATTGGTCTATGGGAAGAGTGGAGAAATAATCTTCTTTTAGAAAATTGATAATTAGAACTACAGATGAAGAATATATAAAAAAGTATAATATCATATGATCTAGAATTATTAAATGAAGAAGGATGATCATAAAATGCTTCAACATTTTAAGGATATATCACGGTTAACTATACACAATAAGTGAAGGCTTGTTTCTCAGAACAGTACAAGTACAACTGAGCAAGAAAAGATGTCTGATATTAAAAATATGTATTTTGTTAGAAAGAGCCCAAGCATGCCAGATGAAAGGATCAGTGTGAGTGCTGTTTTACCTGGTAAACATGGCAGTTAAGGCCTTGATTAATCTTAGCAAAATAGATTTTCAAAAGAGGGATAGTATGGGATAGATTTAAAAGTTAATCTGGTCATCACTGTGCTCTTAGCTGTATATGTCTAATATACACATATACATTGCACTGATATTACATTGGCAATGTTAAGAAAAATACAACATGAAAAATATGAAAAATGAATGTTGGTAATGTACATCAATGCCTTGTTATGATTTGGTACTTGACCTTGTGGAAAGCTACAAATAAACAGTGAAAATTAGTCTTCAGAGTTCACCATTCAACTATAAGCAGACACTAAAAAAAAAAAAATCCTAAATGTGCCATAATCATTAGGTATTGCATCTTTACATGATTTTGTAGTGCTAGGCCATGGTGACTGCTTAAATAAATCAGAATTAATATGGTTCTAGCTTATAAAGCCTTTTGGGAGATGAGTTTTGAGAACAGAGTTAAAAAGTGAACATCTCTCTGTATACCTCCATTTTCTTGGTTGGGCAAAAGGTCACTTTTATTCCTGTTATTCTAATGCAAGGTTAGCTTATTTTCTCTCACTATTTGGATGGCTGAGAATTAAATATTCCTTTAAGTCAGTGAAGGATACTTAAATAGAGCTAGTAAAACAAATGAAATCTCTAAAATGAATATCTTTTCAGAAAATTAGCAGCTACATGAGTGACCAAAAAAATTATATCACTTAATCTATAAATAGTAGTAAAGGAGGCAGCTGACAACATATGGATCAGATATAACAATGGCATTAACTCCTGATGGACTAAAGGCAAATGTAAAGAAATGTGAAACTTCTTTCTCCTGTAAACAAGCAAACAAACCCTGACAAATTACTTTCCCCCTAGATCTTTAAGATAACTAATATAAAGTTAGTGAATTTTGGTAAATTGGATATTTGGGATAAATTTTACCTGTATCTCAAAAAGAAAAGCAATTTTACAAAACAGATTTGTTACTGATCAAGAAGACATAGGGATTCCCTACTGGCTCAGATGGTTAAGAGCCTGCTCGCAATTCTGGAGGCACAAGTTTTATCCCTGGGTCTGGAAGACCCCTTGGAGAAAGAAATGGCAACCCACTCCAGTATTCTTGCCTGGAAAATCCCATAGATGGAGGAGCCTGGCAGGCTACAGTGCATAGGATCGCAAAGAGTTGGACACGACTGAGTGACTACACTTCACTTTTCACTTTCAAGTAGACATAGAAAAATAGTAATAATATTGTTACCTGAAAGAAATGAGAGCACTTTTTTCTCCCTTTGCCTCCTGTGAGGGCTGAAGATTGTTCTGTAATGAACAAGCCCCGGTAGTAGGATTTAATGAGGCATTCTGAAGAGATGGGATCTAACTTCACTGCAAACTTCAATCTTATAAAACTGAGGCTGTGCATTTATCAGATGTCTGGCTCTTTGGAATCTAAGCCTCCTGCAATAAAAGTGTTGCAACTTCCTTCTCATCACCTTTATTTATACCCTCCTTAGAACAGATTTTCTGACTCAATAACCACTACCATGCATGCACAGTTACTTTATTTAAAAAAAAAAAAGTGTCATTTCTGTCTCAGTGAAGCACTGATGAAATATTCAGAAGTTAAGCTAAGTAATAAAATGTTCATTTGGCTAGAGAAGCATATTGTTCCCTGCCTTTGCCTTCTGACTGCTTGATGATCTGGGCCTAGATGCCATATTTTCTTTTTCCTCACATGTTTACAGAATACTTCTGTGTTGTAAAGTCAGAATCTAATGAGTAGAAAGATTAACTTTTGGAGATTTCCTTATTTTTCCAATTCATTTAAATTGCTCCATTTAATTATTCTGAAAGACTATTAACAATACATTTTTGTGATCTTGAGCACTGTCTCTTGAAGCAGGTTGAATGATGATAAAGGTTAAAAAGGCAAGAGTGCAGACTTCCCTGGTGGTCCAGTGGTTAAAACTTCATCTTCCAATGCAATAGGTACAGGTTCAATCCCTGCTCAGAGAGCAAAGATCCCACATGCCTCCTGGCCAAAAAATAAAACAGAAGCAATATTGTAACAAATTCATTGAGGACTTTAAAAACGGTTCACATAACAAAAAATCATCAAAAAAAAATACAATATTTTTTAAAAAGTGTGATTCACAGGCTGTGTCAGGAAAACAAGGGCCCATTGATGTGTTTTTAAGGTAAATTGAGGCGATCAGTTCTACTGCCCCATTTAAATGCTACTTAATTGAACAATATTAAAAATTTCCTTTAAAACTCAGTAAACTGCAAAAGAGTTTGATTCTGTAATGAGCCAAGCTGATATTCATGAAAACTGTGCCCTCATATTTGTGCCCCATCTGCATAATCACTAATACTGGAGCCACTCAATTTCTCTCAACAATCATGGCTTAATGAGGGAGTTTTCCACTTTAACTCCACATGTAATTTTTTTTTTCTCTCTCTCCGCTTTGGGTGCATGCTAAGCAGCTTCAGTCATGTCTGACTCTTGTGATCCTATGGACTGTAGCCCACCAGGTTCCTCTGTCCATGGGATTCTCCAGGCAAGAATACTGGAGTGGGTTGCGCATTCAATATCTCCAAGTGTCTGCCAGGAAAGCTAACAATTATGTATAAATACAGCCCCAGTTTTCCTAACCGCTCCCTGTAGATTTCTGGAGATTACGAGTGAAATGACATAAAACATACAAGACATACAAAAGACAGACAGGACACCACTCTGGCCAGAGGAACAACTGGGCAAACTAATTGCCGTTTATTTTTTTTTTATTTTTTATTTATTTTTTTTTTTGCCGTTTATTATTATAAAGCCCTCCTTAGGCAAAATTCCAGACTGTAAGAATAAGCCTTTTTAGTACAGTGCAGGTGCATACATGTTATCATATAGCAAAGGGGAGTGAAATCTCTGTCTACTGAAGAGTCTGCCCAAAGCCCTGATCTCCTTCTTATCTCAAGAAGGAAATGCTCCCTCGTTTGCAAGGGACCATTAAACTCAAGGCTGTGTCCAGACTCTTTGGCAGAACGCCTCGTATGCAAGGATGCTCAGCTTGAGCGGAGAGACCCGTTTGCAGGCACATCTCTGCTACCCTATTAACCCTTCAGCTACCACAGTGACTTTAGTTGGTCTTCTTTGTGGTATCTGGGATTTGATCTGCCTTCTAGCAGCATTTTGGAGAAGTGAATTAGTTTCTTAGGGTTGCCATGACAAAATATCTCAAACTGGGGTATTTAAAACTGGATATTTATTTTCTCCAGCTCTGAAATCTGAAAGTCCAAAATCAGGATCTGACAGGGCTCGGCTCTCTGAAGGCTCTAGTGGAAGATCCATTCCAGGCCTTTCTCTCAGCTTTTGTTGTCGCTAGCAATCTTAGTCATTCCCTAGCTTTCAGATGTGCTGCGCTATGCTTAGTCGCTGTTGCGTCCAGCTCTTTGCAACCACATGGACTGTAACCCGCCAGGCTCCTCTGTCCATGCGAATTCTCCAGGCAAGAATACGAGAGTGGGTTGCCATGCCCTCCTCCAGGGAATCTTCCCAACCCAGGGATGGAACCCAAGACCCCTACATTGCATGTGGATTCTTTACAGTCTGAGCCACCAGGGAAGCCCAAGAATACTGGAGTGGGTAGCCTATTCCCTCTCCAGGGGATCTTCCTGAACCATGAATCAAACCAGGGTCTCCTGCATTGCAGGCAGACTCTTTACCAGCTGAGTTGTTATCATCACTCAAATCTCTGCCTGCATCAACATGTGTCCTTTCTGCCACACACAGTCTCGCTCTGTGGCCCTTGACCTGTCTCCTTTCTGTGCATGTCTGCCTCTGTGTCTGTTCTAAGGACAGCAGCCCTATTGGATAGGAACCTGCTTTACTCCAGAGTGACCTATCTTAACTCATCACATCTGCTATGACCTCATTTCTAAATAAGGTCACATCCTGAGATACTGGAGTGAGGCCTTCAACACATCATTTTGGGGGACACAATTTAGCCCATAACAGAAGGCAAGGTGAAGTGTACAGAGTTCTTAGCTGTTCATTGGTTAGTTAATGAAGGACTGTTTTTGTTGTTGTTTTAATATTGTGTATATATTTCTTTACTCCCTACTTTATTTTAGAGAGGATTGCAAGCATTAAAGAAAAATAAATAAAATCGTGATTAAAGAAAAATATAAATAGGACCAGAAAATGCAAAATATAGGTAAACGTAAGATGAGCAAGAAAAGAAGATAAAATAGAGGTTACTGGACAAGAATATACCGGCTGAATGCAGTGTAAGGGCTACTACCCAGATCTGAGTTTGAATAGTAGCTTCTTTATTTACGGCCATTTGAACATGGTAAAGTCATCCAACTTCTCTTTTTCTCATCTGTAGTAAGAATAATCTTTTGTAATCAGCCTGAAACTTTTCATTCAGGATACAAAATAATTTAAAAAGTCTATTTTTTTATCTTAGCGCCTGACGAAAGATATGTAGTAAATGATAGCAATTTCTCATATATTACGTTAAAATATATATATACACACACACACTAACATTTTCATCAATACTATGAGTGTTCAAATTTGCCTTTGAGCTCCCTAGAAGCCACAGCAAAGAGGATTATATAATTGAATAAGTCACCATCACATTTGGACAAGGAAAAGCTCATTAGTTCTTTAGAGGAAGCCAAATTTTTAAACATAATTTTCTAGAGATATTTCCGTATGAGGCTTTGTAGAGATAATTCTGAATTATACAGTGAAAATGTTCCTTTAAAAAGCTATTTGAATATTTTGAATGCTTTTTTTCCTTAGAATATTTTCGGTAGAAATTTAAAGCATATAGAATGACAATACAGATTATCAAAGAACTAAGATAATATGGCTTCCCTGGTGGCTCAGATGGTAAAGAATCTGCCTGCAATGTGGGAGATCAGGATTCAATCCCTGGATCAGGAAGATCCACTGGAGAAGGAAATGGCTACTCACTCCAGTATTCTCACCTGGAGAATCCCACGGACAGAGAAGCCTGGAGGGCTCACTCCATGGGGTTGCAAAGAGTTGGACATGACTGAGCAACTAACACACACAGTATTATTTTACTAGAATTGCTGTTTGGTGGGATATGTAGCTTTTATTCATCTTCAAATACCATTTTCTTCACTCAGTTTTTTGGAAGGGATGAAATTGTAGTTTGCATTTAGGTGAGATGAGAGTTTGCATAATAATTACCATGTTGATTCAACATTAGTCTTAGATTTCTGTCACTGATTTCATCCAACTAGTAGTTAAGATGGTAAAGAGTCTGCTTGCAATGTGGGAGACCCAGGTTTGATCCCTGGATCAGGAAGATCGCTGGAGAAGGAAATGGCAACCCACTCCAGTACTGACGTCTGGAAAATCCCATGGATGGAGGATCCTGGTGGGCTACAGTCCGTGGGATTGCAAAGAGTTGGACACGACTGAATGACTAACAGACAACAGTTAGGTACTTCCTATATTTCATCACTTCTCTGCACAGCAAATGGAAATAAGAATTTCTGTCTTATTTGTGCTTACCTTCTAATGAAAGGAGGTAGAGAACATAGAATTGTGTAAGTGGTTGTACTCTTGCATGAAGGTAAATAGGTGGCCACCCCTGCCAAATGTTACCACCATAACCTTCCAGAATTCATAGTGTGTTTCCTATCAATACCCTGGTGGAAATAACTTAGAAAAAGAGAGGTGAGGGTGGGGAGCAGTGGTGTCATACAGGGTCTCAGAACAGGATTTCTTGGAGAGTTTTCTAGGAAAGATAGCCAGGAGTTCAGATGATGTTGATATTAGAGGCCATCACAAAGGTGGCTCTAATTCCATCTCTAATATCCCAGGCTGTGTGAGTCTAGCTCCCCTACATATGATATCTCTAAACTCCTGAGCTAATCAGAAGAATCCGCCTTCTAGGAGGGATGAAGCCTGGGACATTCAGGTCTTGTGGCAGTGGCAACATCATGGCATCTTCCATGTTGCCATGAAGTTAAAAATTTTTCAGAAATCTTGAATCACATTTACAGGGAAAGATTAGTGAAATACTGTACTGCTGCTCATCAGTTTTCTGGCTTCCCACATGAGATCCATGCCAGTCACAGGATTCAGTCCTGTTCCTCTGTCCTTTATCTCTTCTCCCGTGTCTAGCAGCCCAATTCAAAAGTTCATTAAAAATCTCATGAATTTTTCCATTTCATTAAAAGTCAAAATTACTAATTTTATTTTATTCATAATGTGACAAAATTTAGAAAATTTCTACTCCTTTTGGGTAGAAGTTTGGGGATATTGAGGAAGGTGAAAAAATAACTTTTCACTTTTCCATATTCAGACTGAATTTTTCAGTATAACAGGCTGGTCACTTAGGGTCACTCAGTCATGTCCAACTCTTTCTGACTCCGTGCACTGCAGCACTCCAGGCCTTCATGTCCATCACCAAATCCCAGAGCCTACTCAAACTCATGTCCATTGAGTTGGTGATGCCATCCAACCATCTCATCCTCTGTCACTCCTTTCTCTTCCTGCCTTCAATTTTTTCCCAGCATCAGGGTCTTTTCCAATGAGTCAATTCTTCACATCAGGTGGCGAAAGTATTGGAGTTTCAGCTTCAGCATCATTCCTTCCAATGTATATTCAGAACTGATTTCCTTTAGATTTGATTGGTTGGATCTCCTTTCAGTCCAAGGGACTCTCAAGAGTCTTCTCCAACACCATAGTTCAAAGCATTAATTCTTCAGTGCTCAACTTTCTTTATAGCCAACTCTCACATCCGCACATGACTACTGGAAAAACCATAGCTTTGACTCGACGGACCTTTGTCAGCAAAGTAATATCTCTGCTTTTTAATATGCTGTCTAGGTTGGTCATAGCTTTTCTTCCAAGGGGCAAGTGTCTTTTAATATCACAGCTGCAGTTCCCATCTGTAGTGATTTTGGAGCCCAAGAAAATAAAGTCTGTCACTGTTTCCACTGTTTCCCCATCTATTTGCCATGAAGTGATGGGACCAGATACCATGGTCATAGTTTTCTGATTGTTGAGTTTTAAGCCAACTTTTTCATTCTCCTCTTTCACTTTCATCAAGAGGCTCTTTAGTTCTTCTTCTATGTCTTCCATAAGAGTGGTGTCATCTGCATATCTGAGGTTGTTGATATTTCTCCCAGCAATCTTGATTCCAGCTTGTGCTTCATCCAGCCTGGCATTTCGTATGATGTACTCTCTACAGAAATTAAATAAGCAGGGTGACAATATACAACCCTGACGGACTCCTTTCCCGATCTGGAACCAGTCTGTTGTCCCATGTCCAATTCTAACTGTTGCTACTTGACCACCTCAGGAGGCAGGTTAGGTGGTCTAGTAATCCCATCTCTTTAAGAATTGTCCACAGTTTATTGTGATCCACACAATCAAAGGCTTTGGAATAGTCAATAAAGCAGAAGTTGATGTTTTTCTGGAACTCTCTTGCTTTTTCTATGATCCAAAAGATATAGACAATTTGATCTCTGGTTTTTCTTCCTTTTCTAAATCCAGCTTGAATATCTGGAATTTCTCTGTTTCCATACTGTTGAAGGCTGGCTTGGAGAATTTCGAGTATTACTTTGCTAGTGTGTGAGATAAGTGCAACTGTGTGGTAGTTTGAACATTCTGCATTGGAATGAAAACTGGCCTTTTCCAGTCCTGTGGCCACACTGCTGAATATTCCAAATTTGCTGGCATATTGAGTGCAGCACTTTCACAGCATCATTCTAGGATTTGAAATAGCTGAACTAGAATTCCATTAACACCACTAGCTTTGTTCATAGTGATGCTTCCTAAGGCCCACTTGACTTCACATTCCAGGATGTCTGGCTCTAGGTGAATGATCACACCACTGTCGTTATCTGGGTCATTGAGATGTTTTTTGTATAGTTCTTCTGTGTATTCTTGCCACATCTTCTTAATATCTTCTGCTTCTGTTAGGTCCATACCATTTCTGTCCTTTATTGTGCCCATCTTTGCATGAGATGTTCCCTTAGTATCTCTAATTGTCTTGAAGAGATCTCTAGTCTTTCCCATTCTATTGTTTTCCTGTATTTATTTGCATTGATCACTGAGGAAGGCTTTTTATCTCTTCTTGTTCTTTGGATTTCTGCATTCAAACGGGTATCTTTCCTTTTCTCTTTTGCCTTTAGCTTCTCCTCTTTTGTCAGCTATTTGTAAGGCCTCCTCAGACAACCATTTTGCCTTTTTTGCATTTCTTTTTCTTGGAGGTGGTTTTGATCACTCCCTCCTGTAAAATCTCACAAACTTCCATCCATAGTTCTTCAGGCATTCTGTCTATCATATCTAATTCCTTGAATTTATTTTGTTACTTCCACCATATAATCATTAAGGGATTTGATTTAGGTCATACCTGAATGATATAGTGGTTTTCCCTACTTTCTTTAATTTTCGTCTGAATTTGGCAATAAGAAGTTCATGATCTGAGCCACAGTCAGCTCCCAGTTTTGTTTTTCCTGATTGTGTAGAGCCTCTCCATCTTTGGCTGCAAAGAATACGATCAATCTGATTTCAATATTGACCATCTGGTGATGTCTATGTGTAGAATCCTCTCCTGTGATGTTGGAACAGGGTGTTTGGTATGATCAGTGTGTTCTCTTGGCAAAACTCTATTAGCCTTTGCCCTGTTTCATTCTGTATTCCAAGGTCAAATTTACCTGTTACTCCAGGTATCTCTTGACTTCCTACTTTTGCATTCCAGTCCCCTATGATAAACAGGACATCTTTTTTGGATGTTAGTTCTAGAAGGTCCTATAGGTCTTCATAGAACCATTCAACTTCAGCTTCTTCAGCATTACTGGTTGGGCATAGACTTGGGTTACTGTGATATTGAATGGTTTGCCTTGGAAACAAACAGAGATCATTCTGTCATTTTTGAGATTGCTCCCAAGTACTGCATTTTGGCCTCTTTTGTTGACTATGATGGCTACTCCATTTCTTCTAAGGGATTCCAGCCCACAGTAGTAGATATAATGGTTATCTGAGTTAAAATCACTGATTGCAATCCATTTTATTTCACTGATTCCAAAAATGTTCACGATTGCCATCTCCTGTTTGACCACTTCCAATTTACCTCGATTCTTGGACCTAACATTCCAGGTTCCTATGCAGTATTGCTCTTTACAGCATCTGACTTTACTTCCATCACCAGTCACATCTACCACTAGGCTTTGTTTTCACTTTAGCTCCATCTCTTCATTCTTTCTGGAGCTATTTCTCAACTCTTCTCCAGTAGCATATTGGGCACCTACCAACCTGGGAGTTCAACTTTCAGTGTCCTATCTTTTGGCCTTTTCATGCTGTTCGTGGGGTTCTCAAGGCAAGAATACTGACGTGATTTGCCCCTCCATTCTCCAGTGGACCATGTTTTGTCAGAACGCTCCACCATGCCCCATCGTCTTGGGTGGCCCTACACGGCATGGCTCATAGTTTCATTTAGTTAATCAAGGCTGTGATCCATGTGATCAGTTTTGGGTAGTTTTCTGTGATTGTGGTTTCCATTCTGTCTTCTCTCTGATAGATAAGGATAAGAGGCCTGTGGAAACTCCGTGATGGGAGCGACTGACTGTAGGGGAATTCAGGTCTTGTTCTGATGGGCAGGACAATGCTTAGTGAAGTTGCTCAGTCCCGTTCCACTCTTTGTGACTCCATGGACTATAGCCTACCAGGCTTCTCCATCCATGGGATTTTCCAAGCAAGAGTCCTGGAGCGGGTTGCCATTTCCTTCTCCAGGGGAATCTTCCTGACCCAGGGATCTAACCCAGGTCTCCCACATTGCAGGCAGATGCTTTACCTCTGAGCCACCAGCAAAGCCCAATGCAATGGGCTTGTTTGCAAAGGGCAATGGTTAGTAACTCTTTAATCCAATTTTCTGTTGATGGGCAGGGCTGTGTTCCCTCCCTTTTGTTTAGCCTAAGGTCAAACTATGGTAGGGGTAACGATGGTAATGGTGACCTCCTTCTAAAGGACTTTGGCTGGAACTGTTGTATTCAGTGCCCCTGACCCAGCAGCAGGCCACTGTCAACCATGCTTCTGCCAGAGACTCCTGGACACTCATAGGCAAGTCTGGCTCAGTCTCTTGTGAGGACATTGCCCCTTTCTCCTGGCTTTTGATGCACACAAGGTTTTGTTTTTGCCCTCCAAGAATGTGTTTCCCCAATGCTCTGAAAGTTCTGTAATCAAATCCCACAGCCCTCCAAAGTCAAATTCCCTGGGGGTTCTCAGTCCTTTTGCTGGATCTCCAGGTTGGGAAATCTGTTGTGGGTCCTAGAACTTTTTTTTAACAGTGGGAGAGTTTCTTTGGTATAATTGTTCTGCAGTTTGTGGGTAATCTACTTGAGCCATCAGTTAAGTTCAATCGCTCAGTCATGTCCAACTCCTTGTGACCCCATGGATTGCAGCACACCAGACTTCACTGTCCATCACCAACTCCAGGAGGTTCCTCAAACTCATGTCCATTGAGTTGGTGATGCTATCCAGCCATCTCATCCTCTGTTGTCCCGTCTCCTCCTGCCTTCAACCTTTCCCAGCATAGGGTATTTTCCAATGAGCCATTTCTTTGAATCAGATGGCCAATATATTGGAGCTTCAGCGTCAGTCCTTCCAATGAATATTCAGGACTGATATCCTTTAGGATTGACTGGTTGGATCTCCTTATAGTCCAAGGACTCTCAAGAGTCTTCTCCAACACCACTGTTCAAAAGCATCAATTCTTTGGCACTCAGCTTTCTTTATAGTCCAACTCTCACATCCATACATGATCACTGGAAAAACCATAGCTTTGACTAGATGGACCTTTGTAGGCAAAGTAATATCCCTGCTTTTTAATATGCTGTCTAGGTTGGCCATAGCCTTTCTTCCAAGGAGCAAGCATCTTTTAATTTCATGGCTGCAGTCACCATCTATAGTGATTTTGGAGTCCAAGAAAATAAAGTCTGTCACTGTTTCCATTGTTTCCCCATCTATTTGCCATGAAGTGACGCAACCAGATGCTATGATCTTCATTTTTTGAATGTTGATCCACATATTTCCAGTAATCAATAACAGTCAAGAAATCCCTCTGTCTCTTTTCTCTGAGAGCTTCCCAACCATTTTGTGTTCTGAGAAACTTTGAACCTCAAAGAACTACTTTGCTCTTGATATTCCAAAGTAATAGCCACCCCCACCCTTCCTTATGACTTGCCGCTTTTTTAAAAAAACACAATTGTTCTCCTTTCTCTTTGGTATGTTCCTCATTAGTAGATATTCTCCCTATTTCAGTAACCTACATGAAATCATCGCCTTAATTATCTGGTGCATTATGTCTTTGCAACCACTATCTTTTTTTTCTTTTTTTTTTACAAAGTCAACACAGACTTTTAATTAGACAATTTTTTAATCAATCACTCCCTTAGAAATATTATTTCACAAAGACACAGAATTCATGCTATTTTTCTTTTTTAAACTTTTCTGGCTAAGTTAGAGCAATAGACGTATCTTTTCATTTACAGAAAATGCACACAAATTAGAATAGATTCGCTTTTTGCAACAACTTCTGTTTTATATCAATTCCAAAAAAAATTCACTTTTTTTCACAACTTCTTTTATAAGAAATATGTTTTGACTGGAGGTAAAATTTTATTTACTATATGTTAAGCCAACAGTATAAAAGTTCTTTAAGTTTCTTAAAAATGTGTTCAGGATTTTTATGATGAAACTTTTAACCTGGAGAATTCTTTTAACCTCCAGGGCAGTTAATCTTCTTTACCTAAGCCTGTATCTGTGCATAAATATTTTGATAGATTCTAACATGGGTAAAGTTAGAGAACCAGAGCGTTGTAATCCTCTAAAGAAATAGCAGCATTTGTTTCCATTTCATGGAAGAGTTATTTTTTAATGCATCTTTTAAAGGAGTCTATCCTGTTTTATTGCTGGAATATCCCGAAAATTGTCATTTACAGATACAGATCATTTATCCTGAGTCATATTATCAGTTCTTTGGAGAATCAAAAACCTGCACGTGAAAAGACAAATGACAGTTCTATTTTAAAGTATTCAGGTATAGCTGGAAAGTATGTGTCTATATTAGGCAATTTAAAGTTGCCCATTTTACCAGTAGTTCTTGCTGTTGCTTTCAGGGCCTAGGGCAGTCCTGGACTTACTGGATCCTTAATAACTTAGAATAATTCAACTGACTTTTCTATTTGTCCAAAAAGCAGGAGGAGAGTACCTAAGCAAATGATTCAAGTATAAAAAAATATAAGAAATATTTACCTATTTTAGAAAATTAGTATTTTGAAACTCTTTAGTAGCAGTTTTCTTGTGCATAATATAATTGCAACGTAAACTATATATATATATGTGCATATAAATGTACACACACATATAGACATACGACAATATAAAATTTACATACAAATATATACATACATATTCCATTGTTCCGATATATTTATGAGGGCCATTCTTAACTATTCTTTAAACAAGACAAAACCAAAGGAACGTTTAGCGAGTCAGTGCCCAGTGCTGAGTGGCACTTTCATGCCACCTGAAATAAAACTGCATACCTTTAGGGACATTCCATAGCACTCACAAACCGCCGAGTTCAGACTTTGCATCTGTTTTTTATCAATGCATTCGTTGATTAGTCATCACAACGGGCAAGTTATGTGATGATTTCTATTGCCACGTAAACACCCCAAATGAGAACACTTTTTTCAAACACAATAGATTTACCCAAAGCAGCAAAATCCAAATGAAGCTTCTTGTTTAATCCCAGATGCAGATTTTTCTGACTCTATTTTAATTACCTTCTTTAGTCATAAATTAGAAGAGTTTCCTCTGGTTCGTATGGTTTCATGGTCTTATAATTAATGTAGCAGGGCAGGTGTTCAAATATAGTGCTTCATGAAATGGGTGATACAAGAAATTAATATGGCAATATGTTACACAGAAGGATTCTGTAGTCACTTACGTGTACACTTACACTGTACACGCAGTTCACCTAATGGAAACCCATTGTCAAGAGTCTAGTTAACTACTCCATGTTATTGGTGCCTCAGCAGCTATTTTGTGTGGCCAGAGGCCTTGAACAGACACTAACTCCTCCTGAGATTTCAGGCCCTATATGGCAGTCTACAGAGTCACAAGCAGATGTAAGCTCCTGGAATAACTTTCCCAGCAGTCTCTATCAGTGACAATCTCCCCTGTCTTCTGGGACCTTCTCCTTGTGCACCCCTTATAAGCCTTCTTTGGAGCTTATCCGAACTCTGGTCTTTTTTATTTGATCAATCTGGCCTTAGCCCAGGAAACCCATAATATCTCCCCTCTGGAATTTAATAAAGACATGAGCCCCAGGTCCTATCATTCTCTCTGTCCGCACTCTTCCTTGACCTCCCTGTATGGCCCCTGAAGACTTCCTCTAAGACTCATGAATAATAATCTCTATGCCAGTTTCCCTTGTGGTCTTTTGTTGAACCATCCAACATGGCAGATCCTACGTTAGTGTTAATGTAACAAAGTCACAATTCGATTCTCATAATGCATCTTCTAAAAACCATAATATTTCTTATAGTGACAATGTTTAATTTTATTTAAATGTATTTGATGTTTAATTTTATTTAATTATGGGTCAATGAGTTTGGGGAATTCTACAATAATACACTAGGCAGTTTCAGGTATAAACTTGATATATTCATATTAGCTCTCATCTACACTGGACCTTTTTATTTATAAATATACTCAGGAAAGCAAACGATCTTCTCAGTGACATCACAGGTCTCATAGAGGAATTTTTAAATTTATTATTTATTGTATTTAAGTACAGTTGATTTTGTTGTTGTTGTTCAATGGCTGACTTCTTGAGACACCATCACCTGCAGCACACCAGGCTTCCCTGTCCTTCACTATCTCCCTGAGTTTGCTCAAATTCATGTGAGTTGAGTCAGTGATGCCATCCAACCATCTCAACCTCTGTCACCTCCTTCTCATCTTGCCTTCAGTCTTTCCTAGCATCAGGGTCTTTTTCAATGAGTCAGTTCTTCACATCAGATGCCCAAAATATTGGAGTTTCAGCTTGCATCAGTCCTTCCAATGAATAGTCAGGGTTAATTTCTTTTAGGGTAGACTGATTTGATATCCTTGCAGTGCAAGGGACTCTCAAGAGTCTTCTCCAGCACCACAGTTTGAAAACATCAATTAATTTGGCACTCAGGCTTCCGTATGGTCTGAAACTCACATCTGTACATGACTACTAGAAAAAAACATAGCTTTGACTAGATAGACCTTTGTCAGCAAGATGATGTCTCTGCTTTTTAATATGCTGTCTAGGTTGGTCATAGCTTTGCTTCCAAGGAGCAAACATCTTTTAATTTCATGGATGTAGTCATCATCCATATTGGTTTTGGAGCCCAAGAATATGAAATCTGACACTGTTTCCACTTTTGATCATCTATTTGCCAAGAAGTGATAGGACTGGATGCATGATCTTCATTTTTTGAATGTTGAGTTTTATGCCAGTTTTTTCACTCTTCTACACCCTCATCAAGAGGCTCTTTAGTTCCTCTTTACTTTCTGCTATTAATGTGGTATCATCTGGATATCTGAGGCTGTTGATATTTCTCCTGACAATCTTGATTCCAGCTTCTGCTTCATCCAGCCCAGCATTTCATATGATGTACTCTACCCATAAGTTAAATAAACAAGGTGACAATATACAGCCTTGATGTACCCCTTTCCCAATTTTGAACCAGTCTGTTGTTTCATGTCCAGTTCTAACCGTTGCTTCTTGGCCTGCATACAGGTTTCTCAGGCAGCAGGTAATGTTGTCTGGTATTCCCATCTCTTTAAGAATATTCCACAGTTTGTAGTGATTCACAGAGCCAAAGGTTTTAACATAGTCAATGAAGCAAAAGTGAATTTTTTATTTGTTTTGGAATTCCCTTGCTTATTCTATGATGCAGTGTATGTTGGCATTTTGATCTCTGGTTCTTCTGCCTTTTCTGAATCCAGCTTGTACATCTGTTCACTGTTCACATATTGCTGAAGCCTAGCTTGAAGGATTTTAAGCATAATCTTGCTAGCATATGAAATGAGTGCAATTGTATGGTAATTTGAACATTCTTTGACACTGCCTTTCATTGGGACTAAAATGAAAACTGACCTTTTCCAGTCTTGTGGCCATTGCTGAGTCTTCCAAATTTGCTGGCATAATGAGTGCAGCACTTTAACAGCATCATATTTTAGGATCTGAAATAGCTTAGCTGGAATTCTATCACTTTCACTAGCTTTGTCCATAGTAATGTTTCCTAAGGCCCACTTGACTTCACATTCCAGGACGTCTGGCTCCAGTTGAGTGAAGTGATTCACTTTTACATATATTTCCTTTCCATTATGGTTAATCAGAGAATATTGAATATAGTTCCTTGTGCTATACCGTAGTAGGACCTCATTATTTATCCATCCTATATGAAAGTAGTTTTCATCTGTTAATCCAAAACTCCCAATTCATCTCCCCCACAGACCCCAATCCCTGGCAGCCACAAATCTGTTCTTTCTGTCTGTGGTTCTGTTTCATAGTTAAGTCTGAGTCATATTTTAGATTTCACAAGTGATATCATATACTATTTGTCTTTCTCTGTTTGACTTACTTCACTTACTATGATAATCTCTAAGTCCATGTTGCTGCAAATAACATTATTTCATGATTTTTTATGGCTTAGTATTCCATTCTATACGTGTACCACATCTGTCAATGGATATTTCAGTTGTTTCCATATCTTGGCTATTGTGAATAGTGCTGTTATGAACATAGGGGTGCATGTATCTTTTCGAATTAGATTTTTGTCTGAATATGTGGCCAGGTGTAGGACTGCTGGATCATTTGACAACTCTATTTTTAGTTTTTTGAGGAACCTTCATACTGTTCCCTATAGTGGCTGTACCAACTTACATTCCCACCAATACATAGGAGAGTTCTGTTTTCTCCATACCCTCTCCAGCATTTGTTATTTGTAGACCTTTTAATGATGACCATTCTTGAGTGGACTGAGGTGGTACCTCACTGGATTTTCAATTTGTATTTCATCACAGTGGACTATTTTGTCACTCAATATTTAAAGGAATCCATGTTGTTCAGATGGTAAAGAATCTGCCTGCAATTCAGGAGACTTGGGGTCAATCCCCAGATCAGGAAGATCCCCTGGAGGAGGGAATGGCAACCCACTCTAGTATCCTTGCCTGAGAATTCCGTGGACAGAGGAGCCTGGCAAGCTGAAGTTCATGGGGTCAGAGTTGGACACAACTTTGCAACTAACATTTTCACTTCATATGAAAATCAGGATAAGCATTGATATGGTGATCTGATCCTCCAGTCTCTCAGCAGAGGCATCTGATACTGTCATTGGGAAACCCAATTGGCCAATTGTGGAAGGAGGAATGGGTGTAGTAAAAACACTGAGAAGATCTTAAATTAAAATTCAAAAGAGAGAATTGATTGGATTAATCAGCCACAAGCCAGTGTAGGCAGCTCTACTCCAAGACACCTCAGTGAATGAGGTGTCTAGACTGGACACTTTCAAAATCAGAGATCATCATGCTTTGCACCAGAGGACTTACTCCTTTTTCATAGCTAATTGGGCCAAGACTGGTAGTTGACTTGAAGTGTGTGCCTTATTGATCATATTTTAAATCGTTGTATAGACAAGGGTCACTTTCTGAACATTCTTGTTTAAAATTGGACTAGCAGTCTTTCTTTCAGTGTCATTGAAAAAAATTGACAACTTTCTTCTATATTTTAATCATTTGATATAACTTCGGAAACAATTTCCTGAGGCCAGTATTGGTATCCATTAGTATTTTTGAGCTAAGATTTAGCAAACTGTCCCAGTTTAGTAAAGTGTCAGAGATTCAAAGTCTGTTTGGTCCCACGCCACAGCCAAAGTGTCTTTCATCTGTCACCATCTTCATTTTTTTTTTTTCCTGTGAGTTATTTCTTTTATTCAGAAACAGAAGCTGCATGAGTGTTTTGGTGTAGCAGTGGCAACCCAGGGAAAAAACAGTGCTCCTTGCAAGGGCTAAAAACATCATTGAAAATCAAAGCAGTAGTGTTGATTTGCTAAAAATCATATCAGAGAGTTGACCTTAGGTCCTGAAAAGAAAAAAAAAAAAAAATGAGCATTTGGAAAGGCGTTACTGTACCAAGAAGCCAGCTTATTCAAGGATGGATTGTTATACTTTCAATTATTTTGAATTGTATATTTATTCTTACACTCTCCTAATGTAGCTGTAGAAACAGCTTTTGTCTTCAAACTTTGTGGTCCTCATTGTCACTGCCTGTCTTGTCTCTGTATATGACCCCATTGTGTTCCTTTTTTATGACTGAGTAGTATTCCATTGCATATGTGTACCACTTCTTTATGCATGCATCTGTCAGTGGACATCTAGGTTGCTTCCATGTCCTGGCTATTGTAAACATTGCTGCAGTGAACACTGGGGTGCATGTGTCTTTTTGAACTATGCTTTTCTCAGGGCGTTTGCCCAGGAGTGGGATTGCTAGGTCATGCGGTACTTCAATTTATAGTTTTTTGAGGAACCTCCATATTGTTCTCCATAGTGGCTCTATCAATTACATTCCCATCAACAGCCCAAGAGGGTTCCCTTTTCTCCACACCCTCTCTAGCATTTATCATTTGTAGATTTTTTGAGGATAGCCATTCTGACTGGTGTGAGTTAACACCTCACCATCTTCTTTTCTTGATTGCTATATAGCTAAGATCAACTCAGGGATAATTCTACCCCTATCCTTCATGATTCTTTTGGGAAGGGAGTTGCTTCATCAAAGAAAAGTTTTGTGAGACAGAACAGATGCCCTTGTATCCTTCTTATTTATTTATTTTTTCCTCTGTCTCACAGAATAATCACTGGCATTTATGTAAAAATCAATATTGTGTCTATTGAATGTGGCCTCAAATACACAAGCAGGAAAAAAGTTGTTAGGGAATTTATTGACCTCTATCCTATTTTAGGTTTATTGTAAAATATATTCATCCATTCAATTTAGTGAGATCCTGTTCCTGCCATAAAATTGCCTTTATGGAAATATTAGACTGATGAAGAATCCCTGTTAGGAATATAGATGACTGTGATACTTAGAAGTCTTTCACTCCTCCAGATGAGAAATGACTCCCCAGACAAGAAAAACTAGGTGTACTCAAGTTTAACTTCTTAGCCGACATCTAAAGTAAAGTTGTCATTTTTTCTTTTTTTGGTAAATGAATTTGCTTATTATGCCTACCTCTCTTACTCTGTAATGTAAAAATTGCCTAACATGACTGTTAGCATTTATGCATTAAGAGGGTGATTTTTTACACAGTCACAGAAAAGAATCCACTCATCTCAGATTTTTTGCTATATTTTAGCCTCCTGGTTTTCCCCATGCATAAACTGCTTTTAGTACTTTGTGGTGGAAAGGTGGGACTTAGTCCCATCACCAATACTGCCTTGCATTTGCATAGTTTCATTCTTTTAAGTCTTATATTCAAAAGAACCTTGTTTTATTGATCCAGCCCATATATTGCAAAAAGGTTCTAGGACCCTGAGTATTCCAGTCCCTTGAACTGTGGAAAAACACTAAAGAATATATTGTGCAGGTAATCAGGGGCCTGAGAAATATTTGGTCTTAGACAAATAGAGAAAAGTCTTTTTCTTAGAACTGACTGACATAGCTCAACTTCCAAAGGATAATGGTGATTTCACCCAGAATGAAACAAGGATGGACAGTCAAATATATTTTTTCTGCTCCAGCAAAAGAGATTTTGAAGAAGTCAGGAAAGGCTTACTCTTGAGCCCCCAAAGGTGGCATACAATTCTCACCAGTCTGATTGTACCGTACAGCAGATCTGTCTACCCATTGTGATAAGTCATTTGTAGGAACCCTCATTTCTATAACATATATTCAAGCCTTCCAAGTATCATCTCTCTTCATGTTATTTTTGTCTAACCTAACAATTTGCTTTTGTTCAACAGATTTAATTTACTGTTTGGTTCCCAGCTATATTTATGTTGCCTGCTAGCATAGCCTCCGGTTGTACCACGTAGATGAGACCCGAGGAAATGCTGCCTTTCTATGGCACTTTGCTCTGACTGGTGGCTGACATGGGCTCTACTTTCTCCTGTAAGGCACTTGGGATGTTTTCCCCCTGGTGTTGTGCCTATTTTAGAGGGTAATCTATATGATCCATTGCCACCATTTTTCCTGCTCTCCTTCTATGCCCTTTTTCCGTTTCTCCTTTAACTGACTTTATTACCACCAAACACCTCATTTTTCAGTCTGGCTTTACTTTCTTTCCGTGTCATAAACTCAGGGCCAAGTAAGCTTGTCAGATACTTGGTAAACAGTTTTATCTTTAAATTCTGGCCTTTCTTGGGCTTTGGAAAGTTGTCTTCTTCTCTCTTTGTTTTTTAATTAGATTTTTAAAGGGCAGTTTTAAGTTTCTAGGAAAATTGCGCAGAAAGTATAGAGTTTCCGATTACATCCCCTCCACACACCCATCCTTTCCCCACACACAGCTTCACCTATTAACATTTCTATTAGTGTGAACATTATTACAATTAGTTAACATTTAAAAAAATTTGTTTTTAATTGGAGGATAATTGCTTAACAATGTTGTGTTGGTTTCTGCCGTAAGTCAACATGCATCAACCATAGGTATATGTAGGGACCCTGCCTCCTGAATCTCCTGCCACCTCCCACCCCGTGCCACCGCTCTGTGTGCTGTGCTGTGCTTAGCCACTCAGTTGTGTCCAATTCTGCGACCCCATGGGCTGTAGCTCACCAGGCTCCTCTGTCCATGGGGATTCTCCAGGCAAGAATACTGGAGTGGGTTGCCAGGCCCTCCTCCTGGGGATCTTCCCCACCCAGGGTTCGATCCCAGGTCTCCCGCACTGCAGGTGGGTTCTTTACCAGATGAGCCAGCAGGGAAGCCCCATCCCGCTAGACCGTCAGAGCACACCGGCTTGAGTTCCCTGTGTCACACAGCGAATTCCCAGTGGCTGTCTTACGTATGGTAACGTATATGTTTCAATGTTACTTTCTCAATTTGTCCCATCGTCTCCTTCCCCTGCTCTGTCCACAAGTCTGGCCTCTATCTCTGTGTCTCTATTGCTGCCCTACAAATAGGTTCATCAGTACCATTTTTCTAGATTCCATATATATGCACTAATATTTTAAAAACAAATATGATATTTGTTTTCTCTTTCTGACTTCATTCTGTATACCAGGTTCTAGGTTCATCCACCTTACTAGAAATGACTCAAATTTGTCCGTTTTTATGGATGAGTAACAATCCATTTATTTGTAATAAAGAACTACAAATTCTTTATCCATTCATCTGTTGATGGACATTTAAGTTGCTTCCATGTCCTGGCTATGTGAATAGTGCTGCAATGAACATTCAGGTACATGCACCTTTTTCAGTTTTGGTTTTCTCAGGGTATATGGTCAGGAGTAGAATTTTTGGGTCCTATGTTAGCCATAGTACTGTACACATTTGTAATTCATTTTAATTAAGTGGGATGAGATGACTAGTTTGCCATTTAAATGCAAACTTTTTAAGGAAAGGAAGTCTGTCTTCTTCATTCACAACAGAGCCCTCATAGACTAGCTCAGTGCCTATAAGTATCCAGTATACAATAAATATTTGAAGAAATCGTTTTCCTCATCACTTTCCTTTTCCATTGGGCTATTCTAGTTTCACAGAGGCAGTATCTCAAAATCTTGTTGAAAATACAAATAACCATTTGAAAACCTCATTTTCTATTTTGAACTATCTATTTGAGAGGCTAGGTTTGCTTTGATTTCTAGGAAACATATTCTTTTTTTTGAGCATTGTTTTTTTTCTTCTACGTACTATAGTAATGTTAATCTTGTTGATAAGGATGTATAAGTTGAAATAGAAATAAAACATGCTGTGGGCACTGGTGAAGACACCTGTATTAAATTATAGTAGATCTATTATTGTGCCCCCAGCTTTCATCTGGATTAGAAACATTTACTGTGCAATTTCAGAAATACTGCAGCTTGAGAAGAGTGAGGACAAAATCAGGGCAAGATTGGGAAACTGTGCGTCTGCAATGAAGAGTTTCTGTTTCATGTTTCCTAAAACCCTTAGGAGTTCTGTTGGGGCTTGCCATGACTGCTCTTGTCAAAGCCAGTCCCTGTAGGGTCCCTTTTACTGAGCAGGAGGCCTTCTGTTCAGTGCAGAGAACAGAACTTTTCTACAGGCATCAGCTGGTTTGAAATGAGTCTCCTGATTGTCCCACAGGAATCCTCACCTCTAAATCTATCCTATCTGTCATAGATGTGGACAGGACTCCACTGTGGTTTACTTTGGTCATCTATTATGTAAATTGAAAGTGAAAGTGAAGTTGCTCAGTCGTGTCTGACTCTTTGCAACCCCATGGACTATAGTCCACCAGGCTCCTCCGCCCATGGGATTCTCCAGGCAAGAATACTGGAGTGGGTTGCCATTTCCTTCTCCAGGGAATCTTCCCGACCCAGAGATCGAACCCAGGTCTCCCACATTACAGAGTGAGTGAGTGAAGTCACTCAGTTGTGTTCGAGTCTTTGGGACCCCATGGACTGTAGCCTACCAGGCTTCTCCCTCCATGGGATTCTCCAGGCAAGAGTACTGGAGTGGGTTGCCATTTCCTTCTCCAGGGGATCTTCCCGACCAAGGGATCAAACCCGGGTCTCCCGCATCCAGGCAGACGCTTTAACTGCTGAGCCACCAGGGAAGCCCAACTGAACCACCAGGGAAGCCTCTTAGGCAAACAAGAGACAGGAAGCCCAACACAAGGTAGCAACATTTTGAGTAAGCCCAAAATAGCCCAGGGCAGAGGTCTTATGAAGAGAGAAAAAGGTAAACAGAATTTGGCTAACTTTCTGGCTTTCTAGACATCTCAGTTGAAGAACAAGTCATGTGAGATACCCAACATAAGTGAGTCTTCAGCAACTACTGACTGAAATAAGCATAGGAAACACCAATGAATACCATGTATCTGAGCCCTGTTTTTTCTTAAACTCCTTTAACTTCATCTCATGTTCTGCAGACTTTGTTGACATTTCTGATTTTCTCTGACATGGATCCCACTTTTCTTTTATTATTCATGTGTCTCCCTAATTTAGATCATTCCATGGAAGCATTAGAGAGCAAAAATTGCTTCCCACGTAGCTCATGCTCACCTTGTGCTTTTCCCTCTCTCACATCCATTTAAAATATGACTTCCCTGTGTATTTACAGGCAGTTTTTGATGTGCACAAGCTGCAGTCTTCTTCTATCTCCCAGGACACTAAAATGGAAGATGAGGTAGTAGAGGTGATGGAAGGGATCCAGACCTTTTTTGAAACTAGTGGTCTCATTTGCAGGCGTTAGCAATGAAGGTCTAAGGGCACCGTGATGGAGAGAGGTGGTTAATCAGCTCATCTTCCATAGCAGATCCTCAGCTTTAGGTGATAAAGGTGTCATGGGCCTTGATTCTACTTTTCTCATTTTATACCCAAGACATGTGTTATGTGTTTCTGTTTGGGGCATCTTCATTTTGCCAAGAACTTGCTTGGTTACTGGCAAGTTAATTCTCATTCACTATGAGTTAATTAGGTTCATCTCATTCTCATTCACTATGAGTTAATTAGGTTCATCTCTGCAACCTGTTGGAAGTGGAGCAATTGCTGGGATTTAACCAGTAATAAGGATGAGAATCTGCTTCTCATGTTACAATTCTCATTGGCTCAAATAATAACTTTCTTTTCTTCTTAACTTGATGCTCACTGAATTTTCATTATCATCCTGTACCTACTAAGTTACAGAATAGAAATTAAAACACTAACAGTGTGGCTTCAAGAATATAACAAGGCATGCAATACTCCATAGTGTTTACATAATCTCATGAGGTAGTTTTCTATTTTTACTATCTGTACTTTGCAATGCCTTTTTTTTGGGGGTGGGGGTGGGGTGGGTAGGGGAATGAATAATAGAGGGTCACCATTCAGGGATCCAGATGAGAAATAAAATAGTTCAACTGCACTGGCATTATCACTGTCAGTCACTGGGGCTCCCCTGGCGGCTCAGTGGTAAAGAATCTGCCTGCCAATGCAGGAGATTCAGGTTCTATACCTGCCTGGTTCAGGAAGGTCCCCTGGAGAAGGAAATGGCAACCCACTCCAGTGTTCTTGCCTGGGAAATCCCATGGGTAGAGGAGCCTGGCAGGCTACAGTCCATGGGGTCCTAAGGAATAGGACAGGACTTAGTAACTAAACAATAACAATTGATTACTAAAACAATGGACTTTGGTAATCTTTTATTTGGTTTTTTAAAAAGATCAACCTAAGAGAAAACCTGACCATCTGTCAGAGAATGAATGTTTGTGTACCCTCCAACTGTATATATTGAAATCATAACACCCAAAATGTGATGGTATTTAGAAATGAAGCTCTTGTGACATTTAGATAAGGTGATGAGAGTGGAGCCCTGATTATGAGATTAGAGTTCTTATAAGAAGATAAGAGATCAGAGCCCTCCCTCTCCCTACCCTGTAAGGACAAAGAGAAGCAGGTCATCTGCAAGCCAAGAAGAGGACCCACACCAGAACCCGACCACATCAGCACCCAGTCTCAGACCTCCCATCTCCAAAAACATAAATTTCTATTGCTTAAGCCACTCATTCTATGATATTTTGTTGTTGCAGTTGAACTAAAACAGTAGTAGTGCCTAGATATTGACAATAATATTATTATTTTATATTGCTACTGCTACTGCTAAGTCGCTTCAGTCGTGTCCGACTCTGTGTGACCCCAGAGACGGCAGCCCACCAGGCTCCCCCGTCCCTGGGATTCTCCAGGCAAGAACACTGGAGTGGGTTGCCATTTCCTTCTCCAATGCATGAAAGTGAAAAGTGAAAGTGAAGTCGCTCAGTCGTGTCCGACTCTTAGTGACCCCATGGACTGCAGCCAACCAGGCTCCTCCGTCCATGGGATTTTCCAGGCAAGAGTACTGGAGTGGGGTGCCATTGCCTTCTCTGATTTTATATTGGCCTACCTATAAAATTAGAACTATTGATTTAAAGAAAAAGCTTACTGATGGATGCATGGCTTTAGAATTACGAACCTTTCACTCACTCCTTAATCTACAAGATGGACCTTTTTATATTTGGAGAAATTTTAAAGGCAATTTCCCTGATCTCTGGTCAAAACTTCCCCAGATACACCAAAATATCATCAAAGTGAAAATTTATTCTCACCTTAATTCCTTGCATTTCTCAACAAAGCAAAGAAATATAGTCCACTCAATAAATAGCCAGCCTCAGCCATCAGTATCTGAGCTGAGATACTTTTCCTCCTGTCTGAGAATCTTTTTGTAGTAGTGTTTTCCTGATTATGGCAGAAAGAACTCTCTAAGTAACATTGAACCCAGGTCACATATGCAGTTGGCCCAAACTTTACTGTTAATCAATTGTCTTAGCCATTTTATGGTTTTTATCTAATTGTTTATTCGTGGGCTGAGCTAATACCTCTCAGCCAAGCAAATTTTTATGGCTCTGTGTATAATTTCTGAACAAATAGGGTATATAATGGCAATAAAAGTGCTGACACACTGCTTTCTCTAACGGCATGAGTGGCCTCAGTATTACAAAGCACACTTCTATTGCATCCTTATACCAGGTCGTTTATGTGAAGCATGGATTGAAATATAATTTAGAAGTATGATGTTGGCACTTGAACCCCGTAGCTAGAATATGAAAGCCATCAAACAAATAAACAGACAATGTAAATGATCCAGAAACAGAAAACAGCTGATTCACCAAGGCCTCTAATAATTTAAACATGGCTATTAGAGTCTTTTAGAGTGCATGTCTAAATCAGGCTTTTGGAAAAACAAAAAATTTCCCTTAGTTCTTATCCAAATCACCTTTGAATTGAAATGTTAAGACAGTTGGGACTATAGTACTTTTGGGCTAAATTAAAGAAAAACCTTTTTATTAATAAAAACTAATATTGTGTGTGTGTGTGTATTTGTCTGTGTGTGTGTCTGTGTGTGTGTGTGTGTAAGGATGTTTTCTTGGGATGCTAAATTTAGGGAACAGTATTATTGACCATATCCATCCTTTCTATAATTTAACCTCAATATTTATATTCTTTTTTCAAACTAGAAAGTAAAATAAGCAAGAGAATAGGAAAATGAAGAAAGCCATTTCTCTCTTCGACAGTATTTACTAAACATCATTAAAGTAGTTACAGCAGGCTCCAGGCATTGGGTGGCTGATTAGGAGGGCTGATTCTGAAATCTCACATGTTGATAAATCCAGCAAACATTATAATGGACTGATACTGTACAAGGAAAAGTAGGAGATGAGTTAGTAATTGAGTATTTCTATCTTATCTAAGGTTCGATTTATCACCCTCTCCTTCCCTCTTCTCTTTCCTGACCCTACTCCTACCTCAATCTTACTGATTACAGTAAGTGGAGAAACACTATTACTCTGGAAATATAAGAAATATTCACTTAATGAATGACAGAGTGGGTTAGTGCAAGAAAGAGAATTAACTGGATTGGGGAAATGTGTAAATGAATTAATTGATGTATTAATTCAGTATTTAAGGGAACTAGACTCCCCCAGAATTTTATATATACATTCTAACTAGCGCCATTTTTTGTTGTTAGCCTTCTTCCTCTGTTTTGAGCTCATCTCCCACCCCAAGTTTCTTCTTCTTTGTCCTATAGGCTGTTAAGTGCCTTTCTGCTGCTTTCAGGGTACTGGAAATCTCCTATTTTATATAGCTTTATGCATCTCCCTACCCTACCCCTCCTGTTTTTCCTCCTTCCCCCTCTATTCAGTCACATTTCAGAGAAATTTCTGATCTCTCAACTAGATGCTGTTTTTATTAACATGATTCACAGTCAAGTATAATAAATAAGGAACAATTTCCATAATGATTTTTTGCATTAAAAAAATACATATTTTTTGCTTAAATGACTCTCTATGTGGAAGTATATTTCAGTTAACAACTTACACATTTTTATTATTTTCTAGCCACCTCCTGGCTCAGGCATTCTCTGTCATTCTATTTAATCAGTGTCTCTAGCCTCTGTGGAATTCTAGAAAGATCATGGTCATTGGAATGCAGATTAAGCCTCAAATACCAGCTCCCTCAACAACTACTAGCCCAGTGACCTTGAACAAGTTATCAAATAACCTTTTGGGCCCTCTGCAAGAAGTTGGTAATAACTACTTGTAGTTATTATTACAGTTACTGTAATAATACTCAAAGAGTACCTCACTGCAGGCACTTGGTAAATATTGGTATCTATTGATTAAATGATTCAAATTTAATAGTATCATAAATCCTAAGGTAGAAAAGTACTTGAGATCATTGAGTTACATCCTCCTTATTTACGGATGAGAAAGCTGAGGTTCAAGAGAAGTGAAGTGTTTTACCAAAGTTCACTAAATAATTAGAACAGGGGTTAGGATCTAGGGCTGAGGCATGATTTAATTAATGACAGTCATATTATTTTGCACACCTGCCCCTCAAAGCCCTGCCTCACTTTGAATTTTGCTGCTTTTTATCACTATGCCCTTCTACCCACACGCTATTTTAGGACAACTCTCCTTTCCTCTCTCATCTTTGTTTTTCTTCTAAAAGAGAAAATTAGCTTGTCATCCCATAATCATGAAGGGAACTGGACTGTTGCTCACTGAGTACCACCCTCCCTCTCCTTCAGTGCTCCTATCAGGAAGCAGTTCCACAGTCTCTACTTGAGATCTGCCACGTTTGATTCTGTGTTTACATTGCTAATTTCTCCTGGACAATCAGTTCTTAATTTTGCCTCTTCAATCTCTTCTAACAGTTGAAATGACCACCCTTT
Source organism: Budorcas taxicolor (assembly GCF_023091745.1). Classification (NCBI taxonomy): domain Eukaryota; kingdom Metazoa; phylum Chordata; class Mammalia; order Artiodactyla; family Bovidae; genus Budorcas; species Budorcas taxicolor. The sequence continues at coordinate 35,921,943 of NC_068916.1, forward strand.
TCTAGAACATTATGTTTTCTAGATATTTTCTAGTCTAGGATATAAAATGCATATATTCTTTTCATGGTAAAGTTAAATTACTTTCACTAAAACTTAAACTGATTAAACAACATGTTATAGATATTTCTAATCATAAGAAGATAACTGGCTTCCAATTTTTTTTATCTTACTGCAAAACATTCTCAAAAAAAAGATTTAGGTTGAAACAGTCAGATTTAACACCCTTCAGTTTCTGGATTTCTGTTTCTCTAATTGTGGTTCTACTGAATTTATTTTTATTTTCCTCAGTAGTCCTCTAAATGTCCAAATTGCCAGAACAACAACAACAAAAATATATAAAAATGCATAATTAAATTTTTATCCATTAAATTTTTTTTGAAAATTTAGAAATTATGTGTTTCTCTTTTAAAAGACATAAAACTTGAGATAAAGCTAAAGTTTTATCCAATTCCTTTCACTTTTCTTTCTCCAAGAGCAACCATTAACCTGAAGTTGGCTCTTGTCAATCTAATTCATGCTTTTTCTGATTGAAATACATACAAATATACATATAAGCTGTAAATACTGCTGACTGTTTTAAACAAATTACAATATTATTTTGGATATATATTTTGCATAACTAATTTTTTCTTTTCAGTATTTTATGTTTCAATCATGTTAAAACATGTATTTCTAATCTATGAATTTCAACTGTTTAAAAAGGGTTTCATGAACATACCAGGGTTTATTTATTACATCCAGTTTTGTGGCTGTGATAAGTAATGCCAGGTGACCATTCCTGGACTTGTTTCTTTTTTGTACTCATATAAGAGCAACTCTATGGAGAATTCCTAAAAGCAGGAGTTGCTAGTTTACAGCTATGACTATTTTAAACCTAACTACATATTGATAGATTGTTTTCTACAATAATTTACAGTTTCACCAGCAGTGTAACATAATTCCCATTTCATCATCTTCCTAGACAACTCCATGTGATGAAGCTCTCTTTTATTCCTATTTTACTTTGAACTTTTTTTTATTGTTATGAATGCCTTTTGGGTTTATCAAACATCTTTTGTTCTGTAAATATTGGAATGAGAGTATTGAACTTTTCTCCTTTCATCTGTTAATGTGATGATTCCCTTACAACATTTTTTCTAATGTTAAAACATCTTTGCGTGTCTGAAATGAATTCTTATTGGTCTTGATGAATATTTTTACATTCTGAAATCACATTGATAATATTGCCTTTAAGACTTTTCAACTTACATTTACATATAAAATTACCCTATCTTTTCCCTATCTTAAACTATCTTGTTTATTACAATAGTGTATTAGTCCACATATTTTTATCTTTTTCTGTAGATTTGGCAGAAGTCACTCATAAAAATATATAACCAAAGTATTTTTAAAATTTGTCATGTGGAGCTTTAAAGTTTACAAGAGTAATTTGAAATAGGAATTATATAAAAGTGTAAATATTAGTATTCCCATTTTACAGTTAGAGGTGTAGAAATTAGAAGACTTTCCTTATGGTCATGTGGCATTTACATGGAGAAGAAGCTAGAATTAAAACATCCATCTCCTCACCAAGGCACCATCTTCTTCTTTTTTTTTTTTTCTTTAAATCTGTTGAAATACAGTTGGTTAAGCAAAGCTGAAGCCACTTTGTGGTGTTTTTACCCTTTTCTTTCAAGGCCTGATAGGAGTACTCTGTCATCACTAAGGCCACAAGTGGCCAACTGAGTCTGCAAGTGATATCCTTTGATAGATGACCTCCAAAGAGCATAATTCTGCAAGCACTTAAATGAAAAGAGCATTTTGAACCTGCCAGAATGCCCAGATAATAGTTGGATCACCTTGCAGTGTTTCTGTACTTTTTTTCTGTGGGGAGGAATAGTAACGTCCTAAAAACCAGAGGGATTTGAATTCTTACATCTGTTGTTTTCCAAGGTCTTAATTTCATTTTGTCATCCTCTTGATAGGGACCATCAGGTGGTGGCTGTATTATATGCAGGCCTCAGAGTTTTATTCTCTCTTGCCACTTGATGAAAGCTCTCTAGAGAGCACAAATGCAAATATATTCTCACTTCAGCAGCCAGAGTGTAATCTGCAGCCCTGGTGTGTGGATTCTCCATCAGAGAGCAAGATTCACTAAATCTGTCTTCTGCTATGACTCTGGGGAAGCCATCGCTTGTCATCCTGCCGGGTAGAGCATGTTGTAGCACCTGCTTTATATTGCACCTTGCCACAAAGTATCCTTTCTGGTAGAACATCAAACAACCAAGTATCCTCATTTCTTCCAAATGCCAGAGGAGTAGAGGGGATATGTACTGTTTTGAGTCCAACTTCAGCTGTGTGATAAGGTCCTATGTCCACTTTTCTCTTGAATAAAAGATAAATTGTCAAGAAAAAAACTAAACCTCATACACCAACAATAATCATCTACTTTCAAAGTTTAAATGGCATTTTTCATCATTGAGAAAATTAAGCAGAGATTAAGATAAAACAGAATTTTGCAAAAGTTTTTTTTTAGCTTAGCTTGATTTTATTTTAAATTTCTAAAATCCTTGTAACTATATTTTACTATTTTTCATTTTCTGAAACATATCTAGCATTTTGAAAAAAGCCAACATATATGAAATATTATACTTTCATATATGCTAGAGCATTTATTATTTGTAATAAGTCTATGAAAAGGGTATTTTTATTTCTAATTTACAGATGAAGAACTTTTAAGTTAGGAATTTTCCAGATGGTCCAGTGGTTAGGATGTTAGCTTCCACTACAGGGGGGATTAGTTTGATTCCTGGTCCAGAACTAAAATCTCACATGCAGCATGGTGCAGCCAATAAAACGAAAAAATCCTTTAAGTAATATGGCCAAGGTCATTACAAAGCTAGAGAACTGCTCTTAATTTGTAGCAGATACTGTTAGTTATACATCCAAAAACATTTGCCCTTCTTCACTGTTTCTTTTTTGTGGCTGACCTAGGATTTACTCTGAGGCACCGGGTAGCTCAGCTGGTAACGAATCCACCTGCAGTGCAGAAGATCCCAGTTTGATTCCTAGGTCAGGAAGATCGGCTGGAGAAGGGATAGGCTACCCACTCCAGTATTCTTGGGCTTCCCTTGTGGCTCAGCTAGTAAAGAATTTGCCTGCAGTGCGGGAGACCTGAGTTCAGTCCCTGGTTTGGGAAGATCCCCTGGAGAAGAGAACAGCTACCCACTCCAGTATTCTGGCCTGGAGAATTCCATGGACTGTATAGCCCATAGGATTGCAAAGAGTTGGTCATGACTGAGCGACTTTCACATACACACAAACATTTCCCCATGCTACCTGCCATGTGCTAAGGACAGGTAGCTCAATTTTTTTTTTTTAAAATCACTTCAGTCGTGTCTGATTCTGTGCGATCCCACAGATGGCAGCATACCAGGCTCCCCCGTCCCTGGGATTCTCTAGGCAAGAACACTGGAGTGGGTTGCCATTTCCTTCATTAATGCATGAAAGTGAAAAGTGAAAGTGATGTCACTCAGTCGTGTCCAACTCTTAGCGACCCCATGGACTGCAGTCGACCAGACTCCTCCATCCATGGGATTTTCCAGGCAAGAGTACTGGAGTGGGGTGCTTCGGGCAAATTTGAGTCTTCTAAGCCTACCTTTATTTTCTGGGGGCTCCAAAATCACTGCAGATGGTGATTGCAACCGTGAAATTAAGGGACGCTTACTCCTTGGGAAAAAAGTTATGACCAACCTAGATAGCATATTGAAAAGCAGAGACATTACTTTGCCAACAGAGGTCCGTCTAGTCAAGGCTATGGTTTTTCCAGTGGTCATGTATGGATGTCAGAGTTGGACTGTGATGAAAGCTGAGTGCCGAAGAATTGATGCTTTTGAACTGTGGTGTTGGAGAAGACTCTTGAGAGTCCCTTGGACTGCAAGGAGATCCAACCAGTCCATTCTGAAGGAGATCAGCCCTGGGTGTTCTTTGGAAGGAATGATGCTAAAGCTGAATCTCCAGTACTTTGGCCACCTCATGTGAAGATTTGACTCGTTGGAAAAGACCCTGATGCTGGGAGGGACTGGGGGCAGGAGGAAAAGGGGACGACAGAGGATGAGATGGCTGGATGACGTCACTGACTCGATGGACGTGAGTTTGTGTGAACTCTGGGAGTTGGTGATGGACAGGGAGGCCTGGCGTGCTGCGATTCATGGGGTTGCAAAGAGTCCAACACGACTGAGCAACTGAGCTGAACTGAAACCTACCATCAGTACCCAACTCTCCCTGCCCGAACTGGGTTTAGTGTTTAGAAACAGGATGTAGTTCTGGTTAATGTGATACTAAGGAAAATCTGTTTTGGTGGGGGGGGGGGGCGGTTCTAGAAAGATTTTTTATTGTCAAGAAAGAGTAGTTGCTCTTTTTCTTCTGCTGTGTTTTGTCTCTACGTGTGATACAACTGCTATGGCCATAACTTTTATCATTGAGAGGTGTTAGCCTGAGAGAGAGAACAAGTTCGCTGAGAATGACGGGAGGAAAGAAAGTTTCTAGATCTCTGAAGGTGTGCTGTGTCCCTTGAATACACCAACCTTGGAGCCACTTCAACTCAGACCTCCTTACTTAGAGGAGAAATTCATTTAACTTTGTTGAAGCCATCTGATCTGTATCCAAAGTCATCCTAGCAATACAAGAGCCAGGGTTTCTGACTCAAATGCCAGCAAATAATTTTTCACAGAAACAACCACAATCGGTAGCCTCCTCGTGTGTCCATTTTTCACTGCATAATTATAGCTGTCAAGTAGAATTAGCATCATCTTTTAGAAACAGAGTTCACCAATTCAAATGCTTGTTGGAGCCAGTCAGTTAACCTAACTGGGGAGGGTAGGTTTTTGGAAGCCTGGAGAAGAGAGCAGCAATTAAAGTAACCTCCAGCAAATTGCTGCCCAGTATTTCCAGAGCTACTGGATGTTTTTAAAAGAAGGTTGCAAAAGCAGAATTTTGACAGGGACAGTCTTGATTTTAAAATTTTGACCACTGATTTATTTTAAAAAATATGGAAGCCAAACATAGCATGCATGCACTTTACACTGAGATGTTTACTTGTCAATCGGTAACATCTACCTTAAAAGACTACCATTATTATCATATCTGTAATTTAGTTGTGTCATACGTATGTGTTAGTTGCTCAATTGTGTCCGAATCTCTGTGACCCCACAGACTGGGGCTTGCCAGGCTCCCCTTTCCATAGGATTCTCCAGGCAAGAATACTGGAGTGGGTTGCCATTTCCTTCTCCATATATTGATATCAAATAATTTGTGTGATTTTTACACTAGCCTTCAAAAAACAGAAACTCAGCAGTGCCAAGGAGATGGTTCTTTATCTCCACTCTAACTCTGAGCACAAACTGGGCCACACCCCTTGAGGATGGTCTTTCTTGACAAATCATGGCATCTGCAGAAATTCTTGTTCTCAAAAAAATAGTTTTGTTGTTGTTGTTGTTTTAATGGAAAGTTTGCTTTTATGGCTCCAAAATGCCGAAGAAGATTTTTTAACGTTTTAGAACTTTGAGAAGTTTATGGTAAGATTTTGAAATTCATCTGAAGTTAATTGAAATATCACAGACTTACTCAAGTCTTTAAGGAACAGCCAGAGCTTAAGAAAGAATGAATTCAGGAGAGGGCTTCAGAATTTTAGGATCACAACTTGACATATCTTAACCTGGAATAATGGTAGCGGTAAAAATATTTCCCTTTCTTTTTCTTTGCTTTTAAATTGTATTTTTCCTAATTATTGTAGCACATGAGCATTCTAGAACATCTTGAAAGTAGCAAAGATTATAAAATATCAAAGTGAATGTTAAAAAAAAATTGTCACCAGACATAAGTAATACTAATATCTTGGTATAATTTCTCTCAAAAAAATAAGTATCCTTATTTTTTCCAAATCTTTATCTTATTTATTTGGGATCATATGACATAATACCCTGTACCTTGTTTTCTCATTTTAACATTATTGAATCTGCTGAATTTTGAGGCCAGCTTGATTTGTGATAGTAATACAGTTTTTTTTTTTTCCTCTAGACATTAGGACTTTTAAAATTTATGTCTGAAATTCAATTGTTGTGCCGGCATGTACCTTACACTAATTTTCCCTGGAATGCACTTGATTTGTGGCAATAGCTCTCTTTGTCACCCCATGAAAATTTCTGTTAAATGTTCTGCTTCTATCTCAGTTGCTGTGTGCGCTTTTGGAAAACTTCAGTATTAAGTCATAGCTCTGCTGTTTTTCCTCTCTGAGCTTTTTTAAAGAAATAATTTCAGGGTTTTATTTGCCATCTGAGACATATTCAAGGTTTTTTTTTTTTAATTTAAAATAATAATAATTCAAACTCTAGTTTCCCCTCTCTTATACTATCTTTATATAGGTCCAGTTTTATCTTTTTAATACTCTATAAAGCATAATGAGGAGAAGGCAATGGCACCCCACTCCAATACTCTTGCCTGGAAAATCCCATGTAGGTAGGTTGCAGTCCATGGGGTGGCTAAGAGTTGGACATGACTGAGCGAAGGAATATCACTTAGAAGAATGTTTTCTAAATGACAAGGTGAAGAGAGTGTACTCAGACCTCTTATATGTCCCCAGGAGCAGAAGGAAACAGCCTTTGGGTACATTCTGCTAGTATTTACCCAGCCTGTTTATCTACTTAGTCCACATTTCTACAGGCAAGTAAGAACTGAGGATGCAATGTGAACTCTTCCCACTTCTGGCCATCTGTGGTCATATTATAGACTAGAAAGTAATTGTTCCCGAATTAAAGTTAGAAATTAAGAGTTTAAACTTTACAGTCTAGCACAGTAGGTTGATTATAGGTATTTATCTTCATGCTTGCATGATTAATTAATATAAAACGAAGCAAGCAAAAAGTTACAAACACAAAATACTTATGTACAGGTAGGACTAGAAGAATGACAAAGGAGACAGCAGTGGAAAAGAGGTTTTAACTAGTTTGGGAAAGATATAAGATAGTGAAGTTGTCTTAAGGATAGCAGAGAAGGCTAAAATCAAAATACTCCTATAAAGGGATAATGATGAGAAAGTCTCCCCATTAGAGCCGTCAGAGTCTCAGGGAACACTTAAGGTCAGGAGGAGGCCTGAGATAGAAAAATATGGTGAAATTTAGAAGTCTCTCTCCCAGTAGGATGCACCCAGAATACTCCCTCGTCCCCAGTCACTGCAGATATAGACTTCCCACTGAAGCAGTTAAACTGAAGGATTTCTTGACTGTGTAGCCTACAGAGGAGTGTGTGATAATGAGCAGGACTAACTCTGATGGATGATGTGGGTAAGGATGCTTATAAACCATGAGGTCCCCATGCTTCCTCACCTGTTGGTTCTCAGAAAGCAGATAACCAGGTAAAAAATGTATACGCTTACTACAGGCATACCTTGTTTTATTGTGCTTTGCAAATTTTTTTCCCCCACAAATTAAAGGTTTCTTGGCATCCCTGTATCCAGAAAATCTATTGGCACCGTTTTTTGTTTTTGTTTTTCCAACAGCATTTTCTCACTTTGTATCTGTATATCACATTTTTGTAATTCTTGCAATATTTTAAACTTTTCCATTACTACTTATTATGGTGATCTGTGATCACTGATCCTTGATATTAATATTGTTTGGGGGCACCACAAACCACACCCATGTTAAGACAGGACAAGGTTAATTGATAAATGTGTATGCGCTGACTTCATCACTGGTCAGCCATTCATACACCATCTCTCCCCCCTCTTTGGGCCTTACTATTCTCTGAGCTACAGTAGTATTGCAGTTAAGCCAGTTAATAACCCAGCATTGGCCTCTTAAGTGTTCAGTGGAATAAAGAGTCACCTGCACCTTTCAAAAGCTAGACATGATTAAGTTTAGTGCGGAAAGCATCTTGAAAGCTAAGAAAGGCCAAAAACTAGGCCTCTTGTGCCAAACAGGTAGTCAAGTTGTGAATGTAAAGGGAAACTTCTGGATGAAATTAAAAGTGCTATTGTAGTGAGCACACAAATGATCAGAAAGTGAAAGAACCTAATTGCTGCTGTGGAGAAAGTTTTAGTGGCCTGTCACAATTCCATGACAAAACTTAAACATATGACAAATTGGTTTTCATGCATGACCAAAGAAACTGATTTCTTGAGATGGAATTTACTGCTGGTAAAGATACTGTGCAGACTGTTGAAATAACAACAAAATATTTAGAATATTATATAAACTTATTTGATAAAGCAGTGGCAAAGTTTGAAAAGATTGACTCTAGTTAGGATAGAAGTCCTATGTGGGTAAAATTGTTTCAAACATCATTGCATGCTACAGAGAAGTTTTTTGTGAAGGGACGTGTTACTCGATGGAGCACACTTTGCTTTTGTCTTATTTTAAGAAATTGCCACGACTACCCAAACCTTGAGCAACCACCACCCTGACCAGGCAAGCAGATCATGTCAACATGGAAGTAAGACCCTCCACCAGCAAAAAGAATTATAACCAGCTGAAGGCTCAGATGATGGTGAGCATAATTTAGCAACAAAGTCTTTTAAAAATAATTTTATCTATGATTTATTTATTTTTGGCTGTGCTAGGCCTTTTTGCTGTGTAAGCTTGTCTCTAATTGCACCTAGTAGGTTTAGTTGCTCTGTGGCATAAGGGATGTTCCTGGATCAGGGATTGAACCTATATCTCTTGCATTGGCTAGCGGATTATTTACCACTGAGCCACCAGTAAAGAAGCCACTCAGTCGTGTCCAACTCTTTGTGATCCCATGGACTGTAGCCTACCAGGCTCCTCCCTCCATGGGATTCTCCAGGCAAGAGTACTGGAGTGGGTTGCCATTTCCTTCTCCAGGGGATCTTCCCAACCCAGGGATCGAACCCGGGTCTCCCGCATTCCAGGTAGACGCTTTAACCTCTGAGCCACCAGGGAAGCCCCCAAACAAATATCTTTAAGTGAAGGTACATACTTTGAATTTTTAGACATAATGCTATTGCTACAGTATAGAATAGACATCCATATAGTGTAACTATAACTTTTATATGTACTGCTGCTACTGCTGCTAAGTCGCTTCAGTCGTGTCCGACTCTGTGCGATCCCATAGCCGGCAGCCTACCAGGCTCCCCCATCCCTGGGATTCTCTAGGCAAGAATACTGGAGTGGGTTGCCATTTCCTTCTCCAATGCATGCAAGCGAAAAGTCAAAGTGAAGTCGCTCAGTCGCGTCCGACTCTTAGCGACCCCATGGACTGCAGCCCACCAGACTCCTCCATCCATGGGATTTTCCAGGCAAGCGTACTGGAGTGGGGTGCCATTGCTTATATGTACTAGGAAATCACAAATTTGTGTGACTTGTTTTATCGCAGTTTTCACTTTACTGCAGTGATCTGGAACCAAACCTGCAGCATCTCTGAGGTGTGCCTTTACAGGACCCTGACTGCTCTTTAGAAAATTTTATAAATTATTTCTCTGCTCTTTTGGGATGTAAATCTTCAACAACCCATGAATGTCTTTCTCAAGGACCTGGGATCCCTCCCTTTGAAATGTAGTCATCAAAAATGATAATGTTCCTCTCTCCCAATGTCTGTGGGAGGGTCAGAATCTGACTTCCACGGAGCCCATTACGAAACTGCATTGCAGGCAGATTCTTTACTGTCTGAGCTACCAGGGAAGCCCCCATTAGGAAACACAGATAGTCTAATCACATTGACTAGCCTCCTCCCAACTTACTTCAGTAGTCTGCCAGCAGCTCACCCTGTGCTTAAAACTCTCTCATCTTTTATTTCATAGGACTTGAGTTCAATCTCTTCCCATTATTGTAATAGTTTGGAATAGAGTCTTCTTTTCCTGTTTTATTCTATCCATTGTAGTTTTTCTTTGACAGTTCAAAAATCCCAGAGTAAAGACCTGTGGATACTGAAATGTGTGAGGTCATAAGTGTTTTATTTTCATACTGTAGGGAGGCTCATTAGCGGCAAGGTCTGCTCACACACATGGAGCCTCTCATGTATCTCTCTTAAGTAGGCACCAGCAGCCAAGACTCAGTAGACATATGAGAAAAGCTTCCAGTGATAAATAAAGAGAAGAAAAGCCCATGAGAGCATTTAACTAAGTGTATAGAGAGACACAAAGTTGTATAAAAGAGTAAGCCAGAGGGGTAATGAAATTAGAGGGCTATGATTTGATTTGTTCCGGAAGAAGAACTCCATAATTCATTAGTACGGTAAAATTTCAAAGGTTTGAATTACAAGAATAAATGTGGAATGGTAGCTTTATAAAAGATGTGAGAAAATAAAAGCAAGAATGCCAAAGACAGAAAGAACACATACTCCTCGATCCCAAGACAAAAAAGAAATGGAGAAATACAGGAAGCCAGAGAAAAGAGGAAAAAGAGAAGAAATGAATAGGTTTTTAAAAAAGCCTAAAAATGCCATGAGGCAAAATACATTAGAATCTTGCCAATTAAAAGATAGAGACTGTAAGACTATACTCTGAAAAAAATTAGCTTTGTGCTGGTTACAAGAGATAAAATATAGGGAGACAATAAAGTCAAAAGTACAGAAAGAAGATATACAAGCCAAATACAAACCAAAAGAAAGGTTTATTTTCTATAGCCTCTTTATATGCTCTTAGCCCAGGTTTTTAGTGGTGCTAGTTAAACATTCATATGCTATCAATTTGATCTGCCAATCTTAGTTATGACAGAAATATATTAAATCTTTTATGATGGGTTTTTTTCTTTGTATGTTTTGAGACTACATACTAGGTGCCAGAAGCTTAGAGATACTATGCCTTCTTAGTAAATTTCATTAAAAAAAATCAAAATGGAGTGAGTCCAATTATCATTAGTAACACATTTTTCTCTGAAAGTTTGTTTAAGCTGGTATTCACATAGCCACCTCAGCTTTACTTTGTTCATATTCTCCTGGTGTGATTATTTATTTATATATCCATCTTTTTTTAGACTTTATGTTTTTGATGTTTGTATTGTTAACACTTTAAGGCTAAAATTATTTTGAATCTTACTGGATAATCTTTTTAATACACTCATAGCATATTTAGAGAAATTGTTCTACAGATATGTTTATTTCTACTATTTATTTTTGCCTTTTCCAATTATCTTATTCACTGCTTTTTTGGTGTGATTTCTTAACTACTTTTTATTAGTAGGCAAGTGTAATAAGATCTAAATTTAAATAATATTTCTAAACAGAATAATCCAATGATTTAGGATTATATTCATTCTGGATAATTTTTTTTAATCTTAGATATTATTATCCAAGGTTTTTGTTTCACAAATGTTACTTCCAAAATCAGTAAATTTCATTAGTATTATTTTATACATCACTATCAGTTTAAATTCATTCTTAATCATTTTTTCTTCATTTGTAGACCTTGTTAAGAGTAAAATTCTTCTTCCTCTTGACATTTTTACAAATTGCATCCTAAGAAACTCCTGAGGGTAAGCTCTTGTTTTTTTAAAAAAGATATATTTTTGGATAAAACTTTATCTCATCTTTATTGTTGAATTATAGTTTATTGTTTTACAAATTATAAATTGATAAATATGCCCTCTCAGGAAACTGAGCACATTTTCCCACTCTGTGTGTGTGTGTGTGTGTGTGTGTGGTCATTGGTTAGTCTGGTGTCTGACAAAATGATATCCCTTTCTAGTTAATCTGTTTCTTCCTTTCAGTTGTTTTTAATATCTTCTTTTTGACTCTGTGCTCTTTTGTTTCACTATTATGCATCCAAGTATGGATCTACTCTTTATCATGTTGCCCGTTTGTTATGCTCTTTGAATTTGTAACTTTATGTCTTTCATAAACAGAGGGAATTTCTCAGATGTTCTTTTTGCCTGTTTTTTCTCCCCCATTCTCTGTTCTGTTCGTCTGGAAATGACTTCTAATTTAGACATGGTTCTTTCCCTATTTCTCAGTCTCTTTTCTTCTCTACAAAAATAGCTTTATTTATTTAGTTTTGGTTGTGCCGGGTCTCTGTTGCTGCGCTGGCTTTTCTCCCGTCGCAGCACACGATGTGCTCACTGTGGTGGTTTCTCTGGTTGCGGAGCACAGGCTCTAGGGCGTGTGGGCCTCGCTGGTTGCAGCAGGTGCGCTCGCTGGTTGCGGCAGGTGCGCTCGCTGGTTGCAGCTCTTGGGCTCTAGAGCACAGGCTCAATAGTTGTGGCACATGGGCTTAGTCGCTCTGTGGCATGTGGGATATTTCCAGATCAGGATCAAATCTGTACCTCTTGCACTGACAGGTGGATTCTTCACCACTCAGTCACCAGGGAAGCCCAGCCTCTCTTCATTTCCATCTCTTTGTCTTTCTAGGCTCTTTTCTGAGTATTATTATTGATCATCATTATTATGATGTTCATGATGCTTGAAACATTGTTATACTTTTGGTTTTACCTTTTTTTTAAAGGTTTGATATTTAGTAAGTCAGCTGTCTGAATTTTTCTGACTTTTTTATCTATACAGTCTCAATTCATGTGACTACTTTCATTATGTTTTCAAAAATTGAGTTTCAATTTTATTTTATTTTTATTTTATTTTACGTTATAATACTGTATTGCTTTTGCCATACATCAACATGAATCTGCCACAGGTGTACATGAGTTCCCAATCCTGAGCCCCCCCTCCCACCTCCCTCCCATACCATCTCTCTGGGTCACCCCAGTGCACCAGCCCCAAGCATCCTGTATTCTGCATTGAACCTAGACTGGCAATTCATTTCTTACATGATAGTATACATGTTTCAATGCCATTCTCCCAAATCATCCCACCCTCTCCCTCTCCCACAGAGTCCAAAAGTCTGTTCTATACATCTGTGTCTCTTTTGCTGTCTCGCATACAGGGTTATCATTACCATCTTTCTAAATTCCATATATATGTGTTAGTATGCTGTATTGGTGTTTTACTTTCTGGCTCACTTCACTCTGTATAATAGGCTCCAGTTTCATTCACCTCATTAGAACTCATTCAGATGTATTCCTTTTAGTGGCTGAGTAATACTCCATTGTGTATATGTACCACAGCTTTCTTATCCATTCGTCTGCTGATGGACATCTAGGTTGCTTCCATGTCCTGGCTATTATAAACAGTGCTTCGATGAACATTGGGGTACACGTGTCTCTTTCAGTTCTGGTTTCCTCGGTGTGTATGCCCAGCAGTGGGATTGCTGGGTTGAGACTCAAAGTGTTCTGTGATTTTTGTTTCTTTTTAGCCAGGAACTCTAGACCATTACCAAACTTGGACTCCTTTTCAGCTCTTTTCCTAGGACTCTTTGGACCATTCTACTGCCATATATTTGAACCTTTAATTGTGTGAAGAGAGTTTTATTATGATTTCGAGAGGAGACATATATCTCATCCAAATTCTAGGCCAGACAGTCACATGTTTTCTTTTGTTTTGTTTTTCTTTTTTCAAACCAGCAGTGAGATAGAATTTTTTCCCAACCATCTTCACTGAGGGTAGCTTACGAGACATCTTATCTTCATTTACCTTTTCAGTTTTAAGATTAAATATTTTCTAACTCTTCAGGAGCTACTCCATGCACTTAAAGGGGTATTTATAATTGTATCCCAGTTTTTCTTGGTGTTTGGTAACTGGGGAATTTTTAGAATATTTAGTCTGGTGTTTAATTATAAACAGAGGTCAATATAATCATTCTCTATTTTGAAAACCATTTATATTTATAAATTTACCAACACCTGGACATTCAAATGTGTTTTAAATGAAAACACAATTAAAAAAAGTATAGAAATATTTTTAAGATCCTCATAGGTTTGTTCTCTGAAGATTTTGCTGCTTTTTCAATGTGTCTTCAAGAAGCTAAGACTCCTTAAATAAGTTCAAGGTTAAAGAAAGTAAACTGAAAATAAATTAGGAAAAGTGTCTGCAAACATTTCTATTTCACGGAATAAAAAAGCCCCTGGGAATATATCTAAACGCATGAGGTAAAGAGAGAGGCTAGAAAGCTCTAACCTCAGAAGTGAAAAAATTCCTAAGTTCTGCAAGTAAACAAAAGCTGGTACCTCTTTATTTGACTTCTGTAGCCCCTGCATGCCCCATTGGCATTTTAGAGCCTATTGTGCTCTTTCCTTCTATACTGAACCCAGATAATGAAACATCTTGTGGAACTAACCTGTCAACAATTAAGGAAAACACCCATTTTAAATGGTAGATACTTCCCGTCCTCTATTATTGAACCAGCTTCTCTAGTCTCCAAACTTACTTTTATTTCTAATAGCCTGGGCTTGTGTTGTTTACCTACTGTTTTGGGCTGGGAGGTGATAGTTGATTAAGGGCTTCCCTGATAGCTCAGTGGTAAAGAATCTACCTGCCAAGCAGGAGATATGGGTTTGATCCATGTATTGCAAAGATCCCGTAGAGATGGAAATGGCAGTCTACTCCAGGATTCTTCCCTAGGAAATTCCATGGACAGTGGAACCTGGTTGGCTGCAGTCCATGGGGTTGCAAGAGTCGAACCAATTTAGCAACAGACTTTCACTTTTTTCCATAGTTCTCTAAGTCTGTGAGTCTGTTTTATAAATACATTTATCTACTTTTGTTAGGAAGTCTTCCAAAACTAAAATTGGTTAATAAAGCACTGATGCTTTTAATCTCTCTTCTTCCTCCCTCCCTCCCTCTTTCTCCATTACTTCCTCCCTTCCCTCTACCTCTGCCTTTCATTCTCTTGCTTACTTTCTCTCTTTTCCTTTCTCCTAGGGCAGATGGTGTTTATCCAGGAAGTAGATACAATAAAGAAATGAGGAGGGGATCAGTAGAAACCAAATGATAACCACCATCACTAACTATCTGACACCTTTGAAATTTTCCCCTAAACCCTAATGTTTGCATAGAGCAACCATCATATTCTTGATTTTTTTAAATTTAATTTTGTCTTTAATATAGTTTATTTTTTAGAGCCGTTTTAGGATCATAGCAAAATTGAGGAGAACGTACAGATATTTCCCACGGAAACACTGCCCTACAAGTGCCTCCTCCGTTGTCAGTATCCCCCAGCAGAAAGTTACATCTGTTGCAACAGATTGACCTTTACTGTCATTGTTATCACCCATGATGCGGTATATACTAGGGTTCATTCTTGGTATTGTACAGTCTACGAGTTTGGAGAAAACTATAATGACATGTATCTACAGTTACAGCATCATACAGTGTAATTACACTGCCCCCCAAATCCTTGTACGCCATACATTCTTCCTACCTTCCTCTGGCAAAACTGATCTTTTTAATGTCTCCACCACTTCAGTTCAGTAGGCTCAATCATCTCCATCTCTTTGTGACCCAATGGACTGCAGCACGCCAAGATTCTCTGTCCATAACCAACTGCCAGATCATGCTCAAACTCATGTCCATTGAATCGGTGATGCCATCTGGCCATCTCATCCTCTGTCATCCCCTTCTCCTCCTGTCTTCAGTCTTTCCTAGCATCAGAGTCTTTTCAAATGAGTCTGTTCATCGCATCAGGTCGCCAAAGTATAGGAGTTTCGGCTTCAGCATCAGAGCTTCCAATGAATATTCAGGACTGATTTCCTTTAGGATTGCCAGGTTTGATTTCCTTGCAGTCCAAGGGACTCTCAAGAGTCTTCTCCAACACCACAGTTCAAAACCATCAATTCTTCGGCACTCAGGTTTCTTTATGGTCCGATTCTCACGTCCATACATGACTACTGGAAAAACCATAGCTTTGACTATACAGAACTTTGTGGACTAAGTAATGTCTTTGCTTTTTAATATGCTGTCTGGTTGGTCATAGCTTTTCTTCCAAGAAGCAAGCATCTTTTAATTTCATGGCTTCAGTCACCATCTGCAGTGATTTTGGAGCCCAAGAAAATAAAGTCTCTCATATTTCATTGTTTCCCCATCTACTTTCCATGAAGTAATGGGACCAGATGCTATGATCTTAGTTTTCTAAATGGTGAGCTTTAAGCCAACATTTTCACCCTCCTCTTTCACTTTCATTAAGAGGCTCTCTAGTTCTTCTTTGATGTCTGCTATAGGGGTGGTGTCATCTGCATATCTGAGGTTATTAATATTTCTACTGTGAATCTTGATTCCAGCTTGTGCTTCATCCAGCCCAGCATTTTGCAAGATGTATTTTGCATATGAATTAAATAAGCAGGGTGACAATATACAGCCTTGATGGACTAGTTTTCCAATTTTGAGTCAGTGTGTAGTCCCACAACCAGTTCTAACTGTTCCTTCTTGACCCGCATGCAGATTTCTCAGGAAGCAGGTCAGGTGGTCTGGTATTCCCATCTCTTTCAGAATTTTCCACCGTTTGTTGGGATCCACACAGTCAGAGGCTTTGCAATAGTCAATAAAGCAGATGCAGATGTTTTTCTGGAGCTCTCTTGCTGTTTTGATGATCCAAACGATGCTGGCAATTTGATCTCTGGTTCCTCTGTGTTTTCTAAATCCAGCTTGAACATCTGCAAGTTCATAGTTCACATACTGTTGAAGCCTGGCTTGGAGAATTTTGAGCATTACTTTACTAGCGTGTGAGATGAGTGCAATTGTGTGTTTGTTTGAACATTTTTTGGCATCCCTTTCTTTGGGATTGATGGAGAAGGAAATGGCAACCCACTCCAATATTCTTGCCTGGAGAATCCCATGGACAGAGGAGCCTGGTGGGCTACAGTCCACGGGGTAGCAAAGAGTCAGACACAACTGAGAGACTTCACTTTCACTTTCTTTGGGATTGAAATGAAAACTGACCTTTTCTGGTCCTATGGCCACTGCTGAGTTTTCCAAATTTGCTGGCATATTGAATGCAGCATTTTAACAGCATCAACTTTTAGGATTTGTAATAGCTCAACTGGAATTCCATCATCTCTACTAGCTTTTTTAATAGTGATGCTTCCTAAGGCCCATTTGACTTCACATACCAGGATGTCTGGCTCTAGGTGAGTGATCACACCATTGTAGTTATCTGCGTCATGAAGATCTTTTTGTTTAGTTCTTCTGTGTATTCTTCCCACCTGTTCTTAATATCTTCTGATTCTGTTAGGTCCATACCATTTCTGCCCTTTATTATGCCCATTGTTGCATGAAATGTTCCCTTTGTATCTCTAATTTTCTTGAAGCGATCTCTAGTCTTCCCCATTCTTTTGTTTTCCTCTATTTATTTCCACTGATCACTAAGTAAGGCTTTTGTATCTTTCCTTGCTATTCTTTGGAATTCTGCATTTGCATATATCTTTCCTTTTCCTTTTTGCCTTTAGCTTTTCTTCTTTTGTCACCTATTTGTAAGACCTCCTTATACAACCATTTTGCCTTTTTCCATTTCTTTTTCTTGGGAATGGTCTTGATCTCTTCCTCCTGTAAAATGTCACAAACCTCCATCCATAGTTCTTCAAGTACTTTGTCTATCATATATAATTCCTTGAATCTATTTGTTACTTCCAGTGTACAATTTTAAGGGATTTGATTTACATCATACCTGAATGATCTAGTGGTTTTCCTACTTTCTTCTATTTAGTCTGAATTTTGCAGTAAGAAATTTGTGATCAGAGCCACAGTCAGCTCCTGGTCTTGTTTTTGCTGACTGTATTGAATTTCTCTGTCTTTGACTGCAAAGAATATCATCAATCTGATTTTGGTTTTGACCATCTGGTGATGTGACCATGTGTAGAGTCTTCTCTTGTGTTGTTGGAAGAGGGTGTTTGCTATGACCAGTGCATTCTCTTGGCAAAACTCTGTTAGCCTTTGCCGTGCTTCTTTTTGTACTCCAAGGCCAAATTTGCCTGTTACTCCAGGTATCTCTTGACTTTCTACTTTTCCATTCCAATCCCTTATGATGATAAGGACATCTTTTTTTGGTGTTAGTTCTAGAAGGTCTTGTAGGTCTTCATAGAACCATTCAACATCAGCTTCTTCAGCATTATTGGCTGGGCATAAACTTGGATTACTGTGATATTAAGTGGTTTGCCTTGGAAATGGACAGAGATCATTCTGCCATTTTTGAGACTGCACCCAAGTACTGCATTTCAGACTCTGTTGAGTATGAGGGCTACTCCATTCCTTCTAAGGGTTTCTTGCCTACAGTAGTAGATATAATGGTCATCTGAATTTAAATTTACATATCGTGGTCCGTTTTATTTCACTGTTTCCTAAAATGTCGATGTTCACTCTTACCATCAGCTGTTTGACCACTTCCATTTTACCTTGATTCATGGACCTAACATTCCAGATTCCTATGCAATATTGTTCTTTACAGCATCAGACTTCACTTCCATCACCAGTCACATCCACAAGTGGGCATTATTTTCACTTTGACTCCGTCTCTTCATTTTCTGGATTTATTTCTCCACTCTTCTCCAGTAGACCACATTTTGTCAGAACTCTCCTCCATGACTCGTCCATTTTGGGTGGCCTGCTCCAAAATCACTGCAGATGGTGACTTCAGCCATGAAATTAAAAGACTCTTACTCCTTGGAAGAAAGGTTATGAGCAGCCTAGATAGTATATTCAAAAGCAGAGACATTACTTTGCCGACTAAGGTCCGTCTAGTCAAGGCTATGGTTTTTCCTGTGGTCATGTATGGATGTGAGAGTTGGACTGTGAAGAAGGCTGAGCGACCAAGAATTGATGCTTTTGAACTGTGGTGTTGGAGAAGACTCTTGAGAGCCCCTTGGACTGCAAGGAGATCCAACCAGTCCATTCTGAAGGAGATCAACCCTGGAATTTCTTTGGAAGGAATGATGCTAAAGCTGAAACTCCAGTACTTTGGCCACCTCATGCAAAGAGTTGACTCATTGGAAAAAACTCTGATGCTGGGAGGGATTGGGGGCAGGAGGAGAAGGGGACGACAGAGGATGAGATGGCTGGATGGAATCACTGACTCTATGGATGCAAGTCTGAGTGAACTCCGGGAGTTGGTGATGGACAGGGAGGCCTGGCGTGCTGCGATTCATGGGGTCGCAAAGAGTCGGACATGACTTAGCAACTGAACTGAACTAACTGAAACCCCATGGACAGAGGAGCCTGGTAGGCTGCAGTCCATGGGGTCGCAAAGAGTCAGACACGACTGAGCGACTTCACTTTCACTTTTCACTTTCATGCATTGGAGAAGGAAATGGCAGCCCATTCCAGTGTTCTTGCCTGGAGAATCCCAGGGACAGGGGAGCCTGGTGGGCTGCCATCTATGGGGTCCCCCAGAGTCGGACACTACTGAAGTGACTTAGCAGCATCACATGGCATGGCTCATAGTTTCATTGAGGTTTTCAAGGCTGCGGTCCATGTGATCAGTTGGTTAGTTTTCTGTGATTGTGGTTTTCATTCTGTGTGTGCTCTGATGGAGAAGGATAAGAGGCTTATGGAAGCTTCCTGATGGGAAAGACTGATTGTGGGGGAAAATGTGTCCATAATACTGCCTTTTCTAAAATGTCATGGAGTTGGAATAACACAGTACAGAGCCTTTTCAGATTGGCTTCTTTCACTTAGTAATATGCATTTAAATTTCTTGCAGTGTTTTCATGGCTTGATAGCTGATTACTTTGTAGTAGTTAATGATATTCCACTGTCTGGATGTACAGTAGTTGTTTACCTGTCCACCTACTGAAGGATATCTTGATTGCTTCTAAGTTTTAGAAATTATAAATAAAAATGCTATAGACATTGATGTGCAGGTTTCTTGGTCTACATAAGTTTTCAACACCTTTGGGTAAATACCAAAGAGGACAATTACTGGATCAAATATTAAGAGTATTATTTTTAGTTTTCTAAGAAACTACCAAACTATCTTTCACAGGGGTTGTGCCACCTAGCATTCTCACAAGCAGTGAATGAATTCCTGTTACTGCAGATTCTCACTGGAAATTGATATTGTCAGTGTGGCTTTTTGCCACTCTAACAAGTGTGCAGTGGTATCTCATTGCTGCTTTAATTGATGTTTCCCTGATAACACATGATGTTCATATGTTTATTTTCCACTTTTCCTTTTTGTTTTTTTTGATGAGGTATCTGTTAACTGATCTATATATTCATCAATTTTTTTTATGGTAGAGTTTTAATAGTTCTTTATCTATTTTGGATACCACCTTTTGGAAGTATTTTTCTACCAGGCTGTGGATTGTTTCTTGTTCTCTTGACATTGTTTTTCAAAAAGTAGAAATCTTAAATTTTAAGATTTTAAGTTTAAATTTAAATTTTAATTTTATTTAAATTAAATAATTTTAATTTAAATCTTGTCTAGTTTACTAAGTCTTTTTCTTTCATGGTTCATGCCTTTGGCATCATATCTAAAAAGTCATTGTCAAGCCTAAAGTCACTTTGATTGTCTATGTTATCTTCTAGGAGATGTATACTTTACGTTTAAGTCTGTGATTCATTTTGAGTTAACCTTTGTGATGGATTTAAGTTCTGTGCTAGATCCCTTTTTTCTGAACATGTAAGTCCACTTCCAATTGCAATCTATAGCTGTCCATTCTATCCCATGGGTTGATGGTGTTGCTGAATTCAACTATGTTGTTACTAATTTTTCTGCACCCTGGATCTGTCCATTTCTGATAGAAGGAGGTTGAGGTCTCCAATTACAATGGTGGATTCATGTATTTCTCTTGGTGATTCTATCAATTTTTCCCTATGTACTATATTGGGATGCCCCATTGTTAGTGTACATGTACCTAAGGATTGTTATGTCTCTTTAGAGAATTGACCTCTTTATAAGTATATAATGCTGTTATTTATTCCTGATAACAGTCTTGGATCTGAAGTCTACTCTTTCTGAAACTAATATAGTTTACTTCCACTTTCTTTTCATCAGTATCATCCATTCACTTACCTATGGGTTTATGTTTAAAGTTAATGCACTTTAGACTACTCATGTTCAAAGTGATTAGAGTTGAATTAATATCTACCATGTTTGTTAACTGTTTTTTATTTGTTGTTTTTATTCTTTGTTCTTCTTCTTTTTTTTTTGTCTTCCACTCTATTCCTGCCTTTCGAGGTTTTGCTTGAACATTTTATATTATTTCATTTTCTCTTGTTTCTTAGTGTGTGGATTATGTCTTTTTCACTTTTCTCTGCTCGTTGCCCCACAGTTTGCAATAATGAATATAAGTCCACTTTTGTATCACCCTGTATCACTGCATTAAGTGAAAGTGAAGTCGCTCAGTGTGTCCAGCACCTTGCGACCCCATGGACTGTAGCCTACCATTCTTCTCCATTTGTGGGATTTTCAGGCAAAAGTACTGGAGTGGGTTGCCATTTCCTTCCCCAGGGGATCTTCCCGACCTAGGGATTGAACCTGGGTCTCCCACATTGCAGGTAGATGCTTCAGTCTCTGAGCCACCAGGGAAGCCCTGGTATTCCTGCATAAATAGTATGAATTCCTTATACAGACATACCTCAGAGATAAAGCAGTTTCAGTTCCAGACCCCTGTAATAAGGCAAATCTCATAATAAAGTAAGCCACACAAATTTTTGGTTTCTCAGTGTATATAAAAGCGATGTTTATACTGTATTCTATTAAGTGTGCAATAGCATGTCTAAAAATGTACATATCTTAATTTAAAATATTTTATTGCTAAAAATTCCAGCCATCATTTTAGCCTTCAGCACATCATAATCTTTTTGTAATATTAATATTAAAGATCACTGATCACAGATCACCATAACAAACATAATTATAATGAAATAGTTTGAAATATTGTGAGAATTACCAAAATTTGACAGTCAAAAAGTGAGCAAAAGTTATTGAAAGAATGCTGCTAATAGACTTGCTCAAGGCACAGTTGTTAAAATTCTTCAATTTGTAAGAAAAAAAAAAATATATATATTAATGGCAAAAATGTCAAGGACGCCTGTAAGGATAAAATACTCCTAATTTTTCCTCTTATTCCTTGTATTACTGTTGTCATTCATTTTACTTTATACATTAAAATATGTAAGCAGGGATGTGTATACACACTTATATATAAGTATACATAATCAGATATATTGTTTATTATTATTTTCAAAACATTCAGTTCAGTTCAGTCGCTCAGTTGTGTCCAGCTCTTTGAGACCCCATGAACCACAGCACGCCAGGCCTCCCTGTCCATCACCAACTCCCAGACTTCACTCAGACTCACGTCCATCGAGTCAGTGATGCCATCCAGCTATCTCATCCTCGGTTGTCCCCTTCTCCTCCTGCCCCCAACCCCTCCCAGCATCAAAGTCTTTTCCAATGAGTCAACTCTTCGCATGAGGTGGCCAAAGTACTGGAGTTTCAGCTTTAGCATCATTCCTTCCAAAGAAATCCCAGGGCTGATCTCCTTCAGAATGGACTGGTTGGATCTCCTTGCAGTCCAAGGGACTCTCAAGAGTCTTCTCCAACACCACAGTTCAAAAACATCAATTCTTCGGCGCTCAGCCTTCTTCACAGTCCAACTCTCACATCCATACATGACCACAGGAAAAACCATAGCCTTGACTAGATGGACCTTGTTATATAAACTAAGAATAAGAAAAATAACAGGTTTTACTTTACCTTCACTTATTTCTTCTTTGGGGCTTCCCTGGTGGCTCAGACAGAAAAGAATCTGTTTGCAATTCAGGAGACCTGAGTTTTATCCCTGGGTTGGGAAGATCCCCTGGAGGAGGAAATGGCAACCAACTCCAGTATCCTTGCCTGGAGAATTCCATGGACAGAGGAGCCTGGTGGGTTACAGTCCATGGGATCGCAAAGAGTCAGACATGACTGAGCGACTTCACATCATTCACTTCATACTTTATCACTGGAGAAGGAAATGGCAACCCACTCCAGTATTCTTGCCTGGAGAATCCCGTGCTGTGTCCAGTCTACTAATAAGCCCATCAAAGACATTCTTCATTTCTATTAAAGATTTTTGATCACAAGCATTTATATTTGGTTCTTAGAATTTCTATCTCACTACTTACATAGTCTTTGTATTCTTGCATGCTGTCTACCTTATCTCTTCGACCTCCTCCCAAAGTAATCATAATTATTTTCAATTCCTCATCTGATATTTCCAACATTTATGCTATATTTGATTCTGAGACTTACTTTGCCTTTTCATATTGCATTTTCTACTTTAGTGTGTCTTGTAATTTTTTTCTAATAGTTAGACATCATGTACTGGCTAAAAAGAAGCAGTATAAATAGGCCTTTAATAATATTGTGGTAAGGTGTGTGTGTGTGAGTAGCTGTGTATTTTATAGTTCTGTGATTAGGTCTTTCAGTGAGCCTTTGCCTCTGGGCTATGTACTTCACACATGCTTCTCCATTTTTTGCCTTTAAAAAAAAAATTTTTTTTCCCCTCCCCTTGATAGAATGGCTGGAGTTAGGTATTTCTTGTCCCATAGGTTAGTTAGGCTCTGATAAATCCCCAGCAGGTTAAACTCTAGATAAATAGTTTCTCTTGAGGGAAGATGTTAAAAACAGAATGCTTATGAAGAGATTTCTCTCTTGAGAGTCACTGTGAAAGCCTGGTCAAGCTGCAGGAATTAAACCTGACCCCATTGTTGGGGATTCTGATGACTGAGTCCTGTTAGAAATTCCACCTCTCTGGCTTGCCCACACTGAGTCCCCAGCAGTATCAATCACAGCTCACAGGTTCCTACCTCAGCACTGGTTCCAAGAAAGGTTTCTGTTCTGGTTTTGGTTGTGATTTTTTGCATTGGCCTGTCAGTTTCTCTGATTCAGGGGGGCAGCAGTTTGCTTTGTGACCTCACTTCTCTTATGGATCTAAGAAGTTTTTGACTTTCAGTTTACTCAAGTTTTTAGTTGTTAAGATGGAGTGATAAATTTAAAACCCCTAACTTTCTGTACAGAAAACTGGAACTTATCACTGATTCTTCAACATCCCCTCTGTTCAAGCCCTTTTCCATGAAATGTTGCATTTCATCCTATCAAGACTGAATATATTTCCAGGTCCCTAGACTTGCGTTTGGTCATAAGACTGACTTTTTCACTGTAATATGTGAAAGAAACTCAACCAAAGCATGGTTAAAATAATTCTTTACGCAAAATTACCAGGCATGCAAAGTTTTCTTCAGAGCATTCTTACTTAAGCAGGGAGAAGAAACCATTTTCTGAGGCTTTAACATACAAGGACCAATCAAAGTTCAGTTAGGCTTAGAAGGAAAGAGTAGCCAAAGTATAGCTAATTTTAGAAATGAGAATTGAAGAATTATTCTTGTGGATTTGTACCCATTGGTCAAGCTGTATGGAGTTTAAATAACTGCAGTACTTGTTTATACATGGGAAGAAGCCAGGGTCAGGGTTAGTAGTTTAAGGTGAAGTCCCACTTGGTAGTAGGCATATTTTCTCATTTAGAAGATAATTGTTAGTCTAACTCTCATGCTGGGAAAATATTTATTTAGTGAATAGCTGGCATAATGTATATTTATTTTGGTCTAAACAATCATTCTATTCCAATGAAGTTCATTTTAACATGAAGATTTTTTTAAATGTATAATATGTTGAGACACTTAAAAAGACATGGTCTATAAGTGTCCAGTAAGTCTATTTTGACTCTAATTAAAGTCTAAGAAACTTAATTTATTTCACTGAATCCCACTGAATTATTGCTAACATGGAAAGTTTACATAAATAAAAATATATTGGAAAGGCCTTTGAAAAAAAGACATGTATCCAATCAAATACTTTAGGAAATGCAAATCTTTGAGCTCCTGGGACTTATCCTGCTCTTCCCTTTCCACATGTGAACCCCTGCCTCCTCCAGGCTCCACTCCCACCCCACCAAGTGGCGTTCTGGACCATGACCTCCTCATCTTTCAGGTCTCAGACCCCACGTCCCTCTTGTACTCACTGTACTCCTGATGCACCTTACGTTCTCCCATGAATGCACTTCAGGTCCTTTAAAACTACTTCCTGTTCATTGTCGTTCACATTCACATATTCAAGAGCAAATAAATTGAAGTTTAATGTTCAACACTTCATGTTGACTATTTATTTCTAGTATCACAGCCCAAGGATTTAGCCTTTTGGAATTTTAGGTTATTGTATTAAGTTTCCTTTAGTAGACGTCACTGTTCTAGGCACTGAGTTTAATTTTTACTTCTTTTGCCCTACAAGGCTTTCCAAATAAAAGTTCAAATGGTCTAGGATGAATAAATGTCATCCAGGTAAAAACAGCTTTAATCCTTGCTTACACCTGGTGTTTCTGCTTCCATTTTAGTTTCATCTTAGAAATTTCTTTTTATCTTTTTCTGTTACTCCTGCTTTTCAGAAAAATGTAAAAAAAGTGTTCCATATGATAGTTTAAATTATTTTTGGTGAGGGAAGGGTGATATGAATAACAGTGATTATCAGAATGCACAAACTCCTTTACACTGTCTCTCATACCAGCAAATTTCTAAATTTACAACATTAGTACTTTATATTTAGGATAACTAAACATAGTTAACCTTGTACGTTGAAAGGTAGATGAAGGCTTATTAGCCCATCTTACTGTTTGAATAAGCTTTCTGCACTTAGAGCTCTTAGTGACTTCTGTTTGTAGTTCTTTTGAGGATCTTGTTGAGTTTAGGTATGTTCTTACTTGTAATATTATTGCGTGAGTGATAGGAGTAATTCTGTTCCTTTTTGTATAATCAGAGCAAGTCCTACAACTCAGGAAATGCTGCTGACATCTCACATGTATGAAAATGTGGTTAGAGACGGGTGAATTAATGTGGGATGCCTACAACTAAGTGGAGCGAACATCTTTGCAGGAAAATAGTAAATATGTATTACAGTACAGGAAGAGAATAGCATAAACTGAAATTTATAAATTCTCCATTCATTCAGTACCACAGATTTCACACTAAAAAAAGATCATACTTCCTGATTTGGAGTGAAAAGTAGAATCAAAAGATTAGAGTGGCAGAGTTTGCCTGAATTTGGTATCAAAAATGACAAAAAATAGAAGGAGGGGGAGGAAACCATAAATCTGGCTAAGAGCATGGTTGCTGGAGGGCAGTACCTGGTGGGTGTGATTCTGGTGCCCCTGGAAGACCATTCAATAGTGAAGAAACAGCAAACATTTGGAGGTAGGAGGGAAGAGTAAGTAAAAATTATGGGAACAAGATGGGGGGACATATTTATCAAGAGCCTGACTTCCACAGGCCAGATATCCTACTAGATGCTAGGGGTATATAGTAAGTGAAACCTGTTTCCCACCTTCATAAAATTCCAGTCCAACATAGGAGATATTCATGAAAGAATTAAGGATGAACATGCTACAAAGGAAACATGTATTTCCTGGCATGGACTAGGAGAATTATCTAAGTAGTCTCAAACTATTTTTATTCTACAAAATTTCATGTCACTCTAACTTTATTATTGATTGTATGGATTTAAATATCCTAAAGAGTCTCACTTTTGAGACTTAACTAAAGATGCCTTGAATGGTTGTATGTGAATTCATGTTCAGAAGGCAGCATAGTTTCTTAACTTTTGGCTCATGTCACTAAAATGAACTTAATCTATTTTCTTGTAGCACAACATATACAAACCCACAGAAAACTTACTAAATTCGTTTGGAACATCCATAATCCAATTTAGGAAAGTAGTGCTTGTATTTTACTAAGGTATCCAATCAAATTATATACTCTACCCCAAATTCAGCTCACTTAGGCTTGTTAGAATACATCTCTTAGAATCCATTTGTGCTATTTATGGTAGACATTTCATGCCAGGATGTAGGGTGGAAAGAAATCAAAACAGATAAAAGAAACATTTTTTTCTTGTCTAACTGAATTTACAAATAGTTTCATGATGGTCTGATGTGATCTAGTCCCTTTTGTTACCTGAGGGTAACCAATGGACACAGAATTCGCCAGTGTGATGAGCTTCTTGTCTAAGTACTGGTGATATTCTTATCAACAGCCTGTTGACAGAACCCTAAAAGGTTTCAGGTTGCCCATGATCTATGATCTGCCTGTTATGAGAATGCAAAATGTACTTTTTAAACTCAGGAGGTCATGAGGCAATGGTGGAGAGAGTTATTTTGTTGGAGTATATGGACCCATTCCTTAGAAAGCTACAGATGCTGACACCAGATTTGCTTTCTGAAAACCTTTCTTGTATTCGTTCAGATAGTAAATGATATTGAGAAAAATTGGTGTGATCAATTTTCCCATATGTCTTTTCATATATATGACTTCTATTTTCTTGCTGATAACTTTTACGTAAAAGAATTTATATGATATGCATGCCTAGATGATACACACAAGCACACATACATTAAAAACAAAGTTACTTCGTTTTGTTTATGGTTTCCTTTGCTATGTAAAAGCTTTTGCATTTAACTAGGTCTCATTTATTTTTGTTTTTACTTTCATTACTCTAGGAGGTGGATCCTAAAGGAGATTCCTGTGATTTACATCGAAGAGCACTCTGCCTATGCTTTCCTCTAACAGTTTTATAGTATCCAGCATTACATTTAGGCCTATGATATATTTTGAGTTTATTTTTGTGTATGGTTTTAGAGAATATTCTAGTTTGATTCTTTGTGAGTAGCTGTGCAGTTTTCCCAGCACCACATTGAAGAGACTGTTCTTTTCTTGATTGTATAGTCTTGCCTCCTTTGTCATAGGTTAACTGACCATAGGTGGGTGAGTTTACTTCTGGGCTTTTTATTCTGTTCCATTGATTATATTTGTTTTTGTGCAAGTACCATACTGTCTTGATTATTGTAGATTTGTAGTACAGTCTGAAATCTGGGAGCCTGATTCCTCCAGCACATTTTTCCCCCCCTCAAGATGGCTGTGGCTATTCAAGGTCTTTGTGTTTCCAAACAAATTAATTTTTTTTTTTTTTTTTTGCTTTAGTTCTGTGAAAATGCCATTGGTAATTTGATAGAGATTACACTGAATCTATAGATTGCCTTGGAAAGTATAGTCATTTGAAAATATTTGTTTCTTCCATTTTAAGAACACAGTATATCTCTCCATCTCTTCATTTCATCTTTGATTTCTTTTATTAGCATCTTATAGTTTTTGGGGTACTGGTTTTTTGCCTCCATTCAGTTCATTCACTCAGTTGTGTCCAACTCTTTGCGACCCCTTGGACTTCAGCATGCCAGACCTCCCTGTCCATCACCAACTCAAAGTTTACTCAAACTCATGTCCATCGAGTCGGTGATGCCATCCAACCATCTCATCCTCTGTTGTCTCCTTCTCCTCCTGCCTTCAATCTTTCCCAGCATCAGGGTCTTTTCAAATGAGTCAGTGCTTCACATCAGGTGGCCAAAGGATTGGAGTTTCATCTTCAACATCAGTCCTTCCAATGAATATTCAGGACTGATTTCCTTTAGGATGGACTGGTTGATTCTCCTTGCAGTCCGAGGGACTCAAGAGTCTTCTCCAACACCACAGTTCAAAAGCATCAGTTCTTTAGTGCCCAGCTTTCTTTACAGTTCAACTCTCACATCCATACATGACTACTGTAAAAACCATAGCTTTGACTAGACCGACCTTTGTTGGCAAAGTAATTTCTCTGCTTTTTAATATGCTGTCTAGGTTGGTCATAGCTTTGATCAATGCAAAGAAATAGAGGAAAACAATAGAATGGGAAGATTAGAGCTTTTTTCAAGAAAATTAGAGATATCAAGGAAACATTTCATGCAAAGATGGCCACAATAACAGATAGAAATGCTATGGACCTAACAGAAGCAGATGATATTAAGAAGAGGTGCCAAGAATATACAGAAGAACTATACAGAAAAGATCTTCATGACCCAGATAAACACGATGGTGTGACCACTCCCCTAGAACCAGACATCCTGGAATGTGAAGTCAAGTAGACATTAGGAAGCATCACTACAACAAAGCTAGTGGACGTGATGAAATTCTAGTTGAGCTATTTCAAATCCTAGAAGATGAAGTTAAAGTGCTGCACTCAATATGCCAGCAAATTTGGAAAGGACTGGAAAAGGTCAGTTTTCATTCCAATCCCAAAGAAAAGCAATGCCAAAGAAGTTCAAACTACCACACAATTGCACTCATCTCATATACTAGCACAGTAATGGTCAAAATCCTCCAAGCCAGGCTTCAACAGTATGAGTCATGAACTTCCAGATATTCAAGCTGGATTTAGAAAAGGCAGAGGAAGCAGAAATCAAATTGTCATCTGTTGGATCATAGAAAAAGAGAGGTCCAGAAAAACATTTCCTTCTGCTTTATTGACTTTGCCGAAGTCTTTGACTGTGTGGATCACTACAAACTGTGGAAAATTCTGAAAGAGATGGGAATACCAGACCACCTAACCTGCCTCCTGAGAAATCTGTATGCAGGTCAGGGAGCAACAGTAGAACTGGACGTGGAACAACAGACTGGTTCCAAATCAGGAAAGGAGTGCGTCAAGGCTGTATATTGTCACCCTGCTTATTAACTTCTATGCAGAGTATATCATAGGTAATCCCAGGCTGGATGAAGCACAAGCTGGAATCAAGATTGCCGGGAGAAATATCAATAACCTCAGCTATGCAGATGACACCACCCTTATGGCAGAAAGTGAAGAACTAAAGAGCCTCTTGATGAAAGTGAAAGTAGAGAGTGAAAAAGTTGGCTTAAAACAACATTCAGAAAACCAATATCATGGCATCCGGTCCCATCACTTCATGGCAAATAGATGGGGAAACAGTGGAAACAGAGAGACACTTTATTTTTCAGGGGGCTCCAAAATCACTGCAGATGTGACTACAACCATGAAATTAAGAGACACTTGCTCCTTGGAAGAAAAGCTATGATCAAAGTAGACAGAACCATGTTAACTCTTCTCTATTCCCACTGCACACTCATAAGTATAAAATGTCCTTCTGACTTCCTGAATAGTGACACTCTTCTGTTGGAGCACCAGAAGTGATTTTACTTTCTGCATGCTAGACAAAGGCATTAAATTTAATGCAGAAAGCTAAGACTGGCATAAGTTCCACAGTCATTAGGTCAAACCTTGGCAGATCCAATGCCTCTGTAAAGCTCTGTCTTCAAGCACTCATGGAGCACAGTTAGTAGTCAAGGGAGTTAGCAGAGAGCCTAAGAGGCACCCCACACACTTGTTGTTTTCTTCCTTTTCAAATAACCAAAGAGGAAATCTACCTCTTTTCATTAGGGTTATTACATCTGATTACAACACATACTGAGGGCTGATATTTGAAACTTGTAATAAACATACCCTTAGGATATTAACACTGAGCAAGATAAAAAATATAAGTATGGCATAAGTTAGTAGCATAGTACAGGTCCACTCAAATAGAAGTTTGAGTACATTTGAAAATGTTCATTAGAAATTTACATAAATTTACTATCTGCTGTGCTGTTTTAAGAAAATAACACAAATGATAACTTACTAAAAAAATGTGTATTAGTCAATTTTGAAATTCAGACATGTAACTTAACAGGCATTCTTCATATATCAAATGCTATTGTTTCTATAGTTAACATTCTATAGAGACTTATTTTAAATACAAAGTAGTTCTTTGGATGCTGAATTATGTATTTTTAGAGTTGTGTGATAACATGGATGGATATGTACTTTGCTGTAGAATATTGAGTAGTTAGAATTGAGTGACCCATCACAGAACTATATGCAGAGTATAAATATCAACTGATAGTATTTAGATACATATCTTTTCATTGGTGAGAGTGTCTTCCAAAGAGGTCTTCTGACCTTTTTGTTTCCCATCAATTCCTTCATGCCTACACATGCTATCACAATACTGATCCTTGGGTTCGGAAGATCCACTGGAGAAGGAAATGGCAGCCTACTCCATTATTCTTGCCTGGGAAATCCCATGACAGAGGATCCTGGTGGGCTGCTGTTCTTGGGGTTGCAAGGAGTCAGACATGACGTAGAGACTAAACAACAACAATAACAATAGAATAAAAACTGGCATTATTCAGGGAATAAGCAGCTGACTTAAGATTGAACTGTGAGTCTTGGGCCAGAAATTAGGCTTCCAGATCACTCAAATATCAGATCACATAAATTTCCTCACTGTGTTTTGTTTATTTAATATGCACAGCCTCTGCTCAAGCCCTTTACTTAGGCTATTTCGGTATTTCCTTCTGAAGCCCTCACCATGCGCTAGAGAGAACTCAGCACACAAACTCTGCTTGTTCTTTCAGATAATTCTCAGCTGATGTGACCAAAAATTATAATCTGCTTTTAATGTCTTTATACATTTGAATTAGTCTAAAATTCTTTATTGAGAATGTCGTTATGAAAATGGCCAGAACATTCTAAAATAAAGGTGTAGGACATCGCAAAAACTTAGATTCTAATACATTTTATCCACTCAGGTTTGGTTTACGTGTGTAGAAATAACTGTTCTGATTATCAAAGTTGTCTCTGAGGATTAAATATGAATGCATTTATAAGTATTTTAACATTGTGGTTATTTTTAGCTCTTGATCAGAAATTGCCACTGCCACAAAATGAGCCGTTTTCTTTAGTCTGTAATTTGAGAAACTATAGACAGATGCTCAAAGTATTTTTAAAATGAATACATTTCTCAGGCCTTTACTCTAGATTAAGCTGCTCCAGCTGCTGCTCTTGTACCTGCCGCTGACTTATCCAAGTCCTTTCTCTTATATTTAAATATTAGGAATTTGCCTATTTTAATGGCAAATGCCAGCTGCTGCAGAAAGCCTTTTTTAACCCCTCCAGCTGGATGGCATAAATTGATTCAGTATGTATGTTGAGAATTTATATTGTGCCTGACCCTGTGTCGGGGCTGTGTATTCTTTTTTTGATCTCCCTTAGTATGTTTTCTGTGCTTTTTTTAGGAAACATGTCCTGCTCTCCCTCAAATTATTTACTAAAGCATATGTCTCCTTTCTTACTGTAGTGCATGAGCTCCTAAAAGCCACAGCTAGTACTTAATTTATGTTTGTATTTACCGAAACATCTTTTATAGTACTTCACAATGAATCCTTAATAGGAAGCTCTTGAATGTATCAATGAATGGATAAATGAACGTAATTCCTTAGCTTCATTTTTCTTGATATTTCTGCCTCCAAGCATAGCTCTTTTTTTATTCTTTTTTCAACACATTAGAGTGACACTCTTAAAATGTAGATTAGTCACGTGCAATACAAAATTGTTTGTTTACTAAGGTCATTTTTATAATTAAAGTAAGTTTCCACCCACTTTTCTGACAATATCCTCTTTCAGGCTTTTTTATTAGACTGCTCTTTAAATGTAAATGTTTCTTAGGGTGCTGCTTTTGGAATTACTTTCTTTTGTTTTCCCCATACTTCTTTGAGAGGTTTCGCCCATTCCCATTTTCAATTATACTTATTTAAGAATAAACTTCAAATCTCTAATTCAGATCCAGATTCTTCTCCTAAATCTTCTGTTTATCCCATTCCCTATAGCTCAAGATCGCTTGGATGACCCAAGGAACATCTTATTCAATATGTCCAACTCATCATCTCTGATACCTACTGCCCCGGCTGCAGCTCCACATTGGTTTTCCTTTTTGAAGTTTATTCTGCAATAAAACGACACATGGAGCTGCCAGTCAGTTGCCCAGGACAGATTCCTGGGCACTGTTTCTAACTCTGGATTTTCCTTTTTCTGCTATTAACACTGATATATTAATATGTCTCTGGAATCCACTCACCTCACTCTATTCTCAATGACACTTTACTGCTTGCAGCTGTTATCATTTCTTTCAAATACTGCATTAGTATCTACTAACCACAGTATGGTATTCCTCTGTGATAGACCCTGATCTCCTATCCTGTACCCCATTAGAGCCAAGGAAATGTTCCTCAAGATAAAATCTGCTGATGAAGATCCTCTGTTTAAAAGCCTACCACAGAGCCCCTACTGTGCTTAGAATAGCATCCAAACCCATTTATAAGGTTTACAAGGTCCTATCTACTATCTATTCACTTCTCATCTTTTCTCTTCACCAGTCCCCGCTAAGTGTGCTCACAGTTTAGTTCCTGGAACACATTTTGCTCTCTCCTTTCCACATGTGAGCCCCTGCCTGCTCCAGCTTCACTCCCACCCAATAGTGGTGCTGGTATACCCCTCCTTGTCTTTCAGATCTTAGACCCCATGTCACTCTCTCACTCTGTGTATTCCCAATAAAGGACTTCTTGGTCATTATTTCCCACATTTGTATGCTCTTCACTGAATCTTAGCTCTGTCTTTTATATTTACATTGTAAAGTTTCTCTTAAGACACTAAACGGTACTGCATGATAGTTAACATTTCATTGCGTCTGCAGATACATTTGTGTTGTTACTTGCTCAATTCATATGATTATATATATATGAAACAATTTTTAAAACAGATTCTTTATGATCTCATATTGGGCTCATGCATACTATTTAATGATTAGTTGTGGTTAGCATCTGATTTCGGTGTTGACCATCTGGTGATGTCCATGTGTAGAGTCTTCTCTTGTGTTGTTGGAAGAGGGTGTTTGCTATGACCAGTGCATTTTCTTGGAAAAGCTCTATTAGTCTTTGCCCTGTTTCATTCTGTATTCCAAGGCCAAATTTGCCTGTTACTCCAGGTGTTTCTTGACTTCCTACTTTTGCATTCCAGTCCCCTATAATGAAAAGGACATCTTTTTTGGATGTTAGTTCTAAAAGGTCTTGTAGGTCGTCATAGAATTGTTCAACTTCAGCTTGTTCAGTGTTATTGGTTGGGGCATAGACTTGGGTTACCGTGATATTGAATGGTTTGCCTTGGAAACGAACAGAGATCGTTCTGTCATTTTTGAGATTGCATTCAAGTACTGCATTTCGGACTCTTTTGTTTGGCTACCTCATGCGAAGAATTGACTCATTGGAAAAGACCCTGATGCTGGGAGGGATTGGGGGCAGGAGGAGAAGGGGACGACAGAGGATGAGATAGCTGGATGGCATCACTGACGCGATGGACTTGAGTCCGAGTGAACTCCGGGAGTTGGTGATGGACAGGGAGGCCTGGCGTGCTGTGATTCATGAGGTCGCAAAGAGTCGGACACGACTGAGTGACTGAACTGAAATGAACTGAACTGAACTGAACTGTGGTTAGGATCAAATACATAGCTTATAATTTCAGTAGGTCACCATTTAATATTTTGGAAAGGGCATTTTTAAAATTATGAGAGATATACCAACTAAGGAAACAGCACTGCATTTCTGCCAACATTTTCTTAGATCCTGAGAATAACGTGTGTGTGTGCGCCCGCTCAGTCGCTCAGTTGTATCCGGCTCTTTGTGACCTCATGGACTGTCGCCCACCAGGCTCCTCAGCCCATGGAATTTCCCAGGCAAGAATACTGGAGTGGGTTGCCATTTCCTTCTCCAGAAGATCTTCTGGACCCAGGAGTCAAGAATAACTTTTAATTGTAGAATAATTATCACTTTTCAAATTAACCTATTCTAGAATTTCCATCTGCGATTTTAAAATACATTTTGGCTTAAATACTGAAAGAACCTTTGTTCACTTTCCTGAGACAAACTGATGGTCTACCTCTCAGCATTTCATAGCATGATCCTACACACTTTAGTAGGTTCAGAATAATTTGCATAAGTGTGCATGGTTAAAAAAATGACTAAAGATGAAAATGTGTACATTTTGCCATTTTCTCCTTTTGTTAGAGTAAAGCTGCTCTATTGTCCTTGAATAAGTCAGATTTCTTTTTGTATAGAAGACAAATGAGAATGACGATTTAAACTGAAGCAGACTAGCCTTTCCAATTGACAGCTATAACCTTGTATAACTAAATCTATCAGAGGCATCCTGTTATAGATAAAGTGCTGAATGTTTTCATTTCCTTTTTTGTAAAAGAGGTCAGAATGTCCAACTGGCAGTATCTTGGAGCCCAAGGGAGGTTTGTAATGTTATTCTGCATCTAGGAAGATGTATCAGGACTGTTTATTGAAACACAAAACAACGTCTTAACCTTTTTTGACTTTTTACAAAACTTTACATAGAGATAGAGTAGAAAAATTCCTACCAAACTAAAGTAATTAGAACATATGTCAGGCTGACACATTTTGTGTGCTGTAAATCCTAGAATATGTTTAATTGAAAATATTTACTAATATTAAGGAATGGCAAGATACTTTCACCTTTGTTCAGTAAGTTGCTAATATGTTCTTGAATATGATTTGCATCATTAAATTATTGAATTGAATGCATATGACATATCAACAGTACTAAGGAATTTGATTGACAGATGCTTTTTATTTTAGTCACAAAAAAGATATACCCTTTCAGTAAATAACAAAAGGCTTTTTAAAGCCCCCTTTAAAGAACACACATTAACAACACTATGGAGAAAGTTTCCAGGATTCTTTGTTATGTACACATGAACCACTCAAAGTCAAAATATTGTTTAAACTCATGAGGAAAATCAGGACAGAAGAAATACCATTTTGAATCGCTACCGAAAAAAAGGATTCAGGAGGATCAAGATCACAAAAAATAACTAAAGGCGGCATTGCTAAGATAAGAAAATCAGCATTATGCCCTGCAAAGCAGCAGTGCCCTTGAAAATATAACAGCCTGGATTAGCTACAACTACCACATGGAGAAAAACAGAAATCCTGAAAACAGTTTCTATTCTTTTACAGGAGCACTGGTTATAACCGAGTGTTACCAACAGGTGAGGATAGATATTCATTTCATGGACAATTTATTTTTCCCAAAAAGAAATCATCTATTTTTTTTAATAGGATAATAAGAATTAGGAAAAACAAATTTCTAGAATTTCCTCCCCCCAAAAATCATTATATCTCTTCTAAGCTGATAATGCATTCAAAATTTCAGCAATTTAACATAGAAAAAAATGCTATTGCAAACAGTTTCTACATCTTTTATCTTCATCTTCCTTTTAAAAAACTTACAAAAGTTCCCTTTTGCATCTTAAAGAGTCACTCAGTCATGTCCTTCTCTTGGTGACCCCATGGACTCTATAGCTCACCAGTCTCCTCTGTCCATGGAATTCTCTGGGCAAGAATACCGAGAGGATAGCCATACCCTTCTCCAAGGCATTTTCCTGATCCAGTGATAAAACCTGTGTCTCCCGCATTGCAGGCAGATTCTTTACCATCTGAGCCACTCTCAATTAAAATTTTAGTTGCTGCTACCTCAAATGGCCTATGTTTTTATAGTAAAGAGGCTTATTACCCATACATTAATTGAATTTATCACATTCCATACAAAATTCTAAGCATTCAACCTAAAATATGACTCTAAATGACATTGCTTGTTTGGGATGTGTGGTTTCTTCTATTTTTGTGGTATATGTTCTGATTGTACATAATGTAAAATATTGTTCATGAGTGAAAGTTAATTAGCTTGGGGGTGAATCTGGAAATCCAAAGGACATTTCTGGTCTATTTTTTTTTTTTTTACATATATGGGAGTTCTTAAGAACAAATAAATTATTTTTCTCTTTGCATAGAATGGCTCAGAGAAGAGAAATAAGTGAAACTGATGGTAAAGCAAATTATTGGAAAGTAAAGAGGTCAGACAGGTGATGCTTTCTATTAATAGCTTTGTATTTTAAAGATAATTAACTATCTGAAGAAGTTTCATAAATTTTTGAGCACTTATATCTTTGAATTTATGGAAGGTAAAATGAACTGTAAGTAACACTTGCAAATTTTGTGATATTATAGGTCCCATCAATATCAAGTTTATTTTCCCTCAAGCTATATTAATCTTTTCACTTTTGTCATATTGTTTGGATCTTCCAGTTTCCTTCAGTTTTTCAAATTTTATCCATCTTTATGCCCCAGTTTTTATTTTTATTTTTCCTTTGCTCCAGGGAAAGGAGCAAAAGCTAAGTAGCTCTCTATTTTTATTACGAATATCATTCTCTAAATGATCAAAAAACAACATTTACCAGAAATGTATGTGGTGTGTGCATGTGACCCTATTTTGATTTCTACTTTCCCCCCCTAACTATATTGTAAGTCCTTTAAGGGCAGTGTCCATATTGCACTTTTCTCTATCACTCAGGCTAAGATGCTGCTGGTGGTTTCTAAATATTTTTAATTGCTAGGTTTATAAAACAAGTAGACCTTGGATTACTCATCTTAATGAATCCTACCTCAGTGCATCAGGATGAATCTCACCAGGGTAGCAGCAACTCTCACTTTAAATTCAACATGATTTTAGTATTCAACAGCAGCTTTGCCTTGACCTTTCCTTGTAATTGCCTGAAGACATCTTCAGTGATTACATGGTTCACTCTGAGGCATTCTCTGTTAGTGTCCTATAAATCATTGATCTTATGACTAAAAAACCAAAAAAAATAAAAAAGTTTGCCACTGTTTTTTAAATAAAATGACTGGGTTAATCTATCCAAAATCAGGGTAGTTGTGTGGATGTGATATTTAATTTTATATGTCAACTTGTCTGGGTTATGGTAACAAGATGTTTGGTCCAATATTGTTTGGATGCTTCTCAGAGGGTATTTTGGGAACAGATTACCATTTAAATTGGTAGACTTTGAGTAAAATAAATGATGTGATACATGCCTATCTTGCAAAAATGATTATCAAAATAAGGAATCCTTCACCTCCCATAATTAACCATTTTGTTGCTGCTGTTGTTATAGTTAGATCATTGAAACTCTTCTTACAACAACTTTAAAGCATATGATACAATATTGTTAACCATGGTTACATGCTGTAATTAGGTCCTCGGAACTTATATGTCTTGTATCTGGAAGTTTGTACCATTTAATGAATATCTTCTGTTTTGCCTACTCCGCAGGCCCAGGCAACTGATCTTCTCTATTTCTATGAGTTTAATGTTTGTAGATTCTACATGTAAATGTGACCTTATAGTATTTTTCAGTCTCTGACTTATATCACTTAGGATAATGCTCTCAAAGTCCATGGTGTGGAATTTGGTGGGATTTCCTTCTTTTTTATGATAGTTTATATATAAATATATATAAAGTGATTGCTTATTTTATTTTTTTTTTCTTTTTTATTAGTTTTTTATTTTTTTAATTTTAAAATCTTTAATTCTTACATGCGTTCCCAAACATGAACCCCCCTCCCACCTCCCTCCCCATAACATCTCTGTGGGTCATCCCCATGCACCAGCCCCAAGCATGCTGTATCCTGCGTCAGACATAGACTGGCGATTCAATTCTTACATGATAGTATACATGTTAGAATGCCATTCTCCCAAATCATCCCACCCTCTCCCTCTCCCTCTGAGTCCAAAAGTCCGTTATACACATCTGTGTCTTTTTTCCTGTCTTGCATACAGGGTCGTCATTGCCATCTTTCTAAATTCCATATATATGTGTTAGTATACTGTATTGGTGTTTTTCTTTCTGGCTTACTTCACTCTGTATAATCAGCTCCAGTTTCATCCATCTCATATTTTAAAAAATGAATGAGAAATACAGGGGGTGGGCAGGTAAGGAAAGTGAGGATGATAGATATTCTGAAAGAAAACTGATGAATAAGAATTGTACATGAGTAACACAGGATTGTTATGGGCTGAAATTATGTCCACTCACAGTTCATATGTTGAAGTCCTAATTCCTAGTATATGTCAGAGTGTATCTATATTTGGAGACAGGTCTTTAAAGAGGTAATTAAAATGAAGGCCTTAGGATGGACCCTAATCCGGTCTGACTTGGTCCTTACAGGAAGAGGAAATTTGGACGTATGAAAGGACTCCAGGTATGCACACATGGAAGGAAGACATGTGAAGACCCAGTGAGAAGGCTGGCCATTTGCAAGGTAAGCACAGACACCTCAGAAGAACAAAACACCTCTAGAACCTTGGACTTCTAGCCTCCAGAACTGAGAGAAAATAAGCGTCTGTTGTTTTAGCCACCTAGTTTGTGGAACTTAGTTATCGCAATAGGAGCAGACTAAGACCAGGTTATATGATTTCTGCTCTCTTTTGACCCTCCGGATGCATTCCAGTCTACCCTGTTTTCACCAACAAGAGACTGACCCTCCCTACCTCATCTCTGAATTTCTGGTTGGTGCCGAGTATCCAGCTCTAACTGGACTCCTATAATCTTTTATTTTCTTTGCTCCTTCCACTCTGATATTAGTAAAGGCCTTCTGATTTCCCATGTTCCATGGTGCCTCAGCCTCTCATATTCATTTCTTTATAATATCCCACACCACCTGAGATGAAGACTGTTCCTACTAGAACCTCACTGAGAGAAGGGGCCTTGGGTATGTGGAATAAGTGTTGGACAGAGAATATAAAGATAAAATGTCATTTGGGGAAAATGGATACAAGTACGTAGAATAATTATCCTAAATTGGTGGAACTAAAGGGGCTCTCAGTAAGGTGTTTTTAAGCTGACCTGATTCATATGGGGAAGTAATGAACTGAAAGGCTGCAAAGTGAGTTAGTTCACTTTTGCCTTCTCACCCCACTTTCACTCCTGAGACTGTCATGAGTCATAAGGACTTTTATTGGAGAAGGCAATGGCATGCCACTCCAGTACTCTTGCCTGGAAAATCCATGGACGGAGGAGCCTGGTAGGCTGCAGTCCATGGGGTCGCTAAGAGTCAGACACGACTGAGTGACTTCACTTTCACTTTTTACTTTCATGCACTGGAGAAGGAAATGGCAACCCACTCCAGCGTTCTTGCCTGGAGAATCCCAGGGACGGGGAAGCCTGGTGGGCTGCCATCTATGGGGTCGCACAGAGTCAGACACGACTGAAGCAACTTAGCAGCAGCAGCAGCAGCCATTCCCTTCTCCAGGGTATCTTCCCAACCCAGGGATTGAACCCAGGTCTCCCGCAGTGCAGGTGGATTCTTTACCAGCTGAGCCACAAGGAAAGCCCCAAATGTATATGCATGTGTATGTATTTAGCACTCTTGTATCAGTCAGGGTTCTTAGAAAAAATGGCAATTATTTAGCTAGTTCAAGAAAAAAAATATATTATAGGACACATCAAGGAATCATCTGTGGGACCTTAGAACTAGGCTTGGAGGCTCCCCCTGGGCCCTAAAGCAGAGACTTCTCCAGTTTGGGTAGACCACTGAAGCCACACCTGTGCTTATACTACCATCCATGCAGGTACTGTGGGCCCTCTGGGAGCTTTCTCTGGTGGCTACTATCTCCTGCACAGCCCTCACTTGGATGGATCTAGTCAGCATCTACCATTTTGTCATGATCACTTCTGTGGTTTAGGGTCCTTTCTGTTTTTCTAGCCCCTAGGTTCATTTCCCCCTTACCACTACTCTTTCCTCTATCCAGAAAGCCTTTCCCCTTTTCTTGATCTGATTCTCTTCTTTAAATTCCACCCCACTGCCAGGTCTTAGGCCAAATAGTACTGCCACAGGGAATTCTTCTCTGAACAAATATTTTAACTAATACCCAGTAATTCTCCATCCTTTTATCCTATGTTTCATAGCAGTTATCACCATCTGAAGGGCTTCCCTGGTGGCTTAGAAGGTAAAGAATCTGCCTGGAATGCAGGAGAACTGGGTTTAATCCCTGGGTGGGGAAGATCCCCTGGAGGAACATGGCAGCCCACTCCAGTATTCTTGCCTGGAGAATCCCATGGACAGAGGAACCTGGCAGGTCACAGAGTCAGATATAATGGGGTGACTAACACTTTCACTTTCATCACCATTTGAAACCGCATGCCTTTATTT
Source organism: Budorcas taxicolor (assembly GCF_023091745.1). Classification (NCBI taxonomy): domain Eukaryota; kingdom Metazoa; phylum Chordata; class Mammalia; order Artiodactyla; family Bovidae; genus Budorcas; species Budorcas taxicolor. The sequence continues at coordinate 35,962,542 of NC_068916.1, forward strand.
TTATCTATTACATTTTGTCTATCACTCCTTTAATACTTAAATTACCTTAGATCAGTTCTAAATGACTGGATTATAGTTCTTCTCTGTCTTGTTCATCTCTGTTTTCTTAGCTCTGAGAATAATGCCTGGCATGAATAGATGCTCCCAAAATTTTGTTGAATGAGTAAATGAAGTACTCTAGAGGCCCAGGGGGAGCAGTGTCTAACTCTAGTCAGCTGCCTAAGAGTGAGAGAAAGACTTCTCATGAGTGTGAACATTTGAATTAGACTATAAAGAATGAGGAGTGTTTCAGACAGAGATAGAAAGATATCAGACAGAAGGTAACAGTTGTTCAGCAGCCCAGAGTGATGAAAGGCACAGTGAGATGCTGAGTGAGTAGCTCAGGGTGATGGGAGCAGAGCGTACAAGTGAAATAGGAATGTTCAGTTCAGTTCAGTCACTCAGTCGTGTCCGACTCTTTGCGACCCCATGAATCACAGCATGCCAGGCCTCCCTGTCCATCACCAACTCCTGGAGTTCACTCAGATTCACGTTCATTGAGTCAGTGATGCCGTCCAGCCATCTCATCCTCTGTCGTCCCCTTCTCCTCCTGCCCCCAATCCCTCCCAGCATCAGAGTCTTTTCCAATGAGTCAACTCTTCACATGAGGTGGCCAAAGTACTGGAGTTTCAGCTTTAGCATCATTCCTTCCAAAGAAATCCCAGGGCTGATCTCCTTCAGAATGGACTGGTTGGATCTCCTTGCAGTCCAAGGGACTCTCAGGAATCTTCTCGAACACCACAGTTTAAAAGCATCAATTCTTTGGCCCTCAGCCTTCTTCACAGTCCAACTCTCACATTCATACATGACCACTGGAAAAACCATAGGCTTGACTAGACGGACCTTGGCCGGCAAAGTAATTCTCTGCTTTTGAATATGCTATCTAGGTTGCTCATAACTTTTCTTCCAAAGAGTAAGCATCTTTTAATTTCATGGCTGCAGTCACCATCTGCAGTGATTTTGGAGCCCAAAAAAATAAAGTTTGACACTGTTTCCACTGTTTCCCCATCTATTTCCCATGAAGTCATGGGACCAGATGCCATGATCTTCATTTTCTGAATGTTGAGCTTTAAGCCAACTTTTTCACTCTCCTCTTTCACTTTCATCAAGAGGCTTTTTAGTTCCTCTTCATTTTCTGCCATAAGGGTGGTGTCATCTGCATATCTGAGGTTATTGATATTTCTCCCGGCAATCTTGATTCCAGCTTGTGTTTCTTCCAGTCCAGCATTTCTCATGATGTATTCTGCATATAAGTTAAATAAGCAGGGTGACAATATACAGCCTTGACATACTCCTTTTCCTATTTGGAACCAGTCTGTTGTTGCATGTCAAGTTCTAACTGTTGCTTCCTGACCTGCATACAGATTTCTCAAGAGGTAGGTCAGGTGGTCTGGTATTCCCATCTCTTTCAGAATTTTCCACAGTTTCTTTTGATCCACACAGTCAAAGGCTTTGGCATAGTCAATAAAGCAGAAATAGATGTTTTTCTGGAACTCTTCCTTTTTCCATGATCCAGCGGATGTTGGCAATTTGATCTCTGGTTCCTCTGCCTTTTCTAAAACCAGCTTGAACATCAGGAAATTCATGGTTCACGTATTGCTGAAGCCTGGCTTGGAGTATTTTGAGCGTTACTTTGCTAGCATACGAGATGAGTGCAATTGTGCGGTAGTCTGAACATTCTTTGGCATGGCCTTTCTTTGGGATTGGAATGAAAACTGACCTTTTCCAGTCCTGTGGCCACTGCTGAGTTTTCCACATTTGCTGGCATATTGAGTGCATCACTTTCACAGCTTCATCTTCCAGGATTTGAAATAGCTTAACTGGAATTCCATCACCTCCACTAGCTTTGTTCGTAGTGATGCTTTCTAAGGCCCACTTGACTTCACATTACAGGATGTCTGGCTCTAGGTGAGTGATGACACCATCATGACTATCTGGGTCATGAAGATCTTTCTTGTGCAGTCCTTCTGTGTTTCCTTGCCACCTCTTAATATCTTCTGCTTCTCTTAGGTATATAGCATTTCTGTCCTTTATCAAGCCCATCTTTGCATGAAATGTTCCCTTGGAATCTCTAATTTTCTTGAAGAGATCTCTAGTATTTCCTATTCTGTTGCTTTCCTCTATTTCTTTGCATTGATCACTGAGTAAAGGCTTTCTTATCCCTTCTTGCTGTTCTCTGGAACTCTGCATTCAGATGCTTGTATCTTTCCTTTTCTCCTTTGTTTTTCACCTCTCTTCTTTTCACAGCTATTTGTAAGGCCTCTCCAGACAGCCATTTTGCTTTTTTGCATTTCTTTTTCTTGGGGATGGTCTTGATCCCTGTCTCCTGTACTATGTCACAAACCTCATTCCATGGTTCATCAGGCACTCTATCTATCAGATCTAGGCCCTTAAATCTATTTCTCACTTCCACTGTATAATCATAAGGGATTTGATTTAGGTCATACCTGAATGGTCTAGCGGTTTTCCCTACTTTCTTCAATTTCAGTCTGAATTTGGCAATAAGGAGTTCATGATCTGAGCCACAGTCACCTCTGGTCTTGTTCTGTTAACTGTATAGAGCTTCTCCATCTTTGGCTGCAAAGAATAGAATCCATCTGATTTCAGTGTTGACCATCTGGTGATGTCCATGTGTAGAGTCTTCTCTTGTGTTGTTGGAAGAGGGTGTTTGCTATGACCAGTGCATTTTCTTGGCAAAACTCTATAAGTCTTTGCCCTGCTTCATTCCGCATTCCAAGGCCAAATTTGCCTGTTACTCCAGGTGTTTCTTGACTTCCTACTTTTGCATTCCAGTCCCCTGTAATGAAAAGGACATCTTTTTTTGGAGTTATTTCTAAAAGGTCTTGTAGGTCGTCATAGAACCATTCAACTTCAGCTTCTTTAGTGTTACTGGTTGGGGCATAGACTTGGATTACCATGATATTGAATGGTTTGCCTTGGAGACGAATGGAGATCATTCTGTCATTTTTGAGATTTCTTCCAAGTACTGCATTTCGGACTCTTTTGTTGACCATGATGGCTACTCCATTTCTTCTGAGGGATTCCTGCCCGCAGTAGTAGATATAAAGGTCATCTGATTTAAATTCACCCATTCCAGTCCATTTTAGTTCACTGATTCCTAGAATGTCAATGTTCACTCTTGCCATCTCTTGTTTGACTACTTCCAATTTGCCTTGATTCACGGACCTGACATTCCAGGTTCCTATGCAATACTGCTCTTTACAGCATCGAACCTTGCTTCTATCACCAGTCACATCCACAGCTGGGTATTGTTTTTGCTTTGGCTCCATCCCTTCATTCTTTCTGGAGTTATTTCTCCACTGATCTCCAGTAGCATATTGGGCACCTACTGTCCTGGGGAGTTCCTCTTTCAGTATCCTATCATTTTGCCGTTTCATACTGTTCATGGGGTTATCAAGGCAAGAATACTGAAGTGGCTTGCCATTCCTTTCTCCAGTGGACCACATTTTGTCAGACCTCTCCACCATGACCCGCACATCTTGGGTTGCCCTGCGGGCATGGCTTAGTTTCATTGAGTTAAACAAGGCTGTGGTCCTAGTGTGATTAGATTGACTAGTTTTCTGTGAGTATGGTTTCAGTGTGTCTGCCCTCTGATGCCCTCTTGCAACACCTACCATCTTTCTTGGGTTTCTCTTACCTTGGGCGTGGGGTATCTCTTCACAGCTGCCCCAGCAAAGCGCAGGTGCTAGCCAAGTCTAAAGGCTGCTAGGTGTCCAGACTGTCAAAGTTCTGTACATCAGGTTTAAAGTGTATTTATTTGACATTAAGACAGAAGACTGAAGTCTTTAAAGTAGGAGTTTGATAGGAATAGATTTGGTTTATGGCAATGATTCTTAAAGTGTGGCCTGTGTCCTTATTAGAGTTCTTAAGACACATTCAGGGGGGTCTGAAAAGTTAATACTAACATTATTTGCTTTTTTTCACTGACTTGTTATTTGTATTGATGTTTGAAATGCAACAATGAGTAAAACTGGTGTCTTAGCCCACATCAAGTTAGGAGCATAAATTGTACTAGTAGTCTTTATATTCTTGCAGTTAAAAAGAAAAATCCAGTGTCACTTAAGAATATCCTTGGTGAAATAATACACATTACTAATTTTTATTAAATCATGACTTTTCATATTCTGTGTTGGGAAATGGGATGTAGACATAGAGCATTTTTGATGGAAACCAATACTGTCTTAGGAAAAACCTTTTTGTTAGAATATCTAGCTGAACTAGTTCACTGAAAATAATTTTTACTTGATAGAATAACAGATATATGGTTATAAATACTTGGATGTTTGACAGATGTACTGCAAAAACAAATGAAGTTAGGCTGTCACTTCAAGGAAAACAACTTAAAGTATTTGTTGCAAATAATATTTGTGATTTCATAGAAATATTGGAATTTTAGAAAATTTGTATTTGCCTCTGATATCTTAATCGATTCCTGATAGTTAAAGTCATTTCTGATGAGATCAATGGAATTAAAGAATGCTATTTATTTGTATTTTATAATGAAAAGTGTCAACATTTCAAAGATTGGCATAATTCAATAAATTAATGTTTTCCAAAGACTACTGCATGATGCTAAAACAAATACTGCATGGTAAAGTCCTTTAAAATGCAAGATAAATCAATGGGTTTTGATGGAAAAATTATAAACAATTAATATATTTTCATATTCAGTCATTACATCTACCCTTTAAGACTCTACAACTTGTTGAGTTTTGATGTAATATCAAAGAATATTTATAATTATTTGAAAAAAAAACCGTTTTCTCCAATTATACAGCTTCTTAATCTATATTCTCTACATAAATTTTAACCAAATAAATCTCAAGACTGAATGCAATTCTAGATGTAAGAATTCCAGTAGTCTTCTCTTAAGCCACATATGAAAGAAATTTACAAAAAGGTAAGATGAGATGTTCTTGTTAGTTAACATAACTCAAGTTAACATAGGATTAAAGTATTATTGTTATTTTAAAATATATTCGTAGCTAAATATTTTATAGGTGTTTCAACTTTAATTTCTAGTAGAAGCACTCTATGACTCACCAGGTAAAGAATCTGCCTGCAACACAGGAGACCCAGGTTCGATCCCTGGATTGGGAAGATCTCCTGAAGAAGGAAATGACAGCCCACTCCAGTATTCTTGCCTGGAGAATTTCATGGAAAAAGGAGATTGGCAGGTTAGTCCATGGGGGTCACAAAGAAAGAGTTGGACATGACTAAGTCAAGGCTATGGTTTTTCCAGTAGTCATGTATGGATGTGAGAGTTGGACTGTGAAGAAGGCTGAGCACCAAAGAATTGATGCTTTTGAACTGTGGTGTTGGAGAAGACTCTTGAGAGTCCCTTGGACTGCAAGGAGATCCAACCAGTCCATTCTGAAGGAGATCAGCCCTGGGATTTCTTTGGAAGGAATGATGCTAAAGCTGAAACTCCAGTACTCTGGCCACCTCATATGAAGAGTTGACTCATTGGAAAAGACTTTGATGCCGGGAGGGATTGGGGGCAGATGAGAAGGGGATGACAGAGGATGAGATGGCTGGATGGCATCACTGCCTTGATGGACTTGAGTCTGAGTGAACTCCGGGAGTTGGTGATGGACAGGGAGGCCTGACGTGCTGCGATTCATGGGGTTGCAAAGAGTTGGACACGACTGAGCAACTGAACTGAACTGAAGCACATTCCGCATTCATGTATACTAACTGAAACCTAGGCACCCTGGAACAGTGTATTTGCTTTTTCAACAGCCTTTTAGGAACTCAGGTAAATCTCTCATATACTTAAGTTTGAGTTAATGTGGTAAAAGGGCCACCAGTAGAATAAATATTGATAGCCGACATAAATACAAATTTGTTGGGAGTCCTCAGTAATTTTTAAGAATTATAACGTGGTCCTGTTACTGACATTTGAGAACTGGTGTTTACAGAAAGACATTCAGGAGAACAATTAGATAAGCATAGCATGTTTGAATTGAAAGTATTAAGGAGGTTGCTGGGGTAGTGATATCTCCCTACAGAAAGAGACAAAATCATTAACTGCTGCTGCTTCAGGGAAAGAGAGGGACAGGATTTGAAAGACTGAAAAATTTACTGTGAATAAATTTTTAAAGCTGAGCTCTTAGGTAAATGATGAGAATGCTATGAATTCAGAGAATCTTTTTTTTTTTTTACTTTCTTCTTACACAATTTTAAAAATATTAAGCTTGGCAGGATTTTTTTGATCCAGTTACTGAACATGTGGAGGATTCTCTTGAAGGAATACTGGAGACCAACTCATTTGGAAGACTCTCCTGTTGTTTGTGAGCAAGAATTTTAACCTGGTGTTATTAATTTAAGCAATTTCTATTAATGGGGAATTCTGTATATATGGTAAATGTGGAGAAGATTTTAAAACTTAACTGTAAGTTTCATTTTTCTGTTGTTGTTTGTTTTAGGGCAATGTTTGTAAGGATATCCTAAAAGGAAAAGTTAAAACTAGGGTGGGACGTGAGGTAAAGAGTAAGGTCTCTCTCTGTGGGTGTCATTTTCCCCTCTGAGTGCCTTTGATTTAGAGTCTTGGGCCCTAGTTACAGTCTGCTGCAACTATATGAATCCTTGTTCCAGAAGACTCCTCTCCTCTGCTTCCTCTGGCCATCTGGAACGGCCTCTCTGCACCTAATTGACTCCATGACTCTTCTTTTCCCATTTCTGAGCTTCCTGTTTCTTTTTTTTTTTCTTTCTTAAATCTCTGACCTCTCCCCTTCTTTCTAATAAAATAATCACATTCTCTCTTCTCTTTTCAAATGCTTAGTCATTCCCTGACTTTAATGTGGCCATTTGTAACCTTCTCAACCCTCTTCCTAGTAATAGCTTGAGATGTCACTTATGAAATACCTTCTCATCTGATTCTTATGGTTTTATGTGAATTCATGGTCACCGAGTTAAACTCAGTATAAATGATGGCATGAAAAGGTAGCAGTGTTACCAATTTTTATAACCCAATGTACAAAGCATGAAGGACTAATCCTACTTTATAATCTTAATGTACTAAACAATTTATAAGGCATGTTTATCACCAGCTTATTACTAGTTTATCACTAGTTAACAATTTATCACTAGTATCTTTTTGGAACTCACAACAGCTCTACACAGAAGGCAAATATTCTAGTGCTAATACTATTTCCTTATAACAGCAAGTGAAAAATATTTCATAATGCCTCAGATTATATTTTGCAGAGTTTCTAAGGCTCAGGTTTTTTCAAAGCCTCACTTTAGTGTTCTTTTCCCTAGTTCATGACATTCCCTAGAAACTCAGAAATTGTTTAAAATAAGATGGATAAAATGAGTCAACCATTTACTAAGGTACTAAAATATATTAATTAAACAAATAAAAACTCAGTACTTTAAATTTCTTCCTTTTCATTACTCTGATTAGGTCATTAGCCTGAATTGGTGATCATCTAGTCATTTTTAGCATCTAATAATCCCAAAGGTGAGCCAGATCTTAATAGCAGAAATGCCAAATGTATGAGAATGGTCCAAAGGAAAATAAAGATACACAGAATGGAGACATTTATGTATGGAAAAAGATTAAAGGAACATGTGTATTTAATTGGCTCAGTAATAAATAATAAGATGAAAAGAATGCTATGAATAGTTGAAAAGTGAAAATCCTATATCTGAGCTCAAAGTTTGTAGAAATAATAAAATATAATTAAGGAATAATCCAGTCTATTTTAGTTGGGAGAAAACAATGAAATCACCAAATAATGTCCTAGGGGAAACAATAAATGTTGCTCAGTCACTTAGTCATGTCCAACTCTTTGCAACCCCATGGACTGCAGTATGCCAGGCTTCCCTATCCTCCTCTATCTCTTAGAGTTTATTCAAGCTCATGTAAACATTATCATGCATTTTTTTAAAATAAGCTATCAAAGAATTGCATTTGAATCATAAATAATTCCCAAATGTGTACATCCTTCTGTCAGTTTTCTGGTAAGCATATTTGCCTCATTGACATCTTTCTCTTGTGAACCCTTGAGACCACAGAAAACCCTAGATAAGTGCTCTGATAATGTTCTCTAATGATAAAATATGTTAAAGTTATACAAATTCAAGATTTTACTAGTGGGCACAGGACGAACTATAAGTCACTGCTACCAGTTCAGTTCAGTCACTCAGTTGTGTCCAACTCTTTGCAACCTCATGAATCGCAGCACGCCAGGCCTCCCTGTCCATCACCAACTCCAAATATAAGAAGCTCTCTTCCTTATCCATGTATTCTTGGGGTGTGTATTGGGAACCATGTCATGTCCTAGAATTAAACATCACCTGTGGGATCACTGGGGTATTCTGAAAATATCTGTTCACTCACTGAAGACTTAAAGGAATGGAGTGAGTGTGTTAGGAGCACGAACTGTGGTCTGAAATGCCAGGAGTGAGGCCTCTATGCTCTACTCTATGAGCAAGTGAAATTAGATGTGGATGTGTCTGGTGGTCAAAGTCTGATGCTGTGAAGGACACTATTGAATATAAACCTGGAATGTTAGGTCTATGGATCAAGGTAAATTGGAAGTGGTCAAGCAGGAGATGGCAAGAGTGAACAGACATTTTGGGAATCAGTTAACTGAAATGGATGGGAATGGGCAAATTTATATTATATCTACTGTCATATCTACTACTGTGGGCAAGAATCCCTTAGAAGAAATGGAGTAGCCCTCATAGTCAACAAAAGACTGTGAAATGCAGTACTTGGGTGCAGTCTCACAAATGACAGAATAATCTCAGTTCATGTCCAAGGCAAACTATTCAATATCACAGGAGTCCAAGTCTATGCCCCAACTACTAATGCCAAAGAAGATGAAGTTGACTGGTTCTATGAAGACCTAAAGACCTTCTAGAATTAACACCAAAAAAAGATGATGTCCTTTTCATTGTAGGGGACTAGAATGCAAAAGTCAAGAGACACCTGGAGTAACAGGCAAGTTTGGCCTTGGAGTACAAAATGAAGCATGGCAAAGGCTAACAGAGTTTTGACAAGAGAACTCACTATACTGGTCATAGCAAACACCCTCGTCCATCAACACAAGCGAAGACTCTACACATGGACATCACCAGATTGTCAATAGTGAAAACAGACTGATTGTATAGAGCTTCACCATCTTCAGCTGCAAAGAATATAGTCAGCAAAAAACAAGACCTGGAGCTGACTGTGGCTCAGATCATGACCTCCTTATTGCAAAATTTAGGCTCAAATTGAAGAAAGTAGGGAAAACTATTAGGTCATCTAGGTATCACCTAAATCAAACCCCTTGATTATACAGTGGAAGGACAAATAGATTAAAGGGATTGGATCTAGTAGGCACAGTGCCTGAAGAACTATTGGCAGCGGTTTGTAACAGTGTACAGGAGACGGTGACCAAAACCGTCCCAAAAAGAAATACAAGAAGGCAAAATGGTTATCTGAGGAGGCCTCACAAATAGCTAAGAAAATAAGAGAAGAGAATGGAAAAAATACACAAACTGATTGCAGAGTTCCAGAGAACAACAAGGAAAGCGTAAAAAAGAAAAAAAAAAAAAAAAGCCTTGTTATGTGAACAGTGCAAAGAAACAGAATAAAATAATAGGAAAAAATAGAAATCACTTCAAGAAAATTAGAGCTATCAAGGGAACATTTCATGCAAAGATGGGTATAATAAAGGACAGAAATAGTATGGACCTAACAGAAGCAGAAGATATTAAGAAGAGGTGGCAAGAATACACAGAAGAACTATACAAGAAACATCTTCATGACCCAGATAACCGCAGTAGTGTGATCACTCACCTAGAGCCAGATATCTTGGAGTGTGCAGTCAAGCAGGCCCTAGGAAGCATAACTACTAACAAAGCTAGTGGAGGTGATAGAATTCCAGCTGAGGTATTTAAACTCCAAATGATGATGCTATTAAAGTACTGCATTCAATATGCCAGCAAACTTGGTAAACTCAGCAGTGGCCAGATGAATAGAAAAGGTCAGTTTTCATCCCAATCTCAAAGAAAATCAATGCCAAAGATGGTTCAAACTACTGCACAATTGCACTCATTTCACGTACTAGCAAGGTAATGCTCAAAATCTTCAAGCTAGGCATCAATGAAGCAAGATGGATTTAGAAAAGGCAGAGGAACCAGAGATCAAATTGCCAATATCCATTGGACCATAGAAAAGTAAAGGAAAGCCAGAAAAACAACTTCTGCTTCATTGACTACCCCTTTGACTGTGTGGATCACAACAAATTGTGGAAAATTCCTAAAGAAATGGAAATACCAGACCACCTTACCTGCCTCCTGAAAAATCTGTATGCAGGTCAAGAAGCAAAAGCTTAAACTGGACATGGAACACCAGACTGGTTCCAAATTGGGAAAGGAGTACGTCAAGGCTGTATATTGTCACCCTGCTTGTTTAATGCATATACAGAGTACATCATGAGAAACGCTGGGCTGGATGAAGCACAAGCTGGAATCAAGATTGCCAGGAGAAATATCAACAACCTCAGATATCCAGATGATACCACTTTAATAGCATAAAGAAGGCTGAACACCAAAGAATCGATGCTTTCAAACTGAGGTGCTAAGGAAGACTCTAGAGAGTCCCTTGGACAGCAAGGAGATCAAACTAGTCAATCTTAAAGGAAATCAAGCCTAAATATTCACTGGAAGGTCTGATGTTGAAGCTCCAATACTTTGGCCACCTGATATGAAGAGCCAACTCAATGGATAAGACTCTGATGCTGGGAAGGATTGAGGGCAGGAGGAGAAGGGGGAAACAGAGGATGAGATTGTTGAATGGCATCACTGACTCAATGTAAATGAGTCTGAACAAGCTCTAGGAGATAGTAAAGGACAGAGAAGCCTTGCATGTTGCTGTTTATGGGGATGCAAAAAGTTAGACATGACTGAGTAACTGAAGAACAACAATAACAATTTAGCGAAGGGGATAAATGAAAAGGAAAACAGATTCCTACTATTAAAGTCAAATTCTGAGGAGCAGAGACAAGATGGCATGTTAGAAATATTTGACTTCCTCTCATGAAAGCCGCCAAATCACAACTAAATGCTGAACAACCATCAACAATAAAGATTCAAACCTTCCAAAAAAGATATTCTACATTCAAAGACAAAAAAGAAGTCACAGTGGGACAGTAGGAGGGATCCTTTTATGATACAATCAAATCCCATACTTTCCAGGTGAGTGAACCACACACTCGAAAATAATTGTATTGCAGAGGTTCTCCCATGGGAATGAGAGTTCTGAGACCCTCATCAGGATCCCTAGCCTGGGGTCTGGCCTCAGTAAGAGGAAGCCACAGAGCATTTGGCTTTGAAGACTCATGGGGCTTGATCTTACGAGCTCCACAGGAATGAGGGAAACAGAGATTCTATTCAAGGAGGGTGCACACAAGCTGTGATGTGCATGTGGGTCCAGGGCACAGCAGTGACCCCATAAGAGTTGGCCAGACCTACCTGGGGTCTTAGGAGATCTCCTCAGGAGGCGGGGTCGATGGTGGCTCACTGTGAGCCAAGGACACTGATGGCAGAGGCACCGGGAATATTCATCAGATTGAGTTCTCCTGGAGGTCACCATTTTGGCACTGAGATCTAGCCGCATTAACAGTAGTGCAGGCTCAAGTACTGGGACATCTCAGGCTGAACAACCAACAAAGTGGGAACATAGTCCTTCCTATCAGCAGACAGGCTGACTACAATTGTCCTGAGCCAATAGCCACCTTTAAACACACCCCTTGACACAGCCCACCCACAAGTGGGCAGGACCAGTCCCTCCTACTGGCACAAGCCAATGGACCAAAGTCACCTATTCAGCTGATTTTTTCCAGCAGAAACTTTACAGGCCAGAAGGGAGTGGCATGATGCATTTCAAATGATGAAAGAGAAGAACTTCTAACCAAGAATACAACACAGCAAGGCTCTTGTTCAGATTCAATGGAGAAATCAAAAGCTTTACAGACAAGCAAAAGCTAAGAGAATTCAGCAATACCAAAACTCTTTCCAACAAATACTAAAAGGACTTCTCTAGCTAGGAGAAGGCAATGGCACCCCACTCCAGTACTCTTGCCTGGAAAATCCCATGGTTGGAGGAGCCTGGTGGGCTGCAGTCCATGGGGTCGCAAAGAGTCGGACACGACTGAGCGACTTCACTTTCACTTTTCACTTTCATGCATTGGAGAAGGAAATGGCAACCCACTCCAGTGTTATTGCTTGGAGAATCCCAGGGATGGGGGAGCCTGGTGGGCTGCCGTCTATGAGGTTGCACAGAGTCAGACACGACTGAAGCGACTCAGCAGCAGCAGCAAGGAAAGAAGAGGAACAATGAGGAACAAGAAAAACACATAGGAAAGCTAACTGATAAAGGCAAACATAGAATAAATGTAGAAAATCATCCACATACAAATATGATATCAAAACCAGCAACTGTGAGGAGAGATCAAATGCAGGATACTGGAAATGCATTTGAAATTTAGAGATCACAATGCTATAGTATTAGAAATCAACTACAAGAGAAAAAAAAAACTATAAAAAGACACAAACACATGGAAGTTAAGCAGCATGTTACTAAACAAAAAGTGGATCATTAAGTAAAAAATATGTAGAGGCAAATGAAAACAAAACATCATTCAAACAGCAGTTCCAAGAGTTTATAGCAATAGAAACAAGAAAATAAGAAAAATCTCCAAGAAACAATTTAGCTTTACACCTAAAAATCCTAGAGAAAGAACAAACAAAACCCAAAGTTAGTAGAAGAAAAGAAACCATAAAGATCAGAGCAGAAATAAGTGAAATAGAAATGAAGAAAACAATAGAAAAGATCAATGAAGCTAAAAGCTGGTTCTTTGAAAAGATAAACATAATTCATAAACCTTCAGCCAGACTCATAAAGAAAAAGACAGGAGAGGGCTCAAAATAATATAATTAGAAAGGAGAAGTTACAGTGGACATCACAGAAATACAAAGGATCATAAGAGACTACTCTGAGCAGTTATAAGCCAACAAAATGGACATCCTAGAAGAAATGGACAAATTCTTAGAAAGCTACAATCTCCCAAGAATGAACTGGGAATAGAAAACATGAACAGAAAGATCACAAGTACTGTAACTAAAACTATTATTAAAAGACTCCCGACAAACATAAAAGTCCAGAACCAGATGTCTTCACAAGTAATTTCTATGAAACTATTAGAGAAGAGTTAACACTATCCTTCTAAAACTATCCCAAACAGTTGCAGAGGAAAGAACACTACCCAACTCATTCTATGAGTCTCCATCACCCTGATACCAAAACCAGACAAAGATACCACAAAAAAAGAAAATTACAGGCCAATAGTACTGATTCACATAGATACAAATATCCTCAACAAAATACTAGTAAACCAAATCCAGCTATACATTAAAAGGCTCATAATCTTGATCAAGTAGGATTTATGCCAGGGATGCAAGTATTTTTCAATATCTATAAAACAGTGTGATAAACCACATCAACAAATTGAAGAATAAATTTCATGTGGTCATCTCAATAGATGCAGCAAAAGCTTCTGGTGTGAGATCAACTCACATTACCGATAAAAACTCTCCAGACTATGGATGCAGAGGGAACCTTCCTCAATATAACAAAAGCCAAATAATAACAAACCAATAGCTGATATCATACTCAATAGTGAAATAGTGAAAGCATTCCCTCTAAGATCAGGAACAAGACAAGGATATCCACTCTTGCCACATTTATGCAACACAGTTTTCGAAGTCCTAGCCCGGGCAATCAGGGAGATGAAGAAATATAATGAATCCAAATTGGAAAAGAAGTAAAACCATCACTGTTTGCAGATGACATGATACTATACGTAGAAAATCCTAAAGATATTACCAGAAAACTACAAGAACTCATCAATGAATTTGGGAAAGTTCCAGGATGCAAAAATGATACACAGAAATCGCTTGCATTCCCTTACACTAACAATGAAATATTAGGAAGAGAAATTATGGAAACAATCCCATTTACCACCAAAAAATTCACAGGGGATAAATGTTGGAGAGGGTGTGAAGAAAAGGGATCCATTCCTTTTACACTGTTGTGGGTATGTACCTTTGGTGCAGCCACTATGGAGAACATTATGAGAGTTCATTAAAATAACTAAAAATAGAGCTACCATATGATCCAGAAATCCCACATCTGGGCATGTATCTGGCAAAAAACCATAATACAAAAAGACACATCCACTGCAACGGCCATTGCGGTAGTACTTATAATATCCAAGACCTGGAAGCAACCTGAATGTCCACTGAGAGAGGAATGATTTTTTAAAAGGATATGTTGTGAAGGAACTAACTAATGCCATTTGAAGTAACATGGATGACTCTAGAGATTATAATTTCAAAAGTAAATCAGAGAAAGACAAATATCACTCATATGGGTAATCTAAAAAAAATGATAGAAAAGAACTTACATATAAAACAGAAACAGACTCACATATTTTGAAAACAAAGTTAGGTTGGTTATCAAAGGGAAAAGTGGGAAGATGAATAAATTAGGAATATGGGATTAACATATACACACTGCTATATATAAAATAATCAACAGCCTACTGTGTATAACACAGGATACTCTACTCAATCTACCATAACCTAATGGAAAAAGAATCTGAAAAATAATGGCTACGTCTGAAATGAATCTGTTACACTTGAAAGTAACACAACATAGTAAATCAACTATAGTCTAAAGTGAAAATTAAATTATAAAAAATAAAGGAATGGAATGTGAAATCATTTTCCCTGCTCTTGAATCAAGTTCACATTTTTGTATTTTCCTTTAATATGCACTAGCTTCTTCTCTTTGACTTTTCTTTTTCTTGTCAGAAAGCAATGTTTGAACTTTCCTGAACCTGTTCTTTCCAAATAGTCAAGCAGCCTTTGTTTCAGATTACACTAGTAGGTCCTCTTGTGTTATCTATAATAACAAACCATGGTTTTCGAGGATTATTTATCTTTGTAGTTATATGACACAGAATATGAATTTTGATTGGGATGGGGGAAAGATGGAATAACCTTACCATTTCTGTTTACCTTTATGTCCAACAATTTTGATGCTGTTTATGCTTTATAAATAAGTGTACTCATATTTTATTCCAAATTAATTGTGCTTGGCCACACAGTAATATGCTCATGAATTCATGGCATGCCAATTTAGTTGCATACCTATTTAAGGTACTTGAGATAGAGAAATAAATCATATGCTTTCTCTTCTCCAGATTAGCTCATTGTCTTCAAATTTATAGAACACTTATCACATCATGTTATCATTATGTGTCTCTAAGCAGAAGGATTGTATATCACAAGAAGATACAGGATAGAGCAACTAAGCCAGTCCAGGCAGAGAAGTCTCCCTTGATAGAGTATACTCTCAGTAGTAGCTTCTATTTATGTAACAGTGTCTGGCTGACAAAATGTATTCTCATTTGGTCATTTTGAAAATATCTGTGGCATAGAGATTATCCACTGCTATGTTTTGCACCTCATAAAGTAGATGTATGACAGTTTATAAAACTAGTTTAAGATCACAAAAAGGACAATGCAATGAGAATTTAACCTACATTTTCTGTGTGGGTAGGAGTACAAAATTCTTCTCTTGTGCCGGGTCTAGAAGTCATCTCTCTAGGCTTTTCTAGACTCCATGCTTTTATCATGGCTAAAGATAATACTACCTCTCAGAGGCCGTTATCTAAATGAAAACTGAAGAAAAATAATTTCTACCTGTGGCTCACATTTTCACCAGAGGCACTGCTGAGATATTCTTAGCATTGATGGTAGGTGCATTCTAAAGAAAGATTGGGCAACTTCCACCCATTTTTTGTTCATTTACTTTGTACTCACCTAAGATGATCATCTACTTTTCTTCATATGCACCCTGACATCCACCTTAACAAAATAAACATTCAGTCCTGTGCTTCAGCATGTCCTCTCTGTTATTACTTGCCCTAGTGAACTGGTGGCCTGACCTGCATATAGGTTTCTCAAGAGGCAGGTCAGGTGGTCTGGTATTCCCATCTCTTTCAGAATTTTCCACAGTTCATTGTGATTCACACAGGCAAAGGCTTTGGCATAGTTAATGAAGCAGAAATAGATGTTTTTCTGGAACTCTCTTGCTTTTTCGATAACCCAGCAGATGTTGGCAATTTGATCTCTGGTTCCTCTGCCTTTTCTAAAATCAGCTTGAACATCTGGAAGTTCACGGTTCATGGATTGCTGAAGCCTGGCTTGGAGAATTTTGAGCAGTACTTTACAAGTGTGTGAGATGAGTGCAATTGTGTGGTAATTTGAGCTTTCTTTGGCATTGCCTTTCTTTGGGACTGGAATGAAAATTGACCTTTTCCAGTCCTGTTTCTTGAGAAACCTATATGCATGTCAGGAAGCAATAGTTAGAACTGGACATGGAACAACAGACTGGTTCCAAGTAGGAAAAGGAGTACGTCAAGGCTGTCTATTGTCACCCTGCTTATTTAACTTATATGCAGAGTACATCATGAGAAATGCTGGGCTGGAAGAAGCACAAGCTGGAATCAGGATTGCCAGGAGAAATATCAATAACCTCAGATATGCAGATGACATTACCCTCATGGCAGAAAGTGAAGAGGAAATAAAAAGCCTCTTGATGAAAGTGAAAGAGGAGAGTGAAAAAGTTGGCTTAAAGCTCAACATTCAGAAAACAAAGATCATGGCATGTCCTATCACTTCATGGCAGATAGATGGGGAAACAGTGGAAACAGTGTCAGACTTTATTTTGGGGGCTCCAAAATCACTGCAGATGGTGACTGCAGCCATGAAATTAAAAGACGCTTACTCCTTGGAAGAAAAGTTATGACCAACCTAGATAGTATATTGAAGAGCAGAGACATTACTTTGCAAACAAAGGTCCGTCTAGTAAAGGCTATGGTTTTTCCAGTGGTCATGTATGGATGTGAGAGTTGGACTGTGAAGAAAGATGAGTGCTGAAGAATTGATGCTTTTGAACTGTGGTGTTGGAGAAGACTCTTGAGAGTCCCTTGGACTGCAAGGAGATCCAACCAGTCCATTCTAAAGGAGATCAGCCCTGGGATTTCTTTGGAAGGAATGATGCTAAAGCTGAAACTCCAGTACTTTGGCCACCTCATGTGAAGAGTTGACTCAGTGGAAAAGACTCTGATGCTGGGAGGGATTGGGGGCAGGAGGAGAAGGGGACGACAGAGGATGAGATGGCTGGATGACATCACTGACTCAATGGATGTGAGTTTGAATGAACTCTGGGAAATGGTGATGGACAGGGAGGCCTGGCATTCTGCAATTCATGGGGTCGCAGAGAGTTGGATATGACTGAGAGACTGAACTGAAGTGAAATGGTAACATTATTTTTTCATCTTGGGTATATGTATACTTCTGAAGAAAGCCTAGAGGGAGATCTACTTCCAGTACAGAATAAAGAGAAAAAGACAAGCTGGCCATTACAGCTCTATGCCTGACTAGAGAAATGCATCAATTATTTTCTAAGTAGATGAGTAAAAATATATAAAAATTTAGTTGAAAGAAGTGTACTTAGTATCTGTTTATGCAACTCTTTAACCCTCTGAAGATCCATTACATCCCTTTTTGAAGAAGAGAGAGCCAAATAGTTGAGAGCTGTAAATGACTGGGCAGGTGGTAGTCTTCAGTTTAAGCTTTATAGGCACCAGTTTTTGAAATTGGACACCAGTATTTCATATTTCTTTTTATGCAACATCCTCATGTCTGTATTCTTACTCATAATACCCAGAGATTTCACCCATTGGAATATGTAGTCTTTCATCATGGAACCTGTCATCCTGAACTGTCACTAAACAGTTGGGTTGAATGTCACCTCCACTCTAGAAGAGAGATTAAATGGCATTTTAACACAAGTGCTAAGTGTCTAGGGCAGCACAGGTATTTTTCAGTGGCTGACAAAATGATGTGACTATAGATTGCCTAAGTGAAACAGATTTAATAGAACAGTTTCAATTATTTACCCAAAGAAAGATTTTGGACCAAATGCAGCCTCATCAAATGCAGTTCACTGAGTTTGAAAGCAGGTGTAAATGTAGTGGAACCAAGAACTGCAGACCATGTAATTTGAAAATGTTCATCATTCAATATACTTGGAAGACTATAGACAGGGGCTAGCCTTGTTGAATAAGCCATGATTAAAAATAATGTAGTTTTGGCTTAAACTGAAAGGATAGATAAATTATCACTGTTGTGCTTTCCTTTAAAAATGAAATTAAATGCATGATGTGGCAATGTAATAAATAATTCACATATGTTTTTAGGGCAAAATTTTCTTTTTCCCTAATTTAATTAGCTGAAAAGATAAAACTAGACATAATTTCTCCAATTTCTTTACCTATCTTGACCTTGATTAAAAATTATTTCCTCCTATTTCAAAAGATGCCTTTAATTATTTAATCACTCACCAGATATCTTGAATACCCACTAGTTTTTTGTCCTCCATAGAAAATATACCAACACTAACTTACTGATGATAATGGTAAGAATCACCTATATTAATAAATGGTTGTCTTCCTTCTTTGAGAATAAAATGAGCTGAGTGAATTTACCAATAAATTCTAAAATAGCAAAGAATGTGAAAGAAAATCATCTATCATAGCCTGCTATTAGCATGAGTATCAGCTAGTATCACATTATTCATCACAGGAAAATTCCTGAATTGCTTTTCACTTCTAAATAAATAAGCTAAGTAAAGATTCTTTAGGTTCCACTGAGCAAAAGTCTTTTGATTTATGAAATGATATCGATCTACAAATCCAGCATTTCCCAGGATTGTCATCATTAAATGCAGTTATAAACACTGGGACTAGGTTATGAAGGAATAATTTGAAAACAGCAAAAGAAACACTTCTACTCTGACCTCTCTAAACTTAGACTAGCTGCCATAGGTGAAAATTTACCATAGCCTAAGAAACAAACTCCCTAATCTTTACAGCTATGGCTTATTCGTGTGAATGTATGGCAAAAATCACCACAATGTTGTGAAGTAATTAGCCTCCAATTAAAATTTTAAAAAAATGTGAGAGCCCAAAGTATTACATGTATTACTATTGATAGAAAGATGGTGCCCAGTGTCACTGGCTGCACACTGTCCAGGTTCAACAAAAATAAACCTTGTTGCACTCAGGAAATAGGTGCACTTCTACACTGTTAGTGGGGATGCAAAGGATTCTATGCCTATTGAAGGAAATGTGGCAATATCTAACAAAACCACACATGTGTTTATCTTTTGATACAATGATCCTGCTTTTGGAAATTGATCTTGAAGATATATCACATCAACAATGCAAGAAATATACTTGCACACATATATAGGCCCATAGACATAGAAAATAAACTTATGGTTACCAAAGGGAAGGAAGGGAGGCATAAATTAGGAGTTTGGGATTAACATATACACCCTACTATATATAAAACTGATCACCAACAAGGACTTACTATATAGCACAGGGATCTATACTCCACAGTTTATAATAACATATAAGGATAAAGAATCTAGAAAAAAAAATACATATGTATGTGTAACAGCCTGTTGTCAGTCTTTTGAGAATAATAAACATCATTTTCCCAATGCTGGGAAAGATTGAAGGCGAGATGATAAGGCAGCAATAGAGGATGACATGGTCGTACAGCAGCACTGACTCAGTGAACATGAGTTTGAGCAAACACTGGGAGATAGTGAAGGACAGGGAAGCCTGGCATACTGCAGTTTGTGTTGCTGGGAACCAGGGTTATCACTGTGAAAAGAGAGACATTCAAATATAGAATGGGAGATGGTATTTCTATAGATTGGAACTGAAGGATTGGTATGAACTCATTTCCTAAAATACACATTTGTATTTGCATATGTATATCAATATGTGCATATAAATATATGCTACTGTGTTTATATTACGTATATACTAATGCATGCATTTCTTAGATAAATCCACCAAGTTGGCCAAGAAGTAAAGATACCTAAGAGCAGTGAACATACCTTGTGCTGAGGTCTTAGTCTCTAATACTATTCCTCACTCAAAAGAATGAAGACTTCAGAGGAAATGCTTATTTCAGTGTTGGGACAGAGTAGGTACAAGATGACAAGGCTCATTTTGCTATATCAGAGCAAAGGAATTTCCCCAAAAAATGAGCAGATAGTGACACAAGGACATACAAGCCAGCTTAAAGGGACTCCAACGAATCAGTTTAGGACAGTGTGGACATTAAAATAATTAAGAACAGTAAAATAATCACAGAAAAATAGGATTTCATGTCCTTACCACATATGAACAAGATGAATAAACACATAAATAAACAATGTAGAATGGAGGCTTTTTGCTTACAACAGAAAGTAATGGTTTCCTGACAAAGGCAGAATATAATCATTATTTTATAACCATCAGGCTAAATTAGATCAAGCAAAATTCATCAATGAATGCTAAAGCAAGGAAAAATTTTGATGATAATCAAGATATGTACATGGACTTTCAATATCTCCCTACGGACTGCTTATTAGTTGCAAGAAGAAAAAACAATAATTATACAGTGAGAAAATCAAATAACAGTTGGAGCAGGTGGATCACAATTAACACAACTAATAAGAGACAGATGGTTATATGTGGCTCCAGAAGTGATGCCCAGAGAAGGACACAACTTAACTATTCAATATTCCAGCAGAGAATGCAGATTCTTAGTTTAATCATGAGGAGTGAAAGTCACTCAGTCATGTCCAACTCTGAGACCCCATGGACTATATAGTCCGTGGAATTCTCCAGGCCAAAATACTGGAGTGGGTAGCCTTTCCCTTCTCCAGGGGATCTTTCTAACCCAGGAATCGAACCCAGGTCTCCCACATTGAGGGCAGATTCTTTACCAGCTGAGGCACCAGGGAAGCCCTTAATTATGAGGAAATATTAGCCAAATACTCAGTGAGAACCATTTTTCCCCCAAAGGAGAGGTTATCTTCTTCAAAATATATCTATATGGATAGGGCAAATGTAAAATAGTAAAATGCTAATGACAGGTATAGTACATGAAGAATATAAGGCTATTCTGTGTATCATTTTTATTTTCACAAAGTTTTGTTGCCTTGATATAATTTCCAAATCAAAATTTAACAAAAAATTATAATCTGATAGTCAACACTTCCTGTTCACAAGAATAAGCAACAAGAGAGGATTTTCCTTCATTGAACGAAGTAAATCTTTTATACCAAACGACAAAATTTCAGAGATGAAAAACCTAAGAGAAAACTTAGGCCATATGATACAATACAAGAAACACAAAATTTAACCTTCTTCTAATAGCTTTCCCGAAAGGGAGCACAAAGAAAGTTATGATGTATGTGTGAGACTGGGAGAAGAGATCAAAAAATAACAAAACATTTCTTCTATCTGAAAAAAGTTTTATAACCTTGAAGACATCTACTGAATGCCTAGCACAATGAGTGACAAAAATCCATATCCAGACCTATCACAATGAAAATGTAGAACACAAGGAGTAATGAAGATAATGAAATCTTCTGAGAGATATATCGAACAAAGAATATACAGATTTCACATAACAGACATAAAATCTTTCATAAGATATTAAATTAGCAAAAGATGCCAGTGTACAATATAGCATTGCCTTCAATATTTCAGAAGAAATAAAGTTGTATCCATTCACCCTTAAATCATCAAATAGAACATGGGATGATAGTTGTATTTTCTAACAATTTACCTCCTTCGAATCAATTTTGAAATTCAACTTCAGCAAAACTGAAAATGAGAATTTAAGTAAGAGTGTTGCAAGAGACTTGAACAAGAAACAACAGTTAAACTAGATCAGAAATTAAAATGAATTTCAAGATTGCTTCCATGCATAAGTTCAAGAAAATAAGTTTATGTTCAGAAACAAAGTAGATTACATTATACAGAAGTACAACTTTCTTTAACCAGTAAGAAAACATAATAAACAAGTAGAAACTCTAGGCAAATGAAAAACCTATGCAGTACATTTGTGGTCTAACCTTAGAAAAACAGCACACAAATACATAGTTTTAATACAGGAGGGCAGTTATATGAATTATAATAAATGCACAGTTGTGTAAACCAACTCCACATTCAATATACGGAACTGTCCCTTCACACCAGAATTACTCACTCATCCTGTCCAGTTTTAGTCAACTACTTTCCCACTCTTAATGTCTAGAAAACACTGATCTATGCTTTTCTCTGAAAGATTTGCCTTTTTAAATTATGCTAAGTGAAGTAAGTCAGACAGAGAAAGACAAATAGTGTATGATATCACTTATGTGTGGGGGTCTAAATTTTTTTTCTTTTAAAAACCCAACAAACTTATAGAAAAATGATTAGGCTGTGGGTGGGGGGAGGGAGAATTGGAGAAAGGTGGTCAGGAGGAATACATTTCCTGTTATAAGATACATAAGTACAAGGGTTATAATCTATAACATGATGCCTATAGGTAACAAACACTACTCTATGATATATAGAGAAGTTGTTTAGAGAGCAGATACTACAGAATTATAGTCACGAGGAGATTTTCCCCTTATTATTCTATGAGATGATGGACATTAACTAAACCTATTGCAGTAATCATTTCACAGTATATGTAAATCAAATCATCATGCTGTACACTTTAAACTTATACAGTGATGTGTGTCAATTATTTCTCAATAAAACTGGAAAAATTCCCTTTTCCTGGACATTGTATAAACTCAGTCATAGAATATGTAAACTTTTGGGTCTGACTTCTGTCACTAACCATAATGTATTTGAGATTTATGTCTGTTATTGCAGATAATAAGAGCCTCTTCTTTTCATTGCTCTATAGGATGGACATACCACATATTTGTCTATCCATTCACCAGCTGAAGGACTTTCTCATTGTTTCAAGTTATTAGCAATTGTGAATAAAGCTGCTAAAATATTTGCATACCAGTTCTGTGTGTATACAAATTTTATTTCCCAAATGATTAATGATGCTGAGCATTCTTTTGTGTTTATTTGCCATTTGTATGACTTTGATGAAGTATCTGTTAAAATAGTTTGTCCATTTTTATTGGATTATTATTGTTGGGTTTTAAGAGTTCTTTATGCTGAATACAAGTCCTTGGTCACATAGGTGACATGTAAGTCTTTTCTCCTAGTATTTGGCTTATTTTTCTTTCGCTTAATAGTGTCTTCCAAAGAGCAAAACATAATTTTATAAAATCCAATTTTTCCTTTTTTGGTATCTAATAATTGTTCCTCTAACCCAGGTATCTAAATATTTTCCCAATCTTTTCTAAAAGTGCTATAGTAGCACCTTTACATTTTATTGTTCAGTCATCCAGTCTTTTCTGACTCTTTGCAACCCCAGGAACTGCAACACACCAGGCCTTTCTGTCCCTCACCGTCTCCTGAAGTTTGACCACATGTCCATTGCATTGGTGATTTACATTTAGCTCTGTAATAAATTTCAAGCTAATCTCAGTATAAACTGGAAAGCATAGAGTTAAGGTTCACTCAAAGACTGAGACTATTAATAATGATATGATATCAGACCATGGGTTCTACAGATGGACTATGGAAAAGTTTGAGAGACTGAGGAGAGACAGAGGTTTTATTTGGATTAAATAGTAGAAGAGAGTCATAGGAAAATACGAATCCTGTGGTAAGTGACCACACGGTGTGCTGTATTTCTTGTATTCACTGTGTAAACTATGAGGTGAAGTAAAGGTATTGATGGTCTTTTCTAGATATTCATGTGTACAGTGATGAGCATTCAGATACTCTAGAATCAGTTCATGTGACACCCAGGTCATTTCTGCCATGCCTAAGTTCTCTGCCTGAAACTTGAATCTCTCCTTTTACTTCCTAGCCAGAAGAGTTACAGAAAGAGCTTGAGTCATTCCTTTGGTCATTTGCCAGATGGGCATTACCTTTCTTGCCACCATTATCTGCAGAGAAGCCCTACATGACAGAGTTGGCAAAATAGACCCATAGAGGCTCTTTGTTCCTCAGTGGCTAACTTCAGGGCATATTCACACTCTGCAACAGCACAGGTGTTAAGCCTCTGAAAGACAGAGTTTGATCAGGAGGCAATGGAGTACGAGAGATCTAGCAGATGAATGCATCACCTTCCTACCCCTGGTTCAGAATATTCAAACTACTATGTAATGCAATGGTTTCTTATAGCCTTTCTGAAGATATTCCATGAGGCAGTACAATGAGCTGCATTTACCTTGATTAGCTAGCTAGGTAAATATCTTCATATATTTGCTCTCCCTTCTTCCCTGCCATACTCCCCTTTATCCCTCACAACTGATTCTCTGGGAGTGCATTCTCTGATAAAGGGTTAGCATGTAAACATTTGCTTCATACTCTGTGTTCTAGAAAACACAGACAAAATTAGTGAATGATGGAAGAGAAGAGTTTTCATCAAAAGTGAAGGAGTTCCCTAGAGTCTTATTTAACCTCTTATCGAAAAGGGCTGCTGAAGGGCCTGAACCATCGCCTCTGGAAATCTCAATTCAGTTCAGTCATTCAGTCATGTCCGACTCTGCCACCCCATGGACTGCAGCACACGAGGCTTCCCTGTCCATCAGAAAATTTCAGAGCTTGTTCAAACTCATGTCCATCGAGTTGGTGATGCCATCCAATCATCTCATCCTCTGCTGTCCCGTTCTCCTCCTGCCTTCAATCTTTCCCAGCATCAGGATCTTTTCCAATGAGTAAGTTCTTCCCATCAGGTGGCCAAGGTTTTGGAGTTTCAGCTTCAGCATCAATCCTTCCAATGAATATTCAGGGCTGGTTTCCTTTAGGATTGACTAGTGGAATCTCCTTGCAGTTCAAGGGGCTCTCAAGAGTCTTCTCCAAAACCAAAGTTCAAAAGCATCAATTTTTTGGAGCTCAGCTTTCTTTATGGTCTAACTCTCACATTCATACACGACCATTGGAAAATCCATAGCTTTGACTAGACGGTCTTCTGTTGGCAAAATAATGTCTCTGCTTTTAAACATGCTGTCTAGGTTGGTCACAGCTTTTCTTCCAAGGAGCAAGCGTCTTTTAAATTCATGGCTTCAGTTACCATCTTCATTGATTTTGGAGCCCCCCAAAATAAAGTCTCTCACTGTTTCCATTGTTTCCCCATCTATTTGCCATGAAGTGATGGGACTTGATGCCATGGTCTTAGTTTTCTGAATGTTGAGTGTTAAGCCAACTTTTTTATTCTCCTCTTTCACTTTCATCAACAGACTCTTCAGTTTTTCTTCACTTCCATAAGAGTGGTATCATTTACATATCTGAGGTTATTGATATGTCACCCAGCAATCCTGATTTCAGCTTGTGCTTCATCCAGTCCAACATTTCTCATGATGTACTCTGCATATGAGTTAAACAAGCAGGGTGACAATATACAACCTTGGTGTACTCTTTTCCTGATTCGGAACCAGTCTGTTGTTCCACATCCAGTTCTAACTGTTGGTTCTTGACCTGCGTACAGAGGTCTCAGGAGGCAGGTCAGGTGGTCCGGTATTTCCATCTCTTGAAGAATTTTCCACAGTTTTTTTGTTATTCACAGAGTCAAAGGCTTTGGCATAGTCAATAAAGCAGAAATAGATGTTTTTCATGAACTCTCTTGCTTTTTTGATGATCCAACAGATGTTAGCAATTTGATCTCTGGTTCCTCTGCCTTTTCTAAATCCAGCTTGAACATCTGAAAGTTCATAGTTCATATACTGTTAAAGCCTGGCTTGAGGAATTTTGAGCATTACTTTGCTAGCATGTGAGATGAGCGCAATTGTGTGGCAGTTTGAACATTCTTTGGCATTGCCTTTCTTTGGGATTGGAATGAAATCCCAAAGTGGCCAGTCCTGTGGCCACTGCTGAATATTCCATATTTGCTGGCATGTTGAGTGCAACACTTTAATAGCGTCACCCTTTAGGGTTTGAAATAGTTCAGCTGGAATTCTATTACCTCCACTAGGTTTGTTTGTAGTGATGCTTCCTAAGGCTCACTTGACTTTGCATTCCAGGATGTCTGGCTCTAGGTGTGTGATCACACCATTGTGGTTATCTTGGTCATGAAGATCTTTTTTGTATAGTTCTTCTGTGTATTCTTGCCACCTTTTCTTAATATCTTCTGCTTCTGTTAGGTCCATACCATTTCGGTCCATTTTTGTCCCCATCTTTGCATGAAATGTTCCCTTGCTATCTCTAATTTTCTTGAAGAGCTCTCTAGTCTTTCCCATTCTATTGTTTTCCTCCATTTATTTGCAGTGATCACTGAGGAAGGCTTTCTTATCTCTCCTTGCTATTCTTTGGAACTCTGCATTCAAATGCGTATATCATTCCTTTTCTCCTTTGCCTTTAGCTTCTCTTTTTTTCTCAGCTGTTTGTAAGGCCACCTAAGACAACCATTTTGCCTTTTTGCATTTCTTTTTCTTGGGGATGGTCTTAATTCCTGTTTCCTGTGAAGTGAAGTGAAGTCGCTCAGTTGTGTCCGACTCTTTGCAACCCCGTGGACTGTAGCCCACCATGCTCCTCTGTCCATGGGATTTTCCAGGCAAGAGTACTGGAGTGGGTTGCCATTTCCTTCTCCAGAGGATCTTCCCTACCCAGGGATCGAACCCAGGTCTCCCGCATTGTAAGCAAGACGCTTTACCGTCTGAGCCACCAGGGAATACAATGTCACAAACCCTCCATCCACAGATCTTCAGGCACTTTGTCTATCAGATTTAATCCCTTGAATCTATTTGTCACTTCCACTGTATAATCATAAGGGATTTGATTTAGATCATACCTGTATGGTCTACTGGTTTCTCTACTTTCTTCAATTTAAGCCTGAATTTTGTAATACAGATTTTATGATCTGAGCCATAGTCTGGAAACTTGGCCAATGGCTATTTAGAGACTGGCAATCATCAAAGTAAGGGCTTCCTTGGTGGCTCATCTGGTTAAGAGCCCACCTGCAGTGCGGGAGACCTGGGTTCAACCCCTGCATTGGGAAAATCCCCTGGAGAATAGAAAAGATATCCATTCCAGTATTCTGACCTGGAGAATTCCATGGACTGTATAGTCCATGGGGTTGCAAAGAGTTGGATACGACTGAGTGATTTCACAAGCATCAAAGTGGACAATAGTATCAGTACATGTCACATGTAACCAGAAGGAGACACAATGTTATGCATACATATAGCACACCTTTCTAAAAGCGCAAATAACATTTAGGGAGAAAAATATTACAAAATGGGGAAAGAGGGTGAGACTCATGTCCCACTGGAATGTAAGCTGAAATAAAGGTTCTCCCTATAGAAAAAGTATGCAGTGTAGTTGGGTTATTATTATGTAAATTCTTTGCACATGGAACATTCTCCTGGATAGATCACATGCTAGGCCTCAAAATATGGTAAATTAAAGAAAATTGAAATCATTTCAAGGGTTTTTCGCAACCATAACACTATGAGATTAGAAATCAACTACCAAAAATACCCTATTAAAAAAACACCAAAAATGGAGGCTAAAAAATATGCTACTAAACAATCAATGGATCACTGAAGAAATCAAAGAGGAAATAAGAAAAATACCTAGAGACAAATGAAAATGAAAACACAATAATCCAAAACTGATGGTCACAGCAAAAGCAATTTTAAGAGGGAAGTTTATAGTGACACAATCATACCTCAAGAAACAAGAGAATTCACAAATAAACAACCTAACCTTACAGGTAAAGCAACTAGAGAAAGAATAAACAAAACCCAAAGTTTATAGAAGTGAAGAAATCATAAAGATCAGAACAGAAATAAATGAAACAGCTGAAGAAAACAACAGAAACGATCAATTAAATTAAAAGCTGTTTCCTTAGAAAGATAAACAAAATTGAAAAACCTTTAGTCAGACTCATCAAGAAAAAAAGGGAGAGGGTTCAAATCAATAACATTAGAAATGAAAAAGAAGTTACAATGGACACCGCAGAAATACAAAGGATAATAAGAGACTACTATAAGCAACTCTATGCCAAAAAAAACCCCACGTTCTTTGATATGCTCTGTTTGCTGACATGCTGAGTTTTATGTAAGAGGGTAGTGATATAAAACTTGTTTCTTGGAGTAGAAGAGTCATTAGAAATAAATTTATTCAATGCTAATAATTTCCACAGAATCATGATAAATATTTTATCAAGGTGTATACTTAACCTATCTTCATCTCATTAACCCTAATACAAAAGTGACCCCTAATGCTAAGAATGTTGACACAGTTACATGTTTCTAGAAATACATTCCAGTAAAATTATCATCTACTTGTCCACATTACTTTTCTATACTTGGAAGCAATGTATATCATACCTAGCATTTTAATCCAATACCCACTTATCAGCTCATGGTCCTTAGGTAACAGGTCTGGAGTTGAGGTAGCTGGTCTGATCCTCAGGGTCTTACAAGTGGAAATCAGGTGCCAGCAGGGCTCTGAGGAGGAATGTGCTTCCAAACTCACTCAGGCTATACAGAACCGGCTTCTCATGGCTATAGGATTACGATCCTGTTTTCTTGCTGAGTGTTGGCTGAGGTAATTTCAGATCTAAGAGGGTACTCATATTCCTTGCTACTTGTTTTCCACTCCAGCTTCAATATTTGAAGTTTCAAAGCCAGTTTTGTTCTTCAAGTCCTCACCTGATTAGGCCAGGACTAAGGGAATGGCAACCCACTCTAGTATTCCTGCCTGGAGAATTCCATGGACAGAGGAGCCTGGCAGGCTACAGTGCATAGGGTCACAAAGAGGCAGACATGACTGAGTTACTACACTTTCACTTTCAAGGAGGAGAATTGTCGTTCAGTAACTCAGTTGTATCCAACTCTTTCTGAACCCATGGATTGTAGCATGCCAGGCTTTCCGGTCCTTCTCTATCTCCAGGAGTTTGCTCAAGTTCATGTCCATTGAATTGATGATGCCATCCAACCATCTCATTCTCTGTTGCCCCCTTCTCCTCCTGCTCTCAATTTTTCCCAGCATCAGGTTCTTTTCTAATGAGTCAGCTCACTGGATAATCTTCCTTCACAAATCATATCACAAATGTGAGATTCAACACATTTACAGGCCCATCCACACTAAGGATGGAGGAGTTTGGAAAAGAATGTGAGTCCCTGGGATCACCTTAGAATGTGACCTACTACCCTGAGTCATATAGGTAGGGCATTGGAGCAAAAGCATTATTGTTTGTAAGTTCAGTTAGAGCAAAGAGAAGTTCATTTCAAGTTTTCTAAAGCCCTTTGAGAATATTGGGGGTGAATCATACCTAGTGAGATCCCACCACTGTGGGGCAGTCTCAGTGGAAGCCTAAACTACATTGCCTTTGTAGTTCAGAGAAGAAGATGGGTCATGTAAAAAAGAAACAGAAGATAATTCAAGTATAATATAAAGTATGTAAATGAAATTAGAAAAATAAAAAAGCATTGTCTTTTGTGTTTTTTTCTCTCTTGATTCCTTCCATTCTACTTTTTTGAGGCTTCCTGAGATTTGACATCTCTCTCCTTCAAAAGTATGTCTTTTATTGAACTATCTATGACCAACTCAATTTTAATTGGATAATCACTAAACATGAGTTAAGGAGGGCTTATAAAGATGCTTCCTTTATGCCTGCCAAAATAAAAGAGGCCTTGAAAAACTTAATCAGAACACACAAATTTGTAAAGACAATCGTGATGATTGGAGCTGCTGGTGTTCTATGTAGATTGGAACTTTATTTATTAAATAAACTGGACTCAGCTTGATGCTGGAAGGAAGCAACATAATTCTTTTTTACAATTTCTATTTTTAATCAGCTCTATGGGGTGTACCTTTCCACCCAGAATGAAATCTAAGACAATCTTGTTGCTCTTGACACCCTCAAATAATATATTAATGGTTCTATTTTTGAAATAATAAAAAATTCTGACAGTCGATATAATGTAAAAACTACAAACTATCATCCATCTTAAAACTCTCTTGAGCTTTCAGATAATTTGTGATCCAGTTATTACTGCTGTATAACAAATTACTTCAAAAAAGATCTGTCTGAAGCAACTATTTTATCTTGCTTATTGCTTTATGGATCAGTAACTTGGGAAAGACTCAGCTGGGCAGTTTTCACTTAGGTTTTTTATGCAATTATGGTTATTACTGGCTGGGATAGTAGCCTTCTAAAGGCTCATCTGGATGGATAGATGTCCGAGATGGAACATTCACACCCTGCTGGCAGTTGACACTGACTATTTCCTGTGTGCCCAGCCATGGCTGTTGAAAAGGATGCCCACATGTAGCTCTTACTTGTGGCTTGAAAACTGGGCAACTGTTTTGAGTTCAGAGCTTAAAAAAAAAAAAAAGTGGAATAACCCAGAAGACAGCGGAAAGCTGTGTTGCACCTATCACTTAAAACTTAGCCTAGGATGTCATATAACTTCACTTCTGCCAAATCCATTTGCCATCAAAAAAATTGGAAGTCACACAATTCAAAGAGACTGGATATCCTACTTCTTGACTACAGGATATCAAAGAAATTTGTGGCCATAACTTAAAACCATGACAGCTCCTTCTACAAGTAGACATCTTGTCCACCAGAACAACATATATTGACCTCATGTCAGTGGAAGTTCAGCTGTTCCCAATGCATCCTGTCTGCTCTCTTTAACCTCATACACCAAAGGACCAACTGAGGCTAATCTAACCATTATCAATCTACACATTCACAGAAATTCAGAAGCTGCAAAGAGAAATTCTGTAAGCACTTCTCTTGACTTTAGATGATGGAAAAGCATCCTTCTCCAATGATGTATATTGTGTGTGTGTGTGTGTGTGTGTGTGATTGTGTGTACGCTGATGCTACTATACTAGTAATCCTCTCTGAAGAAATCTCAGTAAGAATGTTTTTAACCTTCATCTTAGCCTTTACTAATTCATGCTTGAGTGGTGTTGAGTAATTGTCCTCAGACTGGTTCAAAATCTCTTATCATCCTATGAATTAAATCTGGCATTCCCTTGAAATAGAAATAGCATATATCAGTCATTTCAATATCACATAACCAAACTATACTTCAATTATCCAGGCTCCTTATTTTTTATCTATACAGAAACTTAAAAAATATATAGTCCACCAGACTCCTCTATCCATGGGATTTCCCAGGCAAGAATACTGGAGTGGGTTGCTATTTCCTTCTCCCGGGGATCTTCTCAACCCACGGATTGATTCTGTGTCTCCTGCATTACAGGCAGATTCTTTACCACTGAGCCACCTGATAAATCCAAAGTATCCAATACTGCCTCTTAATAATACAGCATTTTTGAGCTCTGCTAGTTTTCTGGTAACATCTTTAGCCTTTTCTACGTATCAACAAATTCAGTAAAGTTGCAGAATATGCAAAAATATCATGCATTCTTATATAATAACAATGAAAGATCAGAAAGAGAAATTAAGGAAATAATCTCACTTAACCATCACATCAAAAAGAATAAAATGCCTGGAATAAATGTACCTAAGGAGGTAAAGGAGCTTCCCTAATGGCTCAGATGGTAAAGAATCTGCCTGCAGTACAGGAGAACCAGGTTTGATCCCTGGATTGAGAAGATCCTCTGGCAAAAGGAATGACAACTCACTCCAGTATTCTTGCCTGGAGAATTCCACGGAGGGTCTGATGGGCTATATAGTCCAGGTCACAAAGAACTGGACACAACTGAGCAAATAACACTTTCACGAGGAGGCAAAAGACCTATACTCTGAAGACTATAAGACAACAATGAAAGAAATTGAAGATGGCACAAACAAAGAAAATGATATAACATATTCTTGGATTGGAAGAATCAATATTGTCAAAATTACTATACTATGCAAGGCAATTTATAGATTCAATGCAATCTCTATCAAACTGCCCATGTCATTTTTCACAGAAATAGAATAAAAATCTTAAAATGTGTATGGAAGCACAAAAGACCC
The DNA here is from genome assembly GCF_023091745.1 of Budorcas taxicolor. Classification (NCBI taxonomy): domain Eukaryota; kingdom Metazoa; phylum Chordata; class Mammalia; order Artiodactyla; family Bovidae; genus Budorcas; species Budorcas taxicolor. The sequence continues at coordinate 35,994,597 of NC_068916.1, forward strand.
CAAATAGCCAAAGCAATCCTGAGAAAGAAAAACAGAGCTGAAGGAATCAGGCTGCCAGACTTCAGACTACACTACAGCCATCAAGACAGTATGGTACTGGCACAAAACAGAAGTAGAGATCAATGGAAGATAGAAAGCCTAGAAATAAACTAACACATCTTTGGTCAATAAATCTATGACAAATGAGTCAAGAATAAACAATGGAGAAAAGACAGCCTTTTCACTATATAGTGCAAGGAAAACTGGATAACTACACATAAAAGACTGAAATTAGCACATTCTCTAATACCATACACAAAGATAAACTCAAAATGGATCAAAGGTCTAAGTGTAAGACCGGACACTATAAAACTCTTACAGTAAAATATAGCCAGTGTACTCTTTAATAGAAATCACACCAATACCTTTTTGGGTCCACCTCCTAGAGTAATGAATTTAAAAGTAAAAATTTAAAATGGAGATCTGATTACACTTAAAAGCTTTTGAACAGCAAAGAAAACCATAAACAAAAAGAAAAGACAACCCAGACAATGGGAGAACATATTAGCAAATGAAGGAATCAACAAGGGGTTAATCTTCAAAATGTACAAACAACTCATGCAGTTCAATATCAAAAACCAAACAGTCCAATAAAAAATGAGCAGCAGATATAAATAGATATCTCTTCGAAGAACACATGCAGATGGCCAAAATGCACATGAAAAGATGCTCAATATTACTAACCATTAGAGAAATGCAAATCAAAGCTACAATGAGTTATCACCTCACATCAATTAAAGTTGGAATGGCCATCATTAAAAAGTCTATAAACAATAAATGCTGGAGAGGGTGTGGAGAAAAGGGGCCCCTCCTACTCTGTGGATGAGTACCTAAATTGGTACAGCCACTATGGAGAACAGTACGGAGGTTCCTTAAGAAACTAAAAATAGAACCATCATATGATCCAGCAATTCAACTCCTCAGAATATGTCTCGAGGAAAACATAGTTTGAAAAGATGCATGCACTCCAATGTTCATTGCAGCAGTGTTTATAATACCCAAAATGCAAAAGCAAATGAAGGGATTTAAAAAATGTGGTACATATATATAATGCAATGTTGCTCAGCCATAAGAATGAAATAATTTTATTTGCAACCACATTGATGGGCCTAGATATTATCATACTAAGTGTAGTAAGTCAGACATAGACAAATAGCATGTGATATCATTCTTATGTTGAATTTAGTTTAAAAAAATGATATAAGTGACCTTATCTGCAAAATGAAAACAGACTCACAGATTTTGAAAACTTGTGATTACCAAAGAGGAAAAGTTTGGGGAGGAATAGTTTGGGAGTGGATGGACATGCACATCAGTTTCAGTTCAGTTCAGTCGCTCAGTCGTGTCCGACTCTTTGCGACCCCATAAATCGCAGCACGCCAGGCCTCCCTGTCCATCATACTACTATACATAAAGTAGATAATCAACATGAAGCTACTAGACAACAGAGGGAACTCTGCTCAATATTTTATAGTAACCTATATGGGAAAAGAATCGAAGAATGAATATACGTATATATGTGTGTATACATATATACACACATATATACATATATATAACTGCATGTGTGTGTGTATATATATATATATACATATATATACAACTTAACCATTATATTTTACACTTGAAACTAATACAACATTGTAAATCAACTACACTGCAATAAAAATTTTTTTAAATATATTTTTATATGAAGAAACCGTTGCCTCCAAATTTGTTGCATTTTCTGTCCTCTTCAAAAACAGTTTAAATGTTTTATTTATGATAGAAATATGCATATGAGCTTCAGCAAGCAAAAGTGAAGGCTGTCAACCATTCAAGTTGTCCAATGCCAGGAGTCATCTTTTGTTTTCTACATACAATTTAACTCAAACATTTATCTCCATAAGGCATTTAAGAACACCTATTTAACAGCCTTGATTCAGGAGTGGGAAATAAAAGAGAAAGCCCCAGCCTTGAACAGGAACACTTCACTCTTTCTGGCCGTGTGCTATGGTCTTTTCTTTGAACATACAACATTACTATCTCCTAAAGGAATTTTTTTCTTTTTTTTAAAGACCTTTGGAAAACTTCAATCGTATAGTGGTTTTAGTCGCCAAGTCATGTCTCACTCTTGTAACCCCACTGACTGTAGCCCACCAGGCTCTTCTGTCCATGGGATTTTCCAGGCAAGAATATTAGAGTGGGTTGTCATTTCTTTCTCCAGCCAGGAGTTTTAATAGACAATATCTTAATAGAAGATTAGATGTACTTTTAAAATTTTTGTTATATTAAGATAAAAGTTTGTTAGAGGCCATACAGTGTAATAAATGACTCATTATTATATTGGAGATTTTTCTGAAATTAGAATAAGCATGGATATTCATATTACTTATTTTTTTCCTAAAAACTCAATACAGACTACACAAGGTATGAAAACAGAAAACAGTCAAAGAGCAGTTCACAGCCCCCATCTTTACAGCTCCCTAAAGCTTTAGAACATATGCCAAGGAGACTCCACAGTTTATGCTGATCGCATTAGCCCGTGATACCTAAAGTCATCCATATTTTAGAGTAGTTGGTTTAGAATAACTTGGTACTAATAAATAAAAAAAACTACATATACAAGAAATATTTATCAAACTTTAATTTATCTAGAATGTGTATATTTAATATGCAAGAACTATGAAATGATTCCCAGAGAGGAATTCCCACTGAGTAACTTTAAAATTCTTGCAAAGCAATGGAAAACATATTCAAGCTAAATGACAGAACACTTTCCTCTTGGGTTCCTAAACTCATATTAATAATGTGACATTGGACATGTATGAATAATTTTTAGTGTTGCTCCATGCAGTAAACTTTATGTAAGGGAAAAAGGTACGATTCTATCCTCCAGAGATTTGACTTTAGAGGATGACACACTATTGATAGTTCATAAAGCCGAATGCTTCTGTTGATGGTCATAAGCCTCTGGAGAACAGGCAGAAGTTGCTATTACCATCTAGCAGGCAGATTTGATCATCACCAGTCTCCTTTTCTAAGAGTGTGTCAGAATCACTGAACAGATTCCTACAGAGCAGTTCCCTTAAGCCTTCAAGAGGACCACGGTTGGGAGATCCATTTGAAAAGAGAAATCTTGTAGCTGTTGCCATTGTGAAGTAGCTATGTATCACTTTTATTAACTTCAACCCTACTGAACACTGTTACATCATGGTGTGCATATTCATGGCCATCAAAATGATCATATCACAATATAACCATGTCAGAGTCCTTTATCATTTCATGAACAGAATTGTGCTGCACAGAGATAGCAGGAAAGAAAGAAAGCTTCTATTTGCTAAGACTGGTAAAGAAAGGTTCCCAGCAGAGAGATTGCTTAGTAGTCCCTCCTCATCTGGAAACTTCCAATTCAGAGACAATATTGGGGTAGGGTGATTTAGGTATGAGGGCTTCACAGGTGGTGCTAGTGGTAAAGAATCTGCCTGTTAGGTATACTGAGTAAAACATACAAAGGAGAGGAGAGTACAGAGAAGAAAATAAAAATAAAAAAAATATAGTGTAACCAAAGCCAGATACACATGAAAGATGCATTAAATCATAATATCAATTTGTGAGAATCACACAAAACCCAAAGTCTTTATGGAAACTGTTTCACCATGAATTAGGGGTCATGGATAATGCTGTTTGTTTCAACTGAACTTTCCTTCAGAAGATAGTAGGCAGAATTCATCTTACTGTTGCATGTAATGGTCCTAAGAGGTTTGCTCAAATGAATGGCTTCTACATTAACTTTCAGCAATTGCATTAGAAATAAAAGCTTATAAATTGTCCTGTGTGCTTCATGAGTATTTGTACACTCATAAGTTGTTTAGACATCTCCCAAGTGGTCTACTTATAATAGTGTTTTACAGGACACATATTTCCTTTGCAGAATACTCTGAAGATATATCTGGTCCAGTTTATTTGTCCAAAATATAATAAACAATATATAATGGGGATCTTATGAATTATTATATGCAGTTTCAGTCATATAAAGTTAATGCATTGTGATCATTGGCCTGGGACAGTAAGAGAAGTTTAAAAGTCACCTTCTTACGGGTATATTTGAATTGAGCGGTGTGTGTAAATGTATGCTTACAAGTACATATGCATGGGTGGTGACACGTGAGGACATCTATTAAGCTTAATATTTTAGCACCATATATTAGTCTTTTTAAAAACATGAGAGCAGATTTTTATTCATTATAATGTTACTTGGATTTTTCTTTTCACCTTGTATTTCAGCTTATTTTTCACATGACACCTACATGGAACTAGTAGAAGGTATAATAATGTAGGTGGTAAGAATTTTTAATCACAAAATTCAAGTATTTAAATATGTAACTTCCTTTTATTTCTAAAACAGAACTAGATTCAGTCTGGTTTATTCATCTCTGCTTGAAGGATGTCTGACACAACGGAATACCATAGACTATGTGGCTTATAAACAACAGCTTTTTCCCTCACAGTTCTGGAGTTGGGAAGTCCTGAGATCAGGGTACAAACATAATTGAGTTCCAGAGAGAGCCTTCTTCTGGGTTTCCGATTGCTAATTGCTTTCTGTGTCCTCACATGGGAGAAGAGGCAAGGAAACCATCTGGGATATCGTTTATAAAGGGATTGGTTCTATTCGTGAGAGCTCTTCCTTTATGACAACCACCTTCCAAAGGTTCCTCCAAATACCATCTCACTGAGGATTAACTCAGCATAAACTTCTGTGGAAACACAAATATTCAGTCTGTATCAGAGGGGAAAATTTAACCTTGTATTATCAAGGTAACTCACTAATTTTTAGTTTAAAAGTCTGTTTCAAAGGGGAAAGGAGGAAGGAGTGATAAATTAGGAGTCTGAGATTAGCATATGGACATTACTATATATAAAACAGATACCCAACAAGGATCTACTGTATAGCACAGTGAACTGTACTCAATATCATAATAATCTATAATCAATATGAATCTAAAGTGATCTGAATCACTTTCCTGTACACTTGAAACTAATACATCATTGTAAATCAGCAATTTTTTCCATTAAAAAAAACAAAAACACCACCACCAACAGTCATTTTGGCAGTGTAGGTTTTCTCCTCACTGTCCCTCTCCTTCTCCTTAGGATGGCCTAAAAGTTCTGGCAGTGTCCAGGGATAAGCATATACATTCCACATTGCATAGCAGAGCTGCGCCTCCACTGCCCTTTGTTGAAATGGATATTTCTGCACGTGATCCTGGTCATGTGCCAGCATCTGTGGCCAGCATCTGTGTTTCTACTAGGACCTCCAATTTCCAGATCACACAATTTGTTCAGTTCTTGTCCCTAGGCCCTTGCTTAGCACTGCCTCACTTCCGGGAAACAATAGTTTCTAAAGAGTTCATTTTTCTCTGTATTAGATTCCTTAGATTCTTTAATATTCTAGTGAGAAATCTGATTTTCCAACAGGGGCCTATAAGACAGATTCAAAACATATGAATCTACTTTTTTTTTTTTTTTTTTTTAGTACAGAGGTTTTTGTCAGACATGAGGAAATGTAGTTTCTTATAAAAATAAATGGCAGGATTTATGGTTATAGAAGTGATTAATTAATGCTCTCATAATAGATTAAAAATAAATAAATAAAATGCACTGGCAAAAATAAGTAATCAAAGGAGACAAGATCTCCTGAATGGCCAAGTAAGGAGACTGGGGGACCCTCTCCCCAAGAAAACTACAATTTAACTTGTGAAAATTATTTTAAACAAAAAATCAAACCAGCAAATTATTCAAAGTCCCTGGAAATTATCCTAAGGGCAAACAGAAAATGGAGAAACATTCATTATAGAAAATCTGCTAAATCTCCGTAAAAACATAACTGTGAAATCTGATCCATGCTCTAATCCCTTACCACCAGGAGCATCCTCTCCCCTACCCCCACCAGTTTTGCATTACAGAAGCTCAGCCCTGAGTTTTCTATACAGATGGAAAAAGAACTAAGAATATGGGACTCTCTCCCAGTATCCAGTCTGGGGATATGATTTCACCCTCAAAAAGACAGTCTGTTGGTGTCTCTTGTCCCCTCCTGTCCCATGCTGCAGAAGTTCTATCCCAGCCGAGTATGACTAAAACGACTAGGTCTCCATTCCCCTATCCAACCCTTACCTATGGAACAGAAGTTCTACTTAAAATGTTGCATTCTATCATGTATACTATCATGTAAGAATTGAATCGCCAGTCTATGTCTGACACAGGATACAGCATGCTTGGGGCTGGTGCATGGGGATGACCCACAGAGATGTTATGGGGAGGGAGGTGGGAGGGGGGTTCATGTTTGGGAACACATGTAAGAATTAAAGATTTTAAAATTAAAAAAAAATAAATTAATTAAAAAAAAAAAAATGAATCACCAGTCCAGGTTCGATGCAGGATACAGAATGCTTGGGGCTGGTGCACTGGGATGACCCAGAGGGATGGTATGGGGAGGGAGGAGGGAGCAGGGTTCAGGATTGGGAAGACATGTACACCCGTGGCAGATTCATGTTGATGTATGGCAAAACCAATACAATATTGTAAAGTAATTAGCCTCCAATTAAAATAAATAAATCTAAATAAAAATAAAATAAAATAAAATGTTGCAGGAGTGATCCCTACCTGAGATTGCTTGTAGTGTGGAAGTTCCAGGCTAGGAGAGTCAAACTGAGAAAACTAGAGGTGTTCTCCACTCCTACCCTATGACCACTCATAGAGTAAGGATGTCACTTCAGAAAAATTTAGCTTCCTGCCAACCCACCAAGCTGCAGTGCAATAGTTCTGGTGTTCTGTCCAGAATTAAGGCAGGCCATAGAACTGATGGAATCTGAATTTATTTGAAATGGAGCATAGAAAATTTATTTCTTAAGAGTACTGGAGGCCAATTAGAGAAGGCTCATAACTCCATGATACAAGCAAAACTTTAGAGCAGCCAGAAGTTTACTAAACTAGGAGAGAATAACAAACAAAACCAAAAGTTGGAAGAAGAAAGAAAGGAGATAGAAAATATCAGAGCAGAAACAAGACAGGGAATAGAAAAACCATAGGGAAAAAAACAATGAAACTAGAAGTTAGTTTTTTTTTTTTTAATAAACAAAATTGGCAAAGCTTCAGCTAGACTTGGCAAGAAATAAAGAAATTCTTCATTTCTTCAAATGAAATTATTAATGAAAGAGGAGAGACTTTATAATTTATACCACAAAACTACAAAGGATCATAAAAGAGTACTATGAACAAGTCTATGCCAATAAATTAGGCAACTCAGAAGAAAATGATAAATTCTTAGGAATTACAACCTGCCAAGACTGAATCATAAAAACAGAAAATCTGATCAGCCTCACAATGAGTAAGGTGAATCAGTAATCAAAATCTCTCTCCAAAAAAAAAAGCTCAGGTTTAGGTGATTTCTACTGTTTCCCTGGTGGCTCAGAGGTTAAAGCATCTGCCTGCAATGTGGGAGACCTAGGTTCAATCTCTGGGTCAGGAAGATCCCCTGGAGAAGGAAATGGCAACCCACTCCAGTATTCTTGCCTGGAGAATCCCATGGACAGAGGAGCCTGGTGGGCTACAGTCCACAGGGTTGCAAAGGGTCAGACACAACTGAGCAACTTCACTTTCACCAAATATTTAAAGAAGAAATAATGCCAGTTCTTCTCAAAGAAGAACTGAAAATTTGAAGAGGAAGGAAACCTCCAAACTTATTTTACAAGGCCAGTATAACCCTGATACTAAAGCCAAAGAAGGACACAATAAGAAAACCACAAGATAGTATCTCTATGAATATAGATGCAAAATCTCTCAACAAAATGCTTGCAAACTAAATTAACCAGTACATATACTATTATCATGTGGGATTTAACCCTAGACTGCAAGGATGCTTAACAGAATAAAATTAATAGAATGAATGATAAAGTCATCTCAACAGATGCAGAAAAGTAATCAACAAAATTCAACATCCTTTTATGATAGAAACTTTTACTAATAGGTGTAGACTGAATATGGTGGTGCTGGTTTAGTCACTAAGTCGTGTCCGAATCTTGAGACCCCATGGACTGTAGGCTGCCAGGCTCCTCTGTCCATGGGATTCTCCAGGCAAGTTTGCCATTTCCTTCTCCAAGATTGAACATACTTCAACCCAATAAAGGTCATACGTGGCAGTCCCATAGCTTACATCATACTCAATGGTGAAAAGTTGAAAGTTTTCCCTTTAAGATGAGAAACAAGACAAGGGTGCCCATTCTCACTCCTCCCACTCAGCATTATACCAGAAGTCCTAACCACAGCAGTCAGGTAAGCAAAAGAAATAAAAGTCATCCAAATCTGAAAGTAACTAGTGAAACTGTGTCTGTGTGCTAGTGATGTGCTCTTGTATATAGAAAATCTTAAAAACTACACCAGAACACTTAAAATATATCAATGAATTCAGTAAAGCTTCATGATACAAAATCGACATACAAAAAATACTTGCATTTCATAACTCTCACAATAAACTCTGAAAAAATGTTAAGAAAGCTTTCCCATTTACAATCGCATCAAAATAATAAAATACTTAGGAATAAAATTAACCAAGGAAATCAGTGATCCCTATGTCAACAACCATAAGACAATGATGAAAAAAAAAAAAAAAGATAAAAATAAAGGAACAAATCCCATGTTCTTAGATCATTAGAATTAATATTGTTAAAATGTCTACACTACCCAAAGCCATCTATAGCTTCAATGCAAGCCCAGTAAAATTGGGATGGACATGCACACACCTCTATATTTAAAATGGATAACCAATGAGGACCTACTGTATAGCACACGGAACTCTGCTCAGTGTTGTGTGGCAGCCTGGATGGGAGGGGAGTTTGGGGGAGAATGAATACATGTATATGTATGGCTGAGTCCTTTCGCTGTGCACCTGAAACTATTACAATATTGCTTGTTAACTGGCTTTATGTACTCCAATACAAAGTTTTTTTTTTTTAAATGAACAGCAATTTTCACAAAAATAGAATAAACAGTTAGTGATGAGTATGTAATTAAATTGAAACTTTCATGTATATTCCTGATGGTAAAGAAAATTATACAACTACTTTGGAAAACACATTGGCAATTCTTCAAAATGTCAAAATGTTAACATGTGACCTAGTAACTACATTCCTATGCATATAGCCAAGAGAAATGAAAAATATGTCCATGAAAAAACTTGTACCCAAATGTTCACACCAGCATTATTCATAATATACTACAAACAGAACATCCAAAATTCCCATCAACTTATGAATATATAAATATAATATGGCCCTTCACATAATGGAATATAGATACAGTGAAAGTGAAAGTTGCTCAGTTGTGCCTGACTTTTGTGGACAGACGCCAGAATACTGGAGTGGGTAGCCTTTGCCTTCTCCACGGGATCTTTCCAACCTAGGAATCAAACCCAGGTCTTCCACAATGCATGCAGATTCTTTACCAGCTGAGCCACAAGGGAAGCTCCAAAGTACTGGAATGGGTAGCTTATCCCTTCTCCCATAGATCTTCCTGACCCAGGAATCAAACCAGAGTCTCCCACATTTCAGGCAGATTCTTTATCAACTGAGCTATCAGGGAAGCCCAGAATATAGATAGTTCAGCCATAAAAAGGAATAAAGTACTCCTGCATGCTATAATACGGATGAATCTTGAAAATACTATATTAAGAGAAAGAACTTAGACAAAAGAGACCACTTTTTTTTTTTATCATGACTTTTGCATGAAATGTCCAGAATAGGAAAATCTTTGGAGCCAGAAATGAGATTAGTTTTTACATCGACCTGGGAGATAGAAGAGTAGAAACAGAATGAAATTCAATAGGTATCTTTTTGAGAGGAAGAAAATATTCTAAAATTAGATTGAGTTGATAGTTGCAAAATCCTCTGAATTAACTAGAATCATTGACATATACTTTAAATGGATGAATCATATGGTATGTAAATTATAGATCAGAAATAGAGTTAAATAAAGTGAATAATTCAAATATTTGATGCTAACATTTATGGAAAATTCTCACAAGCCTATCACTTTTCTAAGAAAATTTTAATAACTACCTAGTCTGGACAATAGTTTTTATGAGGTAATTACTAATATCTTCCTCAGTTTACAGGGCAAGACACTGAAGCTTACAACACTTAAATAACTTGCTGAAAGTCAGACAGCATTTAGGTGTTTAGGTTGGACCCAGCCATTCTGGCTCCAAATTACTTGCTTTGAACACATACTTCTGCTGTATTATGTTGCTCAGAATGTACATTTCCATTATGTTCCTGTTACTTAGGGAAATCATATAATTACAGTAAGATTTCTGGAGAATATGTTGTCTTCCAGCCAAAGCTAATTGGGACAAGCACTAATGTGAGAATACCCTTCCTGCAGGGTCTTCTGGCCTTTGCCATTATCTGAAATGTTCTTAGCCTCCTTGCCCTAATTTAAATCCTGCTCAGTCTTCAAGGTCAACCCTAAAGCAATCTCTGGGGTCACTCCTAGGCCAGTATGGTTGTTCCCTTTCTTGTCCCATAATATTATTTATACGCCTGTAGTATACCACTTTTCCTCGTACATGGTAATGATTTGTTTTCATATCTATTTTTTCTCATTAGATTTAAAATCTCAAGGATAGGGAACATTGCTCTTTGTATTTGCATCCCTCAGTATTGCTGTTTGGAAAACAGCAGGACTCAATAAACACTAACTAAATGAAAGAAGGGAGGGAGACTATAGAAGAAATCAAATAGATGTTAGTTTCCCTATCCTTACAGAATTTAGGATGCAGTTGGAAAATCACACACCAAATAGCGAATAACTGCTCGTGCAAGAGAATGTCTAGAGGAGGTGAGCAGTATGGGTTTGATGAGGAGCACCGAAGTACACATTTCTAGGCCATCTTGTTCATTATCCTTGTTCAGTCGCTAAGCTGTGTCCAGCTCTTTGCGACTCCATCGACTGCAGCACACCAGGCTCCCCTGCCCTTCACTACGTCCTGGAGTCTGCCCAGATTCATGTCCATTGAGTTGGTGATGCTGTCTAACCATCTCATCCTCTGCTCCCCATTCTCCTTTTGCCCTCTCTTCCCCAGCATCAGGGCCTTATCCAATGAGTTGGCCGTCTAACACACATTTAAATCACAGACTTTGTTCTGGACAACACTGTGGTTTTCCTAGCAATTAAATCTCATTGTCTTTCATAATTACCATGCAGCCAGGTGTTGATGCTGCATACTAAAGAGGAAAGTCAACTTCAAGCTTGTCATTGTATCTACAAGTCAAGGTCAAGAATTGTAAAGTTTTTGACTTGCCAGTTTTCTGTTTGAAAAGTATGTTACTCATTCAAATATAGGTTGAGCAAACCAGGGTTTCAACCCATTGGCACAGAGCTTGGAAATGGATTTTCCAGATGGTGCCTGGTTTAGTATTTTGAACTAAGCCCGCTGGCCTGGGAATGTCATTGCTTCAGCAGAAAATGATTTAACTGTGTGACTGTTCAATCAACAAATTATTTTTAAAATAAATCTAAAAAGGAAAATATTGTTCTTGCCAGGATGAACAAAACATTTTCTTCTTTTATAATGTGCAACTGAAAATAACTGCCAAATGCAAATCCTTCTTTCCAAAATATGACTAAGATATAGTCAAATCCATTTTCTTCTTCTTGGTTTTGAAGCATATACCTTTACAATAACTCCCAAGTCACTTGAACACATTAAGGGAACCATCAGTCAACTGCTAAACAGCATATTTGATCTGCATTTTCTCCAAAGCATTAGATTTGCCTAAAAATCATTGTACCCACCAAGAATCCAAAGTATTCTAGAGATACAATTGGCATGATGATAGTATTTCAAAAGTAAGTATAATTCAATGCAAAAAAAATGCATGAGTGTGTGTGAAATATGGAGCGCATTGACATAACCCAGGTTTTTATTTTCTTTCAAATTCTCTCTCTCTCTTTTTTTTTTTTTTTTTTTTTTTTGGTTGAGGGTGGATGGTAAATTTGACTTTTAGGGAAATCACAAAATTATAGCAGAACTATTTAGGTAAGGCACCTTCCTCCCGGCCCAAGCTATGTCTAGGTGACAGTTATAGATGCCAGGAATGTGTTAAAGATGTTCATTTAACAATCTACATTTAGAGATTTTTAAAGCAGATGAAATAAGAGGAGAGTATGGCATACAAAATAAAAAGATCAGTGAAAGCAGGCATGACTATGTGTGGCACAGGGGGAAATTAGTGGTGATCAGAGATGGGGCAGTATGGCAGGGAGGAAGTGAATAAAAGGTGGATCAGCTGTCCCAGCAGACTTGTGGACACATAACATAATGTCTTTTATGCATTTCACCCCTGCCTCAAAAAGTTTTTAAGTGGAGTAGAGATGGTGTGGTCACACTGGTATTTTAGGTAAACCATTCTGGCAATGGTGTGGAGCAAGACTGTTAGGAGGTAAGAGAAAGAGGCTAAATAAAGATTGTGAGGGTCTGAATGATGAGGAAAGTAGTGGGATGGATGGGAAAGAGTTGACCTGAGAGGCTGGAAGTACATTTATCTAACAGGAGTATATGGTAGATATGATGAAAGATTTCTGAGGAGATCACTGATGGATGGTAGTGTTTTCACTGACCCCTCCATCTGATCGTGTTTATTCTGACTAGTGGGATCATTTATTTTTACACTGCAGATTTTGAAAAAAAAAAAAAATGTTTTTTTTACATAATGTTGCTAGATTATTTTGAATCATGAAGAACCTCCAGAGATTTTTGACATGCTCATTTGTTCAAAACCAAATGTTATCATAGAATCAATGAAATTGGTATATAATCACACCTGTGGCTGATTCATGTCAATGTATGGCAAAACCAATACAGTATTGTAAAGCAAAATAAAGTAAAATAAAAATTAAAGAAATAATAATAAAATAAAAAAATTAAAAAGGGAAAAAAGATGAAATGGAAAAAAAAACACAAAATTTTAAGGGAGCAATGTTTTGGAGATATATAATCACTATAAATACAAGCTTGAAGATCTCACCAAAAAAAAAAAAAAAAAAAAAGTGAAAAGAAATCTAGTTCTTTCAACACTCTGGTCATGATTTCAGAAAAATGATGTTCAGATTTTGTGCTTGTCATTGTATAATATTAAAAACCCAGCACAGAACGCCATCACACACAAGATACCACCTTGCATCAGGCAATCTTGACTACTATACTAAATTAAAACATGCTTTTCATCATCTTCAATTTATATTATCACTTAGTCTTACTTTAATCATCAACAAAAGGAGTGAATTTTCACAAAATATTCTTAGGGTCACATCTAATTTTATAATATTATTTTAGCATTAAATTCTGAAAAGCAGCATTTGTTGAAGAAGCATTTTACTAGCTCTTGTATACTATAGGACTTGGGATGCTAATGTAACCTTGAAACAAATCTTTCCTTCCCTCAAATGAAGTTAGAGATATCACATTTTGTCTGTTGCAACCTCTGGTGAGAAGCATGTTTCCTGGTGATTTTTAGGGTCTAAGCAGATATGCACTGCTTTAAGTATAATAATTATGTTGGAATAAACATATCCAGATTTACTCTCCTTTGTAATTGTATCCTCATTCCTGCAGGGATTACGGACACACTCACACCTTGTGTAAAACGGTAGTGTTGAAATTGAGAGTCACTTTGGTTGACTGTTATTCCCCAACCCAAGAGTTTAAAAAAAAAAAAAAAAAGAATTCTAAGACACTACTGCCTAGGTATGAAATAGTTATGCCACAGGTGTGAAATTCCTCAGCAATAGATAAAACTGTCAGCAATGAAGGCAAGTTTAAATGTTTGAAATGTCACAAAACTGGCTTTGGAGTAATTTTTCAAACATTCAGAATTTGGATGTTTATTCTAAATTGGTCATGAGCGGCTTTCTTTTTGCAAACTAGACCCATGGAAAGTTTCAATTTCTACAGTCACTTTCTAAGTTACACATATGTAAGAATAATCAAAGAGTAGGAGCAGCATTTTCCTTTCATCCTTTGTAACTTAAAAACAGCAATGCAAGTTTGGCTCACGCACCATGCAAACTTTAATCTTTTACTGGAATCCATTAGATCAAAAGGATAATGTTACAGAAAGATGTGAATGGATGGAAACAGGCTGTCAAAGAGTGAGTTTGCTCTTTTTTCTTCTATTTTTTATAGAAGTAGTTTTATTAAAAAGAAAAAAAAATAATAGGTGTGCTTTAAATTACCATAGGTGAAGCCAAAGGCATATCATACATGTGTAAAATTGGCAAAATTAATGATAAAATAATTCACATTCATAAACTTGAGAGGGAACATTTTTAACATTTGATTTTAATATACAAGCTATAAAGATTTATGCCCACATTATTTATTTTAGTGTCATAAAGTGTGTTTTAAAGTGAAAATGATATTTGTTATGTCCCCCTGAAGCTTCTGTCTTCTGTTAAGAAAAGCAAGATAGCCAAAAAGTAGAGCTTCAGTCAACATCAAGTGGAATAGAAGAAGCATTTTAGTAACTTGGATATTCTTACTTCCACATTTGACTTCTTGTGATCCCTCAAAATGGTATGTAAACTATAACACGAGAATTTGGTACAATGTAGAATTGAATAAAATATTCTTATACCTGAATTAAAAGAAGTAAATACCTCTGAAAATAAGCATAGAGATAAAACATGTTTCTCTCCAAAAGTAAACATTAACACTTAATTTATGATACAAGTAACTGACTTATGGCCAGTTTTGCAAAGTCAAGTGGTATATTTTATACAAAACATTATATACACGTGTATATACATGTAAATCACAACTCTGATGACATAAAACTTATTCTTAATGCAATACCATTGATGTGAATCCTACTTATTTTTAAAATATTATTTTACTGACTTGACATTGGTAAGGAATTTATGCTTCAAGTAAGCTCTTGAAAAGTAATGGAGCACATCCTTGGACTCTAAAGTAACATTTATATTATATTTAAGAGAATGTATTTAATAGAAATCTTTACAAAACTTAAATGCCCGTACTACTGCTCAATAAAAGCTATATTCTCCTTGTTATAACAGGCACACAGCTGGACTACATTTCTCAGTCCTACTGGAAATTAAGTGTGGTTATTTGCCAGAATTCCAGCCAATGGCACTTGGGCAGAAGAGACAGATGCTGTTTCTAGACCCACCTCAAAGAAAGCTCACCGTACACTCTTTCATACGGACTAGAAGGAAGAGGACCTGCCAACTTTGAAAGTCAGGTGCTGAAGAGGGAAGAGGCCTTGTTGCAGATTGACTCCATGGAAGAAGGTCATCTCACCACCCTATGTTCCAGCCTAATACTCTTATATAGACATGAAATAGACTGCTATTGTGTTTGGACTGTTACATATTTTCAGTTCAGTTCAGCCGCTCAGTCGTGTTCGACTCTTTGCGACCCCATGAATCGCAGCATGCCAGGCCTCCCTGTCCATCACCATCTCCCGGAGTTCACACAGACTCACATCCATCGAGTCCATAATGCCATCCAGCCATCTCATCCTCGGTCATCCCCTTCTCCTCCTGCCCCCAATCCCTCCCAGCATCAGAGTCTTTTCCAAGGAGTCAACTCTTCACATGAGATGGCCAAAGTACTGGAGCTTCAGCTTTAGCATCATTCCTTCCAAAGAAATCCCAGGGTTGATCTCCTTTAGAATGGACTGGTTGGATCTCCTTGCAGTCCAAGGGACTCTCAAGAGTCTTCTCCAACACCACAGTTCAAAAGCATCAATTCTTTAGTGCTCAGCCTTCTTCACAGTCCAACTTTCACATCCATACATGACCACTGGAAAAACCATAGCCTTGACTAGATGGACCTTAGTCGGCAAAGTAATGTCTCTGGCTTTTGAATATGCTATCTAGGTTGGTCATAACTTTTCTTCCAAGGAGTAAGTGTCTTTTAGTTTCATGGCTGCAGTCAACATCTGCAGTGATTTTGGAGCCCAAAAAATACAGTCTGACACTGTTTCCACTGTTACCCCATCTATTTCCCATGAAGTGATGGGACCAGGTGCCATGATCTTTGTTTTCTGAATGTTGAGCTTTAAGCCAACTTTTTCTCTCTCCTCTTTCACTTTCATCAAGAGGCTTTTTAGCTCCTCTTCACTTTCTGCCATAAGGGCGGTGTCATCTGCATATCTGAGGTTATTGATATTTCTCTCGGCAATCTTGATTCCAGCTTGTGCTTCTTCCAGTCCAACATTTCTCATGATGTACTCTGCATAAAAGTTAAATAACTGGGTGACAATATACAGCCTTGACGTACTCCTTTTCCTATTTGGAACCAGTCTGTTGTTTCATGTCCCGTTCTAAATGGTGCTTCCTGACCTGCATACAGATTTCTCAAGAGGCAGGTTAGGTGGTTGATATTCCCATCTCTTTCAGAATTTTCCACAGTTTATTGTGATCCACACATCAAAGGCTTTGGCACAGTCAATAAAGCAGAAATAGATGTTTTTCTGGAACTCTCTCGCTTTTTTGATGATCCAGCGGATGTTGGCAATTTGATCTCTGGTTCCTCTGCCTTTTCTAAAACCAGCTTGAACATCAGGGAGTTCACGGTTCACGTATTGTTGAAGCCTGGCTTGGAGAATTTTGAGCATTACTTTACTAGCCTGTGAGATGAGTGCAATTGTGAGGTAGTTTGAACATTCTTTGGCATTGCCTTTCTTTGGAATTGGAATGAAAACTGACCTTTTCCAGTCCTGTGGCCATTGCTGAGTTTTCCAAACTTGCTGGCAATTAGAGCCTATTTATTATTGCATTTAGCCTATCCTAAGTAATACATAAATACTTTTCAATAAATAAAAATCTTGGATATAACATTTTTTGAAGGAGTTGCGATCATCACCAAATACTTTTACAAAACTGTCTACTTCACAGGTTTTTTCTCCTGCCACTAATATCCAACACCTCATCCTCCTTCTTACTCTGTTTGTATCTTTACCTCATGTTTTCTTCAGAGTATAGAAATAGACTGAAATTCCCCTATTGACACATCATGTTAACCTGCCTCTTTGCCTACATTTCTTTTCATATGTTTCTTTCCTTCCTGTTTCACTAATAATAATTTTTTAAGAAAGCAAAAGAAGCAATTAGATTGTGTGGATAAAGACTTAATACAATCCATTGTTTTGTGCCTGAAAACTGGAACTTTATTTAGCTCTTTAACTGTGGCTTTGCTGCTGCTGCTGCTGCTGCTGCTGCTAAGCTGCTTCAGTCGTGTCCAACTCTTTGTGACCCCATATACGGCAGCCTACCAGGCTCCTCTGTCCCTGGGATTCTCCAGGCAAGAACACTGGAGTGGGTTGCTGTTTCCTTCTCCAAGGCATGAAAGTGAAAAGTGAAAGTGAAGCCACTCAGTCGTGTCTGACTCTTTGCGACCCCATGGACTGCAGCCTACCAGGCTCCTCCATCCATGGGATTTTCCAGGCAAGAGTCCTGGAGTGGGTTGCCATTGCCTTCTCTGAACTGTTACTCTGGTAGCTAATAAAAATTATATTTAATCATATTCTCAGAGAATACTGCTTATGACAACAAAAAAAAGTCCCCTGATAAACTACATCTAGATTGAATGTAACTTTTACCCTTTGTGAGTACAGTGGCTCTTGAAACTGGCATGTCTCCTCTGAAGATTTGGGCACAGATGCATACAGCATTCTTATGAGAGATGTCAGCTTAGGTGGAGCATGAATCTTTAGTTAGAGTGACTCCTACACCTCTTGATATGAACTCACATCCTAGCCATTAAGCTGTGATCTAAGATGAGGACTCAATGATTCTGTGAATTGCCACATGGGCTGCTGCAAGGACTTTTTTAAAGGAATGCCTGATGTTGCCCTTCTGTAGAGCTATCATTCCCACCTCTCTCTCTCAGAGCAGTCTGGTCCTAGTGTGGTCTATGATAGTCCTGTGAGTCCAAATATTCAGTTGAAATCAAGAAGGTCCCTGGTGAACTTTGTGTATCTCTAATCCAATTCCCACTCTCTGTTCCATTAGCCAAGCAGCCATCCCTCCTCTCCTTCAGTAGGACTCTGGAGACTTGTTCCCTTGGGAAGGTAAACAGCAGAATCTGTGGGGTAGGAGAAACTAGACAGTTGTGTGTAGGAGTACTGTACAAAAACAGGGCTTTGGTATTTGCAGACTAATTCCTGTGGCTCCTGAACTATCTTTTGCCAGTTGGCTTGCAGGATGCTGGCAGAATATTGAGCCCTCTCTCTCTGGTGAATTGGACCTGGCAAAAAGAAAGCCACAAAATTATGTGCTCAGGCAGAGCACTTCATGGTGAAAGCTAGTAAGCAAAGCCTATGAGATTCCAATCCTCTTTTCAGCATTCTGCTCTTAAGTATGAGCAGAAAATTATGGATTACTCAGTATCTGAAGAAAGTCCTTAACAAAAATTCAAAGAACAAGATAAAAACAATATCTGAGAAAAGGCCTTAGTATAAAATGTATAAGACCAACATATACACATATGTTAACATACACACAGTTACACAAAACAATGTGAAGAAAAATTATGTCAAGGGAATAATCCTTCTAATAAACTTTTATTAACATCTTCTGATAAATGAGATATTGAATCCTTAAAGCAAGAATGGGTTGCTATTATAAAAGAATACTCAAAAAACCAAATAGGAACTCTTAAAAATTAATAACAACAAAAAAGTGGTATCAGAAAGACACAGAAAGCTAGAACTAGGTCAAAGAAATATCCCATGAAGAACACATTAAAAAATCATAGTTATAAAATGTGTGAGAAAAACATAAGAAAATTAAATAAAAAGTCCAAAGGAGGAGATCAAGATGGCAGAACAGGAGGACATTAAGGTCACCTCCCGCAACAAACACAACAAAAATACACCTATTAATGCATGTGGAGCAGTTCTACTGAAATTATTTAAAAGGAGTTAAAAATATTCAAACAGAAACATAAAGAATGTACAATAACAGGGGAGATATTACTCGAGTAATTACATCTGATATCACAGAGGTAAGAAGTCATATAAGTATGAACAGTTATATAATAATGAAAGGAACAACCTAAAAGAAATAAATTTCAAAAACATATAATCTTCTAAGGTTGAGTCAAGATAAATCAGACGATCTAAAATTTGACCATTGATTACTAGTGGTCAAATAGAACATGTAATTCAGAAAAATTCCAGGTAACTAAAGTCCAGGACCAGATGGCTTCACAGGGGAATTCCACCAAACATATAAAAAGGAGCTAATAGATTTCCCTCTCAAACTATTTCAATAAATGAAGAGGAGGAATGCTACCACAGTTCTTTCTATGAGGCCACCATTACAGGGATTTAAAAAACAACATCAGGAAAAGAATATAAAAAGAGAAAATTAAGGCCAATATATTTGATGAATAAAGGTACAAAAATCCTCAACAAAATGTTAGCAAACTGAATTTAACAATTTATAAAAGGAGTACATCAAGGCTGTATATTGTCACCCTGCTTATTTAACTTATATGCAGAGTACATCATGAGAAACGCTGGGCTGGAAGAAGCACAAGCTGGAATCAAGATTGCTGGGAGAAATATCAACAACCTCAGATATGCAGATGACACCACATGGCAGAAAGTGAAGAGGAGCTAAAAAGACTCTTGATGAAAGTGAAAGAGAAGAGTGAAAAAGTTGGCTTTTGAAAAAGTTGACTTAAAGTTCAACATTCAGAAAACTAAGATCATGGCATCTGGTCCCATCACTTCATGGCAAATACATGGGGAAACAGTGGAAACAGTGGCTGACTTTATTTTTCTGGACTCCAAAATCACTGCAGATGGTGACTGCAGCCATGAAATTAAAAGACGCTTACTCCTTGGAAGGAAAGTTATGACCAACCTAGATAGTATATTGAAAAGCAGAGACATTACTTTGCCAACAAAGGTCCGTCTAGTCAAGGCTATGGTTTTTCCAGTGGTCATGTATGGATGTGAGAGTTGGACTGTGAAGAAAGCTGAGTGCTGAAGAATTGATGTTTTTGGACTGTGGTGTTGGAGAAGACTCTTGAGAGTCCCTTGGACTGCAAGGAGATCCAACCAGTCCATTCTAAAGGAAATCAGCCCTGAGTGTTCATTGGAAGGACTGATGCTAAAGCTGAAACTCCAGTACTTTGGCCATCTCATGTGAAGAGTTGACTCCTTGGAAAAGACTCTGATGCTGGGAGGGATTGGGGGCAGGAGGAGAAGGGGACAACAGAGGATGAGATGGCTGAATGGCATCACCGACTCAATAGACATGAGTCTGAGTGAACTCTGGGAGTTGGTGATGGACAGGGAGGCCTGGCATGCTGCGATTCAAGGGGCAGCAAAGAGTCGGACACAACTGAGTGACTGAACTGAACGGAACTGAAAGAAAAATAAAGGAATCTTGAGTCATGGATTACAAGAATTAATATTGTTAAAATGTCCATATTACTCAAAGAAATCCACAGATTTAATGCAATGCCTATCAAAATACCCACAACATTTTCACAGAACTAAATAAATTATCCTAAAATTTGTATGAACCACAAAAGACTTCAAATAGCCAAAGCAATCTTGAGAGATACAAATATATCTGCATTATCACACTCTCTGACTTCAGACTATAATATAGAGCTATAGTAATCAAAACAGTAATTGTACTGGTATAAAACAGACACAAAGATCAATGAAAACATACAGAGAGCCCAGAAATAAACTCATGCACTGGTGATCAATTAATCTATGGAAAAGGAAAGGAGAATATATAATTGGGGGGAAGACAGTCTCTTCAATAAACAGTCTCTTCAATAAACTCTGAGAGAACTGGAGAGTGATATGTAAAAGAATGAAATTAGAAAACTTTCTCATATCACATGCAAAGATGAACTCAAATGGATAGAAGTCCTGTATGAAAGACTGAAAAATGTAAAACTTCTAGAATAAAACATAAGCAGTATGCTCTTTGACAGAAATCATAGCAATACTTCTTGAAACTATCTCCTCAGGCAAAGGAAACAGAAGCAAATATAAACAAATGGAGATTTAATTAAATGTAGAACCTTTTATACATTGAATGAAACCATTAGCAAAATGAAAAGGCAACCTACTAAATGCGGGAAGTATTTGCAAATGACCTGCCCAGTAAGGGGCTAATATCCAATATACATAAACAACTCATACAACTCAATATCTAAAAATCCCAAACAACCTAATTAAAAAATGGGCAGAAACTTGAATAGATATTTTTCCAGAAAAGACATACAGATGGCCAGTAGGCACAAGAAAAAATGCTCAACATTGCTAACTAGAGAAATGCAAATCAAAACCACAATGAGATATCACCTCACATTTTTCAGAATGGCTATCATCAGAAACACTACAAATAGCAAATGTTGGCGAGGATATGCAGAAAAGGGAACCTGAGTCCATTGTTGGTAATGATATAAATTGGTGCCACCACTATGGAATACAGTATGGAGGTTCCTCAAAAGTTAGAAACAGAACTAACATATGATCTAGCAATTCCAATACTGTGTATATCTATAAAAATAAAGATACATGCACCCCAGTGTTCATACCAGCATTATTTAGATACTAAGATATGAAAGTAACCAAATGCCAATCGAGAGATGAATGAAGAAAGAAGATGTGGTATGTATGTGTGTGTGTGTGTGTGTATATATATATATATATATATGTGTATATATATATATAAAAGAAGGAAAATATATAATACACATGTATACCAGAGAGAGAAAGACAAATACTGTGCATTACTGATACATGTAATCTAAAAATAAACACATGTAGATAACAAAATAGAAACAGACTCACGGATATAAAGGACAAACTTAGTGGTTACCAGTGCAGAGAGGGGAAGAAAGAGCAGGGAGATAGGGGTAGAGGAGTGATAGGTACAAGCCATTATGTATAAGGTAAATAAGCTATAAGCTTACATTGTACATCACAGGGGATATAGCCAATATAGCTTTAAATTTTCTCTGTTGAAAGTTTATAAGTAAATTAACTTTCTTTATTACATACATTTTTAAAACACTGTGTTATACACCTAAACTAATAAAATGTTGTAAATCAACTGTATTTTAAAAATAAGTAAATAAATAGAAAAAAATAAGTCCTCAGAAAGAATGAAGAGAGAAAAAGAAATGGACAAAATCACGTTATCATTCAAGAACATTTCCAAGAACTGTCGGTCTGAAAGCCCTTGCCGATTACCTACCGCGTGGTTACAATGGATCACACTGAGCCACGTCATGATGAGGCTGCAGAATGCTGGAGATGGACAGAAGGCCTTACAGGCTTCCATGCTGGCGGGGGAGGGGAGAGCGTGTGAAATCCCTTGGTAGCAGGATATCAGAATGGCTGGGTCCTTTTCAGCAACAAAGTCAGAAACTAGAAAACAGGGGGTCTGTTCCTTTCAAATTCTAAGAGAAATTATTTCCAGTATAGCATCATTTACCTAGATAAAATATCATCGTGTAAGAAACCTCTTGTGATCTCATGCGTATTTCCTCAGGAAGTTACTGGCACCTGTGATCTCATAATTAGATAATAAAACAAGTAAGGAGAAAGATGTGGGAGATAAGAAACAAAGGATGCAAGAGAGGACAGAGTCAAAAGACATTTCCCCAGGATAATGGTGAAAAGAGATCCTAAGTAGGAGTAAAAATAATATAAATTAATATATGTACTGGACATTGATCTAACCTAAATTACAATATTAAGGAACATGAGAAAATGAAAACAGACAAGTACAGTGATGACGAAGAAGGGGTAAAAAAGAACTACAGTCTCATCCACAGCGAGCAATCAAAATATAATGTTTAACATTGAAAACCAATATATTCTTAGCATGTTATTTAAATTCCAGTTAGTAAAAGTAGGAAATGAAGGATGATATGTGCACTGTTATTTAAAATAAGCCTTGTTTAACTATTTGACTCTTTACACCACTTGCATGTAAAGATGTTGAAAATAGGAACAGAAAAAGATAGATTAATAGCTTGTAAACATTATACTGAATTAAAAGGGCATAAATGAAAATTTTCCTTTATAGCTCAGATGGTAAAGGGTCTGCCTACAATGCGGGAAACCCGGGTTCAATCCCTGGGTTGGGAAGATCTCCTGGAGAAAGAAACGGCAACCCGCTCCAGCATTCTTGCCTGGAGAATCCCATGGATGGAGGAGCCTGGTAGGCTATAGCCCACGGGGTTGAAAAGAGTCAGACACAACTTTGTGCCTAAAGTGAAGTCGCTCAGTCATGTCTGACTCTTTTCGACCCCATGGACTATAGCCTGCCCGGCTCCTCCATTCAAGGTATTTCCCAGGCAAGAATACTGGATAGGGGATACTATCTCATCCAGAGGATCTTCCAGACCCAGAGAGCAAACCTGCATCCCCTGCACTGGCAGGCAAATTCTTTACCACTGAGTCACCAAGGAAGCCCCTTCCTTTATGTACATTATTTGAAACTTTCATATTGAAAGATATATATTCTTTTACATTTTAAAATAAAAAAACCAAGAGGCATTCAACTAGGGAAATATTAACAGGCACATATTCTGAGGAATATGTTATTCCCTCAGTTACCCATTCTCCCATTCTGTTTTGGTTGGTTTTCCTGACCTTTAACGACATTTTTGAGATCTTTAGTTCCATTAAGCTTGTACATTTTCTCTATTACTTCCTTCTACTCCCTTTCCTTTTCACCTTAGAATGTATGGTATATCACTTGATCAATATTTCCAATATTTATAATTTCCTTATAATAGCATCCTTTTATCACAGTCTATTTACAAAACACCAATATTCAATAAATTTAAGAAGTTTCATCCATGCCTGCACTACAGTTGCTCAGCAGTGCTCAAGATGCAAAGTATAACAATGAGAGTAGTCGACACTGAATGCTCTCTTATTTGTCCATATGTTCATTTAAAAAAATTATAGAGTGTCTATTTTGTGAAATATACTAGATAAGGCAAGGCTACTAAAATAGGTATAGTCTTTGCTTCAGTGGAGCTTTGAATCTCTGAGAAAAAGCAGATACTACAGAGCCTGTAATTATTTGCTTCAACTGTGATAAACACTACAATGACAAAGATATAGTGTCCTATGAGGGGATGCAGCTAAGCAAAATAACCTAATTGGCTCTTCTTTCTCTGAAGACGTGATATGTAGGATTAGGGCAGAAATGGGTTTATATGGGATCTGAGAAAAGGAAATTTGAAAATTGGAATGATCTGAGATGAGAAGAAATACCAGATGGAAGAACCAGCTTGTGTGAAGTCTGGACCAATGACAGGACTGGGAGAGAGAGAGAACCAAGAGAACCATGTTCTATCACCTTTGCTGCTGCTGCTGCTGCTGCGTTGCTTCAGTCGTGTCCAACTCTGTGCGACGCCATAGACGGCAGCCCAGCAGGCTCTGCCATCCCTGGGATTCTCCAGGCAAGAACACTGGAGTGGGTTGCCATTCTATCACCTTTAGGTCCTGCTTGTTTAACTTCTATGCAGAGTACATCATGAGAAATGCTAGGCTGGAGGAAGCACAAGCTGGAATCAAGATTGCCAGGAGAAATATCAATAACCTCAGATATGCAGATGACACCACCCTTATGGCAGAAAGCAAAGAAGAACCAAAGAGCCTCTTGATGAAAGTGAAAGAGGAGAGTGAAAAAGTTGGCTTAAAACTCAACATTCAGAAAACTAAGATCATGGCATCTGGTCTCATCACTTCATGGCAAATACATGGGGAAACAGTGTCTGACTTTATTTTTCTGGGCTCCAAAATCACTGCAGATGGTGATCGCAGCCATGAAATTAAAAGATGCTTACTCTTTGGAAGGAAAGTTATGACCAACCTAGACAGCATATTCAAAAGCAGAGACATTACTTTGCCAACAAAGGTCCATCTAGTCAAAGCTATAGTTTATCCAGGGGTCATGTATGGATGTGAGAGTTGGACTATAAAGAAAGCTGAGCACTGAAGAACTGATGCCTTTGAATGGTGGCATTGGAGAAGACTCTTGAGAGTCCCTTGGACTGCAAGGAGATCCAGGCAGTCCATCCTAAAGGATATCAGTTCTGGGTGTTTGTTGGAAGGACTGATGTTGAAGCTGAAACTCCAATACTTTGTCCACCTGATGCGAAGAGCTGACTCACTTGAAAAGACCCTGATGCTGGGAAAGATTGAGGGGAGGAGAAGGACGACAGAGGATGAGATGGCTGGATGGCATCACTGACTCAATGGACATGGGTTTGGGTGGACTCTGGGAGTTGGTGATGGACAGGGAGGCCTGATGTGCTGCAGTTCACAGGGTCGCAAAGAGTCGGATATGACTGAGCAACTGAACTGAACTGAAATGATGTTCTGTACCTCTACCAGAATCACCTCCTTTCTTTCCTGCCCTTCTTCCGCGTTGTCTTCATCTGATGTATTTTGACCTGTTTTCCAGGGTTCAGCTTAGAAGCTGCCTTTCACGTAAATATGTTTCCTGTGCCTCAGTCCTGGCTTACAGTCCCACCACTGGGCTAGCAAGAACTCTTCTTCCAGTGTGTCTAATCAAAGTCATACTGCTTTATTTATCAAAACCATTTCTCCTTGTCTGTATCATCTGTCCCTAAGAGCAAGGAGGATGGGCTCACATCTGACTTCATTACAATTTTGCCCCAAGCATCTCTTTGATGCAAATTGGTATTCCACAATGATTTTGTGAATTATTTGGTTAAACACATGCAAATATGTATTGCATATTAGTGAAAATATGTATTGGCTTTGGTGAGAGTTCTGATGACACATCATTTTACAACCCCCTTTTAATTACCCACTTTTAAATCATGTTAATATAACTATAGTGACTTAAATAAGTAAGTTCTGGATTAATCAAAGCATTATTATATAATATAATGTTATATATTATATAATATATACTGTCAATATATCTCCATACTCAAGTATTCCAGGCTCTAACAGATTATGGATAAACTTCATGATTACATGTTCACTTTAATTTTTGTAAGATGAATTAAACTATTTTACTAATAAAGTGATTGAAAATTTCTTGGGTTGAAAAAAATCCCAGTTATATAAAATAATTATTTGTTTTACTAGGAACATTTTAAATGTTTAAGAACATTCCCCCAAAGTTCAGGTAACTAAAGATAACAACTCAATTCTACATTTGTTAACATTCAACCTAATTTAAATTTAAATTCTGAAAGTGTACACTGTGCCAATTATAAGAACTTTGTTCTTAAAAGACTATTTAATAAGATGGTATGTATCATATAGCCATGTACGATATGCAAAAAGGGTTTCACTTATAGGATGCATGAAAATATGGATATGAAATCACATATATAAATAAACAGTATTATTGACTAAATAAACTCTTATCTTAAATGGTCTTCAGCCAAACAAAGTGAACTTTATATAAAGAGTACTATTCTAGTTGTAAAAATAAAATGAAAGAAAAAAAATGTAATAGGACTTATAAAAGAAAGATGAGTTACATGCTTTTTATTCAGAAGAAGTCATCTAATTTAGGAATACACTTACATTTATATAGGTGTGTGTATACATATGTGTGTGTGTGTGTGTATGTTATATGTATGGATATATGTGTATATCTATATCCACTTAGCTAAATAGGCACATGAATATGCATATATTTGTATGTGGTTCATGAAATGCCAAGTCTAACATATTCCAGTTAAATAAATGGATTTTTATGTGTCTGAATGGTTTTATAATAAATCAGGATGATGTTTCTTTGGATACGAGAGTATCAGTTTGGAAAAAAAGGCTATAGTATTTCACATCTCCAACCATCAGTGTGTGGCGGCTATATCTCTTCCTATAAAATTGCTGCTTGGCCATATGATTTCAATTGGTTAGTGGACATTCACAAATGTTATTCAAACAATATTTTGAAAAATACTTGGGGCTTTCCCACTCTTGCTACTAAGGACCCTGGGACTCTGACAGGCAGAAGCCCAGGCTAGCCCTCTGTAGAGGAGGAATCAGTGGAAAGAACTCCCAGATATTCACATTCTCCCCACCATCCAGCTGAGAACCCAAACCACAAGAACTACCCAGAAAGTCAGAGAATGCTGAAAAAGAATAAATAGAAATATATATTATTTGAAGTTACTAGGTCTTAAGGTAACTTGCTATATAGCAAAAGCTAAGATAGAACCATACCTAGAAACTCAGCATTGCCAAACAAAATATGAGACATGTGGCTTTAGATGTGGAACCCAGACGAAGCTGGAAAAGCTGTGAAGATATTGTTAGTTAAAGCTAGATAGAACAATGCGTAGGAAACGCTTTAATGAAGTCTGGAAAAACGGCATGGAAATATCTACAACAGATTGGAAAAATAGCAACCCATGTTACAAAGCAACAAAACAATTGGCAAAACTATTGCCTATAATAACTTGGAAGACAGAAAGTGTAGCTAATCAACTTTTGGGTTTTGGCTAAGGAAATCTCCAAACAGAATGTTGAAAGTATCAGTGGATATGCATGGTTGTGTATGAGCTGAAGAAAGAATATTCAGTCTGCAAGAGGAACTTAGAGGAGAGGAGCCAGTGTTTGCATGGTTGGAAAACAAATCAGTGTCCTTAGTTTGGAAAAAATTATTTTAAGCATGAAACAAAATGGAAAGCCAAAGGCAAAAATCAAAGATGTCACTATAAATTCCCTTGTTAAAGTCCTCTGAAAGACTAAGCTAGATTAAAGGTCCATGAATCTAAGGTCTGCTCCATGCCAATTTGACACCTGGCTCAGAGCAGAAAGAGGTTTGTCCTGAAAAGAAAGGAAAATAGGGCTTTCAGGGCTTGAAATGGACCTGAATTAGATCCACAAGAAACCAATCTTAGGCTTAAAACATAGACATAATTCAAAATGAAAACAAAAAGGCCATTTGGCTCTTAAACTTTTTACTCCTATGAAGCAAAGTGAGAAGTTCTCTTAGCTGTAAATATGGATCTTTTGCATATAAAGGAATATCTCCAATTAAAATAAGTAAATTTATATTAAAAAATAAAATAAAAAAAGAATATCTCACAGCACAGAGGAAAAGAAACCAGAGGATGGAGCCCAAAGCAGTATAGAACTGCAAGCATTGCAGGGTACTCCTGAGGACAAAATTGGTCTCTAATTAGGAGTCATATTCTGCTCTTAGGATAGGGTGGATTTTAGAATTACTACAAATCAATGATTGTCATGCTGGTCTCTACCTTTTGAGCAGTAGTATCTATTGTAGCTAACTTCTCTGCGTGTCAGCACTGTATGTTGGATGTATATAACGCATATAACCTATCTATCTTTTTAATTCACAGATTTCTGGATCAAGAACTACATCCAAGGAGCCTCATCTGAATCTAGAACTATTGACTCAATTCTTCTTGCAGATGAGCCTTTTCAGGGCACTGGAATGGGTAGAAGCTTACTATATTGACTAATTGTAGCCAAAAAGTAGAGCATGCTACGCTGAAAAAAAAAAAAAAAATGCTGATGATATTTCAGAGCTTCCCCCAGGAAGCTGTCAAGTCTACACCTCCATCCCTTGAACTTCAGCTTGGCTGTGACTTGCTTTGACAATGGAATATATGTTAAAAGGATACAAACAAATGTTTACAGTGGGATCACATGCTAGGGCTCCCCCTCTTTTGCTGCTGGCAATTTTGGGACTACCGTGCAAAGAATCCCAATATAGCCTTCTGAAGATGAGGGACAATAAAGAGAGAGGTCTCAGCCACTGTCATGACAGAAACTTATAGCCAAGGTCTTGTCCTATGAGTGAGGCCATCCGAGACCACTCAGCCCTGGGCAACCCAGCCCAAAGAATTCTGAGCAATATTAAATATTGACTATTTCAAGCCATTAACATTTAGGGTGGTTTGTTATTCAGCAAAAGATAAATAATACAAGTAATAATCTGTAGTCTGTGTAAAGCAATTATGATTACATTTGTTCTTAATATTCACAGTGCCCTTACTACTGAATTAATAACATAGCTTCCCAATATTACTAAAATATTAGTTCACTTGTCTAATTTAACTGTAATTGGAACTTCTAGAACTCACCTTTTTCACTGCTTACAACTAATGATTTGTCACAAAGTTAGTGGTATTGGTCTCAGATGAAGGACACAGTTCTCTAAATATTTCCTGCCTACACAGGCCTGGAAGAGATTCTGAGCAGAGTGAAACAAAGAGCAAAGCCAGAGCATGTGCTAGGGTGATTCTTTCAGAGTCCAGTGACCCTAGTTCCTAGCTCTGAAACAAGAATTTCTTGGCTTTGGAAAGTAAGGCATAGCATAGACTATCTTTAGTGATTTTATAGGCTAGAAACTTCTCAGATGGCTCAGTGGTAAAGAATCCGCCTGCCAATGCAGGAGATGCTGGTCTGATCCCTAGGTGGGGAAGATCCTCTGGAGAAGGAAATGGCAACCCACTCCAGTATTCTTGCCTGGGATATCCCATTGACAGAGGACTCTGGCAAGCTACCGTCTGTGGCGTCGCAAAGAGCTAGACATGACTTAGTGACCACACAACAACAGGCTAGAAACAGTTGCTAGAGGTGCCAGATAATTCTTGAAAAATGGATGCTCATTGTTAATTTAAGAAGAGTTGTCTAATCCCTTGCTACTCAAAGTATGGTTCTCAGACCATCCGCATTGGCATCACATGGGAGCTTGCTAGAAATTCAGAATAGCAAGTCCTCTTCCAGATACACTGAGTCAGACTCTACATGTTAACAGAATCCCTGGGGGACTGTGTATCGTTAAAGTTTGGAAAGCATTGGTCTATTTTCTGGTCAAAAGCATACAGGTCATTCTACTAAACGTACTCAAAATTTCCCCAAAGCTACTAACTGAAATTGTATGGTCCCTTCAACTCAGAGCCCCTCTTTTGTTGTCATGAAAAAAAATGAAGTCATGTATGCATCGTTAAAGTACAAGTCCAAATTCCTTAGGGTGAATCATATGTAGTCGTCTATGTTCTGTTGTTTCTGACTAATTCAAAACAGCAATTTTATAGGGTTCAAGCTACATTTTGAGAAGCAATATAAAGTACAAAGGACATGGGTCTTGGAGCCCTGCCTGTCTATGTTAAAAATAAAAATTCCAGTTTCTCTACCTATTGGTTCCATGACCTTGGGAAAAATTATTTAGTCTCCTTGAGTTTCAGTTGCCTCACTTGGAAAATATGGATGATAATTATTTACTCATAAAATAATTGAGTAGATTCAATAAGAAAATATATGTGATTATGCCTAATGTGGGGCTTCCCTAGTGGCTCAACTGATAACCTGCCTGCTAATGCAAGAGAGGCAAGAGATAAAGGCTCAATTCCTGGGTTGGGAAGATGCCCTGGGGGAGAAAATGGCAACCCACTCCAGTATTCTTGCCTGGAAAACTCCATGGACAGAGGAGCTCAGAGGGCTACAATCCATGGGGATCACAAAACATCAAACGTGACTGATCATGCACACACATGGCTAATATAATGCTTGGTTCACACTACGTTAGTGTGTCTTATCCTTGTGACTGAGATTTGGCTGCGAAAATGAAAAGCAAAGTAAGATAATTAATGCAATCTGAAAAGTGACTGTTTCGGGGACCTGATTTGCAGGTCTCTAGGTCTTAACTCGAAAAGCGATATTTTGAATACTCAAGAAGGTTTTTCCTAGTGATCCCCTAATGCTTTTTCAGTTGTCACTGTGTACTTAGGAAGACCCTTCCACTTGTTGTTAGGATATCAGGTTTCTAGCTGATTGTTTTGCCAGGTTGTACAAAAGCATGCCCCACTGATCTGAAAGAACTGAATTTCTTATTCTTTTTCTGATTTTCTTTCCCCTTCATCAATGTGACCTTCTTTTTAGAGTGTTAGCAATGAACTCAGAAAAGAGTTTATACCAGGTGTGGGTTCAGATAAACAGATTTGTATTAATCCACTGAGTCATTGGGAACATTTCATCTAATAAGGCATCTTGCTTAGCTCATGTCAGCTGACCTATGGGAAAAAAAGACTTGCTGTATCATCTGCTTAGAAAAGTAAATTTGATTATGGACATACTTCCATAGTGTCATACTATATCACTAAAGGAAAACTAGGAGGTTAGGGTCTGACCTGAAAAATACAACAATTTCAACTGAATTAATGTCCCACTGAGATCTTCAAATGCCATTCCTCAGAGGCCAATTTCAAACATTACTAGAGCAATTACATTTCATATTAGACTGTTCTAATTTGTGTAGCTTCACACAAGGAATGAAATAAAACTGTCTGTTCATTTTATAGTTTAAATAGACTTGAAATGTATCAAGAGAGACTCTTTTCCTAATCATCCATATTAACAGATCCCATAGAGCGGCATGTTGAAGCAAAAGGCAAAGGAGGAGCTAAAACATAAAGGATAAATATATGAGATTTAATTTTTAAAGTCTTACTTTTTGGAAGTTATATATAGGAAAGCAGAGAGTGTCAGCATTAGGATCAGGCAGAAATATAGGCTGGTGAGGCTGTTCCTAATGGGAAATATTCTACTAGTGATCATCAGTTGCATTTTGCATGGGCTTCCAGGAACACAGGACTTTTATAAATATGTATTTTGAATCTATAATTCAATTATATTTACCATAATCCTTGTTAGAGAAAATTTACTACTTTAGAGCTCATGGAAACAATATAAATCTGTGTTTATTGATGAAGCAGGGCTGTAATTGCTCAGGAAGTCCATAATAGAAAGATATCATCATGAATAACATATGGGAGCATAAACTGGTCATATAAAATGTGTCATTTACCAAGAAAAAAAGTATTATCTAAAATTCTACTTTCTACAGGTGGAAAAAAAAATGTATAAAGCACCTATATCCACACACTCTGGAAGGACACTGAAACATGTTTGAATTACTACCAGGGGACCCACTGCATATCAAGATCTGACTTGCCAGAGCCAAAATGAAGTTTATTCTCACATTCTGGCCTCAATAATAAAGAGACAAATCATACTGCGGTTGGCAGCAAATTGGAGCACAACCATGCTGTATGAATTGAAAGTGGACAGAGAGAAGTTGCTTAGAGAAAAGGCGAAACAACAATGCAACCAGAAATGGTTCTTGAAAATGCACATGGACCCCACTAAATACACTTGTTTGGCTCTTACATTTGGGCTTAGAGGCACAGCTGAGCCCGTCCATGTTAGTCGAACCAGCTGCTTCTCTAGATGAGAAAGTCATGTTCTAGAATCATTATAGGCTCAAATTCCCAACATCTTTTAAGTTTCCTAGGTTCTACTCCTCACTGTAAAATCAACTTCAGCATTTTAATTTTTCCATTAAAATTCCCTAATAATAATAATAAACACTAGAGAATTACATATCCCTTAGTTTCCTCATATCACTGCTTCTGATACATACCAGGTATCACAATATTTGTCATGTTCATATAAATCCTATCTTGATATGTATTTAACATTGTTGATATTTGTTCTTTGAATGCTTACTCTCATTTTTAATTTGTCATAAAGTCATTGGGAAAGTTATACATCTTAGGTGATATTTAGTAATGAGCATAAATAGTTACATTATTATTGAGATAAAGCAATTCATTTGGTTACAGTCCATAATCATATTACATATCTCACTTTGGGTAACACTTGTCTATTTCTGTCTCTAATAAATGTTTATTGAACTATTACTTATTACAAAACTCTGTGTTAGGGGCTAAGTACTTAGATACTTAAAGATGTATAAAAATATGGTGTAGGTTTCTAAAATTTAATAGAAGATAGAGGCATGTAAACAAATGATGTAAAGGAGAAAAAGAGAAATTGGGACAAGTGCTAAGTTGAAGCAGAACTTGACAGTAAAATAGCTCAAGTTTGTATGTTTGAGACCTCCCATTTCTATCCATGAATATCTTACACTCTCCAAGGTGGCACAAAAAACAAAGTTATGGAAGCTGGAGTGAATGGGAATCACTTCCTAGGGAACAACTGCAAAAGAGAAGTGTCCTTTTCAATTTTTACATATACCATTTGAACTTGGGTGAAATAGTAATTGAACCAAATCACAGCACAGATGTACAATCTTAGGGTTTCATATCAGGTATGACATTTACTGAGAGGTGCAAGCAGAATGAAAGAAAACTGAAAGCCCAAAACCCACAAATGTGTCTGAGCTGCATGGCTCCAACTGGGAAAAAGTCCCTCTGGACACCAAATCATATTTCTGGGGCCATTGATGTTTTTAATTAAAAATGAGCAATCCACATCCACTAAGGTTGAAACATTTTGATCCTTTACATGTTAATTCATGAAGATGGAACTTTGATAGGCTACTTATTTTGCATCTAAATATTCTTGCTGTCTGACTCAGCAGGTGCCAGATTCTGTTTTACAACTATTAGAGAAAGTGGAAGTGACATGATGTATTTTTGTGGCAAGAGAATATGATTTCTGGTTTATGTCTTATTATTTATGTCTTTGTATTTATTGTGTCCACAATAAACGTAGACACAAGATCAGCCCTGTTCCCATACAAAGAACACAAGGGTCATAATTGCCTCAGACAAATCAACTAATGCATGAGCCAGGATAACCTAGCAGTGCACCTTTCTCTCAAGTGTACATAAGTGGGAGCTGATGGGAAATACTTTGTTGTTTTTGCCTCTTCTCTATCAGCAATCATTTCATTAATTCTACCAGCACTTGTGCTTGAGTAGAGCCATGAAACAAACCAAACACTGATATACTTAAACTCTGAACATGGCTGGGAGCTGTGGTTGAATTTTAGTAAGGCCCACAGAATTTAAGAGAGATCTCTTCAAGAAAATTAGAGATACCAAGGGAACATCTCATGCAAAGATAGGCTCAATAAAGTACAGAAATGATAGGGACCTAACAGAAGCAGAGGATATTAAGAAGAGGTGGCAAGAATACACAGAAGAACTGTACAAAAAAGATATTCACAACCCAGATAGTCATGATGGTCAGTTTTCATTCCAATCCCAAAGAAAAGCAATGCCAAAGAATGCTCAAACTATCACACAATTTCACTCATCTCACACGCTAGTAAAGTAATGCCGCAAGCCAGGCTTCAGCAATACATCTACTGTGAAGTTCCAGATGTTCAAGCTGGATTTAGAAAAGGCAGAGGAACCAGAGATCAAATTGCCAATATCTGCTGGATCATCGACAAAGCAAAAGAGTTCCAGAAAAACATCTATTTCTGTTTTATTGACTATGCCAAAGCCTTTGACTGCATGGATCACAATAAACTGTGGAAAATTCTGAAGGAGACGGGAATACCAGACCACCTGATCTGTCCCTTGAGAAACCTGTATGCAGGTCAGGAAGTAACAGTTAAAATTGGACATGGAACAACAGACTGGTTTCAAATAGGAAAAGGAGTACGTCAAGGCTGCATATTGTCACCCTGCTTATTTAACTTCTATGCAGAGTACATCATGAGAAATGCTGGGCTGGAAGAAGCACAAGCTGGAATCAAGATTGCTGGGAGAAATATCAATAACCTCATATATGCAGATGAAACCACCCTTATGGCAGAACGTGAAGAGGAACTAAAAAGCCTCTTGATGAAAGTGAAAGAGGAGAGTGAAAAAGTTGGCTTAAAGCTCAACATTCAAAAAATGAAGATCATGGCATCCGGTCCCATCACTTCATGGGAAATATATGGGGAGACAGTGGAAACAGTGGCAGAATTCATATTTTGGGGGCTCCAAAATCACTGCAGATGGTGATTGCAGCCATGAAATTAAAAGGTGCTTACTTCTTGGAAGGAAAGTTATGACCTACCTAGATAGCATATTCAAAAGCAGAGACATTACTTTGCCAACTAAGGTTCGTCTAGTCAAGGCTATGGTTTTTCCAGTAGTCATGTATGGATGAGTTGGACTATAAAGAAAACTGAACGCCAAAGAATTGATGCTTTTGAACTGTGGTGTTGGAGAAGACTCTTGAGAGTCTTCTCGGACTGCAAGGAGATCCAACCAGTACATGTTGAAGCTGAAACTCCAATACTTTGTCCACCTGATGCTAAGAGCTGACTCATTTGAAAAGACCCTGATGATGGGAAAGATTGAGGGCAGGAGGAGAAGGGGATGACAGAGGATGAGACGGTTGGATGGCATCAGGTTTGGGTAGACTCCAATAGTTGGTAATGGACAGGGAGGCCTGGCTTGCTGCAGTTCATGGGGTTGCAAAGAGTCAGACACAACTGAATGACTGAACTGAACAGAATTTAAGATGGAAATAAGCTTTAACAGATACTCATGGTGGAACTAGGGGAAAGAATCTTCCAGGGAATCCCAAGCTCTCCATGAGAAGGTACTGAGAGAGCAAGGTGCACGGAGAGAAAAGCAGAGGTATGGCTGATTCCAGCTGTCTATGGAGAAGTTGGTTCTTTGAAATTCCTACATCCATGGATGTCTCACAAACATAATAGAAGGCACACTTCCTGAGTACTTTTGAGTATGATTGGAAAGTATTGCATTATTCTACCAAGCAAAGATGCCACTTTCTTTTCTGAGAGATCTACTGAATTTAGAGATCACTAGAGGCAAGTTCTATATCTGAAAAGATGTTCCAAGCCAAAGCTTTCACTCTCTGAAATACTGTATCTACCCTGGTTCAAACGGCAGAAACTCCACTGACCTCCAGACATTGGATATGACTCAATAATTTGATCAGCCTGTTGACTGATGGAATTTACAAGCGGCACGCATATCCTAGAGAATGTTCAGAGGAGTTTAAGTTTGGGGCACAATCTAGTTAGTGCTGTTTTTCCAGCATGCTGATTATGTTGCTGGTTTTAATTATGCAAATGTACCAAGAGGCTTTGGCTGTGGGCAAAGGCTTTGCATAAACACTAGTTGACGTGAAATCATACACAGCCATGCCTCTGCTCTCTTGTCATCTCTTTGTGTCTTTCTTTCAGTTCACATTCCATTACCATAGCAATCAAATACACATTTTGCATTTTCTAAGAATTAACCCTCCAAATAATAATGGAAAGAAAGAAAGAAAGAAAATTGAAGGAAGGAAGGAAAGAGGGGAAGGAAGGGGGAAAGAAGGAAGGAAGAAAAAAGGAAGCAAAAAATACCTTTCAAATACTCTTGCTTGCCTTTTTTTTTTTTTTTTTTTTTCACTTCAGTACTCTATCTAGGAGCCACTGTTTTCCTTTCTCAAAGTTTCAAAGATATTAGGACCTTCTCCAACCAAGGCTTTTTAGGTATAGAATTTATAAGAAGGCAAATCCTAGTTGAATCCCACCCAAGTCTCCAAAGAACTCGCTAATAAGTTGTCGAAGTAATAAGGCTATTTCATTGCATGGGTTATAGGAACAGCCTCTTTTATGCCATATCTGGATTTCACTGTAGACACCATATTCCAGGGTGGTAGCTGCCTAGGCAAGTGTGGTATTTCTCTTAACTGGCACTTCTCCTTTGCCTTCCTCATTGGATACTGGGGTCAGGATTCCTAGCCGGAGTAAGGTGTCTTTTTTACATTCCCACAGCACCTCTGTACTAACACATATCATACTTGAACATGAATGTTTATTACTTATTGTTCCCTCTCCCTAGATTAAGAGTCTTTTTAGGCCAAGGACCACTTTTTATATGCTCTTTGTCTGCCTATAAGAAGAGTGCCTACTACACAGCCTGGTGTTTCCCTGCACTTCTTTAAAGAATGTTAGTTCCCCTCATTCATTCCTATCACTCTCTCTTTCAAGGTCTTCCTCTTTCTCTCTTTTCAGACTGAAAACTAAAGATCAGGATATTAGATCTGAGATTTTGGCTTACATTTACTATTGGTAGGAACATCTAACTTTTCTTACCATTATTTACTGAATATAAGAGAATCCGTCCATCTGGAAAGAGAGGACCTGAAGACCTGGGAGTTCCTAAGAATTAATTTAACATTACTTCTGCAACTTTTCCTGTAGTGAATGACTACAGAAAAAAAGGCCTGGTGTCCTTTTAGATCATGAAGGCAGATATTGGCAAGGGTATGGGAAGTTGGGGCTCTTATCTACTGCTGAGGGGAGTATACTTCCATACATTATGGAAAGCAATTTGGCAGTATCTCTTAGCACACACACACACAGTCATAATAAGTCTACTTACAGTTTATATACTATAGAAACACAACACATGAACACAAGGAAGTTTGCTAGTCATGTTACTACTGTATTGCTTATCATAGAAATATTAAAAAATAAAAGAAGTGTCCAAAAAAAATGGATAATGAAGCTATAAGAATAAGTGTGCAATGGCTAAGATGAATAAATATCTGTGTGCTAACATGGAAGAAATTAAATTACATGTTGAGAAAAAGAAAATTATACATATATATGATATCATTTATATGCTATAAAGAGAAACTCAGAAACCAAACATATACATAATAGAAAAAGTATGGACCACCATTGGTACATAGAGGGAAAGAACTGGATTGTGGCTGGTGATAAATACTTTAGTCATATCTGTAATAGTTGATTTTACAAGAGTAGTATATCTGTGTATTAGAAATGTTTTCAAAATAATTTGTGATATCTTTGTTTAGGGTGATTTTTACAAAAAAATAAATAAACCAAACTTTTGCTCTTAGAGAGTTTACAATTCTGTGTATAGAAGTACTTTGAATTGATTTCTGGGTTATCCACTGGATTGCCCATGCATAGGATTAGTTTATTGATAGAAACTGCCTGTTCACTTTCCAATATGCCTGTTTCCATTTTGAGTGACATTCACTATTATTTTAAGTGTCCAAGCCATCAAACTAGCCTCTCGTTCTTCAAGATGTGTGTACTTTGTGAGACCCTCCTTAAAGGTCATTCTATGCACAAATATCTCTACTCCAAAATTATTTCTCCTGTGTCACCTTTCTTTAGTTTATTGGCCTATGACTAGCTAGCCAATTGGATGCTTATATAAATAAGAATTAAAATCATCAATGTGATTATCGCACCCAAATAGCAACTATAAATTTCACTGCCACTTTGATGGCAAATGATAAAAAAAAAAAAGAGAATCTCAGGAATGTCAGCATGTACAGCATGTGCCCTAATTTATGGCCTGAATATAGAAAGGGGGAGAAGGCAATGGTTTCTTCCAATTCTGTCCCATCTAACACCTGATATTTAAAATTCAGTAGCTTGTCTATAAGTTTAAACACTGGAAGCAGAGTGTATAGGTTATCACTTAATTCCGTATCCTGAACCTTGAGTCTATAGAGTCCCCAAGATTTTACAAATAGACGGCAAGGTGTAAAAAATATTACATCCTTATTTCCACTAATCTTTATCGAAATCTCATGTTATTTTCTTTTTTTTAATATTTATTTATTTACTTTTTACCTCAGAATATATATGATTTTGTTATTTTTTTTATTTTTATTTTTACTTTATTTTGCTTTACAATACTGTATTGGTTTTGCCATATATTGACATGAATCAGCCACGGGTGTACATGAGTTCCCAATCCTGAACCGCCCTCCCACCTCCCACCCCATATTGTATTATTTTCTATTATTAATATATACTAAATGCACAGTAGTATTAGCAGAAACTGCCACTTTGTAACCAATAGAAATTGCATGTATTTTCATACGGTATTATGGTTATTGCCAATATGGCAAATATTGTTTACCTTCATTATTACCTAGAAATTGCATTCATTGTTAGATTTGCGGCCAGAACTTTACTTAGTGTGCTTAAAGTACATATGTTATATGTTGCTTGTTGTGGTTTAGTTGCAAAGTTGTGTCCTACATTTTTTGAGACCCCATGGACTAAAGCCTGTCAGGCTCCTCCATCCAAGGGATTCTCCAGGTAAGAATATTGAGTGGCTTGCCATTTTGTTCTCCAGATCTTCCGAACCAGGGATCAAATTTGCATCTCCTGCATTGGCAGGTGGATTATTATTATTTTTTTTTTACCACTGAGCCACCAGGGAAGCCCATATTATACATTACATTTTAAAAAATGTTTTAGTAACTGTATTTATTTCCATGTAAATTATTTCTTTTATAGTATTATTTTTAAATGACATGTATTTAAGAACATCATTCTGAGAGGGGGTTCCATAAGCAGCCACTACACTGTTGAAGTAGTTCATTGCACAAAAATTTAAAGAACCATGACTTTAAATCATTGTTATTCATTGGCGCCACAGTACAAAGAAAGGATCTGGAAGCAATTTCCACAGTTAGGAGGCTACTTCACACATCTGGTAGCAGAGGAAATTCATGGATGGGGAGCAAGGTTATGAGAAGTTGGGGTCATCAAAAGGCAGAGTGGTATACTTTATCATTTACATTTTCTATAGGGAAGGGCCACCCTCCCCCCAAATTAGGAGGAAACAAACCTCAGACACACACTCTAAGACTTTTTCCCCAGCTTCCTTGTTTATCTTTCCCTTCCTCCTAATACTTAGATTATTCTATAGCTTCTGATGCTTCCAACATAGGAATGTAGAAGAAAACAAAACCAGTAAAGATTAAGCCAAAAGATTTGCAATCATGAGAGCAGCATTAATGAGACACTAACATGGAAATTACAATAAAATAGCAACCAAGAAATATTTTGCCTTCTATACCTGAATCTGGAAACTGAATCAATTTTTCCACCTTCCATATACCCAGAGAACCATAACTCTATTTGTATTTTGAGGCTAGTGAGGCCTAAGAAAAGCTGGTTCCTTTAGCAGGCAAAGTCTGTTAAGACTCATCTCCACATCCACT
The DNA here is from genome assembly GCF_023091745.1 of Budorcas taxicolor. Lineage (NCBI taxonomy): Eukaryota > Metazoa > Chordata > Mammalia > Artiodactyla > Bovidae > Budorcas > Budorcas taxicolor. Next base: position 36,034,490 of record NC_068916.1, read on the forward strand.
CACATAGATCCTCAATTCTCTTCTCAAACTCCCAAATTATGTCCAGGCACGTCAAGGTTAATTATCTGGTGTGCTTGTGTGTGAAGTCACTTCAGTCGTATCTGACTCTGTGACCCTACGGACTGCAGCCTGACAGGCTCCTCTGTCCGTGGGATTTTCCAGGCAAGAATACTGGAGTGAGTTGCTGTGTCTTCCTCCAGGGGATCTTCCTGACCCAGGGATCGAACTGGTGTTTCCTACATCTCCTGCATTGGCAGGCAGCTTCTTTACCACTAGTGCCACCTGAGAAGCCCAATTATCTGGCACCCCTGTCCATAAACAGTTTACTAGCTTCAGTTAGTAATACCTCTTATGTTGGGGTAGCAAAGAGGAATTGTTTTCAATTGGTAAGAGCAAAGTCTTTGGAACCAACTGACCATTTACATAATTGTGAAAAAAAAAATGTAATCTTTGCCTCCACTTCTGAATTTGCTACATTGAGACAGTAAGAGTGCCTGTCTCATAGGGTGTTGTACAGATTCAGTAAAGAAATAGATGTAAAGAACTGAAATACTGTTTGGCATATAGTAAATATTCAGAAAATATATAGAAAATATTCAGCTAGTCATTATTATTATTGCCTACCGTATTCTTTCACACCTTTACTAGCTCTCTCTGCATTCTATGGCTTTCATAAAAATTAAATGCGGAGTACTAGAATCTAAAGCCACCTCACTTCTTCTCAAACTCAAAGTGTAGACTTCCCTGGTGGCCCAGTAGCTGGGAATCCACTTACCAATGTAGGAACGCAGGTTTAATCCCTGGTCTGGGAAGAATGCATATATGCCACGGGGCAATTAAGCCTGTGCACCCAAATACTGAGCCCATGGGCCTAGAGCTGGTACTCTGCAACAAGAGATGCCACCATGATAAGAAGCCTGTGCATTGCAACTAGAGAGTAACTCCCACTTGCTACAACTGGAGAAAGCCCATGCAACAATAAAGACCCAGCTCTGCCAACAATAAATTAATTAAATTAAATTAAGAAAAAGATAACTTAAGGCATGAGTAGGCCTGATCATGGGGTCACAAAGAGTCGGACATGACTGAGCAACTGAACTGAACTGAGCTGAGACCTGATCAGAATTCAGAAAGCATTTATGCTTTATATCAACACCAGCATTTCTCTAAAGCAAAACAACAATTCTTTGTTATCCTGGATGTTCACTTGCCCCACTGATGTGAAAGCAGGGAAGTGCAATCATCATATTCATTAGGCTGAAGATACATATTCTTTGTCACTCTCCCCAATGATTAATTTCTCATTCACTTTCTATTTGTCTCTCTTTTATAAACATGCTCTTTCTGTCTTCTGGAGCCAAAGGCAGTACTATCAAGCCTATGTTCTATTTTCATGAAAACTGCAAATTAAAATGATAAATATATATATTTTGGCTTAAACTGGAATATTCCAAATATTGAGCTACTGCCGAAGCAATTTCCTATTAGTTATATTCATTTGGGAAACCATTTATCTACAGAAACAATCTTAGCATATAAAACATATTTTCTAAATTTTATTTTATTAAATATTCCTCACCTTGAAAGGTTGAGATTCAATTTGATTTGAATCTACAAGTATTTATTAAGTATCTCATACATGAAAAGTTACTGGTCAGGTACAGTGTGGGATATTCATAATAAGTATTATTTTCAGAGCATATTATCATTTGCAAAAGTATTTTTCAGGTAGATTAGCCAAGTTCTCACAACCACTTGTTTGAGGACAGATCATTATTATTGCTATTTTTCAGATGATCAAAGTGGGCCTCAAAAACATTACAGGCCTCACTCCTCAGTCCATCACAGAGCTTCCATGTGTCAGCTATGTTTATCAAACCCAAGTCTTTTGATTCTGTATTCCCTTCTCTTCCCCATAAGAGTTCCATTCTACCCATTGATGAAAATAGAATACATTAGAATATATGGGTCATATTGACACCTGATGTAATACAAGAAGTTAAACTGAGGTCCATAAAGATTACTATAAAATACGGAGGACCAAAATGTTTCTAGAGGCTTTGAAAGGCATTGTGGAAAGAAGGAATTTTATCTGGATTTGAAGGATTATTTATGATTTTTAGTGCTATGTATAATGGGACCTTGCAGAGAGGAGTAATTTTTTTGGTCTAGAGTTTTGGAACATCAAAGGCTTTCCTCAAAAATAAAGCTGAATGATAAAGATTGGGAAGGGCTATCAACCATTAATAGTAGTACCTTACATTCTAGGTAGGGATTCCCACGTGGCACTAGTGGTAAAGAATGCTTCTGCCAATGCAGGAGACATAAGAGACACAGATTTTCCTGAGGTTGGGAAAAATCTCCTGGAGGAGGAAACAGCAACCCACTCCAATATTCTTGCATGGAGAATCCCATGGACAGAGCAGCCTTGTGGGCTACAGTCCACAGGGTCACAAAGACACAACTGAAGTGACTTAGCACACCATTCTAGGTAGTTACTAGTGCTTGACACAAGAGAGACCTGATGATATTTAGAGATGCATGAGAACATCATTTTTTATGACTTGACTCAGTACAGAAGCTTCTCAGCCTCTCAGAAGCACTCCATGTCTCATCACCCTACAGACTCCTCACTTGTTTTCTCAACCTTATGTCTACAACCACAAAATTGATTCAATTTCATAATATGTACTTGAATAGTATATTCATTTTATAAAAACGGATCTATGGAACGATAAAGAGCAGGAAAGGAAGCTATTTAGGAGAGTAATGACCTAGTTAAGGACATTATTTTTTTTAATATACCATAGTGAGACCTTATCATGATACTTTGATACCTTTGGTGATACCCTGCCATTTATTCAGAAACCTTCAGTCTATTCATGGATGATATCTATGACTTTTGAGTCTTCCTCCAGTCTCCCTGTCATCCAACCCAATGGCATTTTAGTCTTCCTTGTGTTTCCTGCACTTTACTCAGCAAGCATTTGAAACTACTCTATGATAGGACAGCCTGGCCAGAGTAGGGCTTTAATGATAGTCTTCTTGCACACAATGCAGATTAAAAGAAAGAATTATAACAGGTCCTCTTGCTAATATTGTTTCCAAGAGAGAGAAGAAAAATTCTTAACTAAAATTTTTATTAGCAATGATAGAAAGGAAAGGGGTCCATGAAAAAGAAAGCAAGGAAGTGTAATTTACTTCCATATGATTTACAAGACTTAGCACCATAATGCACACCTCCCATAGGAAGAATGCTAAGGTTTTGAGCCTGTCTGACTTGAACAACAGCTTCTGTCAATGGGGATTATGGTGAGAAATAGGGGCATATACAAGGAGACAGCAGATGACTAGCTATAGGCATGTCGAGTTCAAGATGATGACAGAACGTTCACAGAAAGATGCTCTTTTGGTTTCGTGCAAACAGGAGTGAAATGCATGGTTGCTGACATAGGATTCTTTAGCTGAAGGAAAGAGTAAAGGAAAGAAATGGGGTTTGAAGGCAAATCTTAGGGGAGATTGATATTAAACATGAGGGACAGGACTAGGAGGTAGTAAAGGAGGAGTCAGAGAGATGGGGGATAATCCAGTGTCCTGGAGTCCAGCAAAAGGACAAGTGAATGACTAGATGCATGCTGTAGAGAGAGCAAGGATTTGTGTCAAAGCAGTCACTGCTATTCTGAAAGAGAAAATCAATACGAGAGTGGTGTAGCTCAAAGCTACCCTGCCTAGTGTAGAGCAAGGAGCTGCAGTTAAAGAACTAGTACTAGACCCACAGCACATCCCTCTTACTGCGAGAACTTCAAACTATCTGATGCTGTGGCTCTTCTTGGCTATATATTTGCCATATTATATCAGTAAGCTAATAATCACATTAAATGATGACCTAACACTTAAAAAGTTGCCTTTCATTGAGCAGGATTTCAGTGTTGGAAAGAAAGCATGTGATTGCTTATCTTGGATTTGGATTAAATAATAGCAACCTAAATGTCCATCAACAGAGGAATGGATAAAGAGGATGCGGTGTGTGTGTGTGTGTGTGTGTGTGTGTGTGTGTGTGTGTGTGTGATGAAATATTACTCAGCCATAGCAAAGGAACTAAATTGGGTCATCTGTAGAGATGTGGGTGGACCTGGAGCTTATCATAGAGACTAAAGTAAGTCAGAAACAGAAAAAAAAATATATCATATATTAACACATATATGTGGAATCTAGAAAAATGATATGGATGATCTTTTGCAAAACTGAAAAAGAGACAGAGATGTAGAGAAAAAATGTATGGACACCAAAGGAAGGGGGAAGGGTGGTGTTATGTATGGGAGATCGGGGTTGAAATATATACACTATTGATACTATGTATGAAATGCACAACCACTGAGAACCTACTATGTAGCTCAGGGAGCCCTCCTCAGTGCTCTGTGGTGACCCACCTAGGAAGGAGATTTAGAAAGGAGGGGCTGTATGTATACGTATAGCTGATTCACTTTGCTATTAGAGGAAACTAACACAACACTGTGAAGCAACTACACTCCAATAAAAAGATAGACTCATAATAGGAAAGCAGGATTTACTGTGAAGGATTCTAAGCAACTACTTAGAAGCAAAATGTGGTCTAGTGACATGGAAGCCCATGCGTATATGTTGGTAGTTTATTTTCCAAGCACCTACTTTACAACTTCTTCCACTGATTTCTTATTTTGGATCTGCGTTATGCTAGCCAGAGAAAGCCGGGTGGTCACAGAATAGACACCATCACCATATCCCAAAGCTCTGTGAACAATATGCATGTTCTGAAACCAATCAAACTCTACTACAAGAAAAACAGAATGAACCGTTTCATAACCTTCAGTACTCATACACCCTGATCTTTTGATAAAAGGTATTATTTTTCATTTTGGTTGCTGATGATATATCAAGGATGGCAACAGTTTCCATAGTTTTCTCTTTGATCTTCTCTGCAGAGCTAGGATTCTAGATTAATTCTACCAGGTACAACGATATAAACCCAGCATTACTGAGTCATAAGCATTACCCTTTCATTTCTAACTTGCCATATGGGGAACATATATCTTTTCTTGCAGTGATTTAAAGTTTTGATCAAATGCATGCCGCATTAAATGTTTGCAGCCATATAGTGAATGCATTTTGGCTATTTAAAACTCAGCCAAGATTTACAGTATAATTCCATTGCTGAAGTTATCCATGACAAAGTCACAGCTAAGCCAAAACCCCTAATACATATTGTAAAGTGTAAATTATTATGCTTCATTTAGACATTCAAATATGAGGTACAATAGGGTTCTGGGTGACATGTGGGGGTGCAAGATTTTGTAGTTGGCAATTTCTTCTGGAGAATCTATGATCTTAATATATATAAAAAAACTCCTGCTTCTGTCTGTGAATGTTGGCACAACTGTCAGAGCCTGTGCATAGGCCTGGAATGTCCCACATCTCAGATGATGCTGTAAGCAGCATCAGAAGGAAAGGCAGTTTCCTTCTGTACATCACGAGAGTACATAAGCTTTGTCTCATGCTTAGAGATAACAGAGTTTTCTCTCTTTAAATTATTTATCAACCCACTAAAGAAGGGACTAAAAATAACTTGGGGTTGTATGTTCCTGTAAAGAACAGTGACTCCTTTTATATAATGGCTACATTTGAAGGCTTTTCATTCATTTACAGATATTTATTGAACACCAGCTATGTGCAGGGACTCTGCTAGACATTAGGAATATAAAGAAAAAATTCTTCAAGGTCTTGTTTAACTCTTTGTCTTTCTGCCTGTAACAGGCAGCCTATGCCTATTTAACTCATTTAATGTTTCCATCAAAATCAACTTCTCAATTGATTTTGTTTTCCATTCTTGAGCACTTTTGCCTTTATGGAAATGTCTCCCATGTGTAGATGCCTGGAACTTAATGTCAAAGGGCAGGTGTGTTTTCTGTTTTGGCCATATGCCATTCATCATATGGGCACGTCCATATTTCATCTTGAACATCCGTATTATACGATATTCTCATGCCTTAGTGTAACCTTGGCTTACTTCCAGTGTTGCTGCTTTCTATTCTTCAGCACAAAATCTCTGTGGTTTGGCTTATTAAGTCCCAGATGTATTCATTTGGACTCCTTCCCTCAGGAAGCATGGGGTCCTGGGGTGGTAGTGTCTGAGACAAGTGCTCAGAATTTCCTGTAATGAGTCCTGATTCTGGCTTCATGATGCTGTCACTTACCCCTCATGGGGAGCGATTGCTGCCAGGTCATTATTTCCATGCTGAAGCTGCTCCCTGCAATTCTATTTGGGAAGCTTCATACCCCAGCTTTCTATGTGGTATCCACATGAACCCATCTGAATTTCATGGTTGGAGAAATTTATTCATGAAACCTGGATTTTTGCCTTGATGCGGTCCATTGATCTGTAGGTCTTTAAACAGATATGGTAGTCCAGAAGCTAATGCTTAATTATACTCTCTTGGGAGAAGTGAGTTGAGTGGAGAAGAGGTACCTGTCTCAAAGATCCCAGGGAGCAGAACTTCTGGGTAGATGCTAATAGAATATCACACTATTCACAGAAAAGTGATTTATATGGATCAAAATAAACATGATCATTCTTTAGTGTAGAGAAAAATGGAACCCAGATAGTAAGCTGGGATGTACTAACTGCCTTTCAATACAATATTATTCTGAAGTCCTAAATGTTTTTCTTTATCTGTCTATATTTTTTATCTTTAAAGGTAGAATGAAACAAAGACCTTACAGAGTCCCCAGGGGCAGAGAGGAGGAATGGGAGATACACTATTTCATAAAGGCACCAAACTGCCCTGCCATTCCAACTTCCTCACAAATACTGCAATCATGGCAACTTTTCCTTTTATGTAATGTGTTGAGAGACTTATCAAATTTAACACCACGAAATATTTCATAGGAGTTATAAGTTTATATCTCAAGCCTGAATTCTTAAATGAAAAAAAAAAAAGGTATGATGTCATGTCCAAGTTACTAATTGAATTAAGCCTCGAATGAGCTTCACAGAATGAAAATATGTTTAATACTGGGAGGAGAGAAATGTTAGCCACATCGTGAATCCTGTTCCAAAGATAAATTACAGTGTTATGACAAGGCTCATGTTAATCTAACTATGCTCTCAATAAACTATTCAGTAGGCAGGCAGCAACCATAACCTGCCAGTTGTTGCTTTAGAGCTGAAAGACCTTTATTCCCTACATATAAAATAAAATATATAAATGTATATGTTTGGGTGGATAGTTTTATGTGGAAATCACATTAAAAGAGACTGATATACAATTCAATAATCAACACAGTCTCAACTGCAGCAACCACAAATGTCCAGACTCATGCCAATGAGAAAAATAGCCCTGATTTCCTTCTACCCAGATTCCCCTATAAAATATATATAGAGAAGTATGTATTTAAAAGAGGAATGGAGAAGGGAATGGCAAAGAGAACAGGCAAGGCTGACACGGCACAGGATAATGCATCTGTCAAAATGCCAAACAGGAGATTGACTCAAAAGACAGAAATGCATGGATTTTGTTTAGATAGTCATTTTTTGAAAAGGGAAAGGGAGGGAAAGGAAAGGATGGGAAGGAGAAAAAGGAAAGGAAAGGAAAGGTGAGTTTATATGGGCCCCTTGCATCTGTTTATACTGACTCCATAGAAAATGCTTGACATTTCTTGACAAGATGAAATAGAAGGGACCCAGGGGCCACATCGGCATGATGCCATCACTAGGGCCTCATGGGGCACAAGATGCCTCCGTGCAACGTTTGCTGAGTGGGATCATTGCTGCCCATCTGATTTCCCTGGCTTGTATACTTCCTTCCAAATAGGTACTTCCACTCTAGTTCTGAACCATATCATGTTCAATACATGCTGGCTTATTAGTTCTGTCCCCTTCACTTTCCAAATCACCTGCCCAATTATCTCTTTTCCCTTTCCTTCTTTCTTAATTTACTCCATCTTGGATAAGTCTGCACTTAGGCCATTTGAGCTTACCTGTTTTTAATCAGTGCTCAGGGGCAATGGCACCTCACTGCAGTGCTCTTGCCTGGAAAACCCCATGAATGGAGGAGCCTGGTAGGCTGTGGTCCATGGGGTCGCGAAGAGTCTGACATTTACTGAGTGACTTCACTTTCACTTTTCACTTTCATGCGTTGGAAAATGAAATGGAAACCCACTCCAGTGTTCTTGCCTGGAGAATCCCAGGGACAGCGGAGCCTGGTGGGCTGCCGTCTATGGGATCACACAGAGTCGGACACGACTGAAGCAATTTAGCAGCAGCAGCAGCAGCACCAGGGACTTCCCTGGTGGAACAATGGATAAGAATTCACCTGCTGGGGATACAGGTTTGGTCCCTGGTCCAGAAGATCCTACATGCCATGGAGCAACTAAACCCATGTGCCCCAACCACTGAACCTGTGTCTGGAGCCCAGGAGCCCCAGCTACTGAGCCTGCATGCTGCAACTGCTGAATCCCACATCCTCTAGGGCCCCCCAACCACAACTACTGGAGTCCACTCGCGTCAAGTCTGTGCTCTACAACGAGAGAAGCCACTACAATGGGAAGCCTATGCCCCGCAGCTAGAGAGTAGCCCCCACATGTCACAGCTAGAGAAAGCTGCTCAAAGTATGAATACCCAGGGCAGCCAAAAATAAATAAATGAAATAAAGAAGAGCTCAGAAATAATTTGTCTAAAGAACACAATCACTTCAAGTTTTCTTTTCGGGATATCTGATTCATTCCAGGCGTGTGTGTGTGTGTGTGTGTGTGTGTGTGTGTGTGTGTGTGTGTGTGTATGTATTCTTCAAATCCTATATGATTTTTCTGTAATATAGTTTTCAGGACTCTTTGCTAAGTATCTGCTAAGGCATCTAAACTAGTGTAGAATAGTTTCTCATCCTTTTCTGTGTGGTTCTTGCTATTTTTACTCATTATTGATCTCTGGTTTTATTGTTTTAAGGCCTTGCAATTTTTTTTTTTGAACTCCCAAGTACTCATATTCATGTTATACCTGAGTTCCTTTAGCACAATCTTTGTTAGCTGATATCTGTCAGAGTTTGTTTCCTTAGATATAGACCACAGAATGCAAGGAAGAACTGCATTCTGCTTCATCTCCTTCACTACCTCCACTCCCGATGCTCTGTGTAATGACAAACGGTGTTTATTTTTTTCTTTGTTTGATAAGAATTTTTAAGTGAAACATATTTTCCACAATAGGAAAATTATGAACATCATGACATCTTTTCTCTTTTATTCTTTTATATCTATCCAATCCACCTTTACCTTAACCGATCTACTCTTACAAGAGTTTGAGGACAGGGGATGAGACAATGACACTGGGTAGCACAGGAGGAATGCTTTTGTCTAATGATTTTATTCTCCATGACATGCAGGCTCCAGATCCACTACTACAGCCTCATTCTCATGACCAAGACAGTTTGAGCCCTAATGTTAAGATTCCATCTGTAAGAGAGTGGTGTTTGTTCAAATTTCTAGAGTACCAAGCAGCATAGTAAATAAACACATGAAAAGGTGCTTAGCTTAGTCATTAGAGAAATACAAGTTAGATCGCAACATACCTCTATTCACCAGACGAATGGCTGAAATGAAGAAGCAGACAATAGCAAGTGCTGACACTATTGTAGAACAGCTGGAATTGTCATATACTATGAGTGGGAGTACAAATTGGAAAAATCACCTTGGAAAAGCATTTGGTAATATCTACCATGCTGAATTTATACTTACCATCTGATCAATGATTCCCCATCCTAAGTGCATGGTCAATAGAATGATACATTTCATCATGTTACGACAATACTATTTATAATAGCCTCTACGGAGAACCGAACCAGACACTGTATTGTACTCATACAATGGAATGCTACATACACCATTAGGATGAACAGATCATTGCTTCAGGAAATCATAGGGGTCAATTAAAAAGTATAACAGAGAGGTGAAAAGCCAAAGCTGAAAAAAAGTATACAATGTACTTTGAGAAACAGAAACAAACAAACAATCAAAAACCCTCTATGTGTTAGAATTCAGATATTGTTACCTTTCGGAAGATAGTGCCTGGGAGAAGATACAAGGGGATTTCTGGGTTGCTTGTAATATTCTACAGCTTGATCCAAGTACTGGTTATATGGACAGCTCATTTTGCATATAATTATACACAACAAGATGTATAATTACAGTTTGTGTGTTTTCCCATTGGTATATTACACTTCAGTAAAAAATGCCCAAAAGAAAAAAAAGAATTTTGATATTTACTAATTATGTCCACTAACTGAAAATAGCAGATAACTTGGCAAATTACAAAAAAACAATGTTTTGCATAATTTTATTGAGGCCATACATTTTTAAACACAGAAAACTAGTGAATAATACTAGTAACTAAATATCTTTGAAGTCATATGTTAAGTAAACAACAGCCACAAAGACACCAAAACTAATTATATTTTATATTTTTCAGCATTTTGGAAGAAAATTATTTTCACTTCATTCTTGAAATGTCTATGTTTTTCCTATCCTGGAGAGAGAATATTGAAGCTAAATTATATTTTCTTGGCTCAGAATCCTTAGAAACTAACTGGGATTGGAAAGTAGATTAGTCTCATAATCTTGATGGTTTAGTAGACATTTTCAGAAGTCAAAGGAATTTAAAAAGTAAACTTTACCCACTCCCCTAATTTAACATATTTGCCTGCCCATACTCATGTTGTTATCAATGTGGCTCATTTTAAATTCTTCACACATACATGTAATGAATAATATTAAACTCCTCTGCCTTCAAACTGTGACATTACTGTCTAATTTACCAAAGTTCAAGGAAAAAAAGAAACCACTTAGTAGTGAATAAATCAGCCAAACTAAATCTTTTAATTTCATCTGATTCTGTTGCAATCACATAGATATGACAGCAATGAACTCTTATAAAAAAGGAAAAATGACAGTAATTTTTAAATGTTTCATAAAACAATTATAAAACATGTAGTAAGAATCTTTATCTAACTAAAATGGTATTTTTAAAAAATGAAGACAGCCTAGCTATTTCCACCGATGAATAACTGATTGATTGTAAATGATACATTCCTATTATTAATGAGACCTGACAATTCCATTAGAGTAATATGCAACAACTTCACTTAATTCTCTTGATGAGCTTATCATTCATATTTCCAGAGCTGAGGAATGCTAAACAAAAGCAAGAGTATTTAGAAGGTGAAATGAAGGTACAACTGTAAGGATTAGAAAGACTGCTTCTCTTCTCCTGGATCAAATGATGAAGAAGAATGTTGAGCTTCTAATCTATCAGGAGTTGTGCTGTCACTTCTCAAGTAATCCATTAAACAGTTTTTGTGGTTTGAATAGCTACATTTTAGCCCATTGATTTATTGAATATTAGTCCATTCTTTCTAATTCTTTGGAGCCAGATGCTTAAACCACTCAAACAAATCAGAGACCACAAGCCTATGAGACTAAACTCTGTTTTATCCAGCTTAAAATAAGAGCAATGTCCCCAAATTTACGATCTTCTAAGTTATCTGGGTTTAATAGGCTGATTCTGTGAGATTCAATGACTCTCTGTCCTTGAACAAATCACTCTACCACTAATGGGTTTTGCACTCTGAATACAAAAGTGTCTTGAGACACTGAAGTAATGATACAAGGTCACATCAAATAACAACTGGTTTCCATATGGCTAGATCTGTGAGGGTTCAAACAAGAATTCTCTTAAGATAATTGCAGGAAATATGAGGGAAACACGTGTGCAAATGAAACAACCAGAATTTGAAGAATACCAAGTTTATTTTGCAATTTATTTAGCTACAAAAACAAAAATTCAATTATATTCATAAGTGACAATTCCATTCCAAATGATTATTTACATGTCAATCTCCTTTGAGCTATATTTATGTATTTGTCGTTTTGATGGAAATGTATTGAAATTTATTTAAAATGTATTTTAGTGAAACAATTATTTACTCATTCACTCTCTTGAGAAAACAATTGTTAAATACTCGTGCTTTGTGCTAACTTCCTTGGAAAGAAACATACCAAGTGAGACTTCATTTGACTTTCAAAGAGTTTAAGAACCATTAGTGGAGAAATACTTCCAGTGTTGATTTTGATTGTATTAATAGATTGAATTTATTTGTTTTGTTGTTATTATAAAGGATGGAAGAGAAGCATTTTTTTTTAAATCTACAGAAGTGCAGAGAAAGTAGCAATCTCAAATGAATGACATGATCAGAGATGTTTTGAAGTAGGAGTACACATGAACCAGGCTTTCCAGGTGGCGTGAGTGGTAAGGAACCCGGCTGCCAGTGCAGGAAACATAAGAGATACGGGTTCAGTCCATGGTTTGTGAAGATCTCCTGGAGGAGGGCATGACAACCCACTCCAGTATTCTTGCCAGGAGGCTTCCCATGGACAGAGGAGCCTGGCGGGCTATAGCCCATGCGGTCGCAAAGAGTCAGACATGACTGAAGCAACTTAGCATGTAGCATGCACAGATGAAGCAGGGGTTACCAACACAAAGGTTTATGGGTGACAAGAGAGTGACATAAATGAGCAAAGTTGGTGAGGCATGTATAAGAAAAAGGGGAGTGGTAGAGACCAGGGCAAAAGGGAAAGTGTGTGCTCTCTTTAAAGGGAAAAACCTTGCCTTAGTTTTGGTTAATCATAACCATGTATTAGAATCCCTCTGTGGCAAAGGCATCTGATTTCTCAAGAGTAGCCACAAATCTGGATTTTTTGGTACAATCTCTGTCCTTCCAAATTTTGAAAAATTATGTATACATAAACATGATATATATTTATATGTAATTTGTAAAATTATATATAATATACAAACTGATTATCATATTTATATAAACTCATGTTTATGTGTATACATATATGCATACAATCAATTTTTAAAATATACCTAAAGCCCATATTTGAGCTGCATACAATCACTCTTCAGTCTCAACACTGTATCACTGCTTCAGTAAGATGGCTGAATGTAACAAAATGGAGAAAAAACAGTTCTCTAGGAGAGAAAGTGATATGGGGGAAAGTGAAGGAGGCTGAGCACAGAACTGATGCTTTTGAACTGTGGTGTTGGAGAAGACTCTTGAGAGTCTCTTAGACTGCAAGGAGATCCAACCAGTCCATCCTAAAGGAGATCAGTCCTAGGTGTTCATTGGAATTACTGATGTTAAAGCTGAAACGCCAATACTTTGTCCACTTGATGCTAAGAGCTGACTCATTTGAAAAGACCCTGATGCTGGGTAAGATTGGGGGCAGAAGGAGAAGCAGAGGACAGAGGATGAGATGGCTGAATGACATCACCAATGCAATGGACATGAGTTTCAGTGAACTCCAGGAGTTGGTAATGGACAGGGAGGCCTGCCGTGCTGTGGTTCATGGAGTCACAAAGAGTCAGACGCGACTGAGGGACTGAACTGAACTGAATACCGTAGTAATGAGCTTGGAACTTTTGCAAAAGCCCTAGAAACTGACAAAAGGTTTTCAGGAAAGAGTGACTCAATACAATTACCTTGTAAGACTTACCAGATTAGAGATGCAAAATACAGAGACCTCTCAGCTTCCTAATGTACTAGCTTAGTAATAAAGCGGCTACAGCCGAGCTGAAGTCATACCTATAGCATTAGGGAGGAAGAAGGGGACAGATGAGACTCTGTCATGGAGCAGGACTTGAGAAGTGAATAGATATAATGAAAGGTTTAAAAGGAGATGTCAAGATTTAGTCTCAAATTTCTTGGGTTTTTTTTTGCCTGTGAATTCATGGAGACTATGTTAAGACAAAAGACTATGAGCTGATATGAAAAGATGTTTGTAGATTAACTTTGACCATGTTAAAGCAGCAGCATTTGCAAAGTCCAAAAGACTAAGTGGGGAGACATAAGTTTTAAGCCATAACTGAGGTGGAACCCATTTTCTTTTATTTCTTATTGTTTTAAAAGATATAAATACAATTCATTTTTTCAATTAAATTGAATATTAAAATTCTGATTGATTACCTTTTAAGAACCAAGAAATGAGCTCGTATACAAACAACCCATACTTCCAATTTGGTTTAGAGAAGGTCTCCATTAAGTCTAGCAAACTATGACTCCTAAAAATTAACTAAACATTATGCTTTGAATATTATCTTTGTAGCATACAAAAAAGAGAAAAGTATCACTTTTTATATTCATTATGTCATAGATCTTTTGAGATAATTCCCATGGAGTTAATTTTTTGGCAAATGGACTTCTCTGGATCATTTTTGGAAACTTTGGACTTGGGACCAAGCAACTACCAGAATGCCTCAGAGAGACAGCACTATCATTGAACATTCTAAAATATGTGGATTGATGAGTAACTAAAGTAGTTGTGAGGCAACTATTTTGAAAAAGAATATGAGCTTTCAACAAATAACATCTATAGTCAGATGACGACAACAGAAACCGGTCATATTGACCTAATTTTAGTGCTTCTTCCAAATTGTATTATATAAACTTGCTCAGTTTGGAAAGCTGAGACTTGCTGATTAATTAGCTAGCATATCAGAGTGCTTGGCAAAATATGGAGTTTTTTTTTCTTTTATATTTTGGTAAGCACTCAGTTTTTCCTCTCAATCTGGAAATAATCATGTTTCTGTTTTAGTTATCTTCTAGAATTCATTATTTGATACTTATCTCTCTTTGTTGTTCTATTTCTTAGATTTTTTAAATTTTATCTTCTAGAATTTCTTCAGGTCTTTGTTGCTGTTGTATTGTTTTGTGTATTCATTTTCAAGTGAACTTTTCATATCTTAGTACCTGTTTTGTATATCTCCTGTTCCTGTGTAATGAATACAGTTTGGTTCCTAAAACTATTACCTTTTTTTTCTTTCTTTTTTTGGAGGGGTGTAGTTTTCTTCTGCTATCTTCAATGACTCTTTTCTGATTTCTTCCTTTTCTTTTTTTTTCTAATCTTTGTATTTCACATTAAAATCTTATTTAAATATCTTGTAATCCTTGTGTATTTCTTTCTTCAACAGTAAGTGAAACACTACAAAGATCTTTACAAATTCTATTTGGATAGTTAGGCTTTGTCCACTGGTGGTTTTATTGTAGAATACACTTGTTTAGCTATTTCATTTCATTTGAAAACTTTAATAACTGGCATCTGTAGATTTTGTCTCTTGTCCCAGGCAGTTTCCTTGAAATGTCTTTAATTCAGAGACTAGCAAACTTTTTGTATAAAAGGCCAGAGAGCAAATACCTTATACTTGATCAGTTAGATACTCATTGCTGTAACTATTCGGTTCTGTCATGGTAGTACAGAAGCAGATATAGATAAAGACTTCACTATAATAGTCAACAGGCCATTGTTTTCAGTCCCTGTTTGAATCTCCTGCTTTGGGCTATGAACTCAAGTTCCAGCATTGCAGAGAAAAATAGAGACCAGAAACATGGCCACTTAATATGGTCTTCTAATAAATCCTTCTGTTTTCAATATGATATCCCATCCTCATCTGTAACTTGTGTTCTTAGGATTAAAGTGTCTCTACCAATCCACAGAAGGTAAATCTACTCCTTGGCTGTGAAGGGAGGTGGGATAAGAAACTCTACACAGTATGGGATATAGTCTCAGGGGCATTTCAACAGTACACCTGTTTTCACCATCACTAATGTTACCCTGCTATCCAGCTGTACCTGGTGCCTTCAATCCAGAGCTTTTCCAGGGCTGCATATCATGAATGTGCCTGAAGGCTGGCCTCCCCCATTGATGGCTTACAGTTTTCTCTGATCCTTAGTACCACCCATAATTTAATAATTATCCATCCAAATGTTGTCTGCTTTCCAACCCTGTGTTGCTGTATCTGTCTCACCTATATTCTTTGTGGGGAAAAAAAACAACAACCTTCAGGTTTTTACTTTTCAAAAATCCTTTAGCTGACATTTTAGTAGAGATTCTCATGGGATTAGCAGTGAGTATGTGTGATGAGTTTTCCATGTTTAGCAAGAAACCTTCACAAAGCATATATAGATATGTTGATATTCTGATCTTTGAGATTGTGGTCTTAATGTTATCCAATTGCAGGTGTAATCCCATTATACTCGAGTATACTTTTACAGGTAGGTTTTCTTGATACCATACTTGATACCATCTTGAAGATACTTTGTATCTCTGGAAACTACAGTTTAGACTTTTACTCTTTCAAATTCCACAATTTGCCAAGTTAAAAAAAAAGAAAAAGATTGCTTTGAGGTGGGACAGTTTTATTTATGTACCCCAGCTAGGGAATTTCTACCTTCCCTCATGCCTCAGGTCATGAAAATTCTGTACTTTCCAATACTCTCATAAAATGGAGTCTATAATTTTGTATGCTTTCCCCACAGGCACAGGCTATTCTCTCAAATCTGAACACTAGTCAGGTGCTCATACTCATTTAATAGTTAAATAAAATGGATAAGCCTTCATTCCACTGTGGGAAACCTTGAACCCTTCTTTTTTTTTTTGCGGGGGGGAGCAAATAATTTTTATTTTTTTACAAATACACCAAAGAATCATGCAATGCTGCCAGCACTGAATGCAATCCTGGGCCACAAGTCTGCACATTCCTTTGCAACTGGTCCTGTGATGGCAGAACCTTTCATCTCGCCTTTATTGTTTACTATGACCCCTGCATTATCTTCAAAATAAAGAAACACACCATCTTTTCTCCGGTATGACTTTTGTTGTCAAATTACCACCGCTGGATGTACCTTCTTTCTGAGCTCTGGTTTGCCTTTCTTGACTGTGGCCATGCAGCTTATCCCTCTCTCTCCATCTCTTCTCTATTCTATTCCTGCTTTACACTCTCTCATGATTATGTTTCTATGTCCGTTTTTTTCGGCCCATTATTATTATGAGAAGTGTTAGTTTTCTATTTCTTTGTACCACATTACCACAACCTTGGTGGCTTAACACAATACCATTTATTAGCTCACAAATGTGCATACTTGCATGAGCTAGGCTGTGTTTTATGCTCAAGGCTAAAATCATGGTGCTGGCTTTGCTCTCCAGGAAAGAATCCACTTTAAAAGTTCATTCATGTTGGCAGAATTCAGCGCTTTGTGGCTGTAGGAGTAAGGTCCCAGTTTCCTTGCTGGAGGTTAGCCATGGGCCTCATTCAATTCCTCAGGGCCGTCACAACCCATCTTACTTCACCGCATTCATCTTCAAACAAACAATGGTGCAAGTCCTGCTCAGGTTCCATGTCTCTCTGACTTGCTTATTTACTACGAGCCAGAGGAAGCTCCCTTCTTTTATAGACTCACGTGATTAGATCAGACTGACCTGGATAATCTCCCCATCTCAAGGGCACTAGATGATATAACGTAAGAACAGGGGTGATATCCAGACATGTAAGCAGGTTCTACAGATTAAGCTGGGGCATCATTGAGGGATCATTTTAGAAATTCCATCTATCACACTTCTATTCATTTTACAGAAATGCCACTGGAAGGAAAAGTATGTAATAGATTTTACTCAAAGTTAAGGTTAGCAGAGAGGACCATATCTCAACACACAGAATAGATTATAATAGACTATCAGATATCACTGTCCTGAAAAACTTACTCCCTCTTCCCTGCCTTGGGGAATTTCTTGACCAACTTGGCTTCAGTTGGGCCCCAGGCTTCAGAGCTTTTGTGGGACTTGACTCTTGTTTTCCTCATATCTGTATTTCCAAATTTAAAGCACCTCCATCATTAGATCTTCCAGTCTGGATAAAAATTTGGGTTACAGTGTTCTGTGGGGCAGAAGTAAGCAGTACTTACAGACTGTCTCAGAGACACTTCTCAGACTGTTGGGCAAGTGAGAAAGTTCACCTTTCATATCTAAATACACCAATTAATGATTAACATTTTCAGAGAACAAGATGGTGGAGGAGTAGGTGGACGTGGAGTAGGTCTCTCTCCACGGATACATCAGGAATACACCTTCAGACACAGAAGTGCATGCAGAACACCAGCTGAGAGCAGACAGGCGTATCTGACGAGCAGAAAAGGATATATAGACCCATGCAAAACTCGGTAGGAGGAAGGAACTAGGGGGAAAAACAGGAGCATTAGTAGGATTGGACCTGCCCTCAGCAGATAGGGGAACTGAAGCAGGGGTCCCATCTCCACATCAGGGCAACTGTCTGAGTCAGAGGAGAAACATTTAAGGCTGAGAGTGAAACAGCTGATCTGTGGCAGCCTAAATGGAATGAGAATCAGACAGTTCTTGCCACAGCCATACAAACCCCAGACAGGGATGCAGGTCATCAGAAGGCACAGTGACTGGGAGTTGGAGGTTAGGGACTATGGAGCAATCCCAGGGCAAGGGCTGCTGTTGACTGTGGAGAGATGGATGGAGGGGATGTGAGGGAGGAGATTGTGGTGGGAAATGCCAGTGGAGGAAAGCCAGGCAGCCATGGAAGCAAGGTGATACTGCTGAGTCACATGTAGTGGGTGGAGCCATCACCATAGCCTCTCTGCCCCCACACGCCAACATTGGCAGCTGAACAATAGAAAGGCTGGCCCATCAAACACCTGGTGCACTGAACTACAGAGTAGGACCCCACCTAGAGGGGCCCTTTTATGTGCTGATGAGCCAAACAACAGAGAACAAACCTGGCTAAAGGAGCCATCTAAGGCCTGAACAGGAGGAGCTACAGAGAAAGACTGGCCAAAGAAGCCTTCTTATTACCAGCTACAAGAGGCTCAAAAAAGCACTAGTAGGGCCATAACTCCTGCAGCAGATGCGATCCGTGTCCCTGTACACTTGGAGCCTCTAGGGTTCCCGCAAGCCAAGCAGCTGTACCACCTTAACACCCAACCCTCACTGGGGCAGAGCTGCCATAGCCAAAGTCCTGCGTCTATACACACATGGTTGCTTAGGTCGTGTCCAGCTGTTTGCGACCCTGTGGACTGTAGCCTGCCAGACTCCTCTGTCAGGGAGTTTCTCCAGGCAAGAATACTGGAGCATATTGGCCATATCGGTTGCCATATGCTTCTAGAGCACAATATTTCCTGCTGCACTAGCCACCAACTCCCCCCGAGAACTTGGTGCTGCCAGGAGAGCTGCAACCCAAGCAGCTGTACCACCTCCACACCTGGCCCTCACTGGGGCAGACCAAAGTCCTCCAGGGCAGCCTCAGGAGCAAACCCTAGTGGACAACTCACATGCAGAGTTGGAAAGAAAACCACAATTGAAACCCAGGGGCAGTGTGGCTAAGGAAGAAGACCCCAAACCTTCCCACCAGCTGCACAAGCTGCAGATTAAATCCACACGATCAACTAGGCACATTCTGTGTCTACAGAATATATAAAAGGATGTTGAGAGCTCCCACAAAAGAAAATGCACTAGTTCTGATAACTGTGGACATTGGAAGCAAGAACACACAGGAGTAGGACCAGATTAGAATCTGAGGTGCCCCCCACAGCAGATCCAGAAACCAGCACAGTGTTGGAGGGCATCCTAGGGAGAGATCAAGCCCTGAGCCTTTGGAATGGGAGCTTTGATTCCAAGACCCTAGACTACCAGAGAACTTATCCTAGGGAGTATCAAATAGCGAGAACTCACACAAAGGAAACCACTTGAGTACAAGACCCAGCATCACCCAAGTACCAGTAGCATCCTGTTCAGGACACCTCATCTAAACAAAAAACAAAACAAAAGCACAAACCCAGTCATCAGCAAACGGGATTATCACCTCACTCAGCCTTGCCCATCAGAGGAAAAACAAACATGCAAACAAACAAACAAAAAAGCTCAGCACAAATCTCACCCTGGACCAACCTTAGGAAGACAGAAATCAAAAGGACAAAAGAATTCAACCTTGAAGACTGGGGAAAGAAGACCTCAAACACAGTAAGTTAAAAAAAAAAAATGAAAAGGCAGAGAAATACTACACAGATGAAGGAACAAACTAGAAACACAGAAGTCCAAATAAATGAAGAGGAAATAGGTAAAGTACCTGGAAAACAATTCAGAATAATGATAGTAAAAATGATCAAAAACCTTGAAAACAAAATGGAGAAAATGTAAGAATCAATTAACAAAGACCTAGACGAATTAAAGAATAAACATACAGAGACAAACAAAACAATTACTGAAATTAAAAATACTCTAGTAGGAATCAATAGCAGAATATCTGAGGCAGAAGAACGAATCAGTGAGCTGGAAGATAAAATGGTGGAAATAACCTTTGAAGAGCAGAATAAAGTAAAAAGAATGAAAAGAACTGAGGATAGTCTCAGGAGACCTCTGGGACAATATCAAAAGCACCAGCATTCGAATTACAGGGGTCCCAGAAGAAGAAGAGAAAAAGAAAATGTATGAGAAAAATTTTAAAGAGATTATAGTTGAAAATTTCCCCAACATGGAAAAGGAAATAGTCAATCAAGTCCAAGAGACATAAAGAGGAAGGAACATGCCAAGACATATACTAATCAAACTAACAAAGAATAAATACCAAGAGAGAATATTAAAAGCAGCAAGGGAAAAGCAACAAGTAACATACAAGGGAAACCCCATATGTTTAACAGCTGGTCTTTCAGCAGAAACTTTGAAGGCCAAAAGGGAATGGCAGGATATATTTAAAGTATTGGAAAGGAAAAATCTATAACCAAGATTACTGTACATGGCAAGGATCTCATTCAAAATTGATGGAGAAGTAAAAAGCTTTTCAGACAAGCAAAAGTTAAGAGAATTCAATACCACCAAACCAGCTTTACAAAAAATAGACCTTCTTTTCAAGTGCACATGGAACATTCTCCAGGATAGACCACATCTTGGGTCACAAATCAAACTTCAGTAAATTTAAAAAAATTGAAATCCTATCAGGCATCTCCTCTGAACACAATGCTATGAGACTAGATATCAATTACAAGAAAAAAAGAAAAAACTCCAAAAAAACCCAAAAACATGGAGATTAAACAATATTTTTTAATAACCAATAGGTTACTGAAGAAATCAATAGGGAAATCAAAAAAATTCTAGAAACAAATGACAATGAAAACATGAGAGCTCAATACCTATGGGGTGCAGCAAAAGCAGTTCTAAGAGGGAAGTTTTTAGCAATATAATCCCACCTCAAGAAACAAGAAAAACATCAAATAGACAACCGAACCCCAAAACAACTGGAACAACAACAACAACAACAAAAGAAAATTAGAAGGAACGAGATCATAAAGAGCAGAGCAGAAATAAATGAAAAAGGAAGGACAAAAATAGTAAAGATTAATAAAACTAAAAGCTGGTCCTTGGGGAAGATAAACAAAATTGACAAACATTTTTCCTGACTCTTCAAGAAAAAAAAGAGAAGAGAATCAAATCAACAAAATTAGAAATGAAAAAGGACAGGTCACAACAGACAATGCAGAAGTAGAAAGCATTATAAGAGGCTATTACGAACAACTAGACGGCAATAAAATGGATAACCTGGAAGAAATGGACAGATTCTTAGACAAGTTCAATCTTCAAAACTGAACCAGGAAGAAATAGAACTTATGAACAATCCAGTTACAGGCACTAAAATTGAAGCTGTGATCAAAAATCTCCTAAAAAACAAAAGCCCCAGACCAGATGACTTCAGAGGAGAATTCTGCCAAACATTTAAAGATCTAATGTCTATCATTGTAAAACTCTTTTTAAAAAATTGCAGAAAAAGGAACACTTCCAAACTCATTCTACAAAGCCACCATCACCCTGACACCAAAACCAAACAAAGGCCACATAAAAAAGAAAACTATAGGCCAATATCACTGATGAACATACATGGAAAAATTCTCAACAAAATTTTAGCGAACAGAATTCAACAATACATCAGAAAGCTCATACACTATGATCAAGTTGGGTTTATTCCAGGGATGCAAGGATTCTTCAATATAGGCAAATCAATCAATGTGATACACCATATAACAAATTCAAAGATAAAAACCATATGATAATCTCAATAGATGCAGAAAATGCCTTTGACAAAATTCAGCATCCATTTATGATTAAAACTCTTTAAAAAATGGGCATAGAAGAATGTATCTCAACATAGTAAAGGCCATTTATAATAAGCCTACAGCAAACATTATTCTCCATGGCGAAAAACTGAAAGCATTTCCCCTAATATAAGAAACAAAACAAGGGTGCCCTCTTTCACCACTAATATTCAATATGGTTCTGGTAGTCCTATGGGAATCAGAGAAGAAAAAGAAATAAAAGGAATCTAGACTGGAAAAGAAAAAGTAAAACTCTCACTGTTTGCAGATGACATGATACTATACATAGAAAACCCTAAAGATAGTATCAGAAAATTACTAAAGCTAATCAGTGACTTTAGCAAAGTTGCAGGATACAAAATCAATACACAGAAATCACTTGCATTTCTACATACTAACAATGAAAAATCAGACAGAGAAATTAAGGAAGCAATCCCATTCACCATTGCAACAAAGAGTTAGATATCTAGGAATAAACTTACCTAAGGAGACAAAAGAACTGTACACAGAAAATTATGACACTAATGAAAGAAATCAAAGATGACATAAACTGATGGAAAGATAGTCCATGTTCCTGGGTAGGATGAATCAGTATTGTGAAAGTGACTATACTACCAAACAGTCTACAGATTTGATGTGATCCCTATTAAATTACCAATGGCATTTTTCACAGAACTAGAACAAAAAATTTCACAATTCATATGGAAACACAAAGACCTTGAGTAGCCAAAGCAGTCAGAAAGAAGAATGGAGCTGGGGGAATCAACCTTCCTGACTTCAGATTATACTACAAAGCTGTAGTCATCAAGACAGTGTTATACTGGCACAAAAACAGAAACATAGACCAATGGAAAAAGATAGAAAGCCCAGAGATCAACCCATGCACCTATGGGTACCTTATTTTTGACAAAGGAGGCAAGAATATACAATAGGGCAAAGATAGCCTCTTCAACAAATGGTGCTGGGTAAACTGCACAGCTATATGTAAAAGAATGAAATTAGAACACTTCCTAACACTGTACACAAAGATAAACTCAAAGTGGATTAAAGACCTAAATGCAAGACCAGAAACTATAAAACTCATAGGGGAGAACAACAGGCAGAACACTCGATGACATAAATCAAAGCAATATCCTCTATGACCACCTCCTAGAGTAATGGAAAAAAAAAACAAAACAAAACTAAGAAGTGGGACCTGGTTAAACTTAAAAGCTTTTGCACAGCAAAGGCAACCATAAGCAAGGCGAAAAGACAACCCTCAGAATGGGAGAAAAATAATAACAAATGAAACAACTGACAAAGGATCAATTTCCAAAATATACAAGCAACTATACAACTCAATACCAGAAAAACAAACAGCCCAATCAAAAAGTGGGGAAAAAACCTAAACAGTCATTTCTCCAAAAACAAACACATAAAAAGATGTTCAATATCACTCATTATTAGGGAAATGTAAATCAGAACTACAATGAGATATCACCTCACACCAGTCAGAATGGCCATCATCAAAATGTTTACAAACAGTAAATGCGGGAGAGGGTGTGCAAAAAAGAGAATGCTCTTGCGTTGTTGGTGGGAATGTAAATTGACACAGCCACTATGGAAGATGGTATGGAGATTCCTTAAAAACTAGGAATAAAACCACCATATGATCCAGCAATCCCACTCCTAGGCTTGTACCCTGAGGAAACAAAAATTGAAAAAGACATGTGTATCCCATTGTTCACTGCAGCACTATTTACAATAGCTACAACATGGAAGCAACCTAGATACCCATCGATAGATGAATGGATAAAGAAGTTGTGGTACATATATACAAAGGAATATTACTCAGCCATAAAAAGGAAAGCATGTGAGTCAGTTCTAATGAGTTGGATGAACCTAGAACCTATCATACAGAGTGAAGTGAGTCAGAAAGAGATAAATACTGTTTTCTAACTCATATATACACAATCTAGAAAAATGGTACTGAAGAATTTGTTTACAGGGTAGCAGTGGAGAAATGGACACAGAGAATAGACTTACGGACATGAGGAGAGGGGAGAATAGGGTGAGATGTATGGAAAGAGTAACATGGAAACTTACATTACCATATATGAAGTAGATAGCCAATGGGAATTTGCTATATGACTCAGGAAACTCAGACAGGGGCTCCGTATCAACCTGGAGGGGTGGGATGGGGAGGGAGATGGGAGGGAGGTTCAGAAGGAAGGGGATATGTGTATGCCTATGGCTGCTTCATGTCAAGGTTTGACAGAAAACAGAAAAATTCTGCAAAGCAATTATCCTTCAATTAAAAGTAAATAAAATTTTAAAAAATGAACATTTTCTTCTAAAAAGCATTTTGCTTTTTTTTCCCTATCCCGACCATTTCAAACTCCTTATATGGTCTTACTCTTATAAACTCTTTCTCTTAACCCCAAGATTTTCTTAAAAATAAGTGAATGGTGGATAAAATAATACATGTAAACTTCAGAATAGTCTCAGAAACAACTAGAAACAAATGTTAGTAAACACTGTTATTGAAGACAGAACAACAGTGCATCATTTAGTATTTCTCAATTAACATCACTTAAAAAGCTTCCTATATGTAAGAGCACAGAGATGCATTAAAGTCAAATAGTTGATAATGTACTGTGCTTTTGTGAGAATGAGAATCAGAATAGGCCTTTCTTAATAGGTTAGACCTAGAGATCTGAAGTCAGATACGTGTGGTGATAGCCTCTATAATTATTCAGAATTGTTGATGCTGTTGTTCTGAAGTTCGTAGCTCATCCATGCCCCTTTTGTTAAGCTTCCCATCACCTAGAATTAGTTTCATGCCTGAACTGCTGCACCCAAGATGGTAAACACAGCTCCGTGGTCATTCCTTGCTTCACTAATGGCAACTCTGATCACATAACAGATGGAAAGCTTAGTGAATAAATATATAATTATTCTCCATAAGGACAAACATTCTCCCACCCTCTCTCTTCTATACACACACACACACACACACACACACACACACACACACACACACACACCATACACACACAAATTCATGTATACGACCTCCTGACTCTAAATCCAACAACTGCAAACCCTCTTCCCCACCCACTCGTATAAAATATTGTTTTCTTAAGTCATTGTCAGAGCACTGCATTTACTGAGTCAGAAGAAAATGATGTATGTTTTCCTTTCTGGAAATTTCAATATGTAGTTATTTCCTGCTTCCCCATACATTTCATTTCATTTGTTGAAACTAGATGAAACACTAAATTTTAAATGTTTAATGAATTGATTCGGAAGAAATCATTTTACAAAATATATATTTTATGGTTAAGTTGACAGTAAGATTTTTATAGTGACTGAAGTGTTTTAAAGCTAATTGGGAAAAATGAATAATTTTAAACCATTTGCCTTCAGTAAAATATAAAAGAGTGATTGGTTAATTTTAAAGACAATAGCAAAAGTAGGTTTTACTTAAAACATAATGATGGTTTTAAGTCAATTCCCAAGGTCCCAGAGCTATTTATTTGCTTGGCTATATAACACTGAAAGGCTTTTCACTAGAAATTATTAATGTTTTATGTTCAACTGAAGACATTAAAGAACAAATAGGTCATACCATTTTTAACCTCTATACTTATATTAATAGGAAAATGTTAAAGCCAATTGAAGTTGGCCCATGTAGTCATTCTGTGATTGAGAAAGCCAATTCAGGGTGATTCCAATATATGTGCAATCATTCCCAGCTAATTGCCACAGATGGAATTTCCTGCACACAGAAATCAGGGCTATTTTAAATATTAATACTCCTTCCAGAATGCCTTATTAGAAACTTATGTCAATCATGTCAAAACTCCAATGACTTTCCTACTGAAAAAGTCTTATTGGATCAGGGTAGCAGACCCACATCAACTCTAAACATGTAAAACTTCTTTCAATAAAAGAAATCCTGTAGTTAAATTTAGGTTACATAGAACCACAAAGTGTTAGAGCATTTCAGGTTTTATGCAATTATTGAGCTGATAAATGATTTTAAAATGTTTTTAAAGCATATATCCTGTGAACATTTTAAATACTGAGCATACATAAAAGTGGAAGTAAACCCCAAAATGTTTTAACTATTTTTAAAAAGTGGAGAGAAAGAGAATTATCCTGCAGGCTGGGTAAGACATAAGTGTTATGGAACAGTTCAGGAAAATACACTTGAATTGCATTCTGCAATTTTCCTATTAAAAATTGAACGATGAAATGTCATTTGACATATGAGATATGACATAAGAATGGTTTGGGGCCAAGAGCCTGGCAAAACCCCATTATTGCTAAGATGAAGAAAATCTCACATAATTATTGAAGCAAAAGGGTAGGCATATTGGTGTGGAATTGTTTCAGCTTCCAGATATCAACTAGAGCTAGATCTTGACTCGTGATCTTAAAAATGCTAGTTAAAAGCTTGTGGTGTACCCCTGCATCTGTGAGTAGTCTTGGAGTGTTCTCCAAGGCTCGGTGGTAGGATGGACACAGCAACTCACAGCAACTTAGTTTTAAAGATGATAAATATTCTCTTGGGTAGGGGGAGTGCTGTGGAAAGAAACTAGCAGCATGCATATTTTTGTTAGAAGCCAAGGAAATCTTTCAAGCAGGGAATTTGCTGCTCTCCGTGGAGGACTAGACTAATTTATTTGTCACTGAGAATTTCCTGTTTTTAGAGGATGACCATCTAGGGTCCTAAATAAGAGACGCTAACGCAGAGCACAGGAGTAAGCATAAATCCACCCATTCCTATGAGAGCCACTAGTTTCGCCTCTAATATGACGACTTTTTGTCAGAGGTAGGGCGAAGTGAATGTATGAGGTTAGGGAGAGAATAGATTTTTCTCCTTAAAATTTAGAAAAACTTTCATAGAAAATTATATTTTCATAGAAAAATTATAATACTTTAATCAACTACCATTTATTAAGCCAGGTGCTTTTTATTTTTCACCTACCTGAATACTTACAAGCGGTCATCAAAATTTAAATGTTAATAGTCTCATTTTACAGATGTGGACACATGCCCAATGAAGAACAACAACTTGCCCAAGATCACATATACACTGAATCATGTTCAAAGCTGCGATCCCAGGTTCTCAACAGCGACCCTTTCTCTGATCTGCGCTGCCGTCTTAGCTTTCTCAAAGACTCAAGAGTATACAAGACCCTTGAGTATACAGACTCAAGATACACTTAAAGGAAATACAAAAAAGAGGGGGTATATGCAAATGTATAGCTGATTTAATTCGCCATTCAGCGTAAGTGTTAGTTATTCAGTGGTGTCCCACTCTTTGCGAGCCCATGAACTGTAGCCTTCCAGGCTCCTGTCCATGGGATAGGCCAGTCAAGAACACTGAAGTGAGTTGCCATTCTCTTCTCCAGGGGATCTTACTGACCCAGCGATTGAACCCAGGTCTCCTGCACTGCAGGCAGATTCTTTACCATCTAAGTCACCAGGAAACCTATGCAGTAGAAACCAAAACAATATTGTAAAGCAAATACACTCCAATAAAAATTAATTTTTAAAAAGATGTGCTTGTGTTTGCCATGTGGATAGAGATCTCTCTCATTTAATACAGCCATCCAATCTCTATGTAACATGTTGGTGAAATAAGATTTCTCAATTAATAAACATTTTGGTCAAAAGTCTGAAGTTTGGTATATTTATAACTTGGCTGTTACTGTTTCCTGATCACTGTCCACCTCTGTATTGTAACCTATTGTTTTGACTACAGTCATAAAGGTTGATGGCAATCATAGAGACGGCAAAATACAACAATAAAAACGTAAGATATGTGCATGGGATTACACTTTATAGGTAACTGTAAACACATGGGCTACCCATTATCTGTAGAGGTGGGGGTACACTGTGTGCCAATATCTCTCATAGGAACTGAGAATCATCTGAAACTTCAACTGAAATAGCCTATTTTTTATCAATTCATTTAGCCGGTGATCAGCACGATGACTGTCAAAAAGCATTATTACCTACTCTGTATTTTTAAATGTCCAATTATTCTTTTTCTCTTCTGGACTTTCAGTTTCAAACGCACTAGAGTACTAAAGTTTGACTGTATTGATTATAGCCTACATTAATCTTTCAAAATAAGCATTAGCTTTCAAAAGACCTCATTTGAATCAAGCATAAAGAACAAATATCTTCTCTTTGGCATTCATGAAACAATATTTCATGCTTTCAGTATATGCACTTTAGAAAACTGCAAAAGCCAAACACTCCCTCTTTATCATTGTGATTAGACTGGTAAATACTGTGAGAATTAACTCCCAAAATCCTTCAGAATTTATCCTTGAAAGAGCGAGCCAAGGACTTACATGGTGGAAAGAAAGAGGTAAGGTACACATCTCATGGTATTAAAACTCATGTTATCTTTTAGTGGTTGGGAAGAGAAGAACCTGGACCAACTTTCCTTTGGCTAATGTGACTGAAGGAAAAACAAGATTTATGGGAAAATCCTAGGCTAGATAAAATTCACATCAGGTGCTATGTCTAACACTGATGTCAATTCAGATGAAGCATTTAGGGATTTGGGGGTCATTTAAAATCTTTCTTGAGCTTTGACATAAATGGATTTATAGGTGGAGTCAAAAATGGAAAGGAAGAGGACAAAATACTTGTGTTTTGGAATTACTCAAAATTCTGATTCAGTTCCATGGCCGTAGAACTCTTCTACACATGAATAAAATATATTTTCTCTGACAATGTCTTACAAAAGGGTTTCCTTTTTTTCATGAACATCCAGGTATGAAAGATTTCATATATTTATTTTTCATCAAACATAAGTTTAGTGTTTTGGCATGGCTTTTAAGAACACATAGCTTGCAATTAGGGGCTTGTTAGCTATTTCAACTTTAGATTATAAAGTGTTACCATGAATGAGCCTCTCAAATAAGACAGTCTCTTGATTCTAGTTTGACATTTTTAAAATATAAGATTATCATGAAGATCATCATTAATCAGTTCAAAGACCATAATGCCAGGGCCCCAAGGAAAACAGTCACAGTGGGTGAAAAATCTATTTCCTGCTTTTTTTCCATATGCCCACATTAAAATGATTCTTATTTTCAAATTTTGTGATTATAAATCCTTCAATATATTCATCATTAGTAGAAATACTTCATCTCTTTCAGAGCTGGGTTTTTTTAAGTCAGTTAATGGTGTCTATCTAGATGTGATAGGGAAGTGGTAGGTCTTTTCCCTTGGTGACCATGTTATCACAATGGTGTTTAGGGCAGCCCTCTCTGCACAATTAAGGAGAGAATGAGTGTGTCTTTGGTGCTTCTCTGATTATTTCCATTCTTCTTCCCCCACCTCTCCCATCTGCATAAACACCTGGCTTATACCTCCCTGGCCTTTAGGATAAATAGTATGAATGGTCGCTTAAACTACCATCAGTTATTTTATTATATTGTGAACATGGAAAGACTCCTTATCCTTGGCTAGAATTGTCTTAATTTCTGTCAGAATTGGGTTTATTGGCCTGCTATCAAAAAAGTACAAACTACAGAGCTCATCTTCTTTGCTAGATCTCTGTTGGAAACTGAGAAAGAAACATTGTCTATATGTTCTCATAAATTCATTGACTTTCATCTCTGTGTTAATCCTTGCACAGAAATTATGTCCTGAATTCAATTTACAGAATATAGTTTCACCATCTATGTAGCCATTTTATAAGCAACTCTTTAGAGATAACTGTGTTTTTAAGACCATTATCTTTAATGAATATATTTCAGAATATTATTTATTTACCATTTTATCATCAAGAAATAATAGGAACTCTCCAGGAAACACCTAGGAGTCTCCTATCTGTCTATATTCACATGGCTATGACCACATCCAGAGGTTAGTGACCATTCACTTCCACTTTCCATATCTTTCTGTATTTACCCTTACAAAGAAGCAGACTTCAGAAGATGTTATTCCAGATCTCAAAGGGAATGATAAGTGATTCCAGAATAATAGGAGTAAGTCCATTAAGGTTTTAAAATAAACTCAAAATGAATTAATGACCTAAATGAATAAAAGACCTAAATATAAGACTGGATACTATAAAACTCTTAGAGGAAAATTTAGTCAGAACACTCTTTGACACAAATGGCAGCAGTATCTTTTTTGATCCATCTCAAAAAAGAAATGGAAATAAAAACAAAAATAAATGGGACCTAATTAAAGTTAAAAGCTTTTGCACAGCAAAGTAGTCATAAACAAAAAGAAAAGACAAATCACAAAATGGTAGAAAATATTTGCAAGCAATGTGAATGACAAGGCATTAATCTCCAAAATTTACAAATATCTCATGTGGCTCAATATCTAAAAAAACAAACAACCCAATTAAAAAATGGGCAGAAGACCTAAATAGACATTTCCTCAAAGAAGACATACAGAGGACCAAGAACAAATGAAATGATGCTCAACATTGCTAATTATTAGAGAAAGCAAATCAAAATGACAATAAGGTATCACCTCACACTAGTTAGAATGGCCCTTACCAAAAAAATCTACAAACAGTAAATACTGGAGAGGATGTGATGAAAAGGGACCCTCCTATACTGTTGGCAGGAATGTAAGTAAACTGGTGCAGCCACTATGGAAAACAGTATGGAGATTCCTTTAAAAACTAAAAATGTAAATACTATACGTGGCCAGAAATGGTGGCCAGAAATGCCACTCCTGGGCACATAGCTGAGAAAATCATAATTTGAAAAGATACATGCACTCCAACATTCATTGTAGCACTATTTTTGATAGCCAGGACATGGAAGAAACCTAAATGTCCATTGACAGAGGAAAGGATAAAGCGGATGTGGTACCTACCCACAGTGGAATATTACTCTGCCATAAAAAGAATAAAATGATGTCATTTGCAGCAACATGGTGGATCTGAAGATTATTATACTTAGTGTAGTAAGTCTGAGAAAGACAGTGTCATATGATATCACTTTTATGCAGAACCTAAAAAGGGGACACAACTGAACTTTTTTACAAAACAGAAGCAGACTCACAGACTTAGAGAAAGAATTTATGGTCACCAGGGACAGTGGTTGTGGTTTGGGATGGCTATGCACACACTGTTATATTTGAAATAGATAATAGACAAGGACCTATGATAAAGTACAGGAAATTCTCTTTAATACTTTGCAATAACCTAAATGGGAGTTTCTTTTGAAAGATTGGACATATTTACATGTATACCTGAATCAACTTACTGTACACCTGAAGCTAAAACATTGTTAATTAGTGATACTCCAATATAAAATAAAAATTAGAAAAATAAATAAAAATTTAAAAATTGTCTGTGTTGGGGCTTGCCTGGTAGCTCAGTGGTAAAGAATCTGCCTACCAATCCAGGAGACATGGATATAACCCGCAGTCTGGTCACAGAGCAACTACAGTCCATGTGTCACATCTACTGGGCCTGTGCTCTCGAGCCTGGGAGCCTTGACTGCTAAGCCAGCTACTGATGCTCACACACCCTAGAGCCCATGCTCCACAATGAGAGAAGCCACTGCAACGAGAAGCTCAGGAGCTGCAACTAGAGGGCAGTCCCCACATGCTGCAACCAGAGAAAAGTCTGCAAAGTAACAAAGACCCAGCACAGTCAAAAATAAATACATTTAAAAAACATCTGTGGTGCTATGAGAATCGCCAACAATTACTGCATAGTATAACACATATCCAACAAGAGGGATTCTAGGCTCCAACAAATCCTAAACTATAACTAAAACATTGTTAATCAGTGATACTCCAATATAAAATAAAAATTAGAACAATAAATTAAAACTTAAAAATTGTCTGTGCTGGGGCTTCCTGGTAGCTTAGTGGTAAAGAATCTGCCTATCAATCCAGGACCGTGGTTTCAACCATTGCCCTAAACTATAGGGCAATCTGATCTCCATCATACTCTGCAATTGTGGCAACACTCAAATACAGTACACTTGGATCCTCACTCTCTTTTCAAGAGCCCTTCATGGGTGGTATTGAGGATCCCTTGGTGAGAAGGAAAGGCTATATTTTAAGCCTTTACAAGAGAGTTTCAGTAGGGAATATTAGATCAGCATTTTCATCCATATATTTTATGTTTCATATATTTCAGTTCACCCAGACATAAGCACAGAGACTGGTACCTCAAAGACGCCTAATGCATATCAAGGAATAAACAAACATATGAATAAGAGTGTCCTTGACATTTATTTCTTACTATGTTCTTTGTGTCTGCCCTTCCTCAACTTGCTACTTAGCATGTGCTCTTTCCTTCAAATACTTTCTTTCCTTCCAGAAATGGCTGTTCTTTGTCCTAGGCATCCCCCAGGTGGCCTCTCTCTGCCTCTGTGTTTATTACTTAATTCTCTCCCAATGCCAGCTCTGCTCACTGCACATGACTACTCATCTCTGCATTCCGTCACCAAAGTCCAAGGGACTAGACTGTAACTTACTTGATGATTAGATCTAGAATGAATGAAACTAGGGCTCTGCATATGCTCTGAGAAAACTACAGTTCTAAAAGACACATGTATCTCAATGTTCATTGCAGCACTATTTATAATAGCCAGGACATGGAAGCAACCTAGATGTCCATTAACAGGTGAATGATAGTCGTGGCACAAATATACAATGGAATATTACTCAACCATAAAAAGGAAAGCATGTGAATAAGCTGAGCTGAACTAGAGGAACCTAGAGCCTGTTATACAGAGTGAAGTAAGTCAGAAAGAGAAAAACATATTGTGTGTGTGTGTGTGTGTGTGTGTACGTGTATATATATATATATATAATCTATTATAGAAAGTCTATTACAGAAAATGATATTGATGAACTTACGTGTAGGGCAGCAACAGAGATGTAGACATGCAGAACAGACTTGGGCAGCATTTCAAACATTTGACTACAGACTATTTTCTAACATTTATTTTTCCCCATTGCTATTAGAAGACTTTCTAGTCTTTAAAGCATGGCCACATAAGGGTTAAAAGACCCTTTTCCCCAAGCAGGGTTGGGGTCTTACTGGATAGAAATTTGCTACCATCTGTACATTTCACCCACAAGTTTTTCCCCAGTGTGTGTTCTTGGGCCCAATGCTATAATCATAGAATCTCTGAGGTTGTTGTTGAAGAAAAAATGATAGAAGATTTTTAAAATGTCAAGCCCACTGTGAAATATGGAGATAATCAATTCATGGGAGCTCATTTTACCATAAACATTCTGGCAGCACACTGCTTCCATAAACTTATTGTGGTCCAAGGGAAAACATGATATTGTATTTATGTTCGTCCAGTATTCTTGCCTGGGAAATCTCATGGACAGAGAATGGTAGGCTCCAGTCCACAGGGTCACAAAGAGTCGGACACAACTGAACGACTTCATTTCACTTCATGTTGTTCTCATTGAGCAGATCCTATTTTTCCTGAGAAATATTTCCAACTCTTTCCATTCCTGTTGTCACTTTTTTCTCTCAGTCTCATCACTGTCCTATGAATTCATTAATTTCACTTCCTTCTTCCAAGCTTCATGCCTTTAGTTCATTTTCCACAATGCTGGTAGAACTTGGTCCTAAAAATTAACCATATTAGCACACTTCCTCCCTTTAAATATTTTGATTGGCTCCCTCTTGCCTAGTTAAATGCTTTATTTATTGTAAGTCTCCTTCAAGCATTTTATTTCCTAATTAGCATTATGAATCTTTAAGATAGAGACATATATCAGTTATACCAATGCATTCTACACTAAAACTTTTTTAAAACAGCAATTTATTTAGGGAATTATTACATACGAACACACAGGGTCATGCTATTCAACAGTAGTTAAGTCCAAACCTCTAAGTACTAATACACAAAATATGCTGGCAATCCCCTTCTCAAATCTCAGCTGTCTAGGCTTCATACTCTCTTTTTGCTCAAACCTGCTGTTCTCCAATAACATTCTTTGCAGTTTTGTCCTCACGTTTGCAGGTGGTATTACTGACCTCAAGCACTCACCCCAAATCCTAAACCCACTCCTCCATCTACTCATTCTGCTCAACTTGGTAACCTGCTTATTCTTTAAGAAACAGCTCAAATGCTATTTTTCTCTGAAGATGTTTTATTCTTCTATCTCCTGGGCAATCTGGGTACTTTGGGAGTTTAAAAGGAAGAATAAACTGTGTTCATACTTGTCATAACTTGTTCACATTGCCATGTGAAACTCTGTCTCCCTCATTAAAAACTAATTCCATATGGCAGGCATGGCCATGCTTCATCCTTTTTGTAGCTCCTTTTCTAGTTCACTGCCTAATATACAGAGATGGTGTATAATGAAAGTTTACCAAAATATTTGCTAACTATGCCACTGATAAAGGATAGAAAGGCATGAGTCACACGTATACACACATGTACACAGAAAGACTGTCTCCAAGTGATGTCGTTAATAACTTTTGTCTATGGGAAAACAAGCATTTACTCTGATTCATGAATCTTTGGAAATTCTGATTTCCCTGTTTCCAATCATAAACATCCTATACACTAGACCCCTCAGGAACCATAAACTCCCCAAAGTCATTGTAGAATATCCTCCTTAACAAGGACATGGTTGTTCTATTTTGTGCCAAAGTCAATGAGACAGCAACCCCAGGTGACATGTAAGTAAGTTTCTTCCTGAGCTCCACACCTGCTGCTCCTGTGCAGAAGTGCAAGAGGAAGCTCAGATTGTTTCTGTGAAAACCCACTTTGTCATTATTCATCAATGGTCCTCAAAGCATTGCCCACTTGTATCTCACCCCAACACGCAATAATGATTTCAACAGAAGAGCAGCTGTTTTGTATTATATGCTTCTCTGTGAATGGCGCCCAGGTACTGCCATTCCAGTTTCTTTATGAACGTGTGAGAAAAATGGCCGGTTGCCAAAGACAGCATCCACATGATTGAAACAACGCCCCAGACATAAAAAGAAAGAAAAAGTACCCCTCACAGAATGCAGTGTGTACAGTTTTGGCTGTTTTGCATATCCTCTGCAGCTGTGCATTCATGATGCTATATTTAAGCAAAAATCTGTGTAAAAATTAACCACTAGGAGATGGAAGCTTAGTGGCCACTTGCAGGGTTTGGCTGCAGTGGCTGCCAAGATTCTCTGCATCCGAATGAGCTTTACCTGTCTTATAGTCAACTGGAGATCAGATGTGACCCCTTACCAGAATTTAATCTTTTCATACATTGTAGGACTTTCTCTAAAAATTAGCAAACCCTCATTATTACTTTTTTTCTGAAAAGGATTACTGTCACTTTGTGCTGGTTCTTTTAGAATCACAACTGTCATAAAGTTGGAACTCTGAATAGTCATTAAAGAGAAACTTTTGAAAAGTCCTATGTGTCAACTTAGTATTAACTTCTTATGCCCCACCTTTCTCACTCTGAGGAAACTGATGGTAAAGCTGTAATTAAAGAGGAGAAGGTTGCTCATTTGGAATGAACAAGACCAACTGCTTATCTTCAGGATGCAAATAAGGCATCACCAAATTCTCATTGTCAGC
Source organism: Budorcas taxicolor (assembly GCF_023091745.1). Classification (NCBI taxonomy): domain Eukaryota; kingdom Metazoa; phylum Chordata; class Mammalia; order Artiodactyla; family Bovidae; genus Budorcas; species Budorcas taxicolor. The sequence goes on from NC_068916.1 coordinate 36,070,047, forward strand.
CAGAAGAAATAATTCAAACCAACTCTGCTTGATAAGGAAGGAAAATAAAATATCCCATGAATTCATCTATAGATAAAGAAAGAAATATGATGATTAACAAAAGGGAAAATAATTAGTTGGGTTGTTATCGGGTTGCTATAAATTGCCTTGCTTTTAGGATATGTAAAAGCTGAAAAGTGAAAGTGTAAGTTGCTCAGTTGGGTCCGACCCTGCCACTCCATGGACTGTAGCCCACCAGGTTCCTTTGTCCATGGGATTCTTCAGGCAAGAATACTCGAGTGGGTTGCCATGCCCTCCTCCAGGGGATTTTCCCAACCCAGGGATCAAACCCATGTCTCTTCTGTCTTTTGCATTGGCAGGCAGGATCTTTACCACTGAGCCCCTGGTGAGGCCCCCAGTAAATATGAGCTGTCATTAAAAGTTTGTCTACAGTATGTACTCAGTAAAATTAGCTCTTTTCATTGCCTAAATGAAAATTTATTTGTTGATAATTTTAGAAGCAATTTTTAAAGTGTACAGTTTATTGTAGAGATGCCAAATTAATTTGCTAAAATTCATTTATACAGATAAAATGCCATTTTTTAATATTTACAATTCCCACTAACAGATTTCTAGATAAGTTCTGAAATAGTTGCTATGACTTGCTTTGAATTTTGCAAGGGATTAAATTGCATATTTAGTTTTTATATGGTTGCTTATTCTGAATGTAGCTTTAGGCTATGATTATCTCGTGTCACAATTGACCGACTCTGTTATTTTTGTGAAGATTTAAGAATGTTTGTTTGCTGTTGGGTAGATAAAATCATTGAAAACTGACTGAAAAATAAAGCTACAATGGGCCCAGACTTTGCAAGACATCCTAAAGTAGCCAGTAATGTTACTAAGTGAAAGGAACAAGAAGTGGCTGGTGAAGAAAGCATGGATTGCTGTGGCACTGACACCATTAGGGTCAAAACATCTTCCTCAGCTACAGAACCATCTTCCCACTTTTTAATACGAGTAATCATTTTTTTTTTTCAAAAACTTATAAAGTGTTAATCAATTTTTCTTGAAACACTCCTTTTTATTCCATTCAAAAACAGACTGCCATCCCTAGATCCCTAATGTAAATAAATACTACAAACATCCCTGGTGTCAGCAGGAACATTTCTATACCCATACACAAGATTTGACTATGACAGTCATAGACTCTTTACTGTGAATAAAGGTATTGATATATTTAATTCAAAAGTTGAGTCACTATCAGTTGCTTTGAATACTCTAGCATGATGTCAGCCCCTCAATGAGTTCATCCTCTTTCCTTTCCTAGGTAAAGCTTCTATTTTGCCTCCTTGGAGCTGGAGAACAGAAATATTACCATGCCCTTAACTCAGAGAGGCTCCCTGTAACTGGGGAGGCCATCTGATGTGCTGCTGATTTATGAATGGCCCACAGAGAAGCAAAGTCATCACTATAAATGAAGAAGTGTCACACAGAGACAGGGTGGACTCTGACCACTTTTCCATGATAAGTATTCCCCCCAAGTTCTTAGTTAGCCACCAGGGAAGCCCCATCTGAGACTCCAAGTTGGCTTTAATTCATGGGGTCTGAATAAAACATTGCATTCTTAATTTATTGCATAAAACTATCTTTTGTCTTAATCCATCGACTGACCTCATGTATACTGGACTTGCCCTTGACCTACCTGAAGGCTCAATGAGGTTGAGGATCCCTGGGTGCCTTAAAATTCAACACAATGCCTATTATATGCTATATATATGTTTATATAGCCTATAAAAATATGCTATATGTTTAATAAGTGTATGTTGAAAATTACATAATTTCAGGCATAGCTCTTGGCTAAAGATTCAAAGTTGAGCTTCTCTTTGCTCTGTCTTTGTATTACACTCCTTTGGGGAAAAATATAGAAAAATCCGAGAGTAAAGGGTGTTATCTTCACCAGGACTACGATAAAGTATTAATCAATTCCGTGTCTTCTGATGATTTCAAGATACAAGCAAGCGGAAAGAAATGAGGAGGGATGAGATGTGGATGTAGTCTGACAAAGAAGAGTTTTTCTAGGTAACTGGGAGTCCTGGGGGATGGGGAGAAGCTGTACTGTCAATCAACTCAGGGATGACATGTGATTCCAATCTGGGAGCCCAATATCACTGATTCTGTTCTGGAGGCTTTGCCTCTTTTGCTTAGTGTTCTATGAGGAAAAGATGATTTTGCTGCTGCAAGAGCTGATCAGGTAAGGATCTGAAACATTTACCTTCACAATCAGACTTATCATATATATTTCCTGGGGAAGAGTGACCCACACATACAAGATCTGGCCCAATATTTTTAGAAGTGTGGGAAGGTGTCTAACACTTACAGAACTACAATCTTATTTATCATAAACAATTTCCAATATCATCTCATAGAGAGACCATTGCATGAGTTTCCTGAATAGCTTCATAACATATATCTGGCCTTTCTCTAATGAATTTCTGCACATCACTGTGAAAATTCATCTTATAAAAATAAAAGTTTTTACAAAGGAGGGTTCTATCTTAAAAATATACATGCACACATAAACACACATGCAAATAAAATTAGTCATCCTCTACTGCCTACAGAACAAAACTAATCTGCTTTGTCTGGTGTGAAAGTGAAAGTGTTAGTTCCTCAGTCATGTTCAACTCTTTGTGACCCCATGGACTGTGGCCCATCAGGCTCCTTTGTCCATGGAATTCTCCAGGCAAGAATAATGGAGTGAGTAGCCTTTCCCTTCTCCAGGAGATCTTCCCGACACAGGGATCGAACCTAGGTCTCCCACATTGCAGGCAGATTCTTTACTGTCTGAGCCACTAGGGAAAAATTTTGTTGCTGTTCGGTCACTAACAAGTGTCCAGCTCCCTGTGATGCCATCGACTGCAGCATGCCAGGCTTCCCTGTCCTTCACAATCTCCTGGAGTTTGCACAAACCCATGTCCATTGGTAATGCCATATAACCATATCATCCTCCTAGACTGGGAATCAGATGGATCTTAGTTCAAATTTGGACTCTGCATTTATTAGATGGTCTGAAGACAGTGCAGTCACCTCTCCTAGACTCCCTATTTGTGAAATGAAAATAGCGATTCTCACCTCAGGATTACTAAAAACTTCACTATGGTAATAACATACAAAGGTATCCAGATATGTCCAAGCCATGGTTCAGTGTCTGGCACGTAATAAATTCTCAGGAGAAGGCAATGGCACCCCACTCCAGTACGCTTGCCTGGAAAATCCCGTGGACGGAGGAGCCTGGTGGGCTGCAGTCCATGGGGTCGCTAGGAGTCGGACACGACTAAGCAACTTCACTTTCACTTTTCACTTTCATGCATTGGAGAAGGAAATGGCAACCCACTCCAGTGTTCTTGCATGGAGAATCCCAGGGACAGGGGAGCCTGGTGGGCTGCCGTCTCTGGGGCCACACAGAATCAGACACGATTGAAGCGACTTAGCAGCAGCAGCAGCAAACTATAACAAGTTCTGCCTTTCATTTTACAATTGGTATTATTATTCCGCAGGCTCACTCATTCCTTCTTATTGTACCATTTTTATTGTTACCCTATATGAATATATTATTTCATTTTCCTACCTATTCATTGTCCATTGGACTTTCTTCACTCCTTGCTTCATTCATATTATTACATCCTAGTCATAGGTAAGTATGACTATTTCTGCATGAGCTAAGATGTGATTGTGATATCTGGTAACATTAATCAAAATTAATATGCTGAGGCCAAGTGAAAGAGGTGACTGACCCATGGAATCAATCTGAGCAAGATCAGGTGGAGCAGATATGAGAAAGAACTCTAACTAGGGAAAGGGAGGTTCTGTGAGTGCTCTCTGGCCCTTGTCTGCTAGTTGGCCTCATGCAGGCCAATTTTTCCACTCCTCCAGAACACAGACAGCCACAGGCAGCTCCAAGGTTCTCATCTTCGCAGCTTTGCCTCATGAGGAAAATGAGCTTCTATTTTTTTTAATTATTCAAAATATCATGGAGAAAATCTGTGATTGGCTTACATGTTCCCAGTCCCAAATGAAAGACCATGTTCAACAGAATGGACCACAATTTTTATCTTAACACTATTCAGGTGTTCTGGCTTCACATGGCTGAGAGAACTATGTGTTACTTGCTCAGTTGTGTCCAACTCTTTGGATCCCATGGACTATAGTCCACCATGCTCCTCTGTCCATGGAATTCTCCAGGCAAGAACACTGGACTGGGTTGCCATTTCCTTCTCCAGGGGATCTTCCTGACTCAGGGATCGAACACTGGTCACCTGCATTGCAGGCGGATACTTTACTGGCTGAGAGAAGAGAGTGTATCTAGAAGATAGCAGTTTCCTCAGGAACTAAATATTACAGTGTGGAGAATGAGTGAACAAATCCAACAAATTAAAAAGCTTGCCCTTTCAGAATAAGGCTTTGGTCCTTAGGAGCGAAAAAGGCAAAACAATGACTATCTGGGAGCCAACTGTAAGCTTAAGCACAGCCATCAATCAGAGCAGATCTGCAGAGCTCTGTTTTGGTAGATCGCATAGATAATCTAAGAAAGTCTTATTTGAGTAATAAGCTTACAGTATATTCAAAAGCAGAGACATTACTTTGCCAACTAAGGTCCATCTAGTCAAGGCTATGGTTTTTCCAGTGGTCATGTATGGATGTGAGAGTTGGACTGTGGAGACGGCTGAGCGCCAAAGAATTGATGCTTTTCAACTGTGGTGTTGGAGAAGAGTCTTGAGAGTCCCTTGGACTGCAAGGAGATCCAACCAGTCCATTCTGAAGGAGATCACCCTGGGATTTCTTTGGAAGGAATGATGCTAAAGCTGAAGCTCCAGTACTTTGGCCATCTCATGCGAAAAGTTGACTCATTGGAAAAGACTCTGATGCTGGGAGGGATTGGGGGCAAGAGGAGAAGGGGACGACCAAGGATGAGATGGCTGGATGGCATCATGGACTTGATGGACGTGAGTCTGAGTGAACTCCGGGAGATGGTGATGGACAGGGAGGTCTGGTGTGCTGCAGTTCATAAGGTCACAAAGAGTTGGACATGACTGAGCGACCAAACTGAACTGAACTGAAGCTTACAGTATTCACATTGTGGAAATAATTTGAACCCTGGGTTATTTTTTAACCCCATAGATTTTAAGCTTAGATTCTGGTTATGTTGCTTAATTTCTATTTTAATCACAAGAGTTATCTGGGAATGGTAAGATTATCTACAGAATCTATTGTCTACACATTAGATTAGGTTTATGCACATGCTTTACACTTTTGGGCATTTAGTCATCAAGATATATTTTTTTCAGTCTATTATATAATGATGACTACTTTTGCTGTACTCTTAATACAAATTATCTCATTATCTCTTGCCTTTTTTCTTAGACCAATTGCCTCCCTATGAATAGTCAAGCATTATGCGTTTCTTAGAGACCCTCAAACAACTGATGATTATCTAATATGCATTACCACAGCCTGCAACAGAGGAAAAACCACAAGAACAAAAGCTCACCAATTAAAGTCAACTTAGGAATCTTTCTCTTTGAACTGCACAATTTGTAAAATTCTTACAAAATAAACATTAATCGCTCCTGTTGTAATCGCTAAGTCATGGCCAGCTCCTTGCAACTCCAAGGATTTTAGCCTGCCAGGCTCCCCTGTCCATGGGATTTCCCAGGCAAGAATACTGGAGTGGGTTGCCATTTCCTTCTCCAGGGGGTTTTTGCGACCCAGGGATGGAATGATTGTCTCCTGCATTGGCCCATAGATTCTTTACCAGTGAGCCATCTGGAAAGACCTACCATTAATTAGTAGCATGAAAAAATGAAATAAAGAAAAAGGACACATCCATTAACTAATTATCAGTCCTGAAACAATCAATGTTATTTTATTTAAAAGTATCTTTATATTTTTGTGAATGTATTTTTGATTATTTTTGACATAATCACATTTTTTGTCTAACTTTGTGTTCTTCTGAATATGTACTAAATGTACTAACATTAAGCATCTGCATGTTAATGCACAGCTTTCTTAATAATTTCAAACAGGGCAACAGAAATCGTTGATGTTACTCACAATTTTCTTCATAATTTCTCTTTGTACATTATAAGGAAATTAAAATACTTCAAAATTTCTGTTCATTAAATAATGCTTATAAGTATTTCACTTATTTTTAATCTTATTTATTTTTTCCTTATTTTAGATTTATAAAGTGAAATTCTAGGTAGAAAGGTACAACTCTTCTTTTAAGAGCTGTTACCCAAAAACATGTTTTAGGAAGTAAAGTGAGAATGGCATTGAAACATGTATACTATCATGTAAGAAATGAATTGCCAGTCTATGTTTGACACAGGATACAGGATGCTTGGGGCTAGTGCACGGGGATGATCCAGAGAGATGATGGGGTGGGAGGTGGGAAGGGGGTTCAGGATTGATTCATGTATACCCGTGGCTGATTCATGTCAATGAATGGCAATGTCAATGTATGGCAAAACCAATACAGTATTGTAAAGCAAAATAAAGTAAAAATAAAAATTAAAAAAAAAGAAAAGTAAAAAAAAAAAAAAGAAGTAAAGTAATCCACTTCCCCCCAGCTTTAACTTTCTGTTTTCTTCATAACCCATTGAAGTGACAATATAACTTAAAAGATTATGTCTTTCAAAAAATTCCTAGGGGACCATGTAAAAAAATAAAGGTCTCACATTTTAAAGATCTAGTATGGTAGGTAAGATGTGTTATCAAACTGCAGAGGTTCTTCCTACATGTCTGTTATCTTATTACTTCTTATTCATTGACAGCTCTTCAAAAACTATATTCTTTCGAATTGTAGCCGACATCCTGCTTTGCTTATTTTCAAAAATGTCAGTGAACTAATGCATCCAGGAAGTTCTTAGTTAAGCTGAAAGAATTCCTCACAATTTTAGAAGATTTGTGCTGGGGAGACCATATTCTATCAAAGTATTTCCATCAAAGACTTCCATTCACTCCTTTATGTCTCCCAAATTATTTAAATCAGATTTACTGAAGTATCATTTACTTCTAATAAAATTGATCTCTTTTTAGCATCCAGCTCAATGAGATTTGAGTAGTCATGTTTTTGCCACCGCCAGGAAGATTTAGAACATCTCCATCACTCCCAGAAGTTTCCTCAGAACGCTTTGTAGACAATTCCCTCTCGTCCCAGTCAGTCTCCGGTAGCCAGTGATCTGATCGTACACTGGCACCATAGCATTGTCTTTTCCAGAATGTCATGTGAATAGAACCATGTAGGCTTTTGTAGCTAGTTTCTTTAATGCACCATAATGCTTTTGAGATTCAAACATTTTCCTGCATGTATCAATAGTTTGTTCCTTTTTATTGCTGAAAGTAATTCCATTATATGGATAAACACAATTTGTATATCCATTTATCAGCTAATCAACATTTTGGTTGTTTCTAGTTTGTGGAGGCTGTGAATAAAGCTGTCATAAACATTCAAGTATTTATCTGTGGGTGGGAATACTTTTTGATTTCTCTTACGTATGTCTAGGTGTAAGAATACAGAATGTTGTGTAAAGTGTTATTTGAATTTATACAAAAATTATCTGCCCAAATCTCTTTAAACATTCATTCTGCCTGGTTTTCTCTCTCTCATCCCTTTAATGCTCCAATTATTCTTGTGTTAGATTGCTTAATACTGCCTCTAATTTAGTAAATTGATCAGATCAATAATTAAACAGCTTGTGGGATTTTTGTTGTCATTGTTGCTATATTTAACTTCAGTGAATCACACTTTTGCAAAGCTCTGATGTCAACTTATTTAATTTGGATCTTGGAGTGGAGTGTCCTATGACCTTTAATTTTTGATGGTCTCATGGTAAATCATGAATTTGTAGATTATCTGGATTTTTTCATTAAAATGGAACAACACAGAAGCAGAATGCCTCGTCAAATGATTTTGTTGACACATCAATGCAGCTAAAATACAGCTCTGGACTTTCCCCTCCACATTAAGGTCAGAACAGTAAGACTATACAGGAAAAAATAAGTTCACTCATTTTATCTTCTTTTTCCAGTTTCTATTTCATTCCAGACACCTTTGTTTTCTTTTCGTGTTGTCATATTAAGAATACCCCAAGTTAAAATATTTTTTTAAGAAGGAATGGGAAAATGGCAACGTTTGGGAAGATGTTTTAAAATTCTCCTTGGAAACCATATGATATTATTTTTCCAGTCAGATCAAATGACTTTTTGATGTGTTAACTATGGAAATTTTCCTTATGCCTTATCCAGCCTGGGATGTTGATAAATGATCATAGAGAAAGTATGTCAAAACATATGAGGAGAGACTTCTCATTGTCTTATAAATTTCCCAGCCAACATGGAAAGAAAAATAACACTGCTTTAACTCATTCTCTCATCAATCCCCAATACTTTACAAGTCAGAGAATCTCCGTCTACAACCTTTGGTATACGTTTAAAATCCTTTTCCCTATTGATAAATTCACAGTGGGAAGCAATTAAACAAGAGAAGAATATATACATGCTTTTTCATGAGTGGTTTTCTTTTAAAATCCAGCCTTTAGCCATAAAATTCTAGAAATCCCTTTTATTACCTCACACAGAGGCAACTGGACCCAAATACTTTTGATAATTCCTTACTAAAAACTGAAATGCCAATTTATTCATTTATTTAAAACAAAATCATGACTAAAATATACTTAGCTTTAAGCTTGGTATGTAGGATATACTCAATAAACACTGACTTTTTTCCTGCCATTATGATAATTGTTGTCATTACTCTTATAACAAAAGATGGACTGAAGCCAAGACAAGGGTCAGCTTTTGAAGAGGCAAGGCAGAGTGAACTGGCTGCCCACCAAAGCTCATGTTTCCTCTTCTGTAACAGAGTTACTATTGGGAGGTGACTATCCAGTCAGTAGTTATATTTCCCAGACTCCCTTGTGCCTATGTGTGTTCAGATACCTAATTTTCACCATTAGGAGGAGAAAATTAAACCTGTATTTTATGTCTTTTTAATCTTACTTTTTCTGCTTTTATTGAATTTTACATTGTTCTATGATGAATTAGTGACTGCTTTAACTTTCACATGATGAATTAGAAATTTTAAGAAACAGTCCTTTAATATAAATGGTTTGTGTAGCACTTCAATAAAATATTGCTATTATCCCTTGCAGAAATAGCATCTCTTTCTGTGGTATTCTCAGGCACCTGCTTCTAGCTAAATAACTTATACATGAATCCTCTCAATGAGACCTGACAGCCTGATCCTCTTCTACTCAAAGGATGAATTGTTTTAAACAACTTAGTTTAACACAAGGACTCCTTTGCAGGGAATATTTTTAGCTATCAATAAAAAGTTATTTCCAAGTTTTCATAGATTTTGAATTCCTAACCTTCCTTATTCACAATTGGTATTTCTATCTCTTAAGAGTCTATTAATTCTTATTAATCATAAACAAAATATCCTTCTCTCTGACCTTTTCCTGAATTGCCTATCACCTGGCTCCTACTTCACAGGCTGTTTTCCACTTCCTCCAAAACTCCCAGGCCCTTTACCAATTGTAAAATAAATAAACTGGCTCCCATGGCTTTGGGTGTCCAACTCTTGAGGCTCTGCAAAGTTTGTACATCACATTATATGTCTTTTCCCACAGAAATTCTTACTTTAACTCACTTTAAATATCTAAACATTTTGAAAATTAAATAATCTTTGAAGTATGGTTGATACAATTACATAACAGCTATTTCAACAACTGGACTTTTCCTTCAACAATATGAGGAATGCTTATTCAGACACTAGGTTCTATAGAAAATGCAATATTTGAGTAAGAGAGGATCTCTTTTATTCAAGTTGCTTTTAATGCCAATTACCATAATATAGAGTGGCAAGGGTCCTTATTACATCATTATTCAACATATTGCATTGTAATTACCTTTACATTTATTTTTGTCTTCTGTAATAGATGCTCTTGTGTTCCTCAAATGCCACAAAATGTTACCTTTCTCTCTCCTTTAAAAAATAGATATATTTTTATCTATGGTTCCTTCAACTGGTATAAAACAAGCATTCAATAAATGTTTATTTTTAAAGCTTCTAAATTGCTCTTTTGTGAGACAAGAATCTTTACCTGCATATAGTGATAGAATCTTAGGGCTGGCTAGCTATATCCTCTCCCATCTAAGGGCTGATAACCGCAGTCTAGTAAAACATCCATGGTTTGCAGAGCCAGAGAGCACTCTGAAGATCCTTGCTCCACTCTTCAGTCTTGAGCAAACTTAAGCATACTACTCAGCCTGTTTTAGCCTCTGATGCTGCTGCTAAGTCACTTCAGTCGTGTCCGACTCTGTGCGACCCCATAGACGGCAGCCCACCAGGCTCCTCCGTCCCTGGGATTCTCCAGGCAAGAACACTGGAGTGGGGTGCCATTTCCTTCTCCAATGCATGAAAGTGAAGAGTGAAAGTGAAGCCACTCAGTTATGTCCGACCCTCAGCGACCCCATGGACTGCAGCCTTCCAGGCCCCTCTGTCCATAGGATTTTCCAGGCAAGAGTACTGGAGTGGGGTGTCATTGCCTTCTCCGGTTTTAGCCTCAGTTTCTTCATTTGCTAAAATCTACCTCTCAGGATGTTATTGTAGAGATTAAAGAATGTGGCAATTACTAGACCACAAATACAAAAGGGCTACTTTCCATCTGGTTCAATCCCAATTGTTTCATTCTTGCTGAGACTTAGCAAAGCAATGCAATTTGTTCTGAAATATATATATATATATATATTTAAGTTAATGTAGCAAAGCTGGCCAGAAAATACTTATATCCTCAGTTTCAGTTTCATGATAGCTCATTTCTTTTTCTAAGGATTATTTATCCCTCAGATAATTCTCCTAAGGTTTAGGTGCCCAAAATAAAGTTCTAAGGAAAGATGTAGGCAAATTATAAGAAACATATCTGACATTAAAAACAAAAAGTCAAAGCCCTATGAAAAAAATCACATTGCTTGACTTTATAGGAACTGCTTCATAATCTAAAATGTCCTTTAAGAACTCGTAGGAAGAAGGTAGTTCATGCTTTATGGAATGGACCAGTGGAGAACATTGGATAGTCATCACTAGAAACACTGGCATGGAGGAAAAATTATATTAGGTACTGTAAATGCAAGGTCCTGAAAAAGTATATATAACATGGAAACATTCTGAAAATTTTCAGCTCAAGCTGTCATCATTCCCTCTGCCAACTTCCCATTTCCATATCTTGCTAGCCCAGCCTCTTGTCTCTCTTACTAAACAGTGTTCCTTTCATCTTTTCTTTTCATTCAAACCCACTTGCTTGTGAGGGGATCTGGGAAGTAGTCAAGAGAACCAAAAACAATGAGTGTTTCCTCTAGACATGGCATGGACTACTGAAGAAAGACATTTTGGATTTAACACTGTTAGCTTGGAATTTATTAGAATCAAAGCAGATGTAGCATTGTTATACCTCAATAACCTCTGCATAATTTAGAAGGATGTGAAGTGTGCTTTTTATGAGAATGACGATGCCAAATGCTTACAGATGCTAAGATAGCAGTATTCGAGAAATTGGAACCAATGTTATTGTCAAATCATATAAAAATGGGTCTGTGTGTAAGTGTGTTTTCATTTTTCAGCAGCAGGAAATGATACCACAAGGGAAAGTCTGTTCTGTAGTGAGGTAAAAGAAGAAAAATAATCATATTGATTTGAAGTTATGTTGATGAAGGAAAACTAGTGGAAAGAAAATATATAAAAGGGCAATGAAACTCACAAGAGGCAGCACTGGTCATAATTTTAACGAGTAAAACTTGCTCCCCTCTGCAGCCAGTTCTCTGGTCCTTTCCAATTTCCCTACACATTATATTTCTCTGGTTGTCACCCTTTGCCTTAATATTTCTAGTCTCCATATACCTGCTTTTTCTCTTTATTTATAGGCAGTGATATCAGCACACTTCAAGTTTGTCCATTACTACAAACAGGCTGCTTCCTTTAGAAAGGGCATAATCTCACCAATATGTGAAATCTTAAAAAATCAAATTCATAAAAGCAGACAGCAGAATGGTGGTTGCCAGGGACAAGACAGTAGGGAAAAGGCAGAGATGTTGGTCAAAGGGCACCAAATTTTATTTGTGGAGGATGAGTGATTTCAAGATTTCTAATGTACAGCATGGCGACTATAGTTAATAATACCATATCTGATACTTGACACTTCCTGAGAGTAGTTCTCAAGTATTCTCACTACAAACAAAAAATATGGCAACAATGTGAAGTGATAGATATGTTAATTAACTTGTTCATGGTAATAATTTCACTGTATACATATAATTTACAAACAAAAGTTGTATGTATTTAAGATGTATGTCATTTATATACACATATATATTTTATATATATATGTCATTGTATACCTTATATACATAAAATCTTTGATTGTAAATTATAGTTCAACAAACCTAGAGGGAAAAGAAAGAGCTGTTTTCCCAATGCATCCTGACAGGCCTATCTCAGAGCTTGTCTAGTCTTTTTTTTTTTTTTTTTTTTTCGCTTTGGGTAAATACACCTACTCTGCTTCTGCCGCACTGACTTCCCTTCCTGAAGAAATCCTATAGTGCTGACAAGCTCACTTTCCTTTGCATGTCCCTATATTTTCATTGGCCCTTCTACTAAGTGGAAAGCACCCAGAGCATCTTGATGATGTCACTGTGTTAAGGTCTAACAACACCAAAACCTGGGTTTTTGATATATTGTGTAATAAATGTTGGCTTGCAGGTAACTTTTTATACAAATTAATATGTTAAGTGGTCAGAAACAGGTTAAAATAAGGAACTTCCTGCTGTCGAGTTTGAAGTTCCCTTTTCAGGCGTTTACAATTTTATCCTGGGGAAGCAGCAAGTGAATGTCATGTCTCACACTGCATATACTACTTCTGTGTGCTCATATGATGGGCAAAGGGGCAGATTTGAGACAGAGGCTTTACCTAGGAGTAGTTGGGAAACGTTTTATAGACATATCCTCTAAGATTGGTCTCATTATTATAAGGAGAGCCATTATTTAATTATTAGACACTTTCTATATGCCAAGCACACTCTTTAAGTATGTTTTATTATCAGTGTGAAAAAGATGGCACTGTGTCCTCCAGCATTAGAAAGATGAATGAGCCTATCACTGGTGGGTAACAGATCTACTGAACCCAGGATTCTAATCTCACTGCTTATAACACAGTTCTAAATCCCATTTGCTATGGCTCCCTGAGGCTCTCCTCTGCTGATTAATCAAGAAGAGTTTACCAAATAGAGAAGAGAGAAAAGGTCTCTGGGAGCTCTGCTCAAGCAAGTATCATTCACATTCTAGAAAAGTAAGCGGGTAGCGGGAGAATACATAGAATCATAAAGCAGCACCTTTAAATTGGGTTTGAATGGTATTTTTGCTTTGTAGCCATTGTTGTTAGCAACCTCAGTATTTTTCTCTTTCACCTTCCTATAAGAAAGGTATAAAATGTGTATGGAAACAAAAAAGACCACAAATAGCCAAAGAGATCTTGAGACAGAAAAACAGAGCTGGAGGAATTAGGCTCCCTGATTTCAGACTATACTACAAAGCTACAGTCATCAAGACAGTACACTATAGGCAAAGACACAGAAATATTGATTGATGGAACAAGACAGAAAGCTCAGAGATAAAGCCACACACAAGTGGTCTATTTATTTACAACAAAGGATACAAGAATATACAATGGCAAAAAGATGGTCTTGTCAATAAGTAGTGCTGGGAAAATTGTTCAGCTGTACGTGAAAGAGCTGAACTGAACTGAACTGAACTGATACGTAAAAGAATGAAACTAGAGCATCTTCTAATGCCATGTGTGCATGTTCAGTTGATCAGCTATTTCTAACTCTTTGTGACCCTATGGGCTATAGCCCACCAGGCTCCTCTGTCCATAGGATTTCCCAGGCAAGAATACTGGAGTGGGTTGCCATTTCCTCCTCTAGGGGATCTTCCCAACCCAAGGATCAAACCCATGTCTCTTGCTGTCTCCTGCATTGGCAGGCAGATTCTTTACCAAGAGGCCACCTGGGAAACACTTGTGAAAGTGAAAGTCACTCAGATTTGTCTGATTCTTTGCGACCCCCTGGGACTATACAGTCCATGGAATTCTCCAGGCCAGAATACTGGAGTGGGTAGCCTACCCCTTCTCCAGTGGATCTTTCTGACCCAGGAATCGAACTGGGGTCTCCTACATTGCAGGTGGATTCTTTACCAACTGAGCTATGAGGGAAGCCTCATCCGCAGCAATAAACTAACATCATATACAGCAATAAACTCAAAAATGGATTAAAGACCTAAATATAAGACGAAATACTTTAAAATTCTTGCAGGAAAATATAGGCAGAAACACTCTTTGATATAAATCACAAAATATCTTTTTTTTTTTTTATCTACCTCCTAGAGTAATGAAAACAAAAATAAACAAATGGAATCTAAATAGACATTTCTCCAAAGGATACATGTGTGTGCCAGTCACTAAGTTGTGTCTGACTCTTTGCGACCTCATGGATAGTATCCCACCAAGCTCCTCAGTCCATGGGATTTTCCAGGCAAGAAGACTGAAGTGAGTTGCCATTTCCTCCTCCAGGGAATCCTCTCGACCCAGGGAATGAACCCATGTCTCCTGAGTCTCTGGCATTGGCTGGTGGATTCTTTACCACTGAGCCACCCGGGAAGCCCCAAAGGAGACATACAGATTGCCAAAAAGCACATGAGAAGATATTCACATCACTAATTATTAGAGACATGCAACTCAAAACTACAATGAGGTATCACCTCACACATTTCAGAATGGCCATCATCAAAAAGTCTACAAACAATAAATGCTGGAGAGGGTGTGGAGAAAACGGAACCCTCCTCCATTGTTGGCGGGAATGTTAATTGGTATAGCCACTATGCAGAAGAGTATGGAGGTTCCTTAAAAAGCTGAAAATAGAGCTATTATATGATCTAGCAATCCTATTCCTGGGTATATATCCAGACAACACCATAATTCAAAAAGACACAGGTACTCCAATGTTCATTGCAGCCCTATCCATAATAGCCAGGACATGGAAGCAACATAAATGTCCATCGACAGAGGAATGGATAAAGAAAATATGGTACATATATACAATACAATATTACTTAGCCATAAAAAAGGATAAAATAATGCCACATTTAGCAACATGGATAAACCTAGATAGTAAGTGAAGTAAGTCAAAGAAAAATATCATACAATATCACTTATATGTGGAATCTAAAAAAATGATAGAAATGAAATTACTTACAAAACAGAAATAGACTCACAGACTTTGAAAGCAAACTATGGTTATCAAAGGGGAAAGCTGTGGCAGGGTGGGGGGGAGGGTGCAGAATGGATTAGTTGGGATTAACATATGCACATCTATCTATCTATCTATCTATCTATCTATCTATCTATCTATCTATCTATGTAGTAGATAATAGGGACCTCCTATATAGCACAGGGAACTCTACTTAATATTCCATAAAAACTTAAATGGGAAAAAAGTCTGGAAAAAAAAATTCTGTAGACTCCTCTGATCACTAGCTTTCTACCTCTAACTTCACTCCCGATATGGGACTTTAACAAAAAAAATTTTTTTTTTTAATCAACAGCCACCAGCTTTGTATATTTCACCCCATAATAAATCTGGTCACACTGTAAGCTTTTTTCCACATCATAGCCAAGTGAGGGGGTGAATAAAATAAGGAAAAGCCATCTTTCTAGACACAAGCTCTAAAGCAAGCTTTGAGACCCAAAGGTGCTGGGCACCTATGGCAACAGGCAATAAAGCCACAACTCCAACAGTACTTACAATGTTAAGTTAGCTATAAAGGATCTTAAGATTGACATGTGGTGATTGGTGCATTTGAAGCAGATTTTTGAAGCTGAATAGAAAAAAAAAAGAACATTTTAACATGACACAACAAACACTTTCAAAGTATAGATGCCTATCTCATCTGTCAAGGGTTGTTTTTACCAATTACCAGCTATTTTTAATGTATCAAGGTAGATTACCCTATTGATCATGGAAATAGAAGCTATTTCATAAAATTTTCTTGGCCCTGATCACTATCAAGTAATTACAGGAAATTACTTCCCATTGGTGTTCGAGAGGCTTCTTTCAGGGTCTATTTGTCCATTTAGACTAGTTTTGTGTGGCACTGGATTCTTGGGAGGTAATGGATGTGTTTTAATTACATTTGAATTGCCAGGCTTTGTGTCTAAGGTGCACATTTTTGCACTGAAAGGAAAAGCAATCAGCAATTTTTAATAAGGAAAATCTTTAGCTCTGACTTTGGTGTCACTACATATCTTACCAAAATGGTTTGGGGATGGTGTGGTTGACACTTAAAACATGCAGTGGGCCGTGAAAAGGGTAAATGTATTTCTCTGTTTCTTCACAAAAAGTGGTTCTTTGATGAAAGAAATTTTGTGAAGTGAGAATGATGATATTAAATTGTATCTGTAATCATGACAGCTAACATGTACTTGAGCACTTTTACATCTCAGCAGAACCCAGAAGAGATGCCATACAACCTAGACCTCATCTAAAGAAAGTAAAGTTCTGTTTAAAAAAAAAAATCAGTTAAGAGCCCATTGTGAGCCTATAAGAATCTGGAAGATATAAAGATTCCTACATGTTAATAGGCTAGGGCTCTCACCATGGGTCCCTGACCTTGCATAAAGTGGTTGGAATGTCTTGAATAATCAAGAGAGTTCTTCCAGAAAAAAAGTTCATGAAGGAAAGCTCAAAGTTCTCTGTGTGGTGAGAAAGGGAAAATGTTCCTACTTGTCAGTTAATAGATGGTAAAAAATTTCCCTATGTGGCTGCCAGGTGTAACTCTGTGAATAGTATTAAAGTATACAATAGATATTTATAGGACTGCCAAGTAAAGAGAGAACAGAATAGATCTATACATCCCAACATGACACAAAGCACAGTCTGTGCACAATGTTCCTATACATTTCCACTAACAGTTTCATCTTTTTGTTCTAACCTCCCTACCTTTAAGGAAGACATGATGCAATCTAGAGACAAATTGCTACAGCCAGAAGACTGGATTTAGGGCCCCCATTCTAATAAGGGGAAAACAAAAACAAAAACACGACAGGTACAATCCTAGGGCTATTTCAACTTTAAGGGCAATGTAGAATAGAGTGGCTTGGAGATTATCTGGATATTCAAGGAAACATTCTGGCCCAGCATGCACTGTGCCCACTGATGATAATGCTGAATTCTAAACTTGATTGTTAGAATAATGAAACTGGTAAACATTCTTGCCCTACCATGACTGGCTCAGGAACTTGTTGACAACCAAATCAAGTGGGGTGGGATTTCAAGAACTTTTGATATGAAGGCTGACTGAGTCAATCAGATCCCAACAGATTCATGGAAGTATTTATAGGTTTAGAATCATGGAAATGGAAGAAATCTCTATGAAGTATACAGTCTAGCTTTTGCCACCAAGTTAATTTTTCTTCTACCCAGGACCAAGGAAATGTTTTACCTCAACACAGATGCAGAGTGTAACATGTCTTTAATTCCCCTTCCCCAAGTAAAAGGAGAAGAAGAAAAAAAAAAAAAAAAAAAAGATTTTCTTCTTTTCTAATTCTATACATTTTACTATAAATGCTGCTTTAAGTGTATCTCACACATTTTGATATGATGGGTTCAAATAACTTTTAAATGTTTTCTAAATTTCCTTGTGTTTTTTTCCCTTTGATTCATGAGTTATTTAGATGTGTGATGCTCAGTATTCAAATACCGGTGGCTTTTATCATATCTTATTGCTATTGATTTCTGATTTCTCTTGCTATCAGAGATTGCATTGTGTAGGTATTCAATCATTTGTACTTTGTAGCTTATTATACAGCTCATTTTTGACCAACAGTCCATGTCTTTTTGAAAAGACTTTATCCTGCTGTGTTGCATATAGAAATGTAATTGGGTAATGTCAAGGTGGATTTTAAAGTTTTTGCAAGGCTTCTATATCTTTATTAATCTTTCTGTCTAGTTTTCTTCCAAATACTGATCCAGGGTGTTAAGATCTCCAACTTTTGTCTTTTTTTCCCTTTAGTTCTTCCAATTTCTGTTTCATACATTTCCTAGATCTATTTTTAGGTTCATGTGCTTTCATTCATCTTTGAGTCTTTCTTTAGAATTGAACTTTTTATAATCACATTTTATCATTATCTCTTCTAATATTTATTTTAAAATCTATTTTGTCTGATAATGATATAAGCACTATGACTTTATCATGCTGCTTGCAAGACATAATTTTTAAACGGCAATGTTGTTTCAAGCTATCTGTGTCTTCACATCACAGTTCATCTTTTGGCATTGATATGTTTCTCATCTTGTTTTCTTATGTTTACTCTGTTGGTGTTTGATACAAATTATTGATGTTAATTGATTTGGGCATTTTGCTATTTTCTGTCCTTGTCACCTGTTTGCTATTCCTGTGTCCTTTCTGTCCTGTCATCTTAGATTATTAGAATATTATGTTAGAATTTCAATTTTAACTTACTTATTAACATGTTTCCTTGCTCTTTTGGAGAAGGGGATGACAGAGGATGGGATGGTTGGATGGAGTCACCAACTCAATGGACATGAATTTGAGTAAAGTCCAGGAACTGGTGATGGACAGAGAGGCCTGGAGTGCTGCAGTCCCATGGGGTTGCAAAGAGTCGAACATGACTGAGCAACTAAACTGAACTGAGCTGTACCTCACACAGTGCTATTGCTGTCATATATCACATTCATGTTGCATCGCTCAAGTCATGTTGAACTCTTTGCAACCCTATAGAATGTAGCCTGCCAGGCTCCTCCGTCCATGGGGATTCTCCAGGCAAGAGTACTAGGGTGGGTTACCATGTCCTCCTTCGGCATATCTTCCTGACCCAGGGATCAGATCTGCATTTCCTAGGTCTCCAGCATAGCTAGATGGGTTCTTCACTAAACTCTACAGTATCTTGTTATAAGCTTTGATTTAAAAAGTCATTTAAGTCTTAAAGAAATTAACAGAAGAGAATTCTATCCTCATTTACTTTCACCAGTATTTATCATTTCTAGAGTTTTTCACTTCTCAGTTTGCATCTGGTAGAATTCTAAATCTTCACCACTTTAGCATTTCTTGTAGGTATGCAAATGACAGATTATGCCAGTTGTCATCTATTGAAAATATCTTTAGTTTGTTTTTCTTCTTGAAGGATATTTTTTGCTGAAGAGAGAATTCTGGGCTGATTCTCCTTTTTGGCACTTTAAACATGCAATTATATTGTCTTTTTGCCTCTCAAGTCTGATCAGAATTCTTACTGTTTTTCCCTTCCATGAAATTTGGTTTCTTTATCACCAGTTTTCAGTTACTTGAGTATGATCTGCCTGGCTATGGCTCTCTTTGCATTTTATCCTGCTTGAAAGAACTAAGTGAAGTTGCTCAGTTGTGTCCGACTGACTCTTTGTGACCCCATGGACTGTAGCCTACCAGGCTCCTCTATCCATGGGATTTTCCAGGCAATAGTACTGAAGTGGATTGCCATTTCCTTCTCCAGGGGATCTTTCCAACCCAGGGATCAAACCCGGGTCTAGTGCACTGTAGGCAGACACTTTACTGTCTTAGCCACCAAAAAATCTTAGCCACCATAACATAAAGCTTTATAATAAATAGAAGCCACAGAGCTTTTTAATTAATAAAATTATGTTTTTCACCAAATCTGTAATATTTTCAACAATTAATTTTTACATACTTTTCGTGCTTCATTCCCCTCTCCATTTAAAACTCAAAGTACACACATGTATGACAACTTTATACTGTTCTATGGGTTAATCATTTTTCTTTGCTCTTTTCAGATTCAATAATTTTATGTATCTCAGTTTCACTGACTTTTATTTTTGCCATTTCCAGTCTGACTCCATGTGTATATGGTGATTTTTTATTATAGCATTGACCTTTTAGGTTTTAAAATTTCTATCTGGTTGAGGTTTTTAAAATACAATTTTAATTCCTTACTCAGTTTCATTATTTACTACAACTATTCTTCTGAGCCCTTGAACGTATTTAAAATGACTGCTTTAAAATCTTTGTCTGACAATTCAGATATTTATGTTACCCCAGCTGGGAGGGATTGGGGACAGGAGGAAAAGGGGATGACAGAGGATGAAATGGCTGGATGGCATTACCGACTCCATGGACCTGAGTTTGAGTGAACTCTGGGAGATGGTGATGGACAGGGAGACCTGGCATGCTGCGATTCATGGGGTCGCAAAGAGTCAGACACAGCAGAGCAACTGAACTGAACTGAACTGAACTGAGGTTAGTTTCAGTTGATATTTTTTTTTCCCCCTCTTGACTATGGTTCAAGAAAAGTTGGTGGTAACAGGTCACATTTTTTTCTATTTCATTTTATGCCTGGCTTCTTTTGATTTTACACTACACATTTTGGAATACACATTATAGAAATTCTGGATTTTTCTTACTAGAAGATGATTCAGTTTTATTCTAGAGGTAGTGGATCAAATTGAATTCAAACCCTAAGTTCTCTCTTCTCTGTGTTGAGCAGCTGGTGAAATTTTGTCTTGGTTCATTCATCCTTCTGTTACTTTTCTCTGGGCCCCATAATCAGTCAAATATTTGATCAGAATTCATAGATAGATTTAAGGCTTTCCTTCACCTAGTGACTCCTCTCTTTCCAGAATTTCCTCCCTCACCTTCCAGTTTCTCTGGAGCATTAAATTCCATTCCCTAACTCCTCAGGTCATTGACATGGCAGCATCTCTTGTGTTCTGCTTCACTCCATACAGACTAGGAATTTCAGGGAAAAGCTATCTCCATGTATATGACTCTGTGTAGTTTCCTTTTCTTGAGAGTCAACTCTTATCCTATTTTTACTTTGCTCATAGAAAGTTACTCTCTGATTATTCTCTAGTATCTTTATGTATGTGTTTATTTTAAAATATGTTGCCAGTGTTTATAACTGTTATCTGTGAGAGGATATGTTACAATTCATTATGTAATTTCTGGAAGGGAAATCTCTTGCTTTCATTTCAAATCACTATCATCTTTCACCTAAAAGTATGCCTTTTATTTAATATTTCTGCTTCTTAAATTCTATTCCCTATCTAGTTTATAAAAATGATCTTTTCAAAGCATACTATATATTGTCATCATTCATTTGCTCAAAAATCTCTAGCAGCTTTTCATCTTAGACTAAAATCGACATGTCTGATAATAGCATGATCTGGCTTCACCTTTCTGAGTTCATCTCTTAATACTTCCCCATTCTTCCTGTTTCAGTCCTCGTGTCACCGTTCATCCTTGCCGTGGTTCCCTGAACATGCCCAGTTTGACAGACCTACTTCTTATTTGGGATATTTACACTGGTTATTAATTCTATCCAAACTATACCCCTCTGTATAGATTATCACATACATGGCTTCTTCTTGACTTTCTGATCTCAAATTAGAAGTGAATTGCCCAGAGGAGACCCTCCTAACCACCCAATCATAAATAGCCTGAATCACAGTAATTAATTTCAAAGCACTGTTTTTATTCTTTGTATTAACTATCACCAACTGAAATTACCTAACTTATGTATTTAACATATTTATTGTATTTTATTAACACTGAATATAAGCTCTGGAGATGTGAGTTTGATCTTGGGGTTCAGAAGATCCCCCAGAGAAGGAAATGGCAACTCATCCCAATATTCTTGCCAGGAGAATTCCATAGACAGAGGAGCCTGGTGGGCTACCATCCAGATGGTCATAAAGAGTCAGACACGACTTAGAGACTAAACAACAACAAATAAGCTCTAAAACAGCCGTAACACTTTTTTCTCTTCACTTATATCCCTAGTTCTTAGCATAATGCCTGGTGCAGAGCTGACTCTCAATACAACTTTGGTGAATAAAGGAATGAGTGTATGAATTGCAAGCAACTGTTAGAATCAGACAGAGGCATGAGGTGAAGAGAGGCCTTTGGCAAGAGCACAAGCCTACCTTTGAGACGCTATATAGACTTTTAAGGTGTGGGCGCTCAATTACACTCACAATATGTGGAATCATTAGACCCAGTGAGGCCCCACATCAGCCCCACTGTGGACACGGGGGCTGGGAGGCATTTGACTAAGGCGTGTGCTTCATGGCAGGCAGGTTTGGTGCATTCTCCAGAAGTTTCTCTCCTCACAGTAACTGACCTGTCAGCACCTTGCCTGCGCAGCTGCATTCCAGACAAATGGCAGTTTAGCAAGGAGTTCATGCCAGTACTCTAAACTGCAAGACTCCTGCTTTATTGTGTCAGAAAACAAAAGATTTTAACTCAGAGAAGCAAGGGCATGCAGAGGTTGAATATCCGTAACAAATGGACAGTTTTTAACAGCAGGCAGAGAAAAAAGATTACGCAGTGCCAAAGTGTACCTTCAAAATCCCAGTGCAATGTACCCTCTCCTGTCTGGGTCTTCATCAGCTTATAAAATTACAGCTTGAACAGACTTGCACTTTCTTTCAACAATTTGCATAGTTTTTTGTGCATGTATGTGCCTGTGCCTGTGCCTGTGCCTGTGCCCAGGAGACTATTTGATGCAAACTCTCCATCTGCCCGTATTTTCCCAGATTTTAACACCATTTACCTTGGATCCCTTCTGATTGTACTTGTGCCAGGGTGAAGATTATTTATAAGCCCAGTGCTTATGTGAACTGTTGTGCAGTGGGTCTCTGAACTCTCTAACAAAAGGGATACTTTGCCTGTATTCAACTCATGAGCTGAGCTTTCCTATTGCAAACAGACATTTGCAGGAACATGGAAAATCATGCAGCAAGAAATAGCCTGTGGGGATTTGTAAATGACATCTAAGCTACTGAAAGCTGAACTCATCTGAAATGCATGCCAATCAACTTGGCATATTGGAAAAGTATGACTATTATTAAGAATGAGGTCAATATCTATGGATTGATTATTTACTATATAATCAAAGTTCAAGTCAATAAGTCTATATGCTTTTATTGTTTACTATATGATTAGAGAGGGAGTACAAATGGAATATGTCAGGTCTTTATTACTCACAATATTAGCAAAACAAAACAAAACAGGAAGTTTGGAAAACCTGTTGCTGTAAGAAGGCTATTGTGTCCTTGTGGAGATGAAAGACTGGCCATGGATGAATGAATAAAGGAAAACAGTCCTTGATTAAGTAATAAAATGTAAACTCTGGACAGTATTTGCAGACTATGAATGGGCAGCTCCTTGTCTTTACTTGGGCTCTTTTGGGCTTAATTCATCCAACATGCACACAGACATTAGCAATGTAGAGAGGAGGAGATTCTTTTTTTTTTCAGAGATCTTTTTAATAATGATAAGTGTGAAGATGAATATGTTTGGAGCCATATTGCTTAGGTTGGCATTCTGGCTTCTGTTAACTACATGTTAACTGCATAACTTTACTATGTCTACTTAAGAGAACATTGCATCATTTTTGAAATGAGGATAATAATACTTCATAATAATAATTTAAAGTACTTACACCATTAGGTTGGGAGATAAATGCATTTAATAAGTATAAAGCACTTAGAGAAGTAAAAGATACCCAGTAATGTCATTGCTCTTGCTGTTATCTATTCCTATTATTAAGATTATAACATTCCAGGTATGTCATCTCTCATCTAAATTAGGTGTTGCATCACTATCCATCTTTGGAGACAAATTCACAAGGGCAAGGAGTGATACAACAATTCGCCTAGGGTCACACAGCTAGGAAATGGCAGAGCCAGAATTCAAACCCAAGACAGTATGAGGTGGAAAATGTTTATAAAGTAACTCTTTTGTTATAATAACAAATGTATCCAATTTGTTTAATCCTTGATGTTTTGACAGTCATGATTCCTGACAGTGGCCTGGTTCCCCTGTCCAGAAGGAAAGAAATTTCCAATGAATTCAGTTCTCTGCTTTTACTTCTAAAGGTGAGAACACTAACTATCAGGGCAAGAATTCCCCTCTAATTTTAAAGCCCATTCTATTTCTTTTCATTCCATCCTATTTTTTTTTCTGCCACTACATTTTTCCAGATCAAATGCAATTACGTGGCCCCCAAATTTCCTTAAGTACAATGTTTTTTTCCTCTGCACAGTTTATAAACAATGTAGAGAGTAGTAAAAAATTCTTTGTATCAAACTAAGGAATTGCAAATGACCAAACAGAATGGAAGGAAACACATCTCTCTCCTCCTAGGCATATTTCCAGACAGGTAAGCACAGCTATGACTCTAGGCCCATAATTATATCTTCTATTTTAAAAGCACTATGAACAGTCACATTTGCTGTTTAAACAAATATATATATATGCCACTACTCTTCCTAGAAATGCATATGGTTTTTATTTTTAATGGTTATATTTTTCACAGCATTCTCAATAGACACTCTATTAGTATAATGGAAAATTAAAACACATCTTAATCTTTTTCTCTGAATATGTACTGGTCATTATTATCAGCTCCCTTACTTATTATTATTCTGATATGTATCTCATTTAATTGGGAAACATTTTTTCTCCATAAATTGTATAAAACTTTCAAAAATTTAAATATATTTGCAGTGAGCCTGGTATTTGTGTTGAATTGTTCTTTTGAAGTCTGGAAAGAATTCATTGATAGACTGATTGATTAGAATTCATTAGTATCTGATGTCATTGTAAGTTACTACCATTAGGATGGCCCATTGGTCTATGCAGCAAGTACCCTAACTCTTTACAAGACTTTTTTTCACACTTCTTTTAGGACAGATTGCACATTAAAATACTAGTGTTCAAGCCCTTGAGTTTTCTCATAGGGCCCATGTGTACACAAAGATGAACTGTTTTGCTGGTGAACAGACTATTCTTATAAAGACTCAAAGCGCTTCTATCTTCCTCTTTACTAACACACTTTCTTGTACCTCAGCAATGCTCAAGACAGTTAAACAGAAGGTGCACATCATGGTTACAGACAAGTATCAAGAATATTTTCTGAATGTCAAACAGCTGTGAAAATGCATTTGTTAAACTATATGACCAACAATGGTTAATATTCAAGATACATAAACAGCTCAGACAATTCAATATCAAAAAACCAAACAACCCAATTAAAAGTGGAACAGAAAATCTGAGTAGACATTTTTCCAAAGAAGGTATACAGATGGCCAACAGGCATGTGGCAGGATGCACATCATCTCTAACCATCAGAGAAATGTTAATCAAAACCACAGTGAGATATCACCTCACATCTGTTATGATGCCTATCATCAAAAATACTAAAAATAACAAATGTTGGAGAGGATGTGCAGAAAAAATGATCCTTATATACTGTTGAAGGAAATGTAAATGGGTACAGCCACTATGGAAAACAGTAAGGAGGTTCTTCAAAAACTTAAAAACATACCTACCAAATGATCACCAATTCCACTTCTGGATATACTGCCAAATAAGAAACACTATTTTGAAAAGATATATCAACCCTAATTTTTACAGCAGCACAATTTACAGTAGCCAAGACAATGGAAGCGACCCAAGTGGCCATCAACAGACAAATGGATAAAGAAGATACAATATATTCACACACACACACACACACACACACACACACACAGACAATAGAATGTTACTTGGTCATGAAAGATGAAAATCTGCCATTTGCTGCAATTTGGATGGAGCTACAGAATATTGTGCTCAGTGAAATAGGTCACAGATGTGGACTCTCAAAAACAAAATAAACTTGTAAATAAAACAAAAAAGGAATAGACTCAAAGATATAAAAAACAAACCAGCTATTACCACAGGGAGAAGGAAGGGGGAGGGGCAAGTTAAGGGTAGGAGACTGAGAGATACAAACTGCTATGTATAAAATGGACGAGCAACAAGAATATATTGCATAGCACACAGAGATAGATCTACTATTGTTTAATAACTTTGATATAAAGTCTATAAAATTGAATCATAATTTTGCATACCTTAAACTAATATTATTGTAAAATAGCTATATTTCAATAGAAAATTTTTAAGAAATACAAAATATGAGATAAAAATAAAATAACCCTACCTACTTACAACCCCAGACTTTTCAGATTAAAATAAATGTGACTATTTGATGACAGTATTTTTAGCAAAATTCATATGCTCATAAATATGTGTATGTATATGTACATGTGTGTATATACATGTATATGTGCATTGTGTATATACATGTGTATATGTACATGTATGTATATACATGTGTATATACATGTGTATACATGTGTGTATACATGTGTGTATATACGTATATATACATGTGTATATATACATGGATTTATACATGTGTGTATATGCATGTGTGTATATACATGTGTGTGTATATATACACACATATATACAGACACCAATTTTCTTTTTACAAAAATAGATTTCTTGACTATCTCTATACATATTTTGTCAGACCATATTATTCCACAGTATATTTTGCTCCTTTATATGAACATTCATTTTCTAATCTGAAAAAATATATAATCTATAAAAATATATAATCAGTTTCTTGAAGAACATGTCCTTAAAGACTTAAAATAGAGTCTCAAAATTAAAAATTTCTAAGCTGGGGTATTTGTACATTTAATTTCTAGATGAGGCCAATTTTATTTCTCAAAATTTTATAGAAATTCATTTTCACGATGGCAATCCATGAGTATCCATTTCAAGAAATCTTTACCAGTGAGGAACTTAATATACTCCTTAATTTTCATATCTTATGAATTATAAAAATGCTATCAATTTTTATAACTTGTATTTCCCTAATTGCTGGTGAGGCTGACCATCTGTTCATGCATTTACTGGCCAATGTTATTTTTCTCTTCTATGAAATATCCATTTTCATCCTTTACCCATTTGTTTTTGGCCTGTTAATTTTTTTTTTCTTTATTGATTTGTAATAGCTCTTCAAAAATTGGACATATTAACCCTTGGCTTGATTACACTGAACATATTTTTTCAGTTAACCTTCAAGCCTCAATGTTTCCATGTTTTCTATGCACACTTTAATTTTTTTGCAGGACGTTTATCCTATGACCTCCTCTGTATCTGTGCATTCTTCCTTAGTGAATTCATCTAGTCTTGTGCCTCTAGTTATTTTTATGCAGATGTTTCACAAGTGTCTCCAGCCCTGACCTCCACCTTGAGTTCCAGACCAATATATGTAACTGCTTGCTAAACATCTTCACGTGGAGATCAAATATCATTTGAAACTAACATGTCCAGAAGAGAATTCTGCCATACATGCTGCAACTCTTGCCAGCCCTATATCCCTCCCCATCTCAGTAGTTTATAGGCATCCTTCGTCACTCAGTCACTCAAGCCAAAATATCTAGGCATTATTTTTCTTTCCTCTTTCCTTCATCCTTAAGGCTCTCTTGAGTCTTTCAGCCAATTCTGGTCATCTAACTCTAAAATATGTCCTGTGTCTATCTGCTTCTCTCAGTACCTGTTATAACTCTTTTGGCCTGAAGCACCATCCGCTGTTACTTATTAGTGTAATATTTGATAACATTTTCTTCCCTTTATCCATTTTTGTCTCATACTATGCATCCTATAAACAACAGAGTAATATAATAACATTTTAAAATCAAAATTAGAACAATTTATTTAGACTACCAATTCTGATAGCTTCCCACTGCACTTCAAAAAAAATTCAAACCATTTACCAGACCGACTAGAACCTAAATGATGTCACCCTTGGCTACCTCTCCTGGCTCTTTTACCAATTTCCTCCTCACTCACTACATTCTTGCTTAGCATGTTAGGCGGCTTTCAGTTCTTTAACATGTCATGCTTATTGCATTCGCAGAGACTTTAGCCTTATTTTCTCTTTCTGGAATGCCCTTTTATAGATTGTTATATGGTTTTCCCTTAGGTCCATGCTCAAATGCCATCTCCACAGAGAGGTTTCTCTGGCCATATTATCTAAAGTAGCAGCTCATTCCATTCTTATCCTACAATACAGTCCAACGTTGCTATCTTTTTCAGCAGGTACCACTAACTGAAATTACTCTATTCGTTTGGCTTCCTTAGTGGCTCAGTGGCTAAAAAAAAAAAAACAACACCTGCCAATGCAGGCAGCATGGGTTTGATCCCTGATCCAGGAAGATCCCACACTGCAGAGCAACTAAGCCCATGAGCCATAACTATTGAGCCTTTGGTCTAGAGACTGGGAGCATCAACTACTGAAGCCGGCACAGCCTAGAGCCTGTGCTCCACAGCTACACAGTAGCCCCTGCTGGTTGCAACTAGAGAAAAGATTGCTCAGCAACAGGCTTCTCTTGTGGCTCAAATGGTAAAGTATCTGCCTACAATGTGGGAGACCCAGGTTCACTCCCTGGGTTGGGAAGATACCCTGGAGAAGGGAATGGCAATCTACTCCAGTATTCTTGCCTAGAGAATTCCATAGACTGAAGATCCTGGAAGTCTGCATAAAGTAATGAAGACCCAGCACAGCCAAAAATAGGTAAATAAAATTATTTTAAAAAACAAATGAAACACTGACAAAAGATTAATTTCTAAAATATACAAACAGCTCATACAACTCAATACCAGGAAAACAAACAACCCAATCAAAAAGTGGGAAAAAGACCTAAACAGACATTTCTCCAAAGAAGACATACAGATGGCTAACAAACACATGAAAAGATGCTCAACATTGCTCATTATTAGAGAAATGCAAATCAAAATTACAATGAGATATCATTTCACACCAGTCAGAATGGCCATCATCAAAAAGTCTACAAAGAATAAATGCTGGAGATGGTGTGGAGAAAAGGGAATGCTCTTGCACTGTTGGTGGGAATGTAAATGAATATATTCACTATGGAAAATGATTTGGAGATTTCTCGAAAAACTATGAATAAAACCAAATGACCCAGCAAACTCACTACTAGACATAAATGCTGAGGAAATCAAAATTGAAAAAGATATCAGTTCAGTCAGTCAGTTTAGTCGCTCAGTCGTGTCTAACTCTTTGCGAACCCATGAATCGCAGCACGCCAGGCCTCCCTGTTCACATATACCCCAATATTCACTGCAGCACTATTCACAATAGCTAGAACATGGAAGCAAAGTGAATGTCCGTTGACAGATGAATGGATAAGAAGCTGTGGTACATATATACGGTGGAATACCACTCAGCCATAAAAAGGAATGTATTTGAGTCAGTTCTAATGAAGTGGATGAATCTAGAGCTTATTAGTTACAGAGTGAAGTAAGTCAGAGAGAGAAAGATAAATATCACATACTAACACATATATGCGGACTCTAGAAAGATGGTACTGATGAATTTATTTGGAGGGCAGCAATGGAGAAACAGACATAGAGAACATTCTATGAACATGGCAGGTGGGGAGAGAGGAAGGCAAAGGTGAGGTGTATGGATGGAGTAACATGGAAACTTACACTACCATATGCAAGATAGCCAAAGGGAATTTGCTTCTATGACTCAGGGAACTCAAACAGGGGCTTTGTAACATCCAAGAGGGGTGGGTCAGGGGAGGAAATAGAAGGGAGGTTCAAGAGGGAGGGGCATATACCTATGGTTGATTCATGCTAATATTTGACAGAAAACAGCAAAATTTTGTAAAGCAATTATCCTCCAGTTAAATGATGAATAAATAAAAAACAAATGAATGCATATATTATGCTTTATGTCTTCTGAATGTTCTCTTAAAAACCATTCCTCAAAACATATGCTTTAAATCATTTTTATTTACATTTATTTTTATACTTTGATCCAATCCATCTAAATGCATTATTACAAGTTAATCAATGTGTAAGTTCAGAGGTTTCCATATGGATAATAAATCATGCCACTACCACCATTATCTAAATTATTTTAGTGACATCTGTGTCATACATAATAGGCTTTCCAGATGGCTCACTGGTAAAGGATATGCCTGCCAATGTAGGAGATACAGGATATTTGGGTTCAGTCCCTGGGTTGGGAAGATTACCTGGAGAAGGAAATGGCAACCCACTCTAGTATTCTTGCCTTGAAAATCCCATGGACAGAGGAGCCTGGTGGGCTACAGTCCATGGGGTTGCAAAGAGTCAGACATGTCTTAGTGACTGAGCGCACACACTTGTCATGTATATACAAGTATACACATGTATATACAACTGCATATACATTTGGATCTACTCCTGTAACCTTTACTCTATTCATTTATTTTTCTCTTCTGTGCAATTATAACATTTTCCACTACAGCATAGTTATAAAATGCTTTCTTACATAGCATATACAAAAGCTTTCTTTACTTATGATTTACATTTAGTGTCATTTAAAAATAACTATTATAATCCTTTTTCCTAGAAATATTGTCATCAATGATTATCAATAATTGTTGGCATCCATTAAAATAATCATGACTTTGCTACTTTGATAACAATAGAAAAGGTGAGAGACATTATTTTTTTGTGCTCCAAAATCAGTGCAGATTCTGACTACAGGCATGAAATTAAAAGACGCTTGCTCCTCGGAAGAAAAGCTATGACCAAGCTAGACAGCATATTAAAAAGAACAGACACTACTTTGCCAACAAAGGTCCGTTTAGTCAAAGCTATGGTTTTTCCAGTAGTCACGTATGGATGGGAGAGTTGGACTATAAAGAAAGCTGAGCACCAAAGAATTGACGCTTTTGAACTGTGGTGTTGGAGAAAACTCTTGAGAGTCCCTTGAACTACAAGGGAATCAAACCAGTCAATCCTAAAGGAAATCAGTCCTGAATATTCATTGGAAGGACTGATGCTGAAACTGAAATTTAGGCCACCTGATGCAAAGAACTGACTCATTGGAAAAGACCCTGATGCTGGGAACGTTTGAAGGTGGGGGGAGAAGGGGACAACAGAGGATGAGATGGCTGGATGGCAACACCAACTCTATGGACATGAGTTTGAGCAGGCTCCGGGGATGGACAGGGAAGGTGGTGTGCTGTAGTCCATGGGGTCACAAAGCATCTTACACGACTGAGTGACTGAACTGAGCTTTCTACTTTGATGTATTTTGTAATGTAGCATGTTTAAAATTTCCTAATCTGAAAGAAGTCCTATGACCTGCTTTTTTGACATGCTTTTAGTGTCCACTTTATGTTCTCCCAGCTGATAATACATTTCCTTAATAATTCTTTCAAAACTGCTGTTGAGAATGGACAAATTATTACGTAATTTTAGGTCAGCATTTCCTCCATTGTCTCTGTCTCTCTTTTTCAGATAATAATAATCAGTGTCATTTCAGAATGAAATGACCTGAGTGAATGAAATTTCACCTGTTAGGTGTTTTTATTTTCTTGGTACATAAAGATGCTAAGAGATTTTTTTGAGATGTATTAAGTAATGTGAAAGATAAGAAAATACATAGATTCATTAAAAAAAAACCAAAATTGCTTCATCTGGGAAATTTGGATTGGGAACTTACACTTTGAAACAAAGGGTAAAGCAGACCATGAAGGATGGCTTTTAAAGCATTTTTTCCCAAGGAAAACATTATTTCTTGGTGGGAAACATGTGTTTTATTAGTTCTGTAACCTTTCATATAGGTTGATTTTATCTACAACATTTATGAACTAGAAGGTAACTTTGAATGGAATTATGACCATCATCTACCACGATGGTGGTGCCCAGGGCTGTCATTTCACTAGGGTAGTGCTAATAGGGTGATGCTGTAGAAAACATGACATGTGAGCTATTGGTGCCAATGTTATATCTTGGGTTCTATTAATAAAAATATTCCCTCTGTGAAGCAACCCTCCCTAAATCCTTCAATTATCATATTTGGCAGAGAAAAGAGACGAGGAGTGACTTGACTGTGGAAATCCATAGGGTCAGTTCTCCCTATCTTGCTCCAGGCCAGCTATGTTACATGGGAAAAGTCCTTTGTGTAGTTAGGGACAGAGGCCTTTCAGGCTTCCTTAGTTAGCAAAGCTGTATCTTGGGGAGACACTACAAGATTTTACGGGAGGTAGGGAAGACTGTGGGGACTATCAACCATCTCGCTAGTGGGCCTCACAGCATTTAGAACATATGAGAGTAAACCCTCTAACTTCAATTGCAGCTACTTAATCCCCAAGAGAATCACCTGACACTTCATTCCTTAGCTTTTAATCCATGTGGTTACTCAGCTATTCTTTCTTTTGTGCCTGCCAACCATCTCCCTAGTGAATCTTCACTTTACTTTCTCCTTTATTGTGATACTTGATTTCTCAAGGCTTGTGCTCATTGTACTCTCTCTACATGCTGTTTTACTAAATTCAGTACCTTGTGTATTTCACATTTAAAGTCCCCAAGAAAAATATGATCTGATTAGTTCAACCAGTTATTACTGAGTGTACAGGAATAGCAGAGCTCATTCCCTGAGCCATGTGATAGTTCCTTAGTCTCAGATCAGTTGACTTCAATTCAGTTGTTCAGTTGTGTCCAACTCTTTGCAGCTCCGTGAACTGCAGCACACCAGGCTTCCCTGTCCAACATCACCTCCTAAAGCTTGCTCAAACTCATGTCCATCGCGTCAGTGATACAATCCAATCATCTTATCCACTGTCATCCCCTTCTCCTCCTGCCTTCAACCTTTCACAGCATCAGGGTCATTTCTTTGCATCAGGTGACCAAAGTACTGGAGTTTCAGTTTCATCATCAGTCCTTCCAATGACTATTCAGGACTGATTTCCTTTAGGATAGATTGGTTTCATCTCCTTGCAGTCCAAGGGACACTCAAGAGTCTTCTCCAACACCACAGTTCAAAAGCATCAATTATTTGGCACTCAGCTTTCTTTATATGCCAACTCTCACATCTATACATGACTACTGGAAAAAACATAACCTTGACTAGATGGACCTTTTTGGCAAAGTAATATCTGTTCTTTCTAATATGCTGTCTAGCTTGGTCATAGCTTTTCTTCCAAGGAGCAAGCATCTTTTAATCTCATGGCTGCAACCAGTATCTGCAGTAATTTTGGAGCCCCAGAAAATAAAGTCTGTCACAGTTTCCCCATCTATTTGCCATGAAGTGATGGGACCAGATGCCATGATCTCAGTTTTCTGAATGTTGAA
Organism: Budorcas taxicolor; assembly: GCF_023091745.1. Taxonomy (NCBI): domain Eukaryota; kingdom Metazoa; phylum Chordata; class Mammalia; order Artiodactyla; family Bovidae; genus Budorcas; species Budorcas taxicolor. The sequence goes on from NC_068916.1 coordinate 36,103,207, forward strand.
TTTTAAGCCAACTTTTTCACTCTCCTCTTTCACTTTCATCAAGAGTCTCTTTAGTTCTTCTTTGCTTTCTGCCATAAAGGTGGTGACATCTGCGTATCTGAGGTTATTGATATTTCTCCCAGAAATCTTGATTCCAGCTTGTGCTTCTTCCAGCACTGTGCACACAGTCAAAGGCTTTGATGTAGTTAATAAAGCAGAGGTAGATGCTTTTCTAAAACTCTCTTGCTTTTTGATGATCCAATGGATGTTGGCAATTTGGTCTCTGGTTCCTCTGCCTTTTATAAATCCAGCTTGAACATCCAGAAGTTCTCGGTTCACGTACTGTTGAAGCCTGGCTTGGAGAATTTGGAGCATTAATTTGCTAGTGTGTGAGACGTGTGAAATTGTGCAGTAGTTTGAACATTCTCTGGCATTGCCTTTGTTTGAGATTGGAATGAAAACTGACCTTTTCCAGTCCTGTGGCCACTGCTGTTTTCCAAATTTGCCAGCATATTGAATGCAGCACTTTCACAGCATCATCTTTTAGGATTTGAAATAGCTCAACAGGAACTCCAGTACCTCCACTAGCTTTGTTCATAGTGATGCTTCCTAAGACCCATCTTGACTTCGCATCAGGATGTCTGGCACTAGGTGAGTGATCACAACACTGTGATTATCTGGGTCATGAAGATCTTTTTTTGTATAGTTTTTCTGTGTATTCTTGCCACCCGTTCTTGGTATTTTCTGCCTCTGTTAGGTCCATTCCATTTCTGTCCTTTATGGTGCCCATATTTGCATGAAATATTCCCTTGGTATCCCTAATTTTCTGGAAGATATCTTTAGTCTTTCCCATTCTATTATTTTCTTCTATTTCTTTGCGTTGATCATTGAAGAAGGCTTTCTTATCTCTCCTTGGTTTTCTTTGGAACTCTGCATTCAAATGGGTATATCTTTCCTTTTCTCCTTTGCCTTTTGCTTCTCTTCTTTTCTCAGCTATTTGTAAGGCCTCCTAAGACAACCATTTTGCCTTTTTTCATTCTTTTTCTTGGGGATGGTCTTGATATCTGCCTCCTGTACAGTGTCATGGACCTCCATCCATAGTTCTTCAGGCACTCTGTCTATCAGATCTAATCCCTGGAATCTATGTGTCACTTCTACTGTATAGTTGCAAGGGATTTGATTCAGGTCATACTTGAATGGTTTAGTGCTTTTCCATTTCCTTCAATTTAAGTCTGAATTTTGCAATAAGGAGTTCATGATCTAAGCCACAGTCAGCTCCCAGTATAAAGCTTCTCCATCTTTGTCTGATTTGGGTCAAATCCCATTCGTAACCTCCTCAGTCTCCATAGTGGGAAACAGTGGAATGGGACACTGAAATCCACTTATGGAGGACCATCCAGAAGATGGATACACACAAGGATTTTTTTTAACGGCACCCTCAAGGTTTTGCTCACATATCAGATAAATTAATAAATGCCAGAGTTTTGAGTACCGACTAAATTGTTCTGCCTAGTTAAAAAAAAAAGATGGCCAAAGAGATCTAATTATTCTTTGAAACTTCTTTCATGATTTCTTGGTTTGGTATTTCATTTCTCCATGTCTTATTTTAAATTCTTGTAAGATTCTCTGTATAAACCATAGGTGCCATTAGTGGTAAAAAACCTGCCTGCTGCTGCAGGAGATGTAAGAGACAGGGGTTCAGTCCTTGAGTCAGGAAAATCCCCTGGAGAAGGGAATGGCAATGCACTCCAGTATTCCAGCCTGGAGAATCCCATGGACAGAGGAGCCTGGTGGGCTACAGTCCATGGGGTCGCAAAGAGTGGGACACGACTGAAGTGACTTACCACGCATGCACATATAAATCATAGAATATTAGATTACGAGTATTTTCACAATGAGGTGAAGAGCTGACTCATTGGGAAAGACCTTGATGCTGGGCAAGATTGAGGGAGGAGAAGGGAGTGATAGAGGATGAGATAGTTGGGTGGCATCACTGACCTAATGAACATGAGTTTGAGCAAACTATGGGAGATAGTGAAGGACAGGGACAGGGAAGCCTGGTGTGTTGCAGTCCATGGGGTCACAAAGAGTCAGACATGACTGACTGAACAACAACACACAACAACACAATAATTATCGCAAACATTCAGTGATGAGTTTCAAACTAAAACTATAGTGAGCAGATTGTTGGTCTGACTAGGAAATGACTGTTTCTAATTCTATGTGTCTCTCTGTGAAAGGACACATCCTACAGGGAGGGAGCAAAAATATAATATTCACCCTACCTCGAGTTGCAAGCTTTTATTTGGTTGGTTGGTTTTCCCTCTAAGTTTAGAGGAAGATTATTTATCCACGCTTATGTTTCTTACTGCAGCTGCAAAGAATACCTCACACAGTAGGTCCTTAGGGAACATTTTCAAAAAGAAATAGAGAATCTAGGACATAATTAAATCTAAAAGTGAATTGTCATTATGAAATCCCATTTCAAAGGAAACTCAAAGTACCGGAAAATCTTTGTGAATCAAGCAGGATACACCCAAAATGCTACAATATGGAAACATATGCTGGTTTTCACATTCTGTGTCTCATAAATGCATTGGAAGGTCCAAAGCAAATTTGTCTTACTGCATATTGAGACATAATAGCATATTGCTATACACTTTAAAGCTCTTATCATCATTTACATTTCAAAGGGAACGATTTTGCTTCATCGTTCATATCATGATTATCGGTAGAATCATTAATATGAAAAATTAAATCCTCCATCAATTTTTTTGGCCTCAAGAGCTTTGCAAAATTCTAATTTCTTTAAGCTGATTCTATTTTGTGCTCTTTCCCTTATCTTAAAAAAAATCCATACAACCAGAGAGGATGATTTATGAAACACAATGATACAATGTTTACTAAATATACTTAAAAACTGACTGGGAAGATTCAGCACAAGTGGTGAACATTAATATGAAGTTCTTTGGGACCTTAGCTATTTTTTTCTTTTCTATGCATTTTACTAGACTGGGTGTTTTAATAAAGTCATGCATGGATTATTCCTACTTAAAGTACTAGGTGATTCTCACACCCTCCTTTACTTCCTGCCCGTCAAGTTCAAATATAATGAAAACAAAGGTTAAGAAAATTCAGCTTCATGTCTTGGATACCTTTGCATTATTTCACTGGGTATAATTTTTCTGGAAAGTTGAAGGATCACACCTTATGTCTCCATGTTATCTGACCACGTAGCCTTTTCGCTTGTTACCAGTTCATGTTTTCTATAGTTCCAAAATAATTGATCTTTTAAACATTACTCATATTATAAATAAATGCAATCTCATTATTAAAAAGATTCATACAATATTTCACTATCTAAAGCATTTTAAGATAGTGAAATATTTTAAATGATTTCTTACATTATGATATATCCCCTAACTTTATTTCTAAAACAAATCAAGAAACTCCCTCCCCATTTCATGTTAAAATTAACTGAGACTTTTATTTCTTTTTATTCTTTTTACTTTAGGCATCAAAAATTAATTAGAAGTAAACAGAAGTGTTATTATTTTAGTTAGTTTTCTTGTGTTTGTTAAATCACATTTCTCTATCTTGTATTTTTTTTCTACCATTACTGAAATACATCCTCAAAACCATATTTTTCAGAGACTGAGGGGGGTAAAACTGAACCATTGCTTGTCTAAAATTTTTTTTTTTTTGTCTTTCCACAGGACTATAATGTGGTCAAGTATATCAATTCTGGTTCAAAACATTATTCAGCATAAATTTGACAATAACGTTTCAATGTGTTATTGAAATCAATATTGCTATCAAAAGTTCTGATTTAATATAATGCTTTCCCTCTTTTGGAAAAATCTGGATTTAAATTTTGATTACTTGTGTGTTTTTCCTATGTGAATTCATTTAGGATTTTTCTGTTTATCCTCAGGTTTCTGAAATTTCATGACAGTGTATCTCACCCTATCTTTCTACAATCATCCTATATGACTTTTGGTGAGTCTCTCAGTTTGAAGACTTCTATTTTTATTCAAATCTGAGAGCTTACTTTCTCTATTTTATTGCTGTATTTCTTTCTCTTTTAAATTCTCTATTTTATTCTAAAACTCCTATTATACTGATGTTAAAAATTCAGGATCTATACTATTATCTAAGTTTCTCATCTTTTATTTCTATACTATTTTGAACAGTATTCTGAGATAAGTCCCAGTTTTTATTATGTACAAATTTTAGTTCTCGACAGAGAATATAGTCAAAGAGGGTTCAAGTTCAAACATCTGTTTTCCCTGACTAAGGAACAGTCATTCATTCACTGAGTATACACTATATCTTTATCTCTAGGGTTTAAGATAGTTTCCTTAACCCAGTGGGAAATAAAGACAGAAACTAAACAAGGCCTCCTCCCTCTAGAAACTTTATGGGCTACAGAAATAAAATGATGCATGTGTGCCTGATGTATAGAAGTAGAAGAAAATGAAACAAGATCTGATTAGAGATGCCAGATTTGGGATTCATTTCAATCCCAAAGAAAGGCAATGCCAAAGAATGGTAAAACTACAGTACAATTGTACTCATCTCATATGTTAGCAGAGTAATAATGCTCAAAATCCTCCAAGCAAGGCTTCAATAGTACATGAACCAAGAATGTCCAGATGTCCAAGTTAGATTTAGAAAAGGCAGAGAAACCAGACATCAAATAGCCAACATCCATTGGATCATAGAAAAAGCAAGATAATTCCAGAAAACATCTACTTCTGCTTTATTGACTATGCCAAAGCCTTTGACTGTGTGGATCACAAAAGGCTCTGGAAAATTCTTCAAGAGATGGGAATACCAGACTACCTTACCTGCCTCCTGAGAAGTCTGTATGCAGGACAAGAAACAGCAGTAGAACCAGGCATAGAACAATAGATTGGTTCCAAATTGGTAAAGGAGTGCGTCAAGGCTGTATATTGATACTCTGTTTATTTAACTTATATGCAGAGTACATCATGTGAAATGCTGGGCTGGATCAAGCACAAGCTGGAATCGTAATTGCCAGTAGAAATATCTACAGCCTCAGATACACAGATGACACCACCCTTATGGAAGAAAGTGAAGAGGAACTGAAGAGCTTCATGATGAAAGTCAAAGAGGAGAGTGATAAAGCTGGTTTAAAACTCAACAGTAAACAATCAAAAAAATAAGAGCATGGCATCTGGTCCCATCCCTTCATGGCAAATAGATGGGGAAACAATGGAAATAGTGACAGACTTTATTTTCTTGGGCTCCAAAATTACTGCAGATTGTGACTGCAGCTGTGAAATTAAAAGACACTTGCTCCTTGGAAGAAAAACTAAGACAAATAGCATATTAAAAAGCAGAGACGTTGATTTGCCAATAAAGATCTGTCTGGTCAAGGCTATGATTTTTCCAGTGGTGATGTATGGATGTGAGAGTTGGATCATAAAGAAGGCTGAGAACTGAAGACTTGATGTTTTTGAACTGTGGTGTTGGAGAAGGCTCTTGAGAGTCCCTTGGACTGCAAGGAGATCAAACCATTCAATCCTAAAGGAAGTCAGGCCTGATTTTTCAATGGAATGATTGATACTGAAGCTGAAGCTCCAGTACTTTGGTCACCTGATGCAAAGAACTGACTCATTGGAAAAGACCCTGATTCTGGGAAAAATTGAAGGCAAGAGGAGAAGGGGACAACAGAGGAGGAGACTGTGGATGGCATCACCAACCTGATGGACGAGAGTTTGAGAAAGCTCCAGGAGTTGGTTAAGGACAGGGAAGCCTAGCGTGCTGCAGTTCATAGGGTCGCAAAGAGTCGGACACGACTGAGCAACTGAACTGAACTGAAAGATACCAGAAGAAACCAGATGATCAAGATCTTGAATGCAATGAACAGGAATTTAATGTTATCAGAAATATAGAGGGAAGCATACACTGAGTTTTAAAAAGTGCTAGTGGAAGCTAGTTCATTATTTTTAAGATTACTTTGACTGCCTTGTGAAAAACAGATTGGAGGGAAACAAGAGTAGGAGGAGACGTCTACTGCAGGAGGTCATCACATGGATGAGCTGAGCTTTATGGGTTGGCAGTGCAGACGGAGAGAGAAATGGACAAATGTGAGATAAATTTAGGAGGCATGCATGTCATGAGTTGCTAATCAGCTGAATACGGAACATAAGAGAGAATGAGGAATCAAAGACAGTTCTGGAGATTTTGACTTACATAATGAGCTCCAAGTAGATATGAGGGTGATGGTATTATTTTTGAAGTCATTTTAAAATTACTTAAAAATTAGCCCATTTGAATGGGTTTTGAAAAGTAAATAAATGGATGAAAAGTAAAAGAAAGGGTGCAGGGAGACAATATTAGACGAGATGGTAGATGCAGTGGCAAAAAAAAAAAAAAAATTCAGAAAAAATGATGAATTAAAAAAACATGACAGGGGGAGCTGGATAAATGTATGGATCATTCATTTATTAATTTTTAAATGTAGAACCCATGCCCTAAATCTCACTTTCCAATAAGGCCTTACAATTTAAGATTTTCTGAACTAAAATTGTTAATCTGAACTTATGTTAATACATATTCTCAAATGAGTGTGATTTCCATTTATGAGTGTTGCCAGTTCATAGTTATTCTTGGAATAATTTTTATTATAGTACTTTATTTTTTATTATGTCTTGTGAAGCCGGCTTATAAACTACAGAGAAATAATGGGGGAATATGAGGTGATTTTGGCTGTTGGTCCTTCTACCATCTGCTAGTTTCCTGGATTTAATTTATGAAACCAAAAAGTGGACTTATTTCAGAGACACATGTGAGCACACAAGAGTCCATGAAGTACCTGTGGAATCTTTGCTCATGTCTTAGATGTACCTATGTTGTACTCTTCCCATATCATTTTTGTTGTACCTTACTTCTTCCATCTTTTTCAGATCCTGAAAATAATTACCTATTTTTCTAAAGATAAGTCACTTAGACTCCTCAAAATTCTATGGCTCAAAAAAATTCCCATTCTTGTCAAAGTACTTTTCATATACTGTATATTATATATGTGTAAAAGTGAAAGTGTTAATCATTCAGTCATGTCCAACTCTTTGAGACCCCATGGACTGTAGCCCCCCAGACTCCTCTGTCCATGGAATTCTCTGGACAAGAATACTGGAGTGGGTTGCCATTTCCTTCTCCAGGGTATCTTTCTGACCCAGGGATCAAACCTGGATCTCCAGCATTAAGGGCAGATTCTTTACTACTGAGCTACCAGGGAAGCTCTCTTTCTTTCTCTCTCTCTCTCTCTCTTTATGTGTATATATATATAATATATATATATACATACACATATGTACATAACATACATACACACTCTCTTCAGCTTAACACAGAGTATTTGTTGAATTCATCATTGTATGGTTGAGTATGTTTTATTAAAAAATAAAATGTATCTAAGACAATAAATTTCTCTATCACTGACTACTAATAATGGAGTAGAAACCTCTGATTCACAATGATATACAATCACGGTTGTCTAGGTAACATCAGGCCATTTCTCCTGACAGGTACACATCTTTCCTTATACATCTCCAAGGAAGATAAAAGTACATAATAAGGAACCATCTAGATTAGAAATTGTATAAAGAATTAAAGTACTTTTCTGTATGTCTTAAAGTGCAAACATCACTGTCTGTTTTTAAGCATAAAAAATCCCTGTACTGTTAAGTATGTAAGGAATGATATTAATGCTAAAATTTTATTCAATTCAAATTCTAACTTGCAACAGGAACCCTTTCAGTCCTTTTCATATAGTTTGCCCACCCTGAAATTTTAAGAATTTCTCAGAGTTAAATTTGGTCATATACTAGACACTACAACTTCTGACACTGTCCCCTGGAAGTTGGAAATATACTTCACATTCTTGCCTTGAATTTATCTAAATAGCCAACCACTGCTCAGTTGTTACTTGTAGGAACATTTGATGCACTTATAACAAATAAATGACCTCTTATATTTCAAAAAATATTTTGTAAATGTAATTCAGAAGAGCAACATCCTGAAATATTTTTGATATCTTTAGGATTCATACTCACTGCTTTAGGAAAAAGGACATTCTTCAAAGCTACAGAGTAATATTGCATATATGTTTTTGCCAGTTAATCTCCTTCCCATCAAACACTATGGGCTTTTGACAAATGCTTTCCTGATTCATTCTTCAATCATAAGGTCTATAATAGTCCCCATCTGCCACTATGCTATTTTCATAACAGTTTGGATCTAACAAAGAATGTGGACATTTGCTTTGTCCACACACTTAATATGTGTATCTTATTTTCTAATAAAGCCTATATGTTCTATTGATAGTGAACAAATTTGGTGACAAAAATATATACATGACAGCTTGAATTGTTAAACACAAATGCACTCTCTTAAAATAACCAGGAAAATAGCAATGCCTTCTATGGACAACAGCTGGTGGGGTGGAAATATTAGAAAGAGTATAGTGTTTGTAGCCAGTCGGAACTAACAGGGTCTGAATAAGATACCTAAACTTCACTTTCCTTATGAATTGGCTAAAGTGAAAGCTTACTTCAGTTCACAGCAGTGTCAGGAAAAGAGAATAGCTAAACTAGAAGTTCCCAATTACTGCCAGTCAATGGAGCCACAAAATATCCATGGCCTGAAGTAGGGGTCTCAAACTCCAGTACAAGATTTAAGACAAAGGAGTATTAGGGCCTGGGAGGAATAGACAAGTTCAAGATCCTTTTAAAATATTTAAACTCATCAGTTTTATTTCCTAAAGTAATCTAATAAAATAGGTCTGCTGATGATTTTGAGAGGCCAAGCCCTGACCTCAGGGAGAGTGCCTGTGCTTCTCAAGTGCTCATAAGCAGGACTCTTGCATATTTCTCTTGGTATTAAGTTCAAGCCAGTATCATACTTCAAAGTGACCACTTTTGCCTTTTTCACATCCAGATCAAAGATTTTAATTCAAGTAAAACAATGGCAATAAGGCTGCAATTCTCTCAGCTTGTCTCTTCCTGCAATTAATAACAACGTATCTTCCTTAATACTGACTTCACCTATTCTATTTCACCTGCCAGTGGTCAATCTCTTTAACCATGTTCTGGATCTGAACTCACTTTCTTCCCCATGGCCCACCCATCTATAGTCTCCTCTCGCTTATATGTTCATTATCTTCTATTATAGAAACTCATCTGTAAACATATCAGCTTATTTAAATACAATTGTAAATCAACATCAGATGGTTCATAAAAGGGAAAAATCCATCAACTAGACTTCAACAAAAATGTTTTGCTCTTCAAAAGAACCTATCAAAAGGACAAAGAGTTAATGATGAGGACAAAATACTTATAAACCACATGTCTGGCAAAGGACTATTATCCAGAATATACAAAGTATTTTCAAAACTCAACAGTAAAATAAACAATCCAATTAGGAAATGGACATGGCTATAAACCATAAAGTGACATAAATAAAAGCTTGGTATAATTACTATGAATGCAGATGATCTTACAACATTACAGCAATGCGAGTAGATGATAAATGAGGAGGACAATTTGATTTCATGATAATTTTTTGGCTAGAGTGGAGCAAATCAAAACTCTAGAAACAACTTAGCTTGATTTAAAAAATTAAAACAGAGAAAGAATAGAAATTGCAAATGAATATGGCTCACTATCTTCCAGGAAAGGTAGTGAAATTTAAAATTCAAAGGCAGAGACTCCTTGAATTATCTATATATTAAAATGTGTTACATAGAGGCTTGAAACACTAGGCTACACTCCCCTTTCTCTACAGTAAAGTAGGACACTAAACGCAACAGAATGATGCCAAAAAATGTTCTGAAATGGAAGCATTTTGACCCAAAGATATTCCTGGCTTCACCCTGAAAGCACTCAAGCATGATCTGAACCTCTTTCACTTCCTTTATCACATGATTTCTAACTCCATGAGGTGGAATACCTATGGGCCTGCTGGGCATTCAAAGATTAGGTGGGCAGCTCAGAAATATGGAAATGACAACCCTCTACGGGTTTACCTTCAACTGATTAATAATGGAAGATGATAGAAAGATTCATTCTCTTTTATTCTTCAGCTGAACAGTTTCTGAAATACTTTCTAAAGAGCCTCATAGGAAGTCCCGGAGGAACCATCCTAGTACACCACTCCAGTGACTCAGTTTCAGCCTCTGCAAGACCTCCATCCTGTGGGATCACTGGTCATAATAAATTGCTTTATATAAGACCCCTTCCTTCCGTTCTTTCTAGAGGGAACTCCGGCTGAAACATTTGATACCAGAAAAGTGTCAAATAAGGTAGAAAACAAACACGGAATGATATTCTGGACCAGATCATTCACAAGTGAGGTATTATTAAGAACCCCACTGTTGATGCAAGGCAGGTAATCTGTGACATCCTGCAGATTCAGGATTATTAAGAGGCAGGTCGGGATGAGGTATGGGTGATAGTGAAGCATTGGCCTATTTAGCTGCTGTAACTCTTGGGTATTACAGGGTCAATGATAAGCATAAGGATTTTGCTTAGTGCTTTAACAGCCTTAAGAAAGTAAAAACTGACAACTCAAAGCATTCTGTGAAATGGAGGAGGCCTCAAGATTTACACGTAAAGGTAGTACAATAGAACATCAAATGAGATAGGATATGAGACTGCACATACAGGTCGATAGTGGGACCTTGATATTTGACTAGATATACCTGATAGCTTTACACCCCAACCCTCAGGCTTTCCCATACAATCTGGACTAGTAAAAGCAGGTTCTTCTGCATGTTTATAAGCAAGCAGCCTCCTAATGCCTAGAGACACTACGAAGACCTCACCTGAGGAAGGGGCCATGCAAAAATGAAGCCTGGTTTCTTCAACAGGCTTCCTACTTTCCCTCTCAGATTGCAGGCCAAAAACTACAACTCAAATCAAGCACCGAATGCCTCTTCTGCTCTGAGAGAGAATAACATTCATCCACAAAGAACTGTAATGTTTGGGTTGTTGGTACTGGCAGAAACCAGCAGAGTGGGTCTTGAAGGTGTTGGACTGGGGAAGTATGGAATGTAAGTCTGGATAGGGGAGAATTTATTAACATAGAAGCCCTATTCTGGACACAGGATGTTGTGTTTTGGCAAGGAACTACTGTTAATCAACCATTGCTGTGTAGCAAATTGCCATCAACCGAACAGATGTAATGGTACACTCTTAAAATCCTCGTTTCTGTAGTTTAGGAGTCTGGGCTTCACTTTGCTTCTGAGTCTCACAAGGTTACATTCAAGGTATTAACTTGGGCTGCAATTTAATCTGAAGTTTGAAGTGAATAAGGATCCTCTCCCAAGCATATTCCATTGTTGGT